>NW_017729024.1:30252120-30254727 GCF_001723915.1 Gavialis gangeticus | reverse complement strand
CCATAAGCTAGCAGAGAGCAGATTTAGACTGGACTTTAGGAGGAACTTCTTCACAGTTAGAGTGGCCAAGGTCTGAAATGGGCTCCCAAGGGAGGTGGTGCTCTCCCCTACCCTGGGGGTCTTCAAGAGGAGGTTGGATGGGCATCTAGCGGGGTCAGCTGAACCCAGCACTTTCCTGTCTATGCAGGGGTTCGGACTCAATGATCTATTGAGGTCCCTTCCAACCCTAACATCTATGAATCTATGAATATATAATGTGGCCTAATGATGCATGCCGTGGACTCTAATTTATTCAAGTGTGCCATGGTCTGTCCTGATCTGATATATGATTAAAATCCTGTGCAACCTGAATCTTTGTCCTGAGTTTTCCAGCTTGGAGGTACTGCTATAGTGGCAGCCCATTAGTGCTCTTCAGAAGAAATGACTCGGGTTCATTTTCACTCCACCTTCTTTTGCTCTTCTTGTAAAATCAAGAAATATGGCATCTATAGATGGTCACTAACTGAGGAGTTCAAAAACTTTAAAAAATAGCAACTGAGGAAGGGAAGCAATGTGACAATAGCTGGCTCAAAGACTACATTGAGATGTGCTGGTATAGGTATTTAATTTGGTGGATATGATGGCAATCCAGCTATCTGCAGACTTTCCTGGCACATGGTAACAAGAGACTTCTGGAGTGGCAAAGGGGTAAGAAAGAGGAAATCTCAACTCCAGAGACAGAAGGCATCTGTCAGTCTTGGCCCAAGGATTTTGTTAATCTTCACTGAATCATTCATTCAGTCATTCACTGAATATGACTGTACTGCAATGGTCGTGCATCTGTCACCAGACAGCACTGGAGAAGCATGTTCAATAAATCAGACAAGAAATGGCAGTGAATAGAGGTGCTAACACCAGAAACCTTCAGACCAGCTACAGGTATAAATCCAGTCTAGAATTCTTTAGGGCTAGTATTGTGGCTTATTTTATGTTACTTATTAAGCACTGTTATGGTGTTGGTCACATCACACATTTGAAGACAGTAGCTGTCCAGAGCAGCAGTGTCTAAAATACCTAGGTGCAGAGTGATAAACTTCTATCATCACACTCTTAGACAGACTCTCTATTGTTCCAAAAAACTTGAATTAGCTTAAAATACAGAAAGCAACAATAATAAAATAGGACTTGTATATTAACTGTGGCTGAGCAGCTGGTTAATTTACTAAATCCTCTGGCATGTGAGGCAGCATGAGTTTCAGATTAAGCCTAATTGGCCTGCTAATGATGTAGCAGTGCTGCCCTGTGGACAAATCACTAGTTCTCACTGGCCTGGAAATAGGTGTTTGGTGTCTCAGATCCTTGTGGTGGATCAGGCTTTATGCAGGGTTATACTCTCTTTCAAAATAGAAGCAGTGGGTGTTTCTAACATATTCTCACCCTTAACTTGGAAAAGCACTCTTGGGGAATGTTTGCTTTTATTAAACCTACATGGGTTTTCCCATAGACCCTGTATTAGGAAGAGGCAATAAAAATGTCCTAATCAGTGAGCTCTAAGAATGTGGAGGTTAAGAATCTTGGAATCTGAGCTAGGCAAAGAAGAAAACATGAAGGAAAAGCTTAAACAAGTTTTTACGTGGCTAACAAATTGCCTCTTTTGGGGGGAAATAATTGCAATTTCACTACAAGGACATGCTAGTTGTTAAAGAGCCTTGGTTTTATACACAATCTGTTTTGTGGAAGATTAGCTGCTGCTTTTCTTGTATTGGTAGTGAAGAGCTGGTAATCATCTGCTTTATTAAAGGTCTTGTAGCCGCCACAGGTGCTGTATAATTACTTCCTCGGTAAAAACTGAAAAAGTCTGTGGAGTGGGCTCATTATTAATGAGGAGCCAGGGGCTATCTTGCCTCTCAGGAGAGGTGGGGTATAGGAGCCAGGGAACCTGATGCCGCTCAGAAGCTGTAGCAGCAGGTACAGGCATGATCTGTTTGTGTTTTTCCAAGTGGCTGAAAATCAAAGATCTCTTTTCTCTACCCTGCAGGGCTAGTCTTGTGTGAATCCAATTTGTGCTCTAAAAAAGATCAATTTCTTTGCCAATTTATGGCTGCTCTCTCCATGGGTGACTGGTGCCTCTTGAGTCTGTGGGGGCATCTACAGAAGCCGCCAGCGGTGTGGACGAAGCTGGTGAACATCTGCAGAAACCACTGGCAGTGTCAGCAGTGGGGATGGCCCTGTCAGGGGGCCATGTGCCCCCCCCCCGTTACCAGTTGCCTGTGGCTCTGCTCCACCCCATCCCTTTGCTGTGTTATCTTCCTCTCTTCCTTGGACCTTGTCTATACAGGAATAGTTGAACTGTTCTGAGAAAACTGATATTGAACCAAAGCACTCCTACTGTGCAATTGCACTTAAGCCAATTTAAGCGTGTCTTCAATTGCTTTATCTTAACTTGGTAAATTACTGATCCAAATAATTTCATAGATTTCATAGACATTAGGGCTGGAAGGGACCTCGGAAGATCATTGAGTCCAGTCCCCCGCCCAAAGGGCAGGAAGTCAGCTGGGGTCATAGGATCCCAGCAAGATAAGCATTCAATTTGCTCTTGAAGGTGTTCAATGTAGGTGCTTGAACCAC
>NW_017729024.1:30245685-30251439 GCF_001723915.1 Gavialis gangeticus | reverse complement strand
CCTTTGTAGGCCTTTCTTTTTAGCCTCAGGAGGTCTGCTAGGTCCCTGGAGAGCCAGGGGAGCTGCTGTGCCCTCTTGCTGCCTTTCCTCCCAGATGGAATAGACTTAGCTTGTGCATTGAGGATCGCTCCCTTGAGGAGCAACCACTCTTCCTGAACTCCCCTCCCCCTGGGGTCATGGTCCCTTAGGGCCTGACTGACAAGCCTCCTGAGCTTGTCAAAGTCGGCTTTCCTGAAGTCAAGGACTTGTGTTGCTGACTGATTTGCCAGCTTTATGGTGGATGGTGAAGGTGAGACCAGCTTAAGCAGGTTTTAAACAGATTTATGTTTCTAAGGACAATTTAGTTATGATGATGCAACTTCTTTGGCCACAAGTGAAGCTATAATGGCCATGGCCTAGGAAACTGGCCTAAGAATTAGGCGACTAGAACTCTGCCACTGACTTGTGTGACCTAAGCAAGTGACTTACTCTTGAGCGGGTGTGGGCAAAATGTGGCCCTGGGGCTGGATGCGGCCCGCCAGGCCATTCTATCCGGTCCACAGGGCCTCTACAGAATTTTGAAAATTAATAATCATCTGCCCCTGGCTGCCTATCATGTGGCCCTTGATAGCTTGCCAAAACTCAGTAAGCAGCCCTCCACCCAAAATAATTGCCTGTCCCGGCTCTTGAGCCACAATTTTTACCTGTAAGATGTGGGTTAACACCGCTCAGTTTGTAAAGCACTATAAATGCACTAAGATAGCCCTTTCCACCCAAAAGCTGCCACCACCTGTTTTTGCTTCTTCTCAGTGGCATTGCACCTTCATGCTTGTATTTTCTGAAGCTCAAACAGTTAATCACATAAAATTGTGTGTGTGGGGGGGGGGAACCCTTTGTGCATGTTTACGATTGCTGGTCCAATAGCTATCCGCCTTCATGTGAGCAGAAAGGGCAACACTGTAACTTTCCACCAGTTGTTTCAGTAATCTCTATGCTGCCGTAATCACTGTCCTAATTGTTCGCTTTTCTGCTACCCATTTTCAATTTCTAAATAGAAGCATGTGCAGGATAAAATTGAAACTGCCCTCTATGGGCCAGAGCTCAATTCCTCCCTCCCCCTCATCTCTTCATGTAGAAATAGAGGCAGAACAGGACTGCAACAGCCAAGTTTCATAGTATAGACACTTTTTTTTAATAATAATAAAATGTTCCTGTTTTTTGAATGCCAAGGATACAAGATGTACAATCTATTCACTGGCTTATTCTTAAATTATTTTTTTCATGCCCCCTCCCACGCCTGGGAAAAAGTTGTTTGTACTGCAGGGTGTAGCCTTCTGAGGTTAAATTGGGTAACTTGCTTTCAATCAGTTTGGAACATTCATTGTTTTAAAGAATTCTTTTCTTCCTTTTTAATTATTTGGCTTGTCTTTATCAAACTATCTGCGGTGGTGGTGGTCTATCAGTGCGGGCAGAGGGGAAGGGGAGAGTTATGAGATTCTACTGCTTCTTTTTTGCTTGTGCAACCTCTGCAATCCCTGTCAGCCAGCCAGCCCAATAAATCTTGCATTAAATTAATCTGTCCACATGAAAGACACAGGGTGAAGGTGGAGAACCTCTTATCACACCCCTGGCCAAGCTCCCCCTACTGGTTTAACACTTAAGCTGCCATGTTTGGATGTACATGCTGAGCCCATGCACTTTCCAACTCTCCTTGGTCTGTGAGCCAGCTCAGTTCATTGACTCTAGCTTCAGCATCTCTGGCATATTCCCTGGGTACAGATTCTGCCTAGTACTCTTTCCAGAAGTGGAATTACACTGTCTGGTGGTTCAGGCATAGGCAACTCATGGGGGGGGGGGCCTGTGCCCCTCCCTGAGATTAGCTGCCACCAGCTTCTGCGGGTGATCGCTGCTCACCACTCACCACCACCACCACCACCAACAGCTTTCAGGGACAGTTGTTGCTTGCTACCCCACCGCTGACGGTGCCGCCCACAAATTGTACCCTCCCAGTCTTGGGAGGCACCAGTCATTCATAGGTCTAGGCATGCCAGAGTAAGTCTGATTCCCCAAGATGCAGGGCACAGACAGATGTTAGCGTCCCACTCTAACTCATGGTGAAGGAGGTCTTCTCCAACCCCCCCCAGGCCATTCAGAAGTCCAGTGCTCCCATGCTGGCTGCTCCCTGGCTGCTAAATAGCCAGAACTGAGAGGGAGCGGGGGAATGAAGTTGCTTCACCTCAGGCACTTTGACCCATCTCCCCCCAATACCCCAGCCAGGGGAGCTGGGGAGAGGATTGCAAGGCGAGGGGGCCCTGTTCCCTGCCCCCTTCTCCCCTCACCTTCCACAGCTCTGGCCATTCAGCAGCTGGGAGCTTTGTCTCCTTTCCCCTGGTAGTGGGGCTAGACACCAGCCCAGCCCTGACCCCATATGAAAAATTAACCCTGGAGGGAACACCATTTACCTAAGGCATTTACATTTTGAGCACCTTATTTAATCAGGGTTAATTATTCACACAATCAGCCTCTTTAAAAGCACTTTGCAGCCGTGCACATGTGTTATGACAGCTTTAGAGTGTTTTCAGGGGTCAGATCGCTCAAAAAATGTAACTTCTGTCTGTGCCCTTAGGACCCTTTCCTGACTCTTCAAGGCACAATGTCTTACATTACAGTTTATCTCCCCAGGGACACATGACAGATGAAGAAAAAAGATGCCCATACTTTGCAGAAGGGTATCTAAAAAAACATCCTTTCTCTTAGGCAGCCTGAGAAATACAAACCAAAGAAAAATAATCAGCAGCTATTCCCTTTCTCAGTCTCCTCGCAACTCTTCAAATATGATCAGTGGATTTTCAGGGTCCCTTCCAGCTTCACAAGAAATTGAAAACTGTCTGGCTGATTAGCTCTTGTGCTAATATGAAATTAAGTCACTACAACCTCTAGAAGGAAGCATTTCCCCCCCAATCTAGATAGAACAATTTTCCAACATGCAGGGAGTATTACAGCATTATAATTCTTCTGACCCTAAGAAATGGCGCCCTAGAAATTGTAAGGGCTTTTTTATCATTGTTTGTTTATTTTCTTGCTGCCATTCTCTTAGTTTTAGCAAGATGCATGAAATTACCAGGAGAATGTTATGTTCCCTGGGTGGGAAGGAGAGTTTCCTTTACCATGAAAACAAGTTGCATCTTGCTGTCCTGCCCGTGGTTTTTTTTTTTTCTGGTTAAGCTCCTGAAAAATTATTTTTTTAATTCTGCCTTTGCGTGCCAAGTTTGCAAATCCTGGTTGCTCTGGGAAGACTTGACAGCAGAACCCATAAAATTAAATCATCTCCTTTTTTTTCCCCCGCCTCTCCTGAACTGGAAACATGTTCCCCTGGCACAAACCACCAATTTGCAGTCAGCGCTCTATCCAAAAAATATGCTGAGGGAATGTGTTTCTGCAACTCTCTCTCACTGCAGCCAAGTGCATGGCTTTGCCCTTAACTGAATTGCAAAACAGCCCTGTGAATGCTTGGGGCTTAGTGCCTTTAAGTCATGTAATAGGAAAAAAGTAGCATGTACTTTCTTCATAAAAGGAGAACCAGAGCTGGATGGCCAAGGCAGAGGCAATACACTTGTTTGGGTGGCTTACAAAAGTTGCTATGCAGATCAAGGGTGTTTTTACATGAGCTGTGGAGGTGGGAGCACTTTAATTAGAGTGGCACCAGAGCTGCTCTAATTAAAGCACCTGCAGCATTGAGAGTATCAGTATCCCTGAGCTTCAAAATGGTGCCAGGGGTGTTTTAACTAAGGCTCATTCAACAAGCTTCAATTAAAGCGCCTCACAGCAATTTTGCAGCACAGGGATGCTGACACATAAGACAGGGAGGCTGGCTGAAATGCACTAATTGGCACCAGTGCCATAGCAAGGGGGGGGTAAGCAGGGAGACCACCCCAGGTGCTGAAGCAAAGGGGTGCCAACAGGTGCTGCCCAGCCAGGGTAGGGCACAGGATGGAGTCACGAGTAGCTTGTATGGGGGGAGGGTGGCTCCCAATGCTGCATGCACTCCCAGGCACAAATGGGATTGGTGTGTGCCCCCCCCAGATCTGTGCACAGGGCAAGGGTAGACTGCCACTGCGGGCTTTGCCCTGGGTGCCAAACTTCCTTGCCACAGCACTGATTAGCACACTCCAGTAGACTTGATTAATCACAAGTCTTGATTAATGTAATTATAGCACATTGGAGCAGCCTCCCACCACCTCTACAGGCACCCTAAGGTTCCACCTCCCTGGCTATGTCTACCATGGGAGTGGAGGACAATTTGATAACATTACAGTAGGGTTTTTGGGGGGGGAGTTTTGGTCTGGTATGGTTAAAGCATATTTTGAACTTTTGGTGTTAATGAGATGACCGTCATGCTCAGTGTCCTCGCAAATGCTATGACTTTAGTCTCTAGATAAGATTTAAAAATGCAAAGAAGTTCAGTACGAAGAGACTGTCTGTTTTTAACCTTTTGGATAGCAGTGTATAAGAAACTATGGATTGTACCCTTGGCACAGATTTAGCTTTGTAGTTTAGCTCAGACTTTGGAGGAAAGAGATCTGGGGTTGCTGGTATTAGAAGCCAGACTTTCTGGAGGGGTAAATGGTATTTGAAAGAACCTTCTTGAAGGGCACTGCACAAAGCTTCTAAATTCACTTAGTAAAGAGGCTGCTGGAAGCCTTTGGAAACTGCTGGGTTCGGATGCTGAGTGAAGATGGTATAAGTTGGTGTAGCAGTGCCCTTCGTGTCAAATGAACTATGATTTTTTTATAAATCCTCAGTTGGCTTGAGCCAACTGAGGATTTAACAGTTGGCTCAAGCCTCTGCTGGGAGGAAGTTCTTAATTCTGATTTGCCTGGCTCCAAGCAGGCTAAGTAAGCATATCAATCAATGAGACTCCCGACTGTCCGGTCTTCATTCAGACTGTAAGTGCTGAAGAAGGAGGGATGCAGACAAGGTTCTTTGGGTGAATCTGATATCTTTTATTAGACCAACTTAAATAGTTGGAAAATAAATTTAGCAAGTTGTTGGGTTTAAAAACCCTTTGTCAGGCTGAGGAAGTCTCTGCAGTTGGTGTGTGCTTTTCTTGGATGGAATGAATAGTAAAGAAGCCAGAGGCTGGCATGCATGCAAGACAGGCAGTCGGTGAAGATGTAAATTGAGGAGTCTGGGGGGTGGGGGGAGAAGGGGGATAAATGTAGCAGTTACATAGTGGAAAGGTACCTGGGGAGTCAGATGCCAGGCAGGTTATAATGTGTCATAAATCCAATGTCTATATTTAGTAGGGCTGTGCAAAATTTCTCCGGCAGCTTTGTTTGGACTCATTTTGAGCTTGAAACAGCAAAATCGAAATGAAACAGAGAGCTTTGAAACAGCCTTGAAATGAAACAAGGCAAGTCGAAACATTTTGAAATTTTTTAAATGTTTTGAATTTCGAAGCTCAAGCTGAGCTTACTTGCAGGGAAACAGAAACTAAAGTAAGGAGAGGAAGGGGGAAGGGGGGAAGGACTGCTTTCATTATGTAGCTGGCCAGTAACTCATCCTTTCCTGAGGTCCCTTCCAATCCCAGTGCTCTGAGGGAGGGATGGAAAACCTGCATAAAAGGTAGCATGGTTTGAACTGCCCTGCTTTCGGCTTTGGTGTCAGTTGAGTGAGGGCACACCTTTACGCACACGCGCGCGCACACACACACACACACACACACACACACACACACACACACACACACACACACACACACACACATGCACACCC
>NW_017729024.1:30244508-30245654 GCF_001723915.1 Gavialis gangeticus | reverse complement strand
ACACACACAGGGTCACCCACCCATGTCACAAGTTTTGCCTGTCAGCAGCCAGAAGTGCAGGGCCCCAGAACCCAGACTCCCCCTGCACCAGTCTCCTTGACAGCTGGCAGGCTTCGTGGCCTCAGCAGGGGCTATCAAGCCTGAAGCTTTCACTCTGCTGTGCCTTAACACACACAGTGTCACCCATGTCACGAGTTTTGCTTGTCCGCAGCTTGGCGAACAGTTTCTCCCAAGCCCCTGCAACTCTCTCTTTGAAACTTAGCAGGGGCTAGCATGCCTGCAGTTTTGACCCTGCTGTGGCTTAACACATACACATGACATGAGGTCTTTGCTTTCAAGACTTTGAGGTTCAGTTTCTCAAAAACCCCTTTACCTATCTCCCTGAAACCTGGCAGGCTTTTTGCTCTGAGAAGGATCTACCATTTCTGCAAGTTTCATCCAAATCAGGCCAGGAATGACAAAGTTATAGGCTGTTTCATGCTTCCCCGTTATAGCCTATGGGCAAAACATAAAAATGGAACAGCGGTTTCGAATTGAAATGAAATTTGAAATGAAACGCTGTTCCGTTGAAATGTCAAAATACCATTAAAAAAGGAATGGTGCCATTTTGCACAGCCCTAATATTTAGTCCATGATTTGTTGTACCCAGGAGGTTGATGAAGTGAAGTTCATAGGCTCATCTGTGAAAAGAGTTTTGTAAATTCCCTCTGAGGATTAGAACTGAGAGATTGGAGAAAGAGTGGTTTTCTTGTGAGAAACATGCCCCCACAGGTAATTGGGTATTCTTATCTTTAATAGATTCCTGTGTGCATTCATTCTGGTGCTCAGTGGTTGTTCAGTCTCTCGAACGTATTTGCCATCAGGGCATTTGGTGCATTGGATGAAATATATTACATTTCTGGAGGTGCATCTGTAAGATGCAGGGCTCTGTTGTGGGGTGTAGTAATTGTGGGGGTGGTGGAGATGTGTTAGCAGGTTTTGCATTTCTTGTCATGGCCTGGTCTGGATCCATTTGGTGTGTTCCGGGCCTGAGGAAGTTTGCTTCTGGTAATGAGGTTAGTGAGGTTCAGTGCTTGCTTGAAGGCTAGGATGGGTGGTTCTGGGAAGATCCCTTTAAGAATAGGGTCTCTTTCTAGTATGGGTTGC
>NW_017729024.1:30227976-30239508 GCF_001723915.1 Gavialis gangeticus | reverse complement strand
AGCTGTCTTTAAGAATAGGGTCTCTTTCTAGTATGGGTTGCAATTGTTTGAGGATTTTCCATATGGGTTCGAGGGAGGAGTGATATGTCATAACCAATGGTGTGCGATTCGTGGGGGGGGGGGTTTCTTCTGTACTGCAGCAATTCTCCATGTGGTATCTGGGTGGCTCTTTGAAACGTGCAGTCTATCTCTCTGGAGGAGTGTCCTTGTTGAGTGAAAGCCATTTTAAGAATGGTGAGGTAGCACTCCTGGGTGTTCTCTTTAGTGCAAATTCAGTGGGCTGAATTATCTGAGGGCTTGGCTATATATTACAGCTTCTTGGGGTATTTAGGATGATTGCTGGTTCTGTGCAGGTATGTATGTTGGTCTGTGGGTTTCTTGTATAACATGGTCTGTATTTTACGATTCTGGATACTGATCATCATGTCTAAAAAGTAGATATTGGTGCTGGAGTATTCAAGACACAGTTGGATGGAGGGGTGATGATTGTTGAATTTCTGATGGAACTCAATCAGAGATTGAAAGTTTCCAGTCCTGCCTATGTCCTTAGACCAACACAGCTACAACCTACACCCCTGCAGAAGGAGAGGGAGATACTTTTGTTGCTTAAAAATGTATTGTTATATAACATTTTGCATATTCTATTAATAATGAATAATAATGAAAAGTAAGCTTAAGCCACCTGGAGATTCCCGCTGGGGAGGGGGAATACTGAGGAGTTAATGTAGCAGCTGCCTCTCCTCCTAGATTCCAACACATGGGGTATCCCTGAGCCCTAGGTGGTCTAATATAGTGCCTGTAGTAATTCCCAGCTACTGCCATGGTGCAACAATGGTTATTCAGGCATTAATTATAGGTACAGCTTCCCAGAGATTATTCATGGCAGAAGCCAGGCAGATTTCTGGCCTGCAAGGACCCCATGCAGGTGGTATAAGGTTGTCTAGGAAATTTATGGAATTTCCTTCACTAGATATTCCAAGAAGAGGTTGAATGAGCATCTCTGGCAGTTAAATTGGGATGACTGAACTAGAAGTCCCTTCCAACTTTCTGACTCTAGTCTGGCCAACTTTCTCTTTCTCTCTTGAGAAATTGTATATGTATTATATTCTGAATATTTTCACGTAGGTTATATGGGATATTTAGACAAAGGGCAAAGCGTTGGGCCTTGATTGAGGAGATACGGACTATAATTCTGGTTTTGTCACAGAATTTGGATAGAACTCTGTGAGGTATGGATGCCAAAAACATCCACTCCAGTAATCACTTCAAAATCCAGTCACCACTACAACAAACCAGTCCCCCCTCCACCCCAATGAACTCCTTCCAGGACTGGGCCCTCAGTGTGTGACCCTGATCAAATCATGTCACTTATTTGTGACTTGGTTGCCCCTGCTCTGCTCTGGTATACTCTTCCCCTATCTCATAAGAACAGGTTCAATTAATGTTTGAAAAGTGTGTTCTGATTTTTTTACTAGAAGTAGTATGGAAGCACCTACTTGTGAATTAGGTAGTAAATCCCTAGTTAGGGGCATAAATTCAATACCCCCCCAAAAATAAAAAAATAAGTGGCCAATCAGTGAGGAAGAAGCTTTATCTTTTCACTCACTTTTGTTGTCGACTCCAAAGGGAATAATACTTGATTCAATGAGCGTGAACCCTTTTCCCTTCCTTGGTAATATGTGTAATCATTTGCTATTGCTAGGATTAGAAACAGCAATGGCAACAGTACAATATCCTTTGTGTTGCAAATAGCTCTTTTCATTTCAGTCATCCCTCATTGTTATCTGTTGACTCTGTTGTGAAGAATAAAAGACAAAATGTTTTTACAGAAGGTGATGAGGTCAGTACCTGGTGTCTCAGCCAGAATTCAAAACCTGCTGTTGATTTTGTTACACTCCTGATTCTCAGGCATCTCTGTGTCTATGTTGTGTTGTGTTAGTGATCTTTCGGGTGGAGTGGGGACTGGTTTGCTGTAGTGGTGACTGGATTTTGAAGTGATTACTGGAGAGTAACAAACTATGACACGGCTGACCCATGAAGATTTTCATATCTTGAGAGTAAAATAAATCTTTATTGATGGGCTGGGATGGCACAGGTATAAGGTACTTGTTTGACAGCTAGGGATGTGAAAGGTTACATGATTAATTGTTTAACCAATAAGTGCAGTGATAACCAGTTATCTTACCAGTCATCCTTTAGCTCTGGGTGGGCACTTGGAGTGGGGCAAGAAGGTGGGGAAGGGAAGCGGTGGGGTGCCCCAGCAGGAATAGAAAGGTAGCAGGGCAGGCGGGAAGGAGGAGGTTAGAGGGAGAATATTACCTGTAAGAGGAAAACAGCCAGCATCCTACTGCCTCATCAATTAAGCAATTAGTTGATCATTCACAGGTGCTCCCTGCCTCCCAGGGCAGGGCTTCTCACTGTGTTGTCTGGCTGGGCTTGCCTCCTCCCCCTCTTCCTGTCTATCTTTAATCATTTAACCAATATAATTAGAATATTGTTTTAAATTATAGTTACATCCCTATTGACAGTCCAGGAAGTCACCAATTCAAGGCCATACCAGAAAATTCTGCTAAGTATCATGTCACAAGGACACTAAAAAGGAAAGGAGGTCTTTATTGGGAGTTTCCCAGTAGCGCTTCAGTGCAAATGGCCTACTCTTTAAAAGAGCAGTCTTGATACTTTAGTATTTTATTTACCACTAACTGGTAGTATGTGACTTGTGACACTAGCTCACATACTCTGCTTTTCTTCACATTTGCTCCATACTTCCCCACCTGCAGTCTCCCATTCTCTCTTTCTCTACTACTTCTTTTCACATCTCTATTTTGGTTTAGTGTTCATCTTTCATAGGCTGCAGACAGGAAAGGGGAATCTGACTGTGTACAGTGGAGCAGCTGACAAATGACACTTCATGTGGGGGAAGATGCTACTTTTGAGGATCAAGAGAGAGCCATCTCAGGTGGTGGTACATAGATTTCTCCACTAGGTCCTTCTAAAATGTTCTTGCACAGCTTCTGAAATGTACTGTTCTATATTTAAAGGCTGAAAGTAAGTAACTAAATGTACTGAACTCAGAGTGCCTTTTGCCTTGTCTCTACAAAGACTTCTGTTTTTCTTTCTGCCAGGTTCTTTTCACATGACATGAATATAGCAGGGCCTATGGGCCTTCAAATTGAAAGACATGCATTTATGTAGGCAACCCTATCAGCCTTGAATTATATTTGTGTCAGAAGAAATAGAGGGGACCTATGCATAAGTGCAGAGTCTGCTCCCATGCACTGGAATTCCAGCATGTCTGCTGGAAGGCATAGATGGAGGGAGAAAAAAAATGGGGGGGGGGGAGGAGGCTGAGCACGTGTGTGCATGCACACACATGCTACCCCCCGAAGTCTGTGGGGGGAAGGGGTGTCCCCTACCTTGCACTCATACAGCCCTGTGGAAATCAATAGGGAGAACAGATTTGTCCATCAGCTGTAAACTCTGTCCTTGGATGTACAATATGTATACCTGTGGTTCTTACTGATTACAATGGGAGCCAAACATAGGCAGCAAGGTTCAGAATCTGATGTGGGACCAGCCTACCTTTTAGGCTTGACTTGCTTTGCCTAGATGGAAATATCTAAGCTGCTTTCCTTTTAAACTTCCACCGTTACTAATGTTTCAAAAAGAACCTTTGCTCTCTGTGCACTGGGGACCTTTTTGAACATAGCTGAAGAAAGAGATGGTAAATTAACAGAATTGGCAACTACACCAAAGCCAAGCTCTCCAGCTTCAGTGACTTGGCCCCAAATAAAAGCCACAGAGCCAGCTCCTTGCTTGGCCAGCTGTAGTTCAGTAAACTCTCCAGTACTTTTGCATCAGAGGACGAGGGCAGGTCACCTCTCGCTGTTGACACAGGAAGGTATGTTTTTTGTAGCAAAGACGGTGGCCAGTACTGGTGACCCCATTTGTCCATTGCACAAGAACTTGGTTTTGTCAATCCTTGCTGTAAACTTTCTATGACAAAGTACCTCATGAAAACATTGGTTTCTGGTGGGGACTTGTTTTAGTGGTTTAATTCCTTAAATTCCTGTTTTCCTTAATTGGGTTAGTGTTTCCCTGCTATGTTGGTATAATGAGTCAGCAGCTTAAATAACTATCTGATTATAACAAGACAAAGTAATAGCTTAAATTACTACTAATTTGAAAAGCCTCAACAAATGTCCAGGCACTTTTATTTTTACTATGATGGGTATTATGATAGTGCCTAGAGGGTCCAACTAAAATGGAGTCCTTACTGTGCTAACAATGAAATTTTGTCCCCACAAGGGTTTACAATATATGGATGTGACAGGCAAAGAATTAGGAGACATGGGGCACATGTACACATGCATTTACTCCAGCTTAAATTTACTGTGCAGTAAGATAATGCTGAGTAAAGATTTTTGGGTGTTTATGCATGTAGAGCTTAGGCAACAAATTTGCTCCCAATCCCCTGCAGCCCTGCTATGCACCCCTGTAGCCACGGGGTGGCGCTCTAGGCTCCAGCCCCAGCTGTCAGCACCCAGCAGCCACCTTTAGAAGCCAGCCCTGCTCTCAGCTCTCTGGGTAGCACCTTCCTTGCCTAGGAGCAATGTGCCCAGTGCGGAGGCAGCATGTGACAGCTCCCTCCTTCCCCACTCTACCTCCCTGCACCTTGGCTGCTTCTGCCTTGGCTCCTGGCAGCAATGTCCAGCACCCTCTTCCAAGTGACAACTATATACAAAGTGGTTTTTTTGTTGAGTCCCAGAGTGGGGATCTGTGGGGTGGGGGTGCCTAGGGAGCAAAGCCCAGGGGCAGGTACCCAGCACCCCAGCCTAGGGCTGTTCCCCCAATGGAATTGGGGGCCATGGTGACCACAGTGGGTGGGGGGACTTGTCCAGGGGTGATGGCAGCCAGTGCTCCTCTGGGGTGGGTGGCTCCTCCCTCCAGTTGGCTGAATTCAGGGCAGGCAGGGCCAGCATCTGATTGTGGTGATGATCCTGGCACCTCTGGCTCCATACCCATGTGAGACCCAGGAAAGCAGCAGGCCTAGGCCCAAGCAAGTGGCAGCAGACCCAGGCTGGGGGCTGGGCCAGGGGCTCCTGTGGGTGGGAGATGCTAGAGGACCTCCCCACAGGCCCAGTCAGGGACCTGCTGTGGGGGATGGGGGGTGAGCAGTGGGCAACATGCACATGACTGCCAGGCCCAAGACTGTGTTCTGGGTCATTGTCCATGGCCTCCACTGCCTGGGCCTGGATGACATTCTGCTCCTGCATGATCTTCAGGTGCTCACTCTTCAGAGCCAGGGGCTTGGTCCAGTACTCCCTCTCTGTCCAGTCCCACACTTCCTCCTGGGCAGTCTCCTGCATGATATCCTCCACCTCTCCTCGAGGGCCAGGTCCTCCTCTTACCAAGCCTGAGCCTGCTCTTCCTGCTCCTCAGCCACCACCACCAGCCGCTGAAGCAGGAGGGTCTGGTCTTGTGTGCACTGCTGATGTAGCTGGCACATGTGGAGGCATCCAGCACTGGGTGGCAGTGACCCTGAGCGCATGCCCACTAGGGCTGATGGCCTCTTCCCCACATCTAGATGCTGGCTCTGCAGAGCCATGAGACATTTGAGTTTGTAACATTTCAGAGATAAGATGCTCTGCACCGGGGCCATGTGCTGCCCAGCCTCAGCTCGGGGGTTGGCCATACACGGGTGCCCAGGGAGCCACTGGCCAAGTCCCCCATCCCTACGTGCTCCCCTGGGGCTAGTGGGCTGCTGGGTGCTGGCTGCAGGCAGCCTGCCTATCCTGCCTTTTCCCTAGGGTGGGTTAGGCTAGACTCCAGGCTCCTGGAAGCACCTGCTTCTGAGGCTCTAGACCCTGTTCTCCTACCTCTCCCCCTGCAGGGCAGCCATTCTGCTGCACTGGCACCCAGCCCATGGCACCTGGGCTTGGGGTACACAAGGCTCCTGGTCAACTGGAGTGAGGAGCTGGCTGTGCTCCCACCCTCCCCATTTGGGGCCTCTCCAGGGAGGCACCCCACAGCTGGTAGCCCAGGGAGGCACCACCACTGCTGGACCCCAAAAGTGCCTTCGCTGCATGTGCCCCAGGCAGTGCATGATGAGCTGCTTGTGCAGGCTGAGGGGTGCCTGAGCTACGCCCTGCTGCTGCTGATCCCCTTTGTGCCCTGGGTACACCTGCACTCCAGGTTTGGGCCCTGAGCTATGATGGCATGGGGGCAAACCCAGGTTGCCCTGCGACATTTGTTGCCACCCAGAGGGCTACCTGTGGCAGTGCTACACATCTCTGCCTCCAGCTACTGAGGAGGACATTGCTGCTGACATTGACAACTTCCTTCGGGTGTAAGAAACCTGTACCCACCCAGCTGTGGGGATACAGACTGCTCAATAAAGTTTTGAACTGTGTCCTGCCTCTCTGTGTGCTGTGGAGTCCGGGGTGGGGGTGTGAACCAGGAGCCAGGGGAGGCAGGAGCTGGGGCTGGGGCTGGGGCCCAGGGATAGGGATTAGCACTGGGAGGACCCTCCTCCCAATGTGGGACTTACCACATGGATGAGGCTGGTGAGGTTGGAAGCTCGGTGCAGGCCTCTCCATCAGCAATGGCAGCTGGCTGCACCCGTTGTCCACGGCCCATGGTGTGGCATAGCACCTGGCCGAGGGTCCCCCACCCAAGGAGGAACTGGTGCTGCTGATGGCCAGTGGTGACATGGCCAGCAGCTCATCACAGCAAGGTCTGGGCTATGCAGTGGCTGAGGCAGCTGCTGGTCAGGGCTCCCCAAGCTGCTAGTGGATATAGCAGCCAGGGAGTTGGGCAGGGTGGGGCGCTGAGCATCTAAGGGGGCAGGGTGGGGGCTTAGGCAGGTCACCCTGACTGGTGTAAACTTTAGGTTTCCAGCCTGGCTCCTGGAGCACCAAAATCCTGGTCAGCTACTACATAATGGTTTTGTTGGCATGACAGCTGTGATGAACATGAACAGCTGTGGTCAGTCACAGCCACCCACTGTGCCCACAAGGCCTTGACTTTTATGGGGCACTGCTGCACTGAGTGGGAGTGTCTGTTCTCCTGCATTCTGCCTGGCAGAGCCTTATAAATGTGGGCATTCAAGTGTCTTCCCTATTCAAACTGCCTCTTGACCTCTGCATCACCCCAGAGCACCACGAGTTCCCCAATCACCTCTTGGCTCCAGTTTGGGTCCCAGGTGGACAGCATGGGTGTGCGCATGCAGGTTAGGCTGGGCCTTGATGGGAAGGATGAGGATAACCTGCTGCTTCCCACACCAGCTCTCTGGGTCCCTGCACGGCTGTCTTTCTGTTGCCAGCTCTGGGCAGCTACCAGCAGCACCCAGCGCAGGGGCACATCAAGGGACTGGGAGCCACATGGCAGAGGCTATACCCCACAGCACTTGCAGGCACAGGCCAGGCTGTTGGTGGTGAGCAGCAGGGAGCTGGTGCTGGCCCTGCTGCCAGAGGCAGCCTAGAAGCAGCCCTGGGAGCTGCCTGGGCTGGTGAGGGGGTGCAGGAGCCTGCAGCCCTGAGCAGTACCCACATGGCCCAATGGGGATGCGCTGGCAGCTATGTTGCCCAGCAGTGGCCAAGCACCAGCTGAGGGTCGCAGGCTGACAGGCAGAGGCAGCCTGTCGCCTGCCCAGGCGGGCATGCAGAGCCCACAGTTCCCTCAGGTTCTGGTGAATTGTGCCCCAGGGCACAAAATGGCTGAATGTTTTTTTATAGCCTGCAGCTAGGAGCTGCCACAGACCCAGCCCAGTCCTGGAGCAGGAGAGGCTCCCAGCCAAGAGCCCTGGGGCTGAGCTCAGGCCAGCTCCCTAGTGGCTGGGCAAACCCAGAACCAAACTTAGTGCTGGGTTGTGTCTACGTGTGCATTAACTAATTGTGACTAAATTTGCAAATTTAGTCTCAATTAAGGGAATATACTGCACAGTAAGGACACTCAAGTGTAGACACTCACCCTTACTCTGCAGTAAATTAGGCTAATGCACAGTAACGTGTCTCATGTAGACGCGCCCAGGAGGTACCATTATTATCCTCTTTCACGGGTAATCTGCAGCATAGAGAGAAAAACTGATGTACTTGGAACTGCACAAAACTATGGAAGGCTGAGCCCTGTTGTCTCGTCTTTATCCACAAGACCATCTCTTTATTTTGTTTCCATGCTATGCGACAACAATTTTATAGGGAGTATTGTAAGCAGATAAAGGCTTGCAAAGTGGGCATATCAAAACCTGGTGACTTTCAACATAGGGTAATGCAAGGTGCTCCACCTCAGGAGAAAGAACCCACATCATACCTATAGGCTCAGCAGTGCTACACCCACTAGCACTAGAACCAAAAGAGACTTGGAGGTCATGATTGACCACAAGATGAATATGAGCCACCAATGTGATGCCACAGTTGGCAAAGCAAATAAAACCCTGGCTTGCATCTACTGATGCATCTCAAGCAACACCCAACATATAATCCTCCCGCTTTATTTGGCTTTGGTGAGGCTGCAGCTGGAGTACTGCATCCAGTTCTGGCCTCCACACTTTAGAAAGGATGTGGAGAAGCTTGAGAGAGTCCAAAGGAAAGCCACACACATTATCAGAGGTCAAGAGAGCAGGCCTTATGAGGAGAGGCTGAGAGGCATGGGACTCTTCAGTTTGGAAAAGTGTAGGCTCTTTAGGGACTCAGTGGCAGCCCATAAATATATCACAGGTGTGCATCAGGATCTGGGAAAACATCTCTTCACCAGGGCACCCCAAGGGAAGACAAGGTCCAGTGGTTACAAACTGCTGGAAGACCGTTTTAGACTGGACATAAGGAAAAACTTCTTCATTGTCTGAGTCTCCAGAGTATGGAATAGACTCCCCCCAGAAATAGTGCAAGCACCTTCTCTGGACATGTTCAAGAAGCATTTGGATGTTTATCTTGCTGGGGTCATCTGATCCCAGCTGACTTCCTGCCCTTTGGGCAGGGTGCTGGACCCGATGATCTTATGAGGTCTCTTCCAGCCCTCATGTCCATGAAATCTATTATGTCTATGAAATGCATATAGTAATGAACTGAAATATTTGAGATCAGCAGCCTAGACTTCAATGCTTAAATTCTGGCTGGGCTATGCATATAAAATAAATAAACAAATAAGGGAAAAAGTCAGACTGAAAGGATAAGTGTTGTGCCCTTATTGATGATGATGACTGAAATAGAAACCTCGTAGAATTTCAGAAATGTCAAGAGTGGTAGGAAGACAGGGTTGGGGGCAGGCAAGGGGTCTCCATTTTGCTTGCAAACAAACATACTGAGTACAGAAATCATGGCAAACGAATAATGCAAGAAGCTAAAAGATCCCTTTATTAGAAACAAAGTTCAGGATGGAACAACTATTATGGGCTTGATTTAAAACTTGCTGCAATGGGACTCTTTCCAGTCAACTCGCTTGTACTCAGTTTTTCATCTCTGTGGGTTCAAAGCCAGATTGAAGCCATTGTGGGATCAGATAGGCTAATGCATTTCCAAATACCTGAGTAGAGTAGTTGATTTTTGTGATTATTATATGGTCTTGATCCTACAAACACTGTTTAAAGTTAATTATGTTCAGAAATATCTGTAGGACTGGGACTCAGCTATATATATATATATATATATATATATATATACACACACATATATATATATAAAAATAACAATTCATATTAATATATAAGTTCACAATATATATATAAGAACTACATAGATCATTGAAAGCAGCTAAATGCTTACAGCAATGAACTGAAAATTTCAGTCAGTCATTTTATAATGCCAAAATATGTCTGCCTATTTGACTAAAAAAACCCTGTACAAAAACATTACAAAACCATTGTTTGAAGGAAAAGGTAAATGTAGGACTAAGCTGCATTGTATATAGGAAAAACAGTTCCTTTCTGCATCTCAAAGTGTAATGCAGTTTATATGTAGTTCCCTCAAAGAGATCTTTTTGAATTTCTGTCATATCCCCTTATGTGAGGTAAATCCCTTCATTGGAAGGTATTTGCATGTGCTTTATCAAGGTGATGGCTGTATGGCTCAAGGTGGAATTCTCCTTCTGTTTGGCAAGAGCAGTTTCCCAGTTATGTCTGATAGCCTTCTAAAAATATTTCTAAATTCTTTAAATTATTCTCTGTATTAAGTGTATATGAAAGCAAAGGTAGAAGAATGGCATATATCACCAGCTGTTTAATTGGAAACTGTTTTAAAGTCCATTCTTTATCCTTTTATTTCCAAAAAGTCTTCACAAAGTGCTTATAGTATATTATTGTACAATTAAAATGATATTTACTGTAAGACTGCAATGCTGTATGGATCAAAGATGATCTTAGTCATCATTACTGCAATAGAAGGAGGCATCTATCATCTGCTTACCCTGTGGTCTGGGCTGAGAGTCCCACTCTAAGGCATATCCTTCTGACCTCTACAGCTTTTTGCTATTTAATAAAGTTGATGCAAAGAATAAGTGACTGCATTACATTAAACAATGGAGGGATATGTATATAATCCATGAATCTTGAGATAGCAGATATATAAATGGTTCTGTACCAATGTTTACAAGCTCAAGAACTGACAAGTGGATCCTGTACACAGTACAGGGTGGTTGGTGGGTTGTCAAATTACTGGATTAGGAACAAGGAATTATGACAGTACACTTTCCTGTTTTTACTCTCCTCCTCTGCTTGCTGAGCTCCCATCTTGTTAATGCTGACAATTAATTTGTTTTCATATTTAGTAAATGCAGGTTGTTCTGCACATGAAATTATTCAAATTTCATTTTTTATGGATTGCTGGAGTGGAAGAAACTTTGTAAAATGAAGTGAAATAAGATTACCAATTTTCCAGTGCCTTTTCCTTCCACAGTGTGGTATAGGCTACAACAATGGCACATCATTCCACAGAAAACTTTTTTTTAATGTATGAAATTCTCAGTCTCTTGAGTGTCTAACCTCCCCCAATTGTGTCCCTTACTACTGTCATCCCCCTGCCCCCCAATAAAATACCACAATGCTTCTATGTATCTGAACGGCAAAGTGCAGCATATCTTTCCTGGCAGGTAGGTAACATTTTATATTACTTTCTCTGTGCTTCTGAGAGCACCCCTCAGAAGCATGCCCCATTCCTTGGCCAAGCAAAGCTACGTATGACATCAGGGGGAGATCCAAATAATTTAAAACCTCAAAATAATTTAAAACCTCAGACCTATTCCTTCTCTTTAGCTTTCTCACAGTAACATATTTTAAAAACCTTGAAGAGTAGACACTAAATCACTCTCTCTGTCAGCTGAGTAAGGGAGAGAAGGCTGAGTAAACCATTCAGGAACTTCCTCTTGTAAGAATTCACTGATGAGCACGATGGAAATATCTGAATAGGATGCAGGCTTTAGAGTCAGGCCCCATAATAGCAAAAGACCAAACAAAATGAGCTTCACTACCACATGGTTGTCTGTCACTCAATACCTTCCAATACCTGGCCCTTGTTTCGAAAGGTAATGGATAGTCAGGGT
>NW_017729024.1:30220052-30222976 GCF_001723915.1 Gavialis gangeticus | reverse complement strand
CAGGCCCCATAATAGCAAAAGACCAAACAAAATGAGCTTCACTACCACATGGTTGTCTGTCACTCAATACCTTCCAATACCTGGCCCTTGTTTCGAAAGGTAATGGATAGTCAGGGTATACAAATGGTGGTTTATTTTCACCAAGAGCTCCTTAGGGTCAAGGCTACAATCTGACAAGCATTCACCAGAGGGCAGGAGAGGAGGCATTGCTTAATAGTTAAAAAGAAACATGAATGGTGCTTTTGTGACTGTTTCTGTCAGGCCTTTGAAAGCACACATCTGAGCTCAAACAAAAAATCTTTTGATCGAGGGTTAAAAACAAAGCAGAAATTCCTGACCAACCTTTCTCAGCTAGACAACTGGCCAGCTAGAACATCTCATTTTAGAGTCTGTCATTTGGATAGTGCGTTTTGAGACCGGATTGTCACACAGCAGAATAGCGAGTGGCTTAGGTTTTTATAAAAAAAACCTTTTTAATAGTTGTGTGGATATGTCACTTGTATTTTTTTTACTGGTGCTCTCCAAGTGTCAGTGCAAGGGCCACACATATCTTTGCTAAATTGTCTTCCTAAGAACTTTAGCAAAAGACTGACCAGTTTCCATACTATCAATCAGGGGTGGAACTTTAATTGCAATTAAAAATCAAGTCCTCAAATAAAACAGAATAATTCATCTACTTGGATAAACTGGTATTTTGGTCTTTTCTTTAAATGCTGATTTAAGGTCAAGGATTTCTCTTTCTGACTTACCAGCAGCAATAAAAAGGGGCCAAACTGAGCTTGGGCTATAAAGTAACTTTCCAGTATATAATCCCCCTGATTCAGCAAATCATCCAAGGATATGTTTAACTTTAATATGTGAGTAATTGGGAACAAATCATATTTTTAAAGTTAGATAAACACTTACATTACTAAATTGGTATCTAAAATACAAAAAGCTGTCATGTCAATTTCTAAGATGTCCTGCAGCTGATCACAGAGGATGCCCTTATATTCTGCTATCCTTCTGTTGAATAATCCATTGAAATGAATGAGAGTGCCACTCACAGAGTAAATTCTTTATTCATTATGAGCTCTGCCAGATGTCAAAATGGGTGAGCAGAGAAAAGATTTCTTTCTTTAAAAAGCCATGAATCAGGTATTGCTGCAAAATGACAGTCATGTATAAAGAAAGAAGATTGTGTGTCTGATTTCCATAGAGTCTTTTTCGTTATACAGGTATCTAAAAATGGCCCAGTTTATGAGCCAAATTAGCTAGTGCTTCTTTTGCAGGTAACTGAATGGAGCCATTACGTGCCCCAAAATAATACTCAAACATTTGATCATTCAAACTTGTTTTGATGAAAGGGAATATTGACTAAAAAGGCCAGGTTACCCTCTGCTACTACTACTGAGTGTTCTGGATTTTTGTCTTCTGTCAGAGGTGGTAGGAAGAATGTGAGTTTCCCATGTAACAGCCAGCACTATTTTTTCTTTTTCTTAAGCGTATGATGATACAATGATCGCAAATGCACTGTTATGAGCGCAGCTCACCACTGTTGCTGTGATGCTTGCTTAGCTTTGGCAGTGGGCTCAAGTTCTACGGCAGAAATTAAATTTGTGACCTTTTTTCCTAGACCTGTGCACATGGGAAAGATTTGTTGTTGTTAGAATACCTTTATTTTTTTCCAGAATTGAGTGCCTTATACCCACACATGCACGCTTTCTTTTTTGAATGAACAGCTATCTTCTCCCACATTAATTAGACTAATTTCACTTCCAACGGAGACTATTTTATGATGACTGGTGGTGGTTGTTGGGGTGTCAAGGGGTGGGATCCCTAGGGACGGCCATGATGCACCTACAGCCCTGTGACCGTGCCAGCTTTGCCCTACAGGTGCCTTCTGTTCTCTCCTGCCATGTCTTGATGGTTAAGATAATAGATGGTAGATAGGGAAGCTGCCCTCAAGGTGCTATGCAGTCATGGTCCTGGTGGACCGCACTAAACCTTGTGGGTTCTTAGACCCCTTACTGGGTCTGTCTCTAAGTAAGTGCCTCTGGGACACCCCAAGCCTTATGGGCTAGATGTGTGACTCCAAAACCACCCCTTTATCATGCCCCATGCCTCACATATGTTATGTAGATGTTGTCTCTCATGATGAGGCCTCAGTTTAGTTTGGCCTCAGTAACTGTGCCCTCTGGCACTGGGGTCTCCTCACCCCCTGTTTCTGTGACCTCTAGCACTGGGGCTCTGCACGGTCGTGGGCCCCAGTGAGGCCCCCTCCTCCCCAGTGGCCTCAGCCTGATTCACCAAATTAAAAGCAACAACATAAATATGAGCCCATGGGCTATAACACAACAGCAGCCATAATAATGGAGGTCACACTCTGTCCCTTTAAGAAGACCAGTTTCTCCCTCAACAATGTGTGCCTCTTAGGCCTGGATACTTTAGGAGCTCCTTAGCTTCATTAGTCTCACCAGCAGTAGCACAGGCACCCAGGTATCTCCATGGAGATTTTCTGCACAAACTCCACTCCTGCTGGCACCTGCCAAGGCCCTAACTGTCTTCAGTCCCCAGCCCTGGGGCTTATATGTGCCCAGGGCCCTGCCTTCTTCTGGTCAGCTGATCGGGTGCAGGTGCAGGCTTATTCCCTCATTAGCCTACTGCCATGGTAACCTGCACCTGTGGGGTTCCTGTCTGGCTCCTAGGGCCCTCTCTCTAGGCAGTTTCTGCCCTTAAAGTAGCAGGCACCTTAGTGCCCTGTGACATGGTTGTTTTTTTCTTTGTTTTTTAAAGAATAAGATCTATATGGATGCATGCCACAGCTGTCATATTTTGGATTGACTATTCCGCTTGCTCAGTCCTCTGAGTACTATTCTGTGCTGTATAGCTTTGCACCTGGATCCGTCTCTGTTTATCTGTGTGCCCTCTATGGCACTGAGGTT
>NW_017729024.1:30217999-30220041 GCF_001723915.1 Gavialis gangeticus | reverse complement strand
CTGAGTGGAGCAGTTACAGGCCTATTTGAACACCAGTCACTGAAATGCCAAGATTTAGGAGCAACTTTACAGAATAAAAACTGGAGAGGAGACAAGGACCAGGAGGAGAGCTTCAAAGGAAAGGAGGTCTATCATGGAAAAAGAACAGGGCCTCAGGCAAGGCTCCTGCCACCGACCCACAGTATGAGGAAGATTACTACTGAATCCTGGCATGGTGTTCTGGAAGGAAGCGCCCATATGACTCTGGACCAGCTAAGATCCTTTTGACATGAGGCATGCATAAGCCAGAGAACCAGCATCCAGAGATGCCAGGTAGAGAAATAACCTGAAATTCTGCCCTTGGGAACATAAGGAGCAAGTATTTGTTGTAGATGGGGAGGGGTGGGGTGTGGTAAATGGCATTTGAAGTGATGAATCTAATCAGGATCCTTTAGAGATACCTGTAAGAGACCAGTTTACTGCATATTCTTGCTCAGAACAAAAGTGGGTATGAATCCACTCAAGAATTTGAATTATTATCTGGCCAGCTGGGCTTTGGATTGTGCATAAGCATGGATGTGTCTGAAGAGTTGAGAGAAGAACAGAGAGAGAGAAAGAGATAAGAGGGCAAGAACAGTAGATAGCCAGAGAAACGCCAAAAGAAGGCATTTTGGCTCTTGTATTGGCTGAAAGAGCCTTCAAGGAAGACATCTCCTGTTCAATCTCTACCAGCTGCCAGGGAACAACCTGGTAAGTACTAGTGCTATGTTATCTCCTGAATTTTTCCATGCCTTTTTGAACATGACTCTTCTTTACATCTTGAAGATATACCTCAGACTTCTCTTCAACATAAGGACAGTCTATAGAAATACACATGCAGTTATTAACACCTACTCTTTATCTCCCATTTCACCCCAGGCCAAAGATGGGTATGAGAATCCTATAGAAAGGGGAATCATAGAAAAGTAGGCCTGGAAGGTCATCTAGTCTAACCCCTGAAGAAAAACAGAAAACCTCTTGCCCTTTCCAAGTACCTTTCCAAGAGTGTATGGTAATGCCATTTCAAAACAGACAACAAAGCAATTTTTTGTCATTATGGGTATGAAGACCTGTTGTGATTCAAGCTGCCTACCCCACCTCCTAAAGTTGACAACATGAAGGTTGAAGAAACCACTGTACCATAGGCCTATGTATTTTAATGGCATACATAACAAGAGAAAAAGACAATTAAAAAAGTACTTTGGGTCACAGTTTGATTGGTGTCCCACGTTTTAAGCTATCTTAACATGTTAGGAGGGAATTTACCAAGATTAGGCTACCAAGACATTTCAATACATGGAGAGTATAAAGCATTCAAGGTCACTTTTAATCAGAAACTAAGCTTTGTGACATGTGTAGGTTCAAACCAGTTACTACAACCATCTATTTATTTTGCAGTGAACTTTGCACATCTGGAATTGTTACAAAAGAAAAAAACACTGAGGCAAAATGTTTTTGTACAAGTTTCCCTTCTACTATTGCACCAGATGCCAGGGAACTACCTGTTAAGTACTAGTGCTATGTTATCTCCTGATTTTTCCCATGGCATTTTTGAACATGACTCTTCTCTGCATCTTGAGGATACACCTCAGACTTTTCTTCAACGTAGGGATAGTCTATAGAAATACACATGCAGTTATTAACACCTATTCTTTATCTCCCATTCCACCCTAGGCCAAAGATGGGTATGAGAATCCCATAGAAAGGGGAATCATAGAAAAGTAGGCCTGGAAGGTCATCTAGTTTAACCCCTGAAGAAAAACAGAAAACCTCTTGCCCTTTCCGAGCACCTTTCCAAGAGTGTATGGTAATGCCATTTCAAAACTGACATCAAAGCAATTTTTTGTCATTATGGGTATGAAGACCTGTGTTGGGCAAATGATTTCTGGTGTTTCTTTATTTGTTTAGCACCTGGAGTGCAATGACCTTCAGGGGCTGGCATTCCTAGCTGAGCATCTGAAAAAAAATCTCTGAAGGAAGTGACTCAGAGGGGACTTGGTGGCAGCCTTTAAGTATATAAGGGG
>NW_017729024.1:30217588-30217841 GCF_001723915.1 Gavialis gangeticus | reverse complement strand
GGAGGAAGGAGGACCTGGGAAACTATAGGCCAGTTAGTCCTACTTCAATACTGGGTAAGCTTTTTGAGAAAGTTATTATGGCACATATCCCCGAAGGGCCAGCGAGGGAGATTATGCTTAGGGGCAACCAACACGGGTTTATTAGAGGCAGGTCCTGTCAGACCAACCTGGTGGCCTTCAACGACCAGATCACCAAATCCTTAGATGCAGGGGTAGCAGTGGACATAGTCTTCCTGGACTTTAAGAAGGCTTT
>NW_017729024.1:30205054-30216953 GCF_001723915.1 Gavialis gangeticus | reverse complement strand
TCAGGCCACAGTTGGAGTACTGTGTCCAGTTCTGGGTGCCGCACTTCAAGAGGGATGTGGACAGCATGGAGAGGGTCCAGAGGCGGGCCACTCGCATGATCAGGGGACAGCAGGGCAGGCCCTATGAGGAGAGGCTACGGGACCTGAACCTGTTCAGCCTTCACAAGAGAAGGCTGAGGGGGGATCTAGTGGCCTTTTACAAACTAGCCAGAGGGGACCAGCAGGCTTTGGGGGAGTCCCTGTTCCCCCAAGCACTACCAGGAATAACTAGGAATAACAGTCACAACCTGGCAGGAGGCGCTACTTCACTGTCAGGGCAGCTAGGATCTGGAACCAACTTCCAAGCGAAGTAGTGCTGGCTTCTACCCTGGGGGTCTTTAAGACAAGGCTAGACAATCACCTTGCTGGGGTCGTTTGACCCCAGTACTCTTTCCTGCCATGGCAGGGGGTCAGACTTGATGATCTGCTCAGGTCCCTTCCGACCCTACTAACTATGAAACTATGAGTTTAAACTGGCTAAAATAAGGAGTGTGAATGTGCACCCTTTTATAGTTATGCTACATGGATTTTGGCAGAAATAAAAATAAAGAAATAAAAAAAAAGATAAGATCTAAGATAAAAAGCACTGTTAGCTAATCTGTTTTGACAAGCTACTATGGCCGACTGGTTACCAAGACAATTTTCATGGTTTCTGTGCCTCAGGTATTTTTTTAAACTGCAATCTTTTCACCACAGGGCCTTATGTCAATTAAACAAACAGTCATGTTAGTCACATATTTTCTTAGTATTGGATGCTTTGTATAAAAAATAAAGCAGCAAAAATAAAGTTTGGTGAAAAACTTTGGAATCAATCTATTATTCAAAAAGAGTTAAAATGGTTAAAAATGTGAATAGTCTGGACTACAGTCAGTGCATACATAAAATACTTCTTGTACACTTGCATTTTTTTGGCAGTTAATCTTCTAATTTTACTATGGGAACAAAGCAGCAAATGGAGCTACAGGCTGCAACAATCACGTTCCACATATTCTAAAAAGTGACTAGTATATGAAGACAGCTCTTAAATATAGCAGAATAACATAGCACCTTTTTTAATCCAGAAGACTTGCCTACAGCAAATGAGGGATAATATTCTAATCTTAAGTATGTATATGGTCAATACTTCTAGGAAGATGTGACTGGACCAGATGTTCATCTGCTGTTGATCAGCATTGCTCCAACAAACAAAGCAACAGTGATCTACATCGTCTGAGTCTCTGGTTGCTAGCCTTCCCACATGTCTTGCATAGGCTTCCCATCCTTCCCACGTCTTAGTAGAAAAAATTAAATGGAAAGCAATTTGCTGTTGTCCCCTCCTGTTGCCTTCAACAGACTTCTCAGCAACCTGATGAACTACGACTAGAAAGATCTTTAAAAATGTTCTCTCAGGCACCCAAGAGCTGGAAACATCCCAAAGTTCAGGGTAGGTCTGACATGTTAAAAAGTTTATAATCAAGCAGGGCCTCTAAAAGGCTAGGTTTCTTTTCTATGTTAATTAAAACTTACAGAACCTGACATTCAAGCTGAAAACCTGACGGGGATTAGCTGAGGCCAGGAGAGCAGTTTATCAGATCAGAAAGGTTCAGAGGATAACTCAGTCATCCCTGCTATCCAGGTAAGAGCAGATAACCACTGGTATATCTTGCAATAGGTGTGTAGCTTTGACAGTCCTGAAAACTCTTCTCTCTTTTAGAGTCCTACTTTGTAAGTGTCCTTCAGCTTGTTTCTGAGCTAAAGTAAAAGGTAAATTGTAGCACATACTAGCCAAATTATTTATTTTCATCCAGTGCTTGCCAGAGTGGAGCTATTTCTGTATTTTTTTAAATGTAAGGGGACAGATCTACCACTGGTGTGAAAAGACAAAGCCGTGTTGCGTTAGTGGTTTCCCACAGCTGAAGAGCTGACCCATAAAGTCTGGCAGTGAGAAGAAGTGTTTTAAGAAATAATTCCTACCACTCAAACTGTAACCCTTTTGGGCCATAACCTGTCATTTTGTCTCTGAAGCACCATGGACATCATAAACTGTTAAAGCAATAACTCCACAGATTAGAGAATGATAAGAAATGCATTTGCTGTCATTAAAGCTAAAGTAATTAACTGGCTTGGATGGTTAGTGATAACATTTTATGGAACAACAAGACTAATCTGAAACTATTTTTTCCCGCACCCTGCAGAGGGTGAAAACATTTCTCACAAAGGTGGTTGGAGGTAGTCCTGACAGGAGGGAGCAAGAGGCTGAATTGTCATGCTGCACATTCTGTGGCTTAAACAGTAATTTATTTCACAATACATGCACCAGGGATTCTGGAGTGTTTGCCTGGAACACTTCATATTTAAAGAGGTCAATATTTAAAGAGTTCTGTGACATCAAATACATCCTGCAGGTTATTTGAAAGTTAATGTGTCACGCTTTTCAGCAGTGATCTACAGCAAGAGCTGCCACTGGGCCTATTGTCGGTGGTTTTACCAAGAAAAATTGTGGAAGTGATGAGTACCAACAGTGAGGTGCTATTTCAAACTTCTGATGCAGCTACTCTGAATATTAGAAAAGTTCACCAGAATGTACAGCAACAATTCTATTTCTGAATGCTAAATGAGTCCTTTCCAGGTATGGAAAGGAATATGAGTGCAAATAAATAGTATAAACTTGGGTGGACAATGTTTACTACCACCAGTGTGCATAAACCAATATCCCATCTGCTCAGCTTACATTCATCAAATCAGAATAGGGTGTAAGTCAGCACAGCAGTAGAGGAGGTTGGAAGATGGAACATGTTACCGCTCCCTATGATTCCTACAGGATTTGCCATAAACTCTGCCTACAGTACTGCTACTTTGAAGAGGTAATAACCTTGAGGCTGTGTTTACCCCACTGAAAGGCTCAGGCAACAGATGGTGGTGGAAAAGGCAATTGCTTATTTTCAACAACTGTGCAAATTTGCTGTTTGCACAAGAAGAAGATTGGAGACCAATGCTGATTATGAATCTGGACTAAATACATTACAAGCACTGGAGTTATGCTGAGTATGCACCTGTGTAACGAAGCAGAAAGAATCTGTGGAGTCCTTTGAATGTAGATGACCTGAGGTTTGCAAATTTCCCTTCTACTAAAACTAGTAAAATTCTAGGCAACCAATCACATCACAGTCCACAATCTGCACCCTGTGCATTCCCACAGCCCCTGCCTCACAGGTGCACAACTGTAGAGGTAAGTGTGCGTCTTCTCTGTGTACTCATGAGTAGATGGAAGGCTGTAGTGCTCAACTGCTAGTGGACCATTAAAAGACAATGCTTGAGGAATTGCCACAACTTTCTGCATTGCAAAGGTACTTTGTATTTCTAATCCCCTCTTTTAAAAGAGTGAGGTTTTATGATTTAACTGAGGACTTCTGATGTTATGTAATACTTCCAGGTAACTTGGCTCACCTCCGTTCTGCAAATATAAGGAAATTACCATATTTGCATGGAAAAGCAGTTCTGGAATCTAAAATTATTTCAGTTGCAGCAGCCAGGCCTTTGACCAGCCTCTTAGCCAATCCTAAAATACATACTTGAAACTATTAAGGATTAAAAGACACTCTTAAATGAAAGACGAGTCAACTTTGGAAAACTTCAGCTATCCCTCTCAATGTGCATAGTGTCCAGATTAAATCCAGATGTTCCTACTTTTTTTGTCAATGCTATGAAAATGTTTTCACAGTAGCACATTCTCCTGAAACATTTAAGAGAACTCATGAGTTGTCAACGTTTTTCATAATTTCAGATTTGGGGGTAGTTTCTACTCCAATTTCACCGTGTTCAGGTTGATTATAAATTCTGCAGTACCATCTACAGATTCCAGTACATAGTGAGAGGATCTGCAATGCTGAGAAAGTACTTGCTATAACTTTTTAAAACTGTTATGCCTCTAAGCCTTACTGTAGCACTTAATTATTACTCTTATCGGATCCTGATAAAATATCACCAAAAACCTTTGCCTAGGACAGGGTTCAAATTACACTCTGACTCTTAGGGAGGGTCTGCAAACAAAATTGGGGTGCCCATCACAATGCCTTAGTAGAATCAGAACCCCCCCCCCCCGGTTATGATTTTCAAATCTGACAGGGGGACTCTTAACTCTTATACTAGGGGCTCACGCCGCCAATCTCCCCTGTAATTCAAGCCCTGGTTATGGACAGACAAAAACTTGGTATTTTAACAAGCCATTTATAGATCTGCTAATATCTTCATGCCTCACAGCAGAAGGAATTTTAAGACTTTTCCAATTTTACCGGTCAGAAAAGATAAGAGAAGTTAAAAAAGGCCAAAAGAAAGAGAGGGGTTGACAATTGTTATAAATCACCAGCTGACAGTCTGCAAGTTAATGATTTCTAAAATTCAAGAATAATAAGTAACGTATGTCAATATAACCGAATGACACAACATTTTTACCTCATGGCTGGAATAGTTGTACTCAAGAATTATGGGAGGATAAAAGGAAAGAGAAAGAAGTGGATAAACATTCAGCAGAACTCTCCCAACCTTTTATAGAGTTTCCATTACTTAAAAAAGAAAGAGCCAGATTTGGCTCCATTATATTCATGAAACTATTTAGATTTTAGTCAGCTTGCACAGGTGTTTTACTTTGAGCAAAAATTCTCCCAGTGTGTAGCATATACAGCTACAGTCTGCAACAATCATGTTTCACGTATTCTAAAAAGTGAGTAGTATATGAAGTCAGCTCTTAAATACAACAGAGTAACACAGCACCTTTTTCATCCAGAAGACTTGTCTATAGCAAATGAGGGATAATGAGTCCACTTCACCCAGCAAAACCCTACTAGTCACTGGAGAATTTATAAAAAGCAGTTGTAAGCATAATTCCATGCTTGTCATGCAGTTCCCTCTTTCTTCTTTTCCAAGGATCTCTTTTGCAACTTCAGTTCAGAGTTTTACACATTATGGTCCTATTGGACTTTGCATATGTGTATAGCTCAGTGCAATGGAATCACAAAATGTAAAATCATGCTGCTTTTCCTCTACTTATGGTCTGACCATATCTAACAGGGATTATTAGTCTTCTGCATTAGAAGCTAGATCCAGGTGAGGTACAGACATCTGGGGAAGTTAGCCCATGTTAAAAATGGCCACCTGATCTAACTGAGTGCACCCAGGTGCGAACCTTACACTTAGATTGACCAAACTAGGGATCTGAGTGCAAACTGTACAGAAGTTCAGGAAGGTTAGCTAAGTCTAAAAATGGTGGACCGATCTAAGTTAATCCTATATCAGAGGGAGTCTAACTTAGATCAGGTCCAGTGAGACCCATGTAACTGAACCTCTATACAGTTCCCAGTACAGCCCTGGGGCTGGGAAAGTCCAGCTGCTGGCCCCAGTCCTGGGGCTGCACTTTTTCTACCTGTAACTACATTTTTAACTTGAATTTTAACTCCACGAATGTCTGTACATACCCCAGTAAGATACTGACCAGTTAGGCCAAAGGAGGAAATCACTTAAGCATTTGCTTAAGTTTTAGCATGTAATAATAGTACAGCTGAAAGTAAATGTGCTGGCTTACTTAGTACAGGATACCAAAGATCCCCAGAGCTTTGCTGCCTCTAACTTTTCTGAGGAGCTGTTCTATTCTTAGACCAGTTGTTCTAAATGCTATAAACACTGGGCTTGCTTTCTTTCTTTCTTTCTTTTGGCTCTGCATTGCAAAATCCTTGCTATTCACAAGGAAGTGATGACTGTTTGCAATGCCAGGGACAGTACTATGCTCTAGCCATCCCATTAAAAAATCTTGTGCCTTTCCTTTTTTGTTATTATGGTTTGTAGAGGGAGATAATGAAATAGCATTTATGCTATCCCACACTTCAGAAAGTGGGGTAAGGTAAGGGTCTCCACAAGTGAATAGCCCATTTGGTTAACATGGTTAAGGCACACCAGTTTCCATGGCCAATAGCACACAAGAGAATTATGTGACTCGCATCCAATTCTGAATATTGTTATTTACAGCTTGCATCTATGAGGCGATCATTGGCACAAGTCTAAAGCAGAGCTGAGACTCATGCTTCTCAAGCAGTAGCAAAGCACACTAACTGCTTTACCACCATTCCAAACAAAGAAATGGAAAAGACAGTGTTTTTTTTTTCCTTTTCGGCCGGAGTCTTGAGATGGTATAATTAGGTTCCCCATATTTTCTTATGAGGTATGAATGGCTGTTTGTGAATAGGCAAAAGAAGCAAAATTTAAATGTACAAATCATGCTGAAACAGATCTCTATGGCCTTTCTCTCACTTTGCAATTAAAAAATGCTTTTTGCCAGCTGCCAGATATTCTATACCCAGTCCAGAACTGGCATAAAGTCAATTGCCAATTTTGCTTTAGTCCGTGACTCATCTGAGGAATTTTCAGAGTTCACTTCTACTTTTCCTTTTGGCAACGAATTGCTCCCATTTCTTTTTAAAGTGAAAATTGTGGGGCTGAAATCCCCCATAGCACAAAACTTTGCTACCATCATGCAAGGCAAGTAGGCTGTTCCAGCTCTCCAACCTGCTCTTTGCTGTCTGTCTGAAATGCTGGAAATTGTTTATTGCAGGCTCACTCCTGAAACTGGTGCTACAAGATCCACCTGCTGCACAGACATAGAGCCTCAGTGCATTCAATAGGGTTCTATATGAGCTCACCAGTTCATTTGCAAGGATTTGCACAGGCTATAAATTCATTTGAACAGAAACTGTCATCTACTGTGTTTTCACAGGTTCCCATCCAGCTAAGCATGTAAGCATGTTTTTAACTTTAAGCACACATGCTTAAAAATATAGTTGGATCAGTCCCTAACAATCTGAGGTCCAACTTGGTTGAGTCCTCTAGTCCCTGCTCCAGTATACATGATGATATATATTTAATATAATAGTAATAGTAGAAAATAGCACATGCTTTTTCTTCAGTTTTTAGAGGTAGATCTTTCATTCCCAATTTCCTATGCAAACCTTAACTACAATCAAAAGCATAATTATTAAAATTATGTATATACTTAAACCAAATCTTACTAACCTTTCTTAGATCAGATTCCTTTTAATATCTGCCATAGATGTAAATTACTTAAACTACCTAGTACCATGATACGTGCATTTAAAAGAAACAATATAGCATCATAGGAAGGAAATACGTGAACAATAGGATAGAAAATGACTTAACAGTAAGATTCCATGTAATATACATTCCAGCTCATTAAAGAAAAAGCCATTCTGCTTATGCAGGTACAAAATTATATTTTCAAAGTGATAAGAAGTTGTTCGTTGATTTATACCCATGCAGCAATCTCCCGTTTTCCTTCCTTAATCTCACAGAAAAGAGCTGACTCCACGAAAAGGGTGATCAGTAATTTTGAGGACTGTATCTGAATCACAATTCCAAATACATATAACTAGCCATAAAAATTAACATTTTATTTGGTGGCAGTACTTGGACAAACCTTACTATTTGGAATATTTCCAATACCTGGAACAGAAAAGTCTACTGCAAGGTATGTAAAAAAATGTGTTTATATTTCAGTGGCCACCACAGTAGACTTGACTGTACATTCCACAGGCTTCATTGAAGTAAATAGAAGTTTGTATGCTTCTGGGACATAGAATTGAGCTCTGACAGTGAAGTCCTAGCATCATTAAAGCCAACAGTAAAACTTTCGTGACTTTAGTAAGGCTGGGATGTCACTGGATGCATCCTGGTTCTTATACTGTGATAAATGGGCAGTTTCAAGCTTAGTGAATTACATTGGTGCTTATAGCTAGGGACAGAAATTACACATAAACTGGTATAAGTGATCAGAAAACAGTTCAAATCTGTAAGACAACAGAAGTTCAGTGTACATAAACCACTTTCAAAATGGCTGAAACCAGTTTAAGATAAACCTGGATTGGTGTAGTTCAAACTTAACTGATTTCGGTTAAATCAGTTTATTGAACTTCTATCCCAGATTCCCTCCAGATTCAAGTTAACTCACAGTACCCTAACATCCCAGGATGCTTTGCATCTCCCACAAAAACCCCTCCCCTTGCAGTGTGGGCAGGCTGGCCTTGGCTCAAGCTGTCTGCTGAAGTTGAGCAGGGAGGTGTGTTCTAGCACACCTGGCTTCTGGCCTGGCATTTGGCTGCAGGCATTTGGCTGTATTTCTGGAATCAAAAGTGAATGTCTGTTTATTTGCTTATTGGTTTAATCTATGCATCTTAGATTAACCTGCAAAGATTGAATCAATTCAGCCTGCCGCTTTTTCACTGTCTATAAGTTTAACAACAAGGTAATAGTAATAATTTTAAAATGTTAATTCAAAGTGTCAAGGAACAGGTATATAAAGTATAGCAAGAAACTGGCTTTATAAGGAAGGCAAAAGACAGGAACTCAGTTATAAATCCTTGAGGAGCTAACTCCTTCATGACACTGAACGTGGTATCACCCTTCCTTCCTTATTACACTGTTTCAGAGGTTAAAAGTAAATACATTATTACCCTGAAGTACTGGCCATGCTCAAACTCCTACCAATGAATCACCAGGTTGCAGGTTTCCAGAAGCAAATCTTTTTTAATTGAGCGAGCAATCTTTGCTTCTGTATTTATAATTCAAATATGAATGATAACACACATTGCTGATAAAACTGAGTAATGTGTTTACTCAGCACAGTTGTTTGCTTAGTGTTCAAAAGGACAGTGTATACTTGGCAAGAAATTGTGTATTTTTAGCACTTTTAAGGAAAGTATGGGAAATCTTGGATGGTTCACTTTCCTAAGTATCTCCTTATTTACCATATTAAGGACTATTTGGGGATGAGGAGATGAATACTAAACAGAAACCACATATAGGGAACCCTGCTTTTCTGTTGCAATGTGCTGCAGAGCTTGTGCCCTTTTTTACTTCCTTATGGTTCATAAGGAAATAAACGGGTAACTCAAGTTATGATTTACCAAAAAGGCCTAAAAAATTAATTATCAGGGATTATTTTTTTGGTGGGGGGGGAATTCATATGCATTTCAGAGTATCGAAAGAGGATTAGCTTGTGCCCTACTTATTTCCTTAGGAGATATAAAGAAGGCCTGGAAATTGTAGAATTTTTTTTCTTTTTTGGTGGCAAAGGCTGGTTGATTTTATACTTTAAAAAAATTCAAGGATGTAAAACTAGATCACCCGTAGTTCTGTTAGAGTGCTGGGAGCAAAGGCAATGCTTATAGAAAGTTCTTAATACTAGGGCTGTAAATTAATAGCCCAAAACATGTCTAATTAATGAGTTAATTGGTTCTTGTGTTAATTGTTTTAACACATTAATTGAACATATGGTTTTGGAGCCTGCGCCCGGGCTCCACTCTGCCACCATCACCTCTGCCTCCAAGCCACTCAGTGGGGCAGTGGCAACAGTGAGTTACCACTCACAAAGGACCACAGTGCAGCCTGGGTGCGGGCTCTGGCTGCCACAGCAGGAAGGCAGAGGGTGGGGCAGAGGCAGAGGGTGTAGAGCAGGACCCAGCAGGTAAGTCTGTGGAGAGGAACGGGTGGGGGGAGAGGGAAGGGGTGGGGGAGCAGATCGAGGCCCCCACAGTGAGGGAGGGAGTGGAGCAGGGGCAAGGGCTGGGGTGAGTGGGGTCCGGGGGCTGGGGTGTCCTGTGCAATGGGGCCATGGGATGCTTATCCAGGTGTGCAGGGAGCTTGACTCCCTGGCACTGCGTGCATCCCTGGGAAAGGCATGGGGGGCATGTGGCCCCTGGATTTGTGTGCAGGGCAGAGGCAGGCTGGCCACTTTGGGCTGAGGCTCTGTACCCTGCTGCCTTTGCCTCAGGAGCTTCACACTAGCTGCACTATGCATCCCCTGCCTGCCCAGTGGCAGGAGGCACAACATGGTATCGTGTGCATCCCAGAGCAAAGGCAGCATGACACAGAGCCCCAGCCCATAGTGGGCAGCCCACCTCTGCCCACACACAAATCTGGGAGGCAAATGCCCTGCTATGTCCCAGGGTGCATGTAGCATCAGGGAGCCACAACCCCCATGCCCCTGGATGAGCCTCCTATAGCTCCATCCCACGACCTGCCCCGGCCTCTGCTCCACACCGTCCCTTACCATGGGGGCCTTGATCTGATCCCCCACCCCTTTCTTCTCCCCCTGCCCGTTCCTCTCCACAGACTTACCTGCTGGGTGCTGCTCTACACACCACTGGGTTGCATTTCTGTAGGGTTACCATATTTCCAGTTTCAAAAAAGAGGACACCTGTAAGGGGTGGAGGGTTAATATGATGGCGGTGGGGGGCAGTGATATGCCCTTGCTCTGCCCCGTCCCTCACTCCCAAGCCACATTCCCCCAGCCCTACAGCTGCCCATTATTCCTGACCCACAATACCCTGCATCCTTCTAGGGCATGCAGGGACCCCCCTCCCTGGGCTCCAAACCCCACACACATACCCACAGCCCCCAACACTTTCACAAATTCCCCGCCACACACACACCTTACACCCACCCCCCAACCATACAAAGTACCTGCAATAATTTTGAGTTTTTCTGCGCATAATTTTGAGTTTGTAGCTGTGCGATTTAAATGACTATTAGTTGTGACTGATTTTTTAAATCATGCAACTAATCACAATCAAATTTTTAATTGTTTGACAGCTTTATTTAATACCTTAATTCAACTGTCAAGGTGATGAATTTATAACAAAAGGTTATTTTTTCAATGTTAATTAATCACTGGAGATTAATAATTGTTAAGAAAAAAAACCAAAAAACCCCTATAGTTTTAAACAGAATTAATCATGGCAATGTAATGTCACATTCATGCAAGATTTTTCAACAGTGCACAGGATCTGAACTTTCTGAGGTTAGAAAAGTAGAATGTAAAATAAAATGGGGAAAAAAAAGAAAATCAGGGTTGCTTTATGTTCTTCACATGCATGTCATCTTTGAGAAAGGTGAATGACCTCTTTCTCATATCAGAACAGGGTTGTTTCCATGAAACTGAGTTTTACTGATATGCTTAATTCCATTATTCTAATAGGGCCCCAGTAAGTGGGAGTGTTATCAATGCAGTGATAGCAGAAGCAAATTAGCAGTAAATATCTTACTATTTTTGGTGCCTGATTTATAGCTTGTCATACTGTTGGACACAGTCTGCCAGATTTTATTTCCTTATATATATCTATATATTTTTAAAAAATATTTAATATGTATTTTCATCAGCAAATAGTCTAATTGATAAGAATATTTCCAATACCTTTTGGTTGATCTTAACTGCTGGCAAAGGGACTGCAGGTTGCTGACTTTTCACTTTTATTTCAAAATAAAGTAAAAGTGTGGATCAAAGCTCTTAACTAGCCAGTGCATCAGTCTGTTTCTGTTGAAGTCACTTCTGAATACTATGCATATGGGTTAAAACTCTGGCTCTAAGTCAATAGAGCTGTGTCCACACAAGTATGGACATTTAGTTCCCCGGGGACAATTAGCAGCAGGTCACCTTGTGCTGCCACTAGTTGTCCCTGGGGAATGCAAGTGCCATGAACCCCCTGGTGCACAACAGATTACCCTGGGTGGGCTAGAGGAGGCTGGGGCCAGCCCAGTAGCCTTATCTGGGGTCCTGGGCGCCTCCTGGGGTTGCAGCAGTGACAATCCTGCCACTCGGAGCCTGGCCAGCAGCCGCAGTATGGTCTGGTTTTGAGCAGCGCACTCTGCCCCCCAGGTGCACCACTGCACCTTTCTGTGTGGTTTTATTTTTAACCCTTGGATATCCAGGGGTTAGCCCCCACCCCCTGTGTGGCACCATATACTGTATGGCTGCACTTGTCTAGACCTGGCCTGGGGGTGGGTGTACACACACACACACACACACACACACACACACACA
>NW_017729024.1:30196086-30202355 GCF_001723915.1 Gavialis gangeticus | reverse complement strand
AGCAGGAGGGCAAGTTCCTCTTGCTTGTTTCCCATACTACAAGCGTTAACATATACACACACACAATTTTTTATCTGAATGAACGTTGTACTTTTAGTTGAATTTTCAGAAAGACAAATGTTTGTGTACCATGACATTATATAGAAAGCAGATAGCTTTTTAAGCACCAACATTTTTCTAGAATGAATAACATTTTTACTCCTTTGCCCAAGCAAGCGAAAAAAAAATTAAAGCAAGTAAATTGGCAGGTTCAAAAGAACTTGAAAAAAAAGACAAGGTGAACTGTAGCTGTTTAGTGGGTATATAACAATAATTTTGACAGATATGGCAAGAAGGCAGAAGACTGTTTTTGTACAAAAGGATCTAATCAGAATGCTTGTACACGGAATATTACAAGACTGGGAGCCTTACAAGATTTATTCACCATGTCAAGACTCTGAGAGACTGTTGAGAAATATCTAACAGGTGCTGTCTAGTTGTAAGGTTTTTTTTAGATCCCAGTCTCTGAAACACTAACTCTTGCAGTTTCTAAAATTCACTTAAAATTGTTTAATAGTAAAAGTCCCTGTATCATGTACAGAACTGTGTAATAATAAAGGAACACCATTTGGCCTGCAAGGACTTTGCTTTTGATTTTAAGTGCACTGTACTCAGTGGTGCAGTTTGCAACCATGTGATCAGAGTTTTTGCTTGATTCCCCAAGTACATGGAGCTCCTTGCAAGCTTCCTGGTGTCACCCTCTAAATCAAGTGGGGGGGTCTAAGATTTTAAAAGCGCGGGGGAGGGGAAAATGGTTTGTTGCATGATCACATATAGCACAACACATTTTTTGCCAGGTAAAAAGAAATTAGAAGCTTTATTAATATGCCAGGAATCTATGGGACTTACTCAGTTTAAGATAGAAGCAAAAACAAATACAGCGTTATTGGAATGTGCATTAATTTGCTATATACTGTATATTATTTATTTAAAAAAACACAATAAACTAGGCAAAAGAAATCAAAAGATGTTGTTTCTCTAGTTCTGTTGTCATTATAATTAAATGTATCTCTCTTTCAGATTCATAAAACAAAATCTAGCCTTCTTGAGCATCATGACAGTGCATCCAATGCTTCACAGATAGTTATTGCTACACCTGAATTGATGTTCACTGGAGTTAATGTTTCCTCACTTGAGTTAATGTTTTTAGCTAGAGCTAAAAACAGTTTGCAGGAGCAGCTAATGGACAGCAGAATTTGGGAAGAAAGAATAGCTTTAAAAAATGGCAGGAACAGCAGCAGGACCATTAAAAAAGGAGAGGAGGTTGTTAACACCTGGGGAATTAAGAGTTTAAATTACAATGAGCCATGAAGATAAATTATTCCCCTCTGCTGCTCCCTTAATTGAAATGCTGCCACTGCCTTTAAATTTTGGGTGGACCAGGAATCACGGGTTGTGTGACTCCACCACTGCACTGCCTTTGGATCTGCCCCTGCTCCAAATGATCCCCACTCCAACTTTTGTTCCAGTCTTCAGGGAACCTGCAAGTTATTACAGTCCCCCAAGACAATAACAACATTTTTTCTGCTTTACGTCTAGCCCTGTGCATGACCACTTTTCCATATGTATTAGATTCTCAGAATATATTTTGTCCCAACATTGCACTCTAATCCTAACCAGATGTAGCCTCCCTTTAAAGTCATGCCTCATAAATAAAAACCTCAGTGACATGTTTGTGTCATTGAATTTAAGTCCAGGAACAAATGAACTTCTTCCTCCTCTTCTTTTCTACTTTATATATATTTAATATATACATTATAATATATAACATATAAAATATAAAAAATATAATACAGTAGTATAATATAGTCTTCATTATATGTGTGTAAATATATATATAATTAATACACATATATAATATATAATACACATATATATAATTAATACACATATAAAAAGCCAATAAATTGCATGTTTCCCAGCAGCACTAATCACCCTACTGTGTGAAACTGGATGAATAAGGGTTTTCCCTCCTTTCTTTCCTCTTCTTTTTGAGGGAATTTTACACATGCAATAGGTTATCTGGCACATCTTGAAGGGCTTTTATTTTTCAAGTAACAACAGCCCTTTACATGATAGCCCTCAAGGACATTTTTACACATATAAGTGCCCGGCACTGTGATGCTTACAGTTGTATAAGTGGCAAAATGCATGTCAGCGCTGAGAAAATGACAGTGGCATGCTTTTGAACTAAAACACATCAGAGGTACTTTATTTCAAAAGCGCACTGCCACCATTTTCTGTGCACTGATGCACAGTTTGCCACTTATACAACTACACACAGCACAGCACTGTTTGCCTCAGCTTGAGTGCGCAGCAGCTTCGATAAATCGAGTCTGCTTTGAAGCAGCAGATCTTCGGCACATCGTGGGACAGAAAAGTATGTGTATAAATGCCCCAACTGTCTCATTTTATAAGAAACAAATTGGAGAAGAAGGGACAACCCCACTGCCCAAAGAGATGTCATATTTATCCCAGGATAAACCATTTTATCCTGTGGCAAAATGCAATCATACAGATGTCCATGTCTATTGTCCAGGGATAAAACCTAAAAAAAGTTTCCTAGATGAGAGGTAGTAACAGTTTATTGTAGGATATTGCACAGTATATCTGTACAATTATCCCCAGATTGCATTACTGGATCAATGTCAGAAAAGCAGCACTGCATTCAGCAACTCACTAAACCCTGATTAGAAAGGTGACGTGTGTTCATGCTAATCCTGGGATATTTTTATTCTGGGAGAAACACAGGTACAAGTTACTGAAGGACAAAAGCTCCTAGCTTCATTGTTTCTAATTAGTATTCACTAGGCCTATTCACCATTGTAGAAGGCAGGGCAGGGTGACACTTTGGAGACCACTGGTGATGTGTAGGAGGTGCACGCAGGTCGGCGCTTGCTATCCCCTGCCCCACCACCAACAGCACTGCCTGCAGGAGCTCACCGCTCACTGCTGTCACACGCCTGCCACTGACAGCGCCGCCGCTGCCGCCTGTGGGAGCTCATTGTGCCCCCCCCCCAGCCTCCGAGGGCACATGGCGTTCATGTTGGAGACCAATCAATTCAGTGAAGCATGAGCTTTGATAGACAAAAGCCTACTTTGTCAGAAGCTATAAAAGGATAGTGTCTTATCCCTTTTGTAGTAATTTGCATGTGTATATTAAGTGTAAAAATGCTTCATTTTATATTAACTTTGCTTAGGTATAAATGACTACACAAGGTACAAAAGAATTAGGCCAACAAATTCTAATGTATTAATTTTCTGGACCTATTTTCTTGTTATATTTAATATCATGAAAGATTAATTCTACAATTAATCATTTGTAATGTTAATTAAAACAAAAGAATTTTTTCCGTTTTTATTTTCTCCAATTAGTTCTTACCTAACACTGTGGACACTCACTAGTAAATTAAACATTTAAAAAAGCCGTATTTTTTACACTAATAAAACAGGTTAACAATGAGCAGCAGGTAATAGCAAATAAACATGGAGTCATATGCTCACTTTACATTAGGAAAATATCCACATAAAGGGAAAACATTCAGTTTTCAAAGGTTAACTCTTTCATTGGTAAACCTACTTTAATAAAAGTATTATTCACAGGCTCTGTTTTATCATCAGCTAAAACAAAAGCTGTTTCAAGAATGCTGAGTTAGAGAACATGTTTAATATCTCATATAGCAGAAAGATTATTTGTACTTGTAATGGGGTCCCTGCCGCATTACTGAGAGGGGGAAAGAACCCAGGACCTGCTGGCCAGCCTAGCCCTGTCAACAGATTTAATGGCAAAAATGGGCCGTAAATGAAATGGCCACCTGCCCCAGGCAGAGGCAGTGATTGGCAGGCCTGGGGCAGAAATAGAGGGTCAGGTGACCCAGGGAGAGGCTCTAAAGCCCAGGGCCTGGCCCAGAAGGGGCAGTTTGGCTGTATTAGCCACAGGAGGATGGTTCTTTTCAGGAGCTCTGTCTGGACTGCCTGGGAGAAAGGACTTTGTGTCACAGATGGGCCAAAGAGAGAGCACCATGAGCACCACGGTGCACCGTGAACAACATGAGATAAGTACCTCAAATATTTTATATTGGTGCTGCCATGGGATGAGATTAACCCTGACAGAGGAACTTGTGTTTTGCAAGCCTTATGTTTTGGGGAGAAGGTGCTCATGTTCTTGTTATACATTTGAACTGGAGGACCAGGTGGCTATATGGGGTGGACTGGAGGCCACTGTGGTGCAGCAGAGGCACCCACTTTAGAGCACTCCTAGGGCTGGAGTGCTGAAGCTATTTTACCTGCCTCATCATCAAAACCATTCATTTTGTGTCATCCAGATAGGTCACTCTCTGGCTCCATTATTGATGATTTAATATTTGGCTTGTAAACTGGAACCCTACCGTTATTCAACAATTGAAACCTCACTAGTTTATAGAGATGACTGCTTGTAGCTAACGACTCATACAACAGAAGGCGTCACTATGATTGAGTCTCTGATTTCCAGAAAAGCATCCACTCATAGCAACAACTCCATTAAAACACAAAGTCATTAAATCCATTAAGATCATTCCTGTGTTTTCCCATTCACTGACTGAGGGGAAATTTTCAGAAGCTCCTAAGTCAATACACCATAGGTGCCTAAATGACTAGCAACTTTTTTTTGAAAAGTTAGCCTATTATCTTCTTAGCAACATACCTTCAAGTCCTGTTGTTAGTTTCTGTAACCAAGAGAAAATACTGGTGTCCCAGAAAATACCACTGATAATATTGTCATTTAGATTTGGAGAAGCCTGGCTTTAATGTTGCAACAAGATCTCTGGAGATTGTGCAAGGATTCTGATTAGCAGAAGGACAATTCTGCAACAGACTCATTTATAAATTCAAACTATATTTGAAAGGAATCAGATGTGTAAATAAGTTTCACCAATAGTGTAAAATCCTGTGTTGGTTATGTCTCTATTAAATCTTGGGGGTTTATTTTTTCGCACTTTCCTCACATTATTAGTTATCACTGTATTGCATGTTTTGTATTGACAAAGCCTAACTGCACCAGAAGTTATAGGGAGAAGCTGGAGGGTTTGGGAACTGAATACAAAACAGCTACAACTTTTGGCACCTGCATGGGGTGGGAGGTTAAGAATGTGGAATAACTATATACCAGATCACCAGGGATCCAGGTTCCAGGGATCAGCCATGGAAAACATTGTAAAACCCAGATTTTCTCCTTTAAAGGAGAAAAATGCGGGAAACGGTGTGTTTCTCCTTGCAGGCTGGCAGAGTTTCAGCCTACAAAAGGCTGTCGGGAGCTGGAGAAGGGTGGTCAGGCAGGGGCACCATGTGCATGTGTGCACGTACACATGCACATGGCCACCAGGTAAGAGAGCAGTTCCCACAGGTAAGTCTGGTGAGGGGTTGGGGATCAAGGCCCCCATAGTGAGGAAGGGAGAGAGGGAGTTGGGCAGGGCTGGGGCTGTGGCTGCTGCCCAGCTTAAGTGGTGCATGGGGTTTGGGCCCCCGGGCTGGGGCAGAAATGTGCGGCTGCAGGGCCTAGGTGGAGAGTGGAACAGAGCTGAGGTGGGGCTGGCTCCCTGCCGCTGCACGCACTCCCTGGGGGGAGGGTAATGGGGGGCATGTGCCCCCCAGATTTATGCATGGGGCAGGAGCAGGCTGCTGTCTGTGGGCTCAGGGCTCTCTGCCCTGGTGCCCTCCCTCTGGGGCCTCTGTGGCCCAGCAGGCGAGACCCAGTGTGGCAGGGCAGAGCAGGGTGGGGAAAATCAATGCCACTGCTATGAGCCCCATGCTGCCATGGCAAGATGCCCCCTGCTCACCCAGCAGCAGCAGGAGGAACAAATCTGTGCCACTGCCCCCGCTGCTGCCAGGTGGGCAGAGGGCACTTTGCCATAATGGCATTGAGTTTCCCCGGCCTGCTCTGCACTGCCTCACCAGGTCTTGCCCACTGGGCTGTGGAAGCCCCAGGGGGAGGGCAGCAGGGTGGGGAGCCCGAGCCCGCAGCAGGTAGTCTACATCTGCCCGCCCCCCATGGGCTCCTGTGGAGAGAGGGCATGGGTGATTGGTGCCTCCTGAGTCTCAGTGGGCACCAGATCGCCAGTGGCTGATCGCCGAGCCTGGAACCACTAGCGGCGAAGCAGGTGAAACCGGAAGTGCACTTCCACCGGCACTTCCAGTTTCGCGGCTGGTGCTTCCGGGGGGTGCACAGCCAATCTCAGGCAGCACATGTGCAC
>NW_017729024.1:30187873-30191086 GCF_001723915.1 Gavialis gangeticus | reverse complement strand
AACAAATCTGTGCCACTGCCCCCGCTGCTGCCAGGTGGGCAGAGGGCACTTTGCCATAATGGCATTGAGTTTCCCCGGCCTGCTCTGCACTGCCTCACCAGGTCTTGCCCACTGGGCTGTAGAAGCCCCAGGGGGAGGGCAGCAGGGTGGGGAGCCCGAGCCCGCAGCAGGTAGTCTACATCTGCCCGCCCCCCATGGGCTCCTGTGGAGAGAGGGCATGGGTGATTGGTGCCTCCTGAGTCTCAGTGGGCACCAGATCGCCAGTGGCTGATCGCCGAGCCTGGAACCACTAGCGGCGAAGCAGGTGAAACCGGAAGTGCACTTCCACCGGCACTTCCAGTTTCGCGGCTGGTGCTTCCGGGGGGTGCACAGCCAATCTCAGGCAGCACATGTGCACCCACATGCACCCCCCTACGTATTGCCAATGGGGGAGGGGGAAGCTGTGGCCCAGGTGCTGCTGGGGGGGGACAGGGGCCTGTGGACCCAGGTCCGTGTCCCCCTCCGGCAGAGCTGGAGGGGGGGAGGGGGGCAGAGGGGCTGTCAATGGGGAGTGATGGGCACCAGCAGGGCCCAGAGGGCTGTGAGTGAGAAGTGAGGCGCACAAGCTGGGGTGGGGGCTGTGGGTGGGGTGTGAGGGATTTGGGGGGTTTTAATCAGAGAATTTGAAATGTTTTTATCAGAGAACTTGCTGTTTTTAAACAGAGAAAGCCAGAATCTCTGCTGGTCACACCAACTTGTTCAGGAAGCTCTTTTTTTTGTGGGGATCAGTGAATAGTCGACTGGAAATCAAGAAGCAGTGGAGCTATAGCAATTTGAAATCCATTGTTATAACCCATATGCTTTTAAATCTCTTGCCTAGTTTTTCTGTAGCTGATGTGGGGTAGGGTGTGATCACTACCACCTTGGCTGTTTCTAATGTAAGCTGTTTGTTCCTCATAGTGCAGTGGTCACCAACCAGTAGCTCTTGATCCACCGGTAGATCTTGGAGCCTCTTGTGGTAGATCTTGGAGCCTCTTGGAGCCGATCTGAGGCTGGGGTGGGTGGCTGAGTGTCCGCATGCATGCACGTGCATGCCCAGCCCAGCAGGTCAGTCCATGGGAAAGGGAAGGGGCAAGGGCTAGACTGAGGTCCCATGGTGAGGGACAGTGCCACAGAGGCAGGAGCAGGGGTAAGTTGAGTGGGGCCCTGTCCGGGTGGGACTTACCAGCTGGGGAGGTGTGCTCCCAAATAATTTTTTTTTCTCGATCTGTTCCCCACCCCCTTCCCTCCCCACAGACTTACCTGCTGGGTGGGGGGCGAAGGAGGGGTGGCGGTGCACAGTAAACCTTGGGTTGCTTTTAAATGCCAAAGGTGTTCGCCTGCTTAAAAAGGTTGGAGACCACAGTCATCGTGTGTTCTGATTATTCCACCTTTGCCATGCCTGCCTGAGGTGCATCTGTAAGCAGGCCCAACGAAGTTGGACAACATCTGTCCTTGGGCTCCACATAGTTCCCTCTCATAGTTGCATGGTAGGTAACCCAGATTAATCAGCATGTTGTTCACCACACTTTGAATTACAGCAGATGGATTCTTCATGTTGAAAGATGGCATCAAGAACTAGAGCAAGGGGAGTGGCGCTAAGCTGATTTGGTAGTAGTGCTCCCCTGCTATGGTCTTTTTAACTCAGTCAAGGTCATGCTGTTCCCTGGACAAATTGGCTTCACCCTTTGCGGCCCTCAGCTCCCTCTTTGGCATGCTGAACTTGGACTTCTCCAAGACTGTATACATTTTCTCTATCCCATACTGAAAGCTGAGGGCAGTGTGATCTGCCTGGCCAATTTTCTGCAGAAAAAAGCCACAGACTTTAAAAAGCCACAGAAACTGGCCCACAAGGGCTGGCTGAAACCATGGCCTGCAACACTTCCATTTCTTGGTCCAGGTATGAGTCAAAGTTTGTGTCATACTGAGGGGCACTCTGCAAGGTGAAAGATGGACAGCTAAACCTTAATATGTAACTCCATGAAGGGTATTATTGCAGGGAAGGGGGATTCAGTCTCTAGTGACATGGTGTTTTTGCTGCTGACAAGTGTTTCATGCTCAGCTCCTGGAAGGACTATGCATTTTTGCACTTTTACCTTTTTGTTTTTAATCTTTTTATAATAAAGTTAAACAAAAATCAGAAGTCATCAGTCTCTGCCTGTATTTGGGCACCAACTACCATAAAACAACTTTAGTATGCCTACAAACCGGGGACCACTTTGTTTTCATAATTAAGACTGGCGAAGTCTGTGGTCTTTCTTGCAACCTTAAAATGCTTAGTTATTTAACATCAGCTGTTTTATTGCTGGTCACTGCCATGCTCAAAAGGCATTATGGTGCCCTTTTATAAATGAAAGATTAAATCAAGCTAGCATAGTTTCCTGAAGAAGAACCATGAAGACACGTATTACAGGAAGAAGAGAAGAGTCTGTCTAAAACAGGGGTGCTCTACCTCCAGCCCCCAAGCCAAATCAGCCTGAGGAGCCGGCAGGGCTCTCCATGAAGCAGGAAATTTGCCAGCAGGGGAGTGGTAGCCATTTAAAATGGTCACCCTTCCCCCACCAAATTCCCAAACCCCAAACGTCGCACTGCCATTCGCAGCTGGCCGTACCCCCTTCCCTACATCTAGACCGGGACTGGGCCATGACCCTACCAGGCTGGGTTGGGTTGGGGTCAGAACATGCCCCCTCCCCTCTCCCATGGGGCTGATTTGGGGGTGGACCATGCCCCCTTCCCCACCTGTGGGGCCAAACCACACTCCCTTTCCCTGCGGAGTCAGGGCCAGAGACCATGTTCCCTTCCCCCTGCTCATGAGGCCAAGCCACAGCCCCTTTCCCCACCAAGGTTGAGTGCAGCTGGGCTGTCTGTCCCCTCCTGCCCACCTCCATGTGGCTGGATGGTGCTAGCCCTGGTGTCAGACTGGGACCACCTCAGGATCTGGCCAGAGGAACAAAGAGGGCATTTCCCATCAGGCCCACTGCAGAACAAGGTTGAGCACCACTGGTTTAAGAGAAAGCTGGACTCTGAATCTAGGACTGTGTGCTTGACTGGGAGCACTCTATGGAGGAACATCTTTGTTATATATTTGATATTCATTAACTATTCTGAGTGAGAAACAAAATTCTCTCTGAAGGAAAAGATATGACTGGCTGAGCCCCCTCCCTCCCCTATTTAGGGGGATTTGTTGTGTCGCTT
>NW_017729024.1:30172712-30187862 GCF_001723915.1 Gavialis gangeticus | reverse complement strand
CCCTCCCTCCCCTATTTAGGGGGATTTGTTGTGTCGCTTTACTACCGTCACCTGTTGGATATCCTTAACTATTCTAATGCTTTTGTTTTTAGAATAGGACTTGCATTTCTGTTTTTAACCTGTCCATTAGAGTATACTGGGACCTGGCTACGAACACAGCACTTATTGGTTGCAATGTCATGTTTTGCAACTGTTGTTTCTCTAGTTCTGTCCAAGTGGTAGTGTCTCACAGCTGTATCATTTAAAAAAGTGACTCCTGAAGGCACAGGTACAAGGCCGCTTTTGTCTCCATGCCTGATATGCCTGACAAAACTTTGGCAGTGAGACAGATTATTGAAAAGGACTGACACTTTAAAAAAACCCATGTTTCATTATTTTAACTCTAGAAGTCTAGGCAATGACATGGGTGATTTGCAATGCCAGGTGTAAGGCTTCTACACTGCAACCTGTGAACTAGGTCAGCAGCACTCGACTCACTAAGCACGGCCAGGGGAGCCCCAGCCCCTTCCCCAATTGATTCTGAGGCTGCTTTTAAGGAATTCCTGTAGGACCTGGGCCCTGCTATGCAATGTACTGTGACTTCCCAGGTTTCTGCCCTGGTACCCCTGACTGTGTTCCCAGCCCTTCGGACTCTGGTTTGTCCTTGGCTGACTTCCTGATCTCAGATTCTGGTAAGCCCTCTGGCTTGTGTTTGAATTCCGGTTTGAGCTTTGCTTGCTCCTTGACCACTGACGTGGGCAAGCCCCCCGGCTCTGTGTTTGAACTCTGGCTTGACCTTGGTTTGCCTCCTGGACCCTGATTCTGCTCAGTCCCTTGGCTTGGTGCTCAGATTCTGACTTCTAGCTTCTGACCCCCTGGCTTGTAACTCAGAGCTGCCTTCTGTTGCCCCAAACCACGGCTTACCTCTGCAATCCCTGGGCCATACCTGGCTCTACCCACTAGGCACGATGCCCTTGTAGGACCATGACACAGGCAGAATTAACTTCTTCTAATCCTTCCATTCATTCTCCTTCTTGATATCCATTTTCAGCAAAGCCATTGTTTTACCTGGGTACTCATGCTGCATCAGATCTTCACTACTTGTCTCCTAACTAGGGTACTCCCTGAGATGCTAATGAAAGACTAATCTAGAACCTTCTTAAAAGCTTCCTTTGACCTGATGATAACTGGTGCTATTCTTCAACATTTACATTTATCCCAGTCAGTCTAAAAGCATTCTCCCTTGATTCACCTCTTTTAAAAAAAATACTTTTTTCTGAGCACATTGATAGATCCTGAAAATTCTTAAGATCACAAATTTGACTTTTTGCTTTGGTCGTAGATGTCCTAGGTGCTTCGGTCCTATAGTGAAGACAACCCTGTCTATTATTTTATTTAATAGTTATATTATTTTATTGTCCAAAGGCTCCAGACAGGGTCAGGTCCTCATTTTGCTATATGCTTTGTAAATACATACCAAACCATACCCTCCCCAAAAAACTGCAATCTAAGAGCTCCTATACACATGCAGGGAGCCTGCTCCAGTATTGCCAGTCCCACAGTGTCAAAAATCATGAGACAAATTCTTAAAAATCAAGAGATTTGGAATGTAAATCATGAGATGCTATTTTTTAAGTGTGCGTGTGGGAGGGTGGCTATTTGTTAAGGTGTGAGGAGCTATGGGTATGTGTGCAGGGTTTGGAGCCTGGAGATGGATCCCTGGCAGGATGTGGGGTACTGTGGGTTGGGAGTTAGGGACACCCCCCCACCCCATTGCATGACTTGCTGTGGCCCTGGGGCCCCATTCACCGCAGCTCCTGCCCCACTCCTACCCTCACTGTGGGGACCTCAATCTGCCTCCCTTTCCCCCTACCCCTTCCCTTCCCCAGACTTCCAAGCTTGGTGCTTTCTACACATGCCAAAAGAAAAAAAATCCTGAGATTTGATCTCTTTATCAGGAGACCATGAGTCAGAGTTAATTTGACATGGAAATCAGGAGTCTCATGATTTTTTTCACAAGAGCTGGGATCACTGCTGCTCCAATGTGCTGGAAATTCAGTGCGTTGGAGCAGACTTGAATTGAGTCTGCTCGAGCATGGACACTGACGTGCTCCGGCAGCCTCGGAAATCACGTGCATCAGTGTCACAGCGTATTTCCACGCTGACAAAATGGTGACAGAGCTCTTTGAAATAAAACATGTCTGAGCTTTAGTTCAAAGTGGCTCACCACCATTTTTTCACCATGGGGATGTGTGGTGATGCCGGACACTTTTAATTAGTGCAGCTCGCTACTTGAAGTGCCTGGCAGCACATGTAAACATGCCCTAAGACTGTATCCCTTTCTAGTTTTTCTTGTCCATGTTTCCAGCTCAGCAATACTTACTTGGGACTTTTGCAAGCTCCGGAATACTTGTTAATCCCTTAATTGTTTGGCCTGAATGCAGTTACTGTATACCTGTGTCCAGAGTTCCTGTGTAACCCACATATATCAGAGCATGTTTGTCTACTTCTGCTGGACCATAAGTAGACACTTAAAGAACTTAAAATTCCTTGGCTAAGGACATATTCCCTTAGCTCAAATATTACATCTCCTTGACTCTCTTTGTAGACTAGATATTATGAAGGGCCAGAAGGACTGACTGTGTTAGCTGCTGAATTTGTACACACCACAAAATTGGCCTTTAAAGCGGCTTTATGCCCTTTTGCGCTGCTTTAATGGTGCAGCTGTTTCCATGTGTTGGTGCACATTAAATGGCTTTGGAACACAGCAGAATAAAACTGAGATGGTTTAGTTTGCCATGGGGGCCCTGTGTATCTCAGGGGCTGTGCAGGCAGCCCAAGCAGGTAGGCTCCACTGAAGGAAAAAAAAAAAAGCAGCAAGCCTGATGAATTTGGCGGGGGGGGGTTTCTCCCTGGAGCCTGCCTGCCTGAGCTGCGTGGGGGCCCAGGGCTTCCCTCCACAGCTGTGGTGCCCTCTGGGACTGCTTGGGCTGGGTGCTTGCAGGTGGGTGCCACTGGGGGGCACCGCCACTGGCACGGAGGAAAGCACCCCTCCCCACACACACAGCTCAGGGACCACTCAGCCCACCGGCATCCCGTCCCCACCGCCGGAGAGGCAGGTAAGGGTCAGGCCTAACCCTTGTGTACACACCATGGAGGTTTACTTTGCCTTAAATTGAAGCAGTATTTTTAAAGACCCACCACTTTAATTTAGGGAGAATTAAACCGAAGCAAACCCTCGTGGCATGTACAAATGCCCCTAGTTTCCATTGATAATGGGAGTGGCTTAAAAGGTTTCTTGTGGGTGATCTCCACTTATCCATGTTCCTGTTTCATACTTTGCTTGCTCCTTTGCCTTCTGAAGGGGAAAGTATATGATCACATGAGCCCTCTTTTGATATAGCCATAATTCTTTATAATCCCTTTTGCTATTTTGTGTGAAGTTTGAAATTTATTTGGTTTGTAACCTTGCTGGCATGTTGCTTATTTATTGCAGGCCTAAATCTGCCTTTGTAATTCTGTGGTGTTCTCAAATCTCCTCCTCTCAAGCACCAAAAGCTTATGCCCAGGTACGAGATTGATAGTGCAGGTGCTTCTCAAGGCTAGGATTTTCAAGCAGCTAACACCAACCAACTGAATGCCTTTGTGACCTGCTTTTTGTCACTTTTTGGACGTGGCATTCATCTTTCAGTGACACTGGTGTTCATCTGTTTATTACAATTAGTCACTATCTGTAGCCCAACTACAGAGTGATTTTTTAAAAAGCCTTTCTTTAACTTGCTTGGAGTGTTTGCTGATTCAGTGATTGATTTAATTCTTTTTAACAGATTGTCTTTCATCTCAGCACGTAGTTTCAAGGTTTGGGGAAGAAAAATACTTCTAGCACTCTTGGAAGAATGGACAGTGTTTCTTCTTCTAATTGCTGCTTTACTATTTACAAATGCACATCAGTGTCCCTATATCACACTTTCTAGAGTGGTGGGATAACATCGCCAGCTTAGAATCTCTGGCTGAGCCCCATTGGTCTCAACGTCAGTGTCTCCCAAATTCTACCTTTCCTGTTCTGCTAATTTTCTCCACTTAAAACCACACAGTTCCCTTGTTTCATCCACTGCTCCATGCATTTCTTTTCCAGTGCTATTCAATGGCTCCAATATCTACTAATCTACTTAATCTATTATACTTCAACACTCTCAAAGGTCTTAAAAGTAGGGCTCTAAATAGCGACTTCAACAACCCAGTCTGCCACCTGCAGTTGACCAGCAGCAGCATCTGTGAAGGGAGCAGACATATATACTTCTAGCAGGCAGGCTGGCTTTATATGTATATAAAGGTTCTCACTCTTTGCTTTCTGGACTTATTATGTATATAATTCAAAGTATTCTAGGTCCTTTCCTTACACATAAGAACACCAAAAAATTTGAAAATTAGATAAATAACACAAATTAACTATTTGGGGATCTCCAACAAAAAATTACCTTTTTTTTTTTAAATTCCATCACGTGGTGTAAAAGGATCTTACGAGACCTGGGCCCCATCCTGAAAGAAGTAGCAGGCCATTTTACAAGTAGGATCAGGGAAATCCTGTACTGACTTGAATCATGTATGAACTCCATGAATGAACTCCTGGCTATATTACAACTCTGTTTACCTTATTACTCACATTTACTTCAGTGGAGCTAGGATTTCATCCCATATCTTTTTCCAAGTTTGTTCAGGCCTTGTCAGCTCTTTCTAAGCACCTTCTCTTGCACCCAGCAAGCTAAAGCACCATTTCTCAGTCTCAGTGGATGCAACTGCACAGCTTAATGTCCAACTCTAAACTTTATATATACCTGCCTGTTTGAGACCTGTGGCTCAAGTGAATGCCTGACTGGGCTTGTTTACCTTAGAGAAGAGATCAATAAGAGAGCATATGATAAAGGTATTAAACAATGATGAGTAGCATACAGAAAGTAAATTGGGAAATTCCTGTTGCTCTTTTCATTGTCCACAAACAAGAGAGAATTCAATGAAAATGAAAAGGTAGCAAATTCAATTGATCAGAAACAAATGTTGTTTCCAAGTGCACAATTAACAGACAATTAACTCATTGCCATGGACTATCACTGAGATTAAGAGCTATGTGGAGGTCAAAAGGTTAAACATCATAAAGGGATAGCAAGACTGTTCAGCATAATTGTAATGAATAGAGGAAAAATAGCAAGAGCCCCTGGATTAGGAAGTGGCAGTTTATTCTATAACAACCTGAGGCAGAGTTTCTTCCACAACTTCTAGAAGCAGCTAGTACAGGCCACAGTAAGTGGACTGGATGGACAACTAATCTGATCCAATATGGTATTTTTTATGAGCCAGTTACATGGAAAGGAAAGGGATACTGAACTCCTACTTGCTTCCTTTGAGGTGCTTCCTTTCAAGGTTGTATAGCACCCATGTGGACCCCTTCTACATCATGGAACAGCTACTTCTGTATCAACTCATAGTTCCATGGAAGCCTGCAAGCTCAGGCCCCACTAGGAACTTTAGGAAGTTCATACTAGATACACAAAAGGACCTAGATGGATAAATCCTTGCTCAAAGCATTGGCCACGACAATGCCTTAATTCAAAACCTAAATCCTCAGAGCCCTGCTTAGCTGTCGCCTAAATTTTGTAGGAATATACATTTTACTTAAGTGTTTTGTGCAGGCTCCCAGAAGAAGCAGACTTTCATGTACTTACAGTACTTCACCTAGAGTAATCAGGAAGGGAGAACACCCGTTTATTTAATAGCTCAGTAGTTAGAGCACTCATCCAGGCTCACATGTGAGATCAAGTTCATTTTCATCTTCTGCCTCAGGGAACAGGACCTGCAGTCTCAAACTTTTAAGTGAATGCTTTAACAGGCTATTGAGTAGTCTGGGGTGGGAGGAAGGTGTCTCAGTTCCTCCCATTTGGGTGTGTCTACACATGCTGATTTAAGGTGCTTTCGCCTGATTTAAGGTTCATTAAGGTCATGTGTCTACACATGCACGCTCTTAATGTACCTTAAAATGGAAATTTTAGGCTATTTGCACCTTAATTTAATATCTGCAAAAACAGGTATCAAATTTAGGCACAAGTAGCTAAAGCCCCTTAATGCATGTGTAGACACGCTAAGGTGCATTAACACTGTGTATGTCGAATGACCTGGAACTAACTTTAGTCCCAAGTTGGTTTGCACGCTGCATTAATGTGGTAGCTCCTATCTTGATAGGGTGACTCTTGTAGATCCCATTTTTAAACACCTAACTCTTTCCAAGAGCCTAACTTGGCATCTGGATTCCAATAAGTAAAGAGCCTAAAAGTTTGGCATTATATGAGTGGAAACAGATGTCATCTGACAACTCATTTATGCTGCTGTAAAACCCATGCTCCAGGTCTGGCTGGCTGGAAAAAGCCCTTTCCTGATCAGCCAGACTTGGGGCACAGGTGTGGCTGAGTGGGGGGAAGCAGGACTTTTCCCTGCCCATCCAGACTTGGTTCCCCATGATGGCAGGGGAATAAATCTTGCTCTGTGGGCAAAAGCCCTGCTTTTCCCACTGAGCAGGTGTATCTGCACGTGCATTTTCTGTGCTGTAAATTACTGTGCAGTAAGTGGTTTTTAAGGCGACATCTACACATGCAGGCATTACAGTGCCATAACACTGTGTGTGGATCGGCTTGGGAGTAAAGTTAATCCTGAGTGAATCCACACACACAGTGCTACTGTGCAGTAATGTGTCCACACGTGTTACTGCTCAGTAACTACTCAGGTGTAAATTTGCTACCTGCATCATGCAGATAGCAAACTTATGCTTAAATCAGTTTAAGTTGCCATAGTTATAGCATGTAGATGCGTAGCCATACTGCAAAGTAATTTTTGGTTACTGTGCAGTAACCTAAATTACCATGCAGTAAGTGTTCACGTGTAGACGTGCCCAGCCAGATCCATGCTGCACCATCAAGGGCTGGACAAAGGTAAATGTGTATGGTACAGTAAAGCACACATAGCAGCACAGCTGATCCGTATCATTCAGCAACGTCTATTCCTAGCCTAACATCCCATCCCTTTTATGAAGTCTGTGCTTGTATATATTATCTAAGACTGGGACTGTGAGTGTTCTCAGTATCATTTTTCATATTGTAATGTTCAGCTACAATTCAACTGAAAAGGTAACTAAGAACAGTTTGAGCCCAATGTACAGTCATTTGAACAAAAATAGTAAAAGGACCTTGGAAAACTTTTCTGATTAAATAGCTCCCTCTAGTGTGTTAAAGGAGTTTTAGTACGTAGCCAAAAAAACCCCTCAAAACAAAACACAGTGGTTCCTGACTGGGTATAAACATGTGTGCAGTTGGAGCAGTGTAAGCTGAGAGATCTATAGAGTTAGCTGTGTTGTGTGAATCTGTCAGGGTTTGCAAAGCCCTTAGTACACTGAACTCTGCAACTCAGTTTGGGGTGGAAAAAAGCAAATCCTGCAGGTTCAAGTATCAAGTTCACAGCATTGCTTTGTGCTACCATGTAGGTATTAGGTCCTCCCCTTCTCACATTAAATGTTGTCAGGCTGAGGAAAAGCCTGGCTTTTGTAGAGGCAGGGTGTGTATAAGAGTTGGATGACATTTTTCAATTAATTTTTTTCCAGCAGAAAAAATGGATGTTTAACAATTACAAAATGATTTCTGCATTCATTATGATTGAATCAAGTTGTAAAAATAAAATATTTTCCCTTTTTTAACATGTTTAAACAAGTTTATTTTTTAAGTGAAATTAATTTTAATTTACAATTAGGCTTTACTTTCATTCTAAAACATTTTACAGTGTTAAAGCATGCTTAACATTGAAACTAACTGTTTCATTTTGGGATAAAATAGATGTTTCGTTTGATCAAAAAAAATTGGGTTTGATCTAGGTGTAGTTTTTAGAATGACCAGTAAATGGAAAATGATGCTATCCACCCCATTCTCTTGTTAATGGACAGGGTGGTGCCATGAGTTCCTAGACACCTGAATAATGTCATTCCATTTTCTATAAACCTTTGAAGTCAGGAGAGCTGAGTTTACTAAAGGCACAGAACCTTAATAGTCAGTTCAGTTGGTTTTAAGATCTGGAGATCTTTCCCTTACAGCAGGGGTAAGCAATTATTTTGGCTGGTGGGCCACTTAATGAATTTTTGTGAGCTGTCAAGGGTAGCCCCACCCCATGGCAGGTGCTGGCAAGTAAAAGGGGGATGTTTGTGGCTGCCTATGGCCTCTTCTTGAGGGGCATAGGGCCCTCCCTCAAGGCATTGAAGTTTGTGTGTGGCTTTATTTTTTTAGGGTTGTGGTGCTGGTATGCATATGTATGTATGTGTGTATGTTGCTGGTCTGAGCCCTAATGACGATAGGGGATAGGTGCTGGTCTTTTTGAGTGGTTCATGCATTTGCATAGCAAGCTACAGGTGGGAAGGCTGTGAAATCAAGGCTCAGTGTAGACCCAGAGACTCAGCCAGGAAGTGTGGGCATGAGAAAATTTGTCACCCTGCCACATGACAAACTGTAATGGGCTCCAGAACCTATTGGACTAGCACCATGACTCTAGGGCTGAAAGCTGCAGGGCTCGGCATGGCATGCCAAAACCATTTGGGTTTCGGCATGCCACACCGAGGCCCAGATAATAGGCCTGTGCTTCAGTTGGATTGTCTTTGAGGGAGCGGAACTCTGTGAGGCCAAAATGTTTATTTTTTTTTCTTTTTCAATTTGAGGGCAGCCAAGACAACTGATGCCCAAGCAGGGAGGAAGCCCACAGCCCTGGAGGCTTCCATTGTATCTCTGAGGCTGAGCATCATGCTGGCAGGGAAAAGGGGGATGTTTGTGCCTGCCCGTGGCCTCTTCTTGCAGGGCACAGGGCCCTCTCACAGGGCACTGAATTTTTTTTTTCTTTTTCTGTAAGGCTGGGGGTGGTAGTGGTGTGTATGCATATATATGTGTATGTGGGGGGCTGGTCAGGTACTGAGCGTGGGAAGACCAAGGTACTGGTCATCTTGTGTGGATCAGGGGTTTGTGTGCTGAGATCTGGTTGCGAGTTTTAAGCTGAGTGGGGGCCCAGAGACTCAGCTGACAAGTGTGTCCCCAGTAGGCACGCAAAAATTTATTTTTCACCCTGACACATGACAAGCTGTGGATGGGCCCCAGAACCCATCAGACCTGTGCCAGGGCTCCGGGGTTAGAAGCTACAGGACTCGGTGTGGCATACCGAAACTCTTTTCACTGGGATACATGCCACACCAAGTCCCAGATTCTAGGTCTGTGCTTCAGTCAGAGCACTTGGAGTGTCTCTGAGGAAGGGAAACTCAGTGTGGCTAACATTTTTTTTTTCTTTTTCAATTTGGGGACAGCCAAGACCACTGAGGCCTGAGCAATGAAGAAGCCAGCAGCCCTGGAGATTTGTGTTGTATCTGTGGGGCTGAGATTCATGCTGGCAGGGAAAAGGGGAATGCTTGTGGCTGCCTGTGGCTCTGATTTTAATTTTTATATTTTTCTTTAAGGCTAGGGACAGAAGTGACATGTAAATGGGTTGAAGTGATCAGAAACTGGTTTAAACCTGTAACAGAACAGAAGTTCAGTGCACATTAAATCAGTTTCAAAATGGCCGAAACTGCTTTAAGATAAACCTGGTTGAATGTAGTATCAGATTTAACTTATTTGGATCAAACTGGTTTATGCTACTTCTGTCCCAGACCCTTTCCTGGTTTAAGTTAAATCAGAGCCCCCCAGCATCCCAGCTTGCTTTGCAGCCCTGGGTGGGGCTGTGCTGTCTGCTCCAGAGAGCTGGGCTGGCCCTGCCCCTCGGCTCCCTAGCCTGAGCAGGGGCATGGCTAGAGACATGGCCCCCTGAGGCGAAGGGAGCAGAGAGTGGGGGTTTATTTCCCTGCCCCCCCCCAGGGACTGTGGCCCCTGTCACCCACTTTCCCTGCTCCCCAATCCAGTGGCAGGGGAGGGAGTATGACCAGAGCCAGCTGGCATGCAGCTGGGGCTCAGGGCTGAGCCCAGCCAACCTATTAGTGCTGCTGAGGGTGGAGGCAAAGGAGTCAGCACTGAACTGGGTCACCGGATCTGGGTCTTTCCCAGTGGGCTGCAGCTGGGGCTGGGGCTATGGGGGCTGTGTGGCTCCCTGTGCCCAAGCTAGGCGGGGCTGTCATGGAGCCCCAGGTGGCTGGGTAGGGCCACACAGGGTAGCCCATAGGGACAGGGGCCTTCCCAGCTTGCTGTGACTGCATGACAGCTTGGCTTGTCAGCACAGGCGGGGGCTGGTTGGGGAGCAGGCTTTCTGGGCCAGCTCGGATGTGCCAGCAGACCATGAGTCTGGCAGCTGCCACCACCATGCCCCCTGCCCTGTGTGGCATCCGGGGATGCAACTGCACAAGCAGCAGTGAGCTGGCTGTGGCAGGGGGTTGTTCTTCCCCACTTGCCTCCAGCTGTTGCTGCCATGGCCAGGCCACACTGGTCTGGGTGGGGGGCTGGAAGCTTCAGGCCCACAGCCTATGCCCCATGTATGGGGTAGCCCCTGAGCTGGGCTGAAGCAGTCAGGCTGAAGGAAGCTCCCCCAGCCCCAAGCAGTGCTCCCTAGTGCGGCAGGAACCACTGCTGGAGGTGAGGGGAAAAAAACAGCCCTGCCAGGCCAAGCCAGCTCCCCTTGCCTCCGGTGGCTACTCCCCTTCCCATTCATGCCGCCGCTGCACTGCTCCAGGAGGTGGTGGGGGCAGGGGATGGCTTCAGCCCCGGGGGCTTCTGCCTCACACATGGCACTCCAGCTGCAGCCCCTGGATGCCTTCCACCCAGACACCTTCCAAGACATCTGGGAGCTGGAGCTGAAGCTCCATGCATGGGGCAGAAGCCATGGGACTGAAGCTTCCTAGCCTCCCACCCAGAGTGGTGTAGCTTGGCCACAGCAGCAGCAGCTGGAGACAAGGAGAGCAGAATAGCCCCCAGCTCGGGCCAGCCCATTGTTGTTTATGAGGGTGCACAGGGCAAGGGGTGTGGCAGTAGTGGCTGCCAGGCTTGGGGCCCACCAGCACCTCTGAATTGGCCCAGGAAGCCGTCTATAAACTCACTAGGGGGGACCAGAAGGGTTTGGGGGAGACGCTGTTTCCCCTAGCGCCCGCTGGCATAACAAGGAGTAATGGGTACAAGTTGATGGAGAGGAGGTATAGATTGGACATCCGCAAAAACTACTTCACAGTTAGGGCGGCTAGGAGCTGGAACCAACTTCCAAGGGAAGTGGTGCTGGCCCCTACCCTGGGGGTCTTTAAGAAGAGGCTGGATGCCTACCTGGCTGGACTCATTTGAGTCCCGTTTTTGTTTTGGGGTTTTGTTGTTCTCCCGCCCTGGCGGGGGGTCGGGCTAGAAGATCTACTAGGTCCCTTCCGACCCTAAATCTATGAAACTATGAAACACTCCGCAGCCAGCCCCCACCTTTGCTTCTGGGCCGGGCTGTCATGCAGCCACGGCAGGCTAGGAAAGGCCCTGCACCCCCATGGACTGCCCTGTGGGACCCTACCCAGCTGACTGGGGCTCCATGACAGTCCCACCCAGTTTGGGCACAAGGAGCCAGGAGCAGTTTGGTCACGCAGTCCCTGTGGCCCCAGCCTGGGCTTCCTCAATGCTTCTGCTCTCGGCAACACCCAGAGGCTGGCTGTGCTCAGCTCCACAGCCCCAGCTGCAGCCCCAGCCCCAGCCCCAGCTCTGGGCAGGGCCATGTTGGCTGGCTCTAGCCAGGCCCTCCACCATCCAAGCAAGAGCAGGAGGGAAAGCCTTGCAAGGCTGCTTCCCCCATACCCCTCCAGGCAGTCTGGCTGGGGTCCCTACAGGCCAGGGTTGGGGTTTAAACCCATGAATGACGGGTGCCCCTGGAGGCTGGTGGGGGCATGGTGACTGGTGGCGGCAGTGGCAGGGGGTGGTGGTGGCAAGCAGGGAGCTCCTGCAGGCAGCCATGGCGCTGTCGGTGGTGGGGGGTGTGGGGCGTGATAAGCACCAACTGCCCGCAAGTGCCACTGGCAGCGTCAACAGTGCTTCTCTCAGGAGGTGTACCGCCAATCTCAGGGGGTGCACGTGCACCCGCATGCACGCCCCCCCAAGTCAGCTTCCGTCCAGCCTTGCAGCTGCTGCAAACAGAAGGCAGGGCTTCCCCAAGTCAGCTTCCCTCCAGCCTTGCAGCTGCTGCAAACAGAAGGTAGGGCTTCTCTAGCACCCCCTTCCTTCTAAGCTTGAGCCATTGCAAGCATACACCTGCATTTCAAGAATGAAACATGAATGTCTGCGCACTTGTAAATCAGTTCAATCTTTGCAGGTTAGACTTTGCTGGGGAACCCCCTTCTCATCAGCACAGAGGCAGAAAGGGACTTGGAATCATTATGGATTCCAAGATGAACATGGGCCACCAATGTGAGGACACGGTCAGTAAGGCTAACCACACCTTGTAATGCATCCACAGATGCATCCCAAGCAGATCCAAGGAGGTGATCCTCCCCCTCTGAGACATTGTTCAGGCCGCAGCTGGGAGTACTGCATCCAGGTCTGGGCGCCGCACTTCAGGAGGGATGTGGACAGCATTGAGAGGGTCCAGAGGAGGGCCACTCACATGGTCAGGGGGCAGCAGGGCAGGCCCTGTGAGGAGAGGCTATGGGACCTGAACCTGTTCAGCAAAAATTACCAGGAGGGATGAGCGGGGAATGGGAGAGGCCCTGTTCCCCTGAGCACTACGTGGAATAACTAGGAATAACAGCCACAAGCTGATCAAGAGTAGGTTCAGGCTAGACATCAGGAGGCACTACTTCACTGTCACGGCGGCTAGCATCTGGAAACAACTTCCAACGGAAGTGGTGCTTGCTCCTACCTTGGGGGTCTTTAAAAGGAGGCTAGACAATTACCTAGCTGGGGTCATTTTATCCCAGCATTCTTTCCTGCCCATGGCAGGGGGTCAGACTTGATGATCTGCTTAGGTTCCTTCTGACCCTACCAACTATGAAACTATCAAACTGTGAAAGATTGAATTAATTTGGGTTCTGGCTTTTTGAATGTCTGCCCCTAGCCTAAGGATGGTACTGGTGGTGTGCCTATATATATGTTTGTGCAGTGCTCATCTGGGCACTGAGAGTGGGAAAAAACAGTTACTGGTCTTCTTGTTTGGTTCAGGGGTTGGCATGTTGAGCAACTGGTGGGGAAGTTGTGAATTCAAGGCTGGGTGGGTGCTGTGTATGAAAACTGCAAAATCTTGAGCAGTGTCTCTAGCACAAAAATGCAAGACAATGGCTGGGGTAAGACTGGGTTGTGGTAACAAGACTTTCACAAGAAAATCAAACTCTGCTAATAGCTTGCAACCCATCAGGCATTGAGACAGTGGAGCCTGAGGTACCCAATTCCAGACCCATACCATAAAATAATAAAAGTGGTCATGTCTCATTTTTATCTTACTGATTTTTGTACAAACTGCGAGTAACTTTATGAAAGTCAAAGAAAAATCACACTGTTACGAATCTGAATTTGTGATGAGATCCAGGCTCCAAGTAACAGTAACAGGTTGTTTCTGCTAACTCTTGGAGGAACAGATTTGAAAATTGAGTCAAGTAATCTAACACATCCTAAGAACAGAAGAAAAAGGATGTTGCTTCTGCTTTCTAGCTTTCCACTTCCTTCTCTCCAGTTTCATAAAGTTGAGTAAACAAAGTAGAGGCTCATCTATTTTAGACCTCTGTGTTGTTTTGGCTCTTTGGTTAATACTGAGGAGTCAGAGTTGGCCAACAATATATACTGCCTTAGGTAGATTGTGGCAAACACATTCTGATTGAACAGAACAGAAGGTGTGCTGCACTATGGCAGCACAAAAGATGTGCAATACAAAAAATATCTTGGATAACCATTTCTGTGAAGTGCCATAGTTGATAAGCTGAAGGAACACTCGTGGCTTGGGAGCCATGGTTGGAATACGGTAAATTCCAGTTGTCTGCGCACAAGGTTCTTTGGGTAAAGCTGATATCTTTTATTCAGCCAACTCAAACTTTTATCTAACTGAATTATATAAGTCAGCAGACTATCCTAATAACCAGAATGGGACAAAAACCCCCAACAACTCCCCAAGAGCACAGGACCAGGTACTATGATTATGACAAACATCCCAGGTGTAACAATGCAATTTTTAAAAGCTTTATTTGAAACAATGCAAATATAGTAAATGCAGCAATAAAACTAAAGAAACAGCATAGCAGGTGAGAGAACTCAAAAATAGCATTTCTTTCCATGAGACGACTTATCTTCTTGTGTCTACCAATGACAAACTAGCTTTTTCCTCTACAAAATCTATTTTTGCTGCCGCCTCCTTCCCAGCTCTGCCCCGTCCAGCGCAGAGGCTGCCTGTGCTGCACACCTTGCAGGGTGGCAGCGCTGCCAGGTCTTAAATATGAAGTGATCGTATTGGAAACTCAATGTTTTCGTATTTGCTGAAGAACTAGTGTACACTGAAAAATTACACAAATGAGCATGCCAATATGTCTTCAAATAAGTACTCTTCTTTATTTTATATTGCTCACTGAAACTCGCCAGCGAGAGCGAGAACTGGGTCAAAGTAGAAGCATTTCTTGATTTTTAAAGCAGCCTGACACCAAACCCAGATGTCAGTTAAGCCCGTCTGAAAGTGACTCAATGAAGTGCCTCAAAATGATTGCAGGGGTGTAGGTTGTAGCCGTGTTGGTCTAAGGACATAAGCAGACAAGGTTCTTTGGGTGAATCTGGTATCTTTTATTAGACCAACTTAAATAGTTGGAAAACAATTATTAAGCAAGCTTTCGGGTTCAAAAACCCTTCATCAGGCTAAGGAAGTTTCAGCAGCTGGGTGTGCTCTTCCTGGATGGAATGAAAAGTAAAGAAGCCAGAGGCTGGTCTGGTCTGCATACAAGACAGGCAGTCAGGGAAAATGTAGATTGAGGAGTCAATGGGTGAGAGACAGGCTGCGGGGGGGAGAGAAGGGGGATGAATAGTGAAGAGATACCTGGGGAGTCAGATGTCAGGCAGGTTATAATGTGTCATAAATCCAATGTCTATATTTAGTTCATGATTTTTAGAATCCAGGAGGTTGATGAAGTGGAGTTCATAGGCTCATCTCTGAGAAGTGTTTTGTAAGTTTTTCCTTTGAGGATCAGGA
>NW_017729024.1:30166550-30167712 GCF_001723915.1 Gavialis gangeticus | reverse complement strand
AATCCAAAAACAAGGGAACCGTGGCAGACCTATCATATTCAACCATGGGACCCTAACTGAGGAAATATCAGGTTTCATTGAATCAATCCTAAAACCGCTCGTCACCCACAGAGCAAGTTTCGTACAAGACACTACAGACTTTTTACGGAAACCTAAAAACATAGACCACCTTCCCAGCAACACCCACCTAGCCACCGTGGACATTACCAGGCTATATACCAACATCCCACACCAGGATGCCTTACATATCTACAGGAACAAGATGACAACTCAGAATACAGACCCAAAGATACTACTGACCTTATACACTTCATCCTCACACACCACAATTTCACTTTTAATAATCAACACTTCCTCCAGATGATGGGAACAGCTACGGGCACCAAAATGGCCCCACAGTATGCCAACCTTTTTATGAGCCACCTGGAAGAAGACTTCCTCACGAACTGCACCATCAAACCCTTGCTATACTTAAGATATATCGATAACATATTCATCATTTGGACTGAAAACCTTCAATCTCTGACTGAGTTCCATCAGAAATTCAACAATCACTGTCCCTCCATCCAACTTTCTCTAGAATACTCCAGCACCAGCATCTCCTTTTTAGACATGATGATCAGTATTCAGAATGATAAAATACAGACCACATTACACAAGAAACCCACAGACCAACATGCATATCTGCACAGAACCAGCAATCACCATAAAACACATGAAGAAAGCTGTGATATACAGCCAAGCCCTCAGATACCACCAAATTTGCACTGAAGAACACACCCGGGATTACCACCTCACCAATCTTAAAAAGGCTTTCACACAACAAGGACACTCCTCCAGAGATAGATCGCACATTTGAAAGAGCCACCCACATACCATGGGAAGAACTGCTGCAGTACAGAAGCAAAACCCCCACAAATTGCACACCACTGGTTATAACATATCACCCCTCCCTCAAACCTGTACGGAAAATCCTCAAACAGTTGCAACCCATATTAGAAAGAGACCCTATTCTTAAAAAGATCTTCCCAAAACCACCCATCCTAGCCTTCAAATAAGCACCGAACCTCGCCAACCCCATCACCAGAAGCAAACTTCCTCAAGCCCAGAACACACCAAAAGGATCCAGACCATGCCATGACAAGAAATGCAAAACCTGCCA
>NW_017729024.1:30148292-30161550 GCF_001723915.1 Gavialis gangeticus | reverse complement strand
TGGCTTTTTTACTTTTCATTCCATCCAGGAAGAGCGCACACCAACTGCTGAAACTTCCCTAGCCTGACAAAAGGTTTTTGAACCTGAAAACTTGCTTAATAATTGTTTTCCAACTATTTAAGTTGGTCTAATAAAAGATATCAAAAGTGATTGTACATTTTGAACTATTTATTACATCTAGTGTGTGTGTACCGATGTATCTAGAAAGATCGAGATATACAAAAATGTATTCGTACACACACATATATATATACATATCTGTGCGTGTATTAGTACAGTTTTGTACTACTATTGATCGTCTATCGCACAAGGGTTAAAATTACCCTACGACGCCAGTAATGAAGGTGCCCCCAGCAACAGTCCAGTGGACTGGCTCTGCGTGAGTCACGTGGGGGAGGGCGCAGGGGGCGAAGCCGACCCACGGCCGTTAAACGGCTCAGCGCCTCCGCCCTGCTCCCGCTCGCCCCCACTCACGAGGCACATACCGCATCAATGTGAGACTCCCCACAGCACAACCTGAACCCTGTGCAGGAAGTGGCGTATTGAAGCCGAGCGAAGGGGCGCTGCCAGGCTGGCACAACGACCCCAACCTCCCTTTTGCCTTCCCGCGCCTGCGCCGCTCCAGCCCTGATAAAGGGGAGGGCGCGTCTCGCCCAGAGACCAATAGGGTCTGGAACTGCCGCGAGGCTGACGTCACGGGCCCTGTAACTGATTACCTGCGCGCGACCGACCCCCGCCCCTTCTCATTGCGGCGCGCGCAGCTTGTCTTCGCTCTGTCCGTTTCGCCAAAGACCACGTAGGCAAAGCCGCGGGGGTTGGCCCGGAAGTACTTCTGCGGCCTAGTCAGGCACTTCCGGGCTCCCGGCAGGCTTCCCCCTTCTACCCCCCTTTCTCCGCCACGCCGCACGGACCTGCAGCAGGTGCCACCGCCGACACCCCGCTGCCTCCCACCGGGCTTCACTCCCCACGCACCCGCCCCGGCCCCCTGCGGACATGCCGCTGCGGGGCTCGCCCGGCGCCGCGGGCTGGGGGCGGCGACTGGCGGCGCATCTAGTGCTGCTGCTGCCGCTGTTGGGCTGCGCGGTCCGGGCCTCCGAGATCACGTTCGAGTTGCCGGACAACGCGAAGCAGTGCTTCTATGAGGAGATCGCGCAGGGCACCAAGTGCACCCTCGAGTTCCAGGTACCGCGCGGGCCTCCCCCACGTGTCCGGGCCAGGGCCGGCTTAACGCATAGGCAAGAAGTCAAGAAGGGGCCCGGTTCTGCTTATTTTACGCATTACAATTACAGCGCAGGGTGGAAACGAAGGAATATAAACATTTTCTCTTCAGTCGGGGGGCCCCCGAGTTTGCTTGCCATGGGCCCACTAAAGGGTTGTTAATCTGGCCCTGGCTCCAGGTATGCCTGCAGGCCGCACCCTGCCCGCATCAGTCAGCGGCTGAGCCAACCCTTAAATATGAAATGATCATGTTGTTAGCTCAAAGTTATTGTATTTGGTGAAAAACAAACCGTCGACACTGAAACAATACGCAAATAAGCCTCCTTTACTGCATATTGCTCGCTGTAAGCCACCAGCGAGTAAGAACTGGGTCATCAAAGTTGAAACATTTCTTCATTTCGAGGCAAGCAGTTGTAAGAAAGTGTTGAGAGGAAACTCAAAAGTCAGTTAAGACTGAGAATGGCTTGGGTTTTGCATAGGTTGCATCACTTAGCTGCCTCAAAAATGATCAAACGTTTTGAGCACTTTTACTATTATGGATTGTATATCGTACAGGGGTTGAAATGATAGTACGAATACAATAATTATCATGCACTTAGCAACACAGCACAGCACCCCCTGCCACACTGGATGTAGCCCCCCCCCCCATGAGTCATGGCGCAGGCTGGTGGGGGGGGGGGTGGTCCGACCTGGCAGCTGCACTGGATCTGGCCCCTGGAGCTGTGCCCTCCCCCCTCCAACTGTTCTGGGAAGATTGGGTACCAATAGCGAAACCTAGTTCAGAGGTGAAGCCAGTGCTGTCTGAAGGTAGTAGGCCCTCTGCATCCAAGGGGTGTCCCTTTCCTGCTATAGCATAGTATGCATGCGGGTGGCCAGTTTGCTCTGCTGTTCAATGTTACCTGTTTTGCTACAGGAGGATGCAAAGCCTGTTTCTTTGTCTGGTGTGCTCTGGTGGAGAACGTGCATGAAGGCAAATGCCATAAACACACACAAGTTGGGTAATAGAAGAATAAAGGCTACCAAACTCCCTTGAATTTACTCCCCTTTGTATGTGGATGTTATGCTGCAGTCTTTAATTATCTCATGCATAGTGTATTTCCACCAGGCCTCTGCCTCGCTTCAGTGCACAGGATGTATGGTGCTTACTGAATGGGCACGTTCCTTAGTGACCAGCTAGTTGGTGCTTTGTTTTTTTCATTGATGGGTGACATATGACCACATGCCAAATACAATGTCTGTAATTCAAATCCTGCCCTGATGTCACAGTTAATGACTGCTATATAGGCTTTTCTGGGCCTCATTATCGCTGCTGAATTAAATGTTTTGTAAACATTAAATTACTTTCTCAACAGTGTTCTTGTTACCCCTATTTCAGAGGCAGACATCCATTAGGAAAAATAGTGGGATCCAATGGATTGATTGTGTCCTAGTGGATGCGTACTTGGGTAGGGGCTGAACTAGGAAAAGCATAATTGTCTTATCTAGTAACTCTTCAGTACTTGATTTTGAAACCTTGATTATCTTCTAATGTCATTTGTATCTATTTTTCTGTGTTTCTATAAGCAACAGGAAAAAAAGATTTTTATCATCTGTTGTCATACGGGTACTTGCTTGGTTCATCTGCAGGCCTTCACCTCTTCCAGATTGGGGGTGTGGGGACCTGGTTTTCCAATGGAGGGGCAAAATGACTTTTTTCCTCTATTGTTTAAATCATTTTTGTCATTCAGGTTGCCAAAAAACGGTTCCTATTAACTTGATACTTAAGGGAATAGCTCTGCAAGCTAAAGTTTTATCTTGGAAATCTAATGTGAAATTTCTGAGGGTACTTGCATCTTAAGAAACAGTCATTTGAAACATCATGTCACCATAGGTTTCAGCTGATGTTATCAGTTCAGGGAAGTGACACCACCATACATTTTGTGCAACATAACTTGTGTTACAGTTGTGTTTTAAGAGATGAACATGTAGCTGTTCACAGTAAGTATTTACTGAAATATTAAATTGTCAGACATAACAGAAGTTCTAAAAACTAGGTTTCCCTTGAGGACTTGTTATATACAAAACTTTTTTTAGAGTTCTGCAGTGCATTACCTGTATACCATGAGGCTTCAATTTTTTTTAAAAGAACAACAGTAAGCTGTTTTACTTGTAGTATTTCCTTTCATTTTCTTTTTTGTGTGAAAATGAGACTTCTCAGTCCCAGTTTTTACCTGTTTTACACTGCTCCTGAGTGCAAATGAGATGCAACCTGATGTAACAGGTTGGGTGTGCCATACTCTTCCAGTCATGCAGAAAGGTGGTGTGACTAACATTACTACCTGCTAGCAATCCTGATCTACTAGAAGAGCCACAGTCCTGTTCCAAAATCAGTTGGATTGTACCTGAGGATTGGGTGAAGGAACAATGAAGAATTCACTACATCTAACATTCTGTTGTCTTAACTTTTATTTGTGGCCTGAATTCAGTTTCTTGTGTCATGTCTATTGTGGTCTTGTGAATGGCAAAAGTAAATTAAACTTTCTAAAGTATGTAAATAAACTGCTTGAAACCTACAACGATTACAATATTTTGTTCTGAGGTTTTCTTCTGTTGGTGTGAGACACAAATATATAAAACAGTTCATTTCCATAGACCAATATATAAATCAATTGATCATCTCTCATTCTACAGGTGATCACTGGAGGTCATTATGATGTTGACTGCCGGTTGGAAGATCCTGATGGCATTGTGTTGTACAAAGAGATGAAGAAACAATATGATAGCTTTACCTTTACTGCATCCAGGAATGGAACATATAAATTCTGCTTCAGCAATGAATTTTCTACTTTCACACACAAAACTGTGTACTTTGACTTCCAAGTTGGAGAAGATCCACCTCTGTTTCCTAGTGAGAACAGAGTCACTGCCCTAACTCAGGTAAACTGCTGATTTAGTTATAACAGACAAAGAGCAGATAGCAAAACTCATCCGTATTTGCTCTAATTTTCCTGAGTTAAGTATCCATATCCTTTGAAAGTTGGTGGGACTAGGTAGTTAACCCTAATCATGTAGTTTTTGGGTGGGTTTTTTCGGTTTGCTTTTTTGTTTTTAAAGAAGCCTGAGAACTCAACAATTTTTTTTATGTTAAACTTGGAATTTATAATTGAGCTTGCGGAAAACTAAGTGGCAATAATTAATCATCTGAAGAAAATATGATAACTAGGAACTTAAACTCCTAGTTAGCAATAGTAAAATAATTATCAATACATTATTTAACGAAGTTAAGATAAGTTTTATGGTGGAAAAGCACTACTTCCTAGGACACAAAAATGTTTAACAGCAAATGCACCAATCAGTTCCTAGATGCTGTTCTGGTAGGAGGTGGCAGATAAATGTGGGATTGCTGGGAAACAGTTTCCTCTATTAAGGGGCTCTTGTACTCTAGCTGGGTGTTAGTTTAACTGGACTCTAATCACATTTTGTATGCTTATTCTTTTTGCAGCAAAGTATAACAGATGTGTACATCTGCTGACAGCCATGTGAGCTCCCATTCCAGAATGGCAGGTGGTGATTGGGTCAGCTGAAAAAAGCATAGTGCAGATGAATGAAATGTACTTAAGGCTTACAGACTGATATCTCAATGCCCCATATTTTTTACTAATAACAGTTCATCCTTAGAGTAAAATATTTGTTCTTTTTAATCTAATACTAAATGTTTAACTAATGTTTAAATAGCTACATTGAGGAAGATGATAACCCTCTGAATTATTCTGATCACAGGCTGGCATCTTTGTCCTAAGGCAGCTGCATTTCAGCACCTTGACTCTACATGTGTGTGAAAGGGGATCTGTTGCAGTTTCATTTTTTCAAACTAGACTTCTTAAGTTGCCCTTTTTGCAGGAATATTTGATACACATTACATTGAAAATGTAATGCATTTCACACTGTAGGCTTTCTTGAGGGAAATCTAAATATTCAGGTTAACAACCTGTCTTATTTTGACTTGGACACTTAAAGAAAAGACTAGTAGTAGAGATTGACTGGACTGGAACCAAATTTGTTTTGTATCTAATTTGCTTATATTGTAGGCGGCGATAAAAGTCACTCCAAAATAGCCATTTTAAAAGTATGAGCATGCTCCCCCAAATATCCTCAATGTCCTCTTTCCATTGGCTTGAGAAGATCCAATATTCTCTCTCAAATGGGTTTTACTACCATGATACAAAGAACACCTGGTTCCAATTCCAGTTTTTTGTAGTGAAGTGGTGGGAAAAAAAAAGTAATTACAAGGACCTTCTGCAACGTGTGTGCCCCATGCCTTCTCTTTTCCTCATCTGCTCCTGTCTGCTTCACCTCCATTCAGTTACTGTCATCTACACTTGCATGTGCTCTGGATCCTGTACATCTCACCCACCCTATATTTCGTTTCTCCTCGTTTTCCCATTTTCATTCCAGTGTGGCTACTTTCAGCATCTCCTCATCACTGTTGGGACACCCCCCAAGAGGGAGCATCAAGAACACAGGAGAGGCACAATCTTTGTGCTCTGTTCCTGTGTTAGACACCTTGGTAGCCCCTGGTTTGTGGAAGGAATCTTCCTCATTTCTGGGTTGAAGCATGCTTAGTTCAGCCAGAATCTTAAGGGATTTATGGTGATACATATTTTATATTGTATTTAATATATAATTATACAGCTAGTATGTGGCTATTTTAAGTGAGTAAAATAAGAAAATATGATGTCTTTACAAATCTAGTGTGTACTTTTTCTGAGGTTTTATAGATTTATCTAACCTGAGAATTTTCTGTAGGATGACCCCGTGACAGACTCTTAAGTCCTTGCTCCAAAGCTGTAGAGTTTCTCAACAAATCTGCTTTTGGAATTTAACTTGAGCAAAGCAGTATTATCTCCAGAGCATGTTCTCTGGATATCTGAAAAAATTTACTGGCTGGGTAGGTACTTTAAAAAAATCAGTCTGGACAGTTAGTTTGACAGTGATGTGAGCAATTAGAATGTGATCTCATGGGAATTGTCAGGCAGCCTTAATTCCAGGTGATTTTTTTTTTTTTTTCCACCTCTTCCTAACATTTGCACCAGTCATCCTTTAACAATATACTAGACTAGTGTATTTTATCCAAGTAAAGTTCAGAGTGGTTAAATACATGGTTACAGTAATTTCTGAGTGGAGATAAATATGGCCATGATGATGCATCTTTTGCAGAGAGGAGTCGCATTTCAAGCTCTCTTATTTCTGTAGTAAGTGACAAATGATTGGAAATAGTGTTGCATCCAAAAGGTTTGAGGGAAGCAGATTAAGACTGTCTAGAGAAGGGATGCAATAGTTTATAAGCAATGGCACAGAGGATCAGTTGTGTATCCCTGCATTTTGTCCTTTTTAGAATATAGAACAGATGCATCCAATGACACCTGAAGGGCAACAACTGAAAACGAAAAAATGGAATAATTTTTATATATTGCATGATCTGGAGAATGCTCTGCCCAAGATTACACTAATTGAGATGTTTTCAGGATTTTAAAATATTATATACATGGCTTAGAACAACCACAATTCTTAAAATATTAGTGTATATAGCTATTAATAGTTGACTTTTTTTCTTTATTAATGCTGTGATGCATCAGCTTCCTGGAATTGAATCAGGGTGTCTTGTATCTCTGCTGCTACTGATACACAGAGGAAATGGCAATACTGGACTAAACCAAACAGTGGTGTTCTTCAGTATGACATTCTTATATTTCCTTATGAATTGAAAATCATGTGTTTGTTTGAGTCTTGAAGATCAATATCTTTTGTATTAAACCTGAATGGTTGGAGAAAGTTGTAAAGTGTGTCCAATTTGACAGTTTAAAAGAGAATAGAGTGAAACACTAAGTCGTAAAATTATGGTAAGGGCAGCAGTATACACTCAAATAAACCCCCTTTTTTTTGCTACTACTCTAAAAATGTTTTTCTTTTTTTTTTTTTTGTCTAGATGGAGTCTGCTTGTGTTTCAATTCATGAAGCTTTGAAGTCTGTCATCGATTATCAGACTCACTTCCGCTTGAGAGAAGCACAAGGCCGTAGTAGGGCAGAAGACCTGAACACGAGAGTGGCATATTGGTCAATAGGGGAAGCAATCATTCTTCTTGTAGTTAGTATTGGGCAGGTGTTTCTTCTCAAAAGCTTCTTTTCAGATAAAAGAACCACCACAACCCGTGTTGGATCATAACTACTAGTGAGATGATGCCTCTGATCCAATGCACACTTCATTTGTAAAATTGCTATTCTCCAATTAATTGTAGGTACAAAAGAACAAAATATGAGCAACATCTTAAATATTTTTGCCCGTCCCGGTTCAGTAAAAGTTACAAAAAATACCCAGAAATTGTGGAAGGAATGCCTTATTTGAAATATTTGGAAAACTTTGGAATGTACTATTTTTGGATGTTTTATATTAAACATCCAGCAGTGACCTGTGGGATTTTTTCATTTGTTTTGTTTCTACTGATTAATCTAATTTGTTTGATATTACCAATAAAATTACCCATGTGCGGTATAATGCTTTAAAAAAATGTTGAAGAGTGTACATGTGAAAAATTGATGGCATTTTAGTATTTTAGGCTGAAGGTGTCAGAAATGAAAGCAAACGTGAGAAGCTGTAGTCACAAAACATTGTACTGCATTGTTTTGATTTGCTGTGATAATCCAGCCATCTTTCTTTGCTTATTTGTAAAGTGTTACAAGCTAATACTACATTGCGGGACAGATTCTCCAGTAGCCTGATATCTTTCCATCTTTGACACTTTCTGAGTTTTATACTTGGAAATATTTATGGGAAAAATCGCATTATATGCTAAAATGTAATGGAATTTCTGTTTTACTGAAGAAAATGTAGACTGAGACTACTCAGGAAACAAACTTTCAATGCTCTGTTGATTTCCAAGGTTTTTATTTTTTAAAAAAATGCAATAAAATAGGGAGAATCTTGTAATTTTGTGACTGAAGTTGTACAGTCTTTGTATGCTGCTGATGCTTTCCAGAATTTGACACCAGAGGTAAACTGTCTTAAGCAGCAGAGCACCAACACTGGACAAGGTTGTATAACATCTTTGCAAGGCACATATAAAGCTTTTATCATTATCCTAGTGAGAGTCCAATTAGATACTTACATCACACAGGTTTTGTAAATTTTATCTCCATGGGCGTGGTGCACTGATACATAATGGCCTTGGGCATCTAACTACCACTTCTTTGCTAATGGTCATGTGATATTTTAAATGTTTCAGGGTGTCTTTTTGGTAGGTTTGTAGACTAAATTGTTTCCATTCCTCATGTCTTGAATAGTTGTGGTAGAGTTCATACTCTGCAAAATCTTGCTTTACTTGGACATGGGAGATAGCAAATATGTGTACATAAATTTCTTAAATTGAGCTATTCAGAGTAAGGTTTAAGAGCTCCATCAGATTATTTTGAAAGGAAAAAGGGACTTGCCAATTCTCAAGCGCACAGGAGAAATTACAACTAAAATAAGACATGAAAATGCAGGGCTTTCATATATTTCAATTCACAATTTTACTAAAACTAGTGCTGCGTACTTAATCCTAGCTTAAAAAGGATAGAGATTGATTTACTGCTGGTATTGACCATTTATTTCCCACTTCGGAAAAATTGTAAAAACTGTATATATACATATTGCACTTGGACGCGCTGTGTAAACTATGGTTATTTGAAATTAAAATGCTCAGACTAAGAAAAGGATGAACTAGATTTATCCTTGTGAATTGACCCGTTATTGTACTCTGAAATATTAAAGAAACTAAAGTTAACTTGATGCTGTTGAAAAGTCACTGGGGTTGGTAAGTGAAAAACATGTTATCTCTTAGTTTCAGAAATCCATTTGATGTCCTCGTAAATAGGGTGGAATTTTTTTGTTCAAGTACAGCAATTCTGTTTTCTTGGGATGGTGGGGGAGGGGGAACAATGGCAACACTGACTACGAAGTTTCAAAAAATACTGATGCACAGACTTTTGTCACAAACACCATAGGCCTGTGCCTGCATGTGATGCTCTTTCCTGATCGTGCCTGTCTGCTTTACCTCTTGTGTGTTGTAGCAAACCAGTCTCACACAGGATTCATTTAGGCTTCGTTACACACACTAATGAGACAAACAGCACAGTTAGTGCAAGTGTTGCATGTTTGCTGTGGAAAATGAAAATACCCACTTTTGACAGTGTCCCATTGTAATCTTCTGAAGCTTGAACTATCACTTGTTAAGTAGCTGATCAGTTAATTAGTAGCTTAATTGCAATGGAAACCATTTGTTTTAAAGAAGTGAAATCAGTTGCTTTGTGTTGCTGTCAAAATGGGTAAATAATGGTGTAGGCCAAATATTGGCTTATCTTCACATATAATAAGTTAGTCTGTCTTTCCTGTCTCTCTTATTTCTTAATGTTTGAATGTGTGAAGTGGGACTGTTTGGTTCAGTATGCATCCCACTGCAAAAGGTTTAGCGGAATTGACTTTCAAATTGAAGTTGGGTATTCAAACCAATCCTCTGGTATATTGCTGCATGATATGCAGTGGTAGTTTAAAAATGCCTTTATTTTTATGTTCTAAAAACATGGCACAAATACACGTTTAAACATAGTTGTATATATTTTTAGAGTAAGTGGTTGAATAAATAGGGCATAACAGACGTTTACTATTTCAACAGTGGGTGAAGAAACTTTCTAAGATGTTGGCTGAAGCTGCATCTTCCTTTTATATTAAGAAAATGGTTCAAGTAAGAGGTGTGGTGCACAAATAAATCACCCCAAATTGATGAAATAAAACTCTGAACTGCAAAAGGCACCAGGCTTTTGACTATTCCTTGGATGTTTTATGTTTATGGAACCTTTTTATGTCCTGAAATGTCACTTCCTGTTTTAGTTTGAAAACCTTTGTTAGTTTGAATAAGACAAAAAACAGACCCTGTGAATAATGTATGGGAAAATAAAAATTAATATATGAACATAGTCTTACTGGATTTTTATTTGGTGTGGGTGGGGGAAGCAACATTCTGAGAAGTGTAAAATTGAGCCAGTTAACTTTTATTTTAGGATAAGTATCTTTAACAATATTTTATAAACCCAAGCAATCAAGTTGTAGCTACTAAATTATTTTCCCTTCCATGTGAACTTGAAATTGCAACAATCAGTGTGCCCCATATCCGGCTGCAGTCTAAATGACTGTAACATGCTATCAGTTTGGCTACAGAGCCACTAAACAAATGGATTTATGTATTGCTGCTTTATTGTTACTTAAGCTTTCATACTGAATGTCTTGCACTGATATTTGCTAATCTGAACTATTAATTTGAGTGGAGTTTAAGGTGTCTTGGCCTTTGAAATTGCAGGCAACTTGGGATCTCTTTTCTGTGATGGGACCATGGGTATGAGCCATAGCTAGCAATTATGTGACGATATATTACGTTAGTATAAAATAATAATGTCAGTACATGGCTAATATAACTGAGTAAAATATGATTTTTTTACAATCCATTGGTTCACTCATTTATGGCCTTTAACAGACACTTTCCTCTCCGTAAGAGCTGCCTTGTCTCCCCAGAAATTCCCAACAGGTGGTACAAGTTAACCTGAACCAGACTGACTCTACCCTGCTCCCAAAGTAACTTAAATAGGAAAAGTGAATTGCAAAGCATGAAGGTCCTTCTTTTTGCATAAAAGACCCTCTAACTAGAATTCAGACTCAAAACATGACAAAACCCATGCTTTTCCTCTACAGTAGCATAGTAGAGTGGGTACATTCTAATAAGATGTACTGGATAAACTTGTTTACTAGTAAATTTTTTAATAGCTGATTTTTAAATAGTTGATGAACATAGAAGTCCTTTGGCTTTTAATAAAAGTACTTTATCTTATTTTGTTCTGGATCTTTATAGCCCTTTGTTTTGCTCACACTTGAATACATTCTGCTAGCTGTCTTGGTATTCTGCATAGCGTGACCTTATGTTTCTATGATGCAGTTAACTCCTAAAAAACACTTCTACAAGAATCTCTTTTCACCTGCTGCATATACTCGGACTTGGATTTTTACCAAGAGTATGTGGTACAAAATCTTGATGGCAGTGAACATACGAATTGCTATTCCAGGCTAGGGCAGAATTTTTCCACTGTTTTTTCTCTGCCAGTGCCTGACAACAGATGCTTCAGAGGTGGATGCAAAAACCTGTCAAGTGAGAAGTAAGTAATACCACACCATAAAAAAGCTGCAAAGTGCCTCTAGAGGTGGCTTTCTGAATTTAGCTGTGCATGTTTATGTCTCTCCCAGATATTTACACTTAACAGTAGCTGTTGTCATATACATGTTCATTTGTCTTTCAGTTTGGTTGAGCTTGCCCTCAGTAATACTGGTAAGGATGAGTTCCACAGACTAATGGTGCTATGTATTTTACCAGTTGTTAACAGAGTAGCATCTTACAGTGAGAGAGAAAAGTAAAAATCTTTCTACCTTCCCTTATGCTTCTTTTATCTTATACCCCCTTCCTGGTTTTCTCTTCAGTCATCATTGGAGGATTTCTACTACAGCTCATTGATGGGTCTTAGGGATTGGACTCTTAAGTCATCCCAAGCCACAGACCCATCTGCACAAGTTGCAGGTCTTCCTGTAACAGAGAGTAGGCTGGGGGCTAGGATTTCTCTCCTTTTCCTTCCTCCGTTCTCTCTGCTCTGAGGGCAAGACACTTGATTCTGAAATGGGCTGCTGTTTGGTTGAGGCTGCAGCACCACCAGAGTCAGCGGGCAGCCAGCTCTTCAGTTTCTCCCTGGGCTAGCAGCTCCCACCTCTCCCTCAATACCTTTAATGTGATTCATACAAGTTTCCCTCGCTGTATGTGGGTTTTGTATGCGCAAACTTGCTGTTATGCGATGACCCTTTTTATACCAAAAATTCATTATCTGAGGTAAATTCACTCTTAGCGATTGGTGTGGTAGAAGCCCACAGTCAGCTGCTTTGTGCGGTGTGTTGTGGGAGTGATGCGCACCAAAATATAGTCTCTTGTGTGGATCTGTGCCCCTCACTCATCTGCAATGTGTTTCTGTAGTTGCCATCCCCACGATGGCTTCTAAATGTCCTGCTAGCTTATCTCCTACCCTGCTCCATCAATGAAGCACAAAAGAACTTCACTAACACTGGAGACCCTTCACTACCCTCTCGTCATGCCAGCTAAACATTCTTCCCCACCATCATGTGCTGGTGTTCGTGAGTACCAAAATTGTCTTGTAAAAGTGGTAGAACTAGGTCTGGGGGTCAGTACAGTTGAGGTCTTGGATCATATTCCTATTTGTTACATTGTCAAGTGGGTTCCCTGGATGCAAATTTGAGTCATGTGCCATTTTCCAGGAACACATGTAATAGCAGGGGTTCCCAACCTTTTTATGCTGTGGACCAGCAGTGACCAGCATACTGTGGGCAGGTAGCCAACCCTTTTTTTTATTTGGTAAAAAAGGGTTGGCTCCAGTCTGCAGTATGCCAGTTGCTTCTAGGCCATGGTTTGCCGGTCCACGGTCACTTACAGGTGTGCACCCAACCCTTCGCAGCTTGGCACCGGGCTGCAACCTGCGAGTTGGGAGCCCCTGATGTACAGCATAAAGCAAGGGAAACCTGTAGTGGTGCTGTAGCTGGGATGGTCCAGAATTTTTTTAATATAATTTGTATCCAAGGTGAAATTAGCCCAAACTAATTCCAAATCCAAGAGTTCAGAACCATAAGTGGCGCTACTACTGGCAAACATCTTCCACCTGCACCTGAGGCTTCAGATCTTTCCAAAACCTTTGGCAGGCATCCTACTTGCAGGCCCAAGCCTCGCGGCTTGGGGTTTGGATGCTCCTGCATTTTGCTTGCCCTTAGCCATAAGGACCTCGGAGCAAGCAAGGGAGGAGACTCCTATTTCCATAAACTGGGCTTTTAAAGCTACTGCACATCAGTGGGTACCGAACCACGCCAGAAGAGCAGTTCTCCCGTGAAGTGGTTCAGGAAAACTGCCTTCTTGGGACATGGGATTTCCTC
>NW_017729024.1:30142088-30143292 GCF_001723915.1 Gavialis gangeticus | reverse complement strand
CGCGGCTTGGGGGTTGGATGCTCCTGCATTTTGCTTGCCCTTAGCCATAAGGACCTCGGAGCAAGCAAGGGAGGAGACTCCTATTTCCATAAACTGGGCTTTTAAAGCTACTGCACATCAGTGGGTACCGAACCACGCCAGAAGAGCAGTTCTCCCGTGAAGTGGTTCAGGAAAACTGCCTTCTTGGGACATGGGATTTCCTCTGCCAGGTCAAGAAGCCCACTACACTTGATCTGAGAAATTACCCAAGAGGCAAGGATTTCTTGCTGCTATACCTTTTGTGGGACCAAGTGCATAACTGGCGTCTAGTCAGACGAGCTTCTCAAGGCAAGACGGTCTTCCTCAGGTCCATGAGCACAGTGGTTTGAGTCTGGACAGGGTGGGAGGCTGGTTAGGACAGCTCATGCCTCTCTGGGCCAGTTTGACCCTAAGGTGCAGCCTTGACCAACTTGATGCCTGACTTCTCTTCCTCCTGGCTGCAATCTTACAGGGGCAGAAATCACCCCCTGTGGCTCTCCAGTGTCAGGCACATGCGAGCCAGGGTCAGGAATTAATTGTGCTACAAGTATTCTTTTCGGAAATAAAACAATGCAAGGCTTTCTCCAACATCTCTGTCCCCCACCACTCAGTGTAATCGCTGTATTCCTATGGTTTTCCTGTCAGATTATCTGCAGCCCTGTTCAAATGGTACAGAGTCACGTCTGCAGTTTAAGTTATACTGGGTTTCAGGGTTGTTTTTTTTTATCATTTAGGAAGTTTTGAGTTGTCTATAAGCATCCCTGGCCACAGACCGGGACTCTCAGCTTCACCCACCCACTCCTGCTTAGACCTGGTCAGAGCCCGCGCAGCCGCGACCCTGCCCCCGCTGTGACGCCAGCCCCCAGGCGCCCCCCGGCCTCACGCCAGTCCCGCAGCCGCTTCCGCTTCCGCCTGCTGCCGCTGGACCGGGATTTGCCTGCGCCTGCGCGGCGCGCACAGACACCGTCCACGGTCTGGTACGCATCGTAAGGGGGGGGATTTGCCTCCTGTCTCGCACAAAGCAGCCCAGAGGCATGGGGGAGCTGCCCTGTAAGGGGTGCTGGCAGGTGTGGCCAGCCAGGTGGAGAGTCCACAGGGGTATCTGGGGTGCTGGACTCCTTAGGGGTGCCGCCGCCTTGGCAGCTCTCAGCACGAGGGAGAAACCTCCATACCACCCCCCCCCCCC
>NW_017729024.1:30128657-30141872 GCF_001723915.1 Gavialis gangeticus | reverse complement strand
CTGCGCTGGGTGTCAGCACTTGTCGTTGGGATGCCACAGGGTGCTACGCCCCTTTGGACCTGCCACTGTCTTGGGAGCTCTTGCCAAGGGGGCAAAACCCACCGTGGAGACTTTGCAAAATGCAAGTGAAAGCGAAGAGCTGGCCTCTTCCTCCGGGCGCCTGGGATCCAGGAAGGTGGGGAGTGGCTGGCTGGCCAGGGCAGCTCCTGCCTCTTCTGAGCCTGTTAGTCTCTAAGGCCCCTGCTACATGTTCCCTCCACTACGCGGGTCGTGGGTGTGTGGTGCAATCAGTTTAGGCCAGCTGCATTCCCAGGCCATAAAAATGCCTGTCCAGCATAAAGAGCCAACCAGCTGTAAAGTTAGTGCTTGAAAACTCTTAATGGGTGGTTTCTGGCTGACTTTCATTTGAAAGCGTAGCAGGGCTTGAAGCCGCTCCCAGAGCCAACGCTAGGGGGGTATGGGGCCTGGGGCAAATCAGCCTGTGTGGGGTCCCCTTAAGACTGTGCAGGGCCGTGTTACCCCCATAAGGGAGGGTGGTCTCCGCGTTTCGTGGTGTGGGGTTGAGCTCTCTGCTCCAGGCAGGCCCTGCAGAAGGGGCTATGGCTGCTCCACCTGGCTCCACGGGACTCCACCAAAGCACGGGGCCCAGGGCGGTCACCCTGATTTGCCGTACCCTAGGGATGGCTCTGGGTGTGCTACCCTGCCCTGTGTTTTGCCTGAGACTAACAGGCCTATTTGTCACTGCTTTCCTGAGACTAACAGGCTACCCTCCTCTCTTCCTATTCACTGACATTTTATAGGAGCAGATTTATACTGGGGTCTCCAAAAGTTTCTGTCTTCCTTGTCCCTGCCTTGGTGGACCCCAGGAATAGCCTTTCCCTTCCACTGTAGGTGCCAGGAGCATGTCAAAGACCAGAAGTGTGCAATAGTTAGACCAGCCAAGGACTGTACTAGCAATGCTCCAACCCCCTCTAGGGCAGCATTTCTCAACCCATGAGTCTCGACCCAAAAGTGGATTGCAAGAATATGTTAAAGGGTCATGAACAAACTTTAAAAATGGATCAGCAAACTTTAAAAATGGACTCTCCTTTAAAGGAGACAAACATGGGAAACTGTGGCTTTTGCCCTGCAAGCTGGCAGAGTTCCATACGGTGGGGCTGGGGGCAGTGGATCAGGAGTGAAGGTCACTAGGTTGGGACTGGTCATCAATATTTAGACATGGGTCTCCGTACCAAAAGCCTCTGTTCTAGGGTACTGCAAGGTGACACTGTTTCCCCTACCTCAGCCCTGGCACAGGGCAGGAGGCAACAGTACTGCCCTGCCCTTCTCTTTCTGTGAAATTCACACCCACCTCCAGGGTGAGGGGAGGTGTTACACACACCTCCCTGTAGCAGCTTGCATGAATCTAGGACAGGGAATTTAACTTAAAATGGCTTAAACAGTCAGCCCCATGTAGTTGGAGTGAGTCTAACTGCCTGGGTTCAAAGCTGAGGAAGACTAACACTTTTGCTTTTTGTCAGTGGGAGCCTGCAATGTGGCTGTCTATGCTGTGGGAATGAGGCTTAGAAACTGAATATTAAAACATTATTTATGATCAAATATTATTCTGAAATAATTGATTAAAAATGGGGGGCTGGACTCGATCTTCCAAGGTCCCTTCCAGCCCTAATGTCTGTGCAGTCTGTTTGAGTCTTTCCAGCTCTGTAGTCAGTCATGAACTTTTGAATAAATAGGGACATGTTGCCATACTTTTAAAACAAAATGCAGGTTTCAAATCTTGAAGGGACATTATTGACTTGAAATCCCAAAGATTCTAACGTCAGAAGTCCATAAAAGTCATTTCATGCAGGACCCCTGCCATTGAATCTAGTCTCAATTTAGGTGCATTCTCATAAAATATTTTTATCAGTGTCTCTTCTTTTTTTATCGCTATGTGAGAAATCCAAGGAACAAAACAGGGAAATTGACTGTCTACAGTGAAAACAGTGGGCCATGCTGTTTACTTGGAATATTTCACTGTGTTTTGTCCCTAAGCTATTTTTTCCTTTCAAATTATTGCCATTTTAGATACTACTCAAATTAATTGTAGTTAAAAGTTTTCATATGGAAATGAAGTTGAGCTGACTGTAAGAGGTGTCTTGACTTTAGAGATTTTAATACGATACTGCAGCTTTTGCACTGCGGAATTGGGCACAACAACTTTATAGGGCTTTATAGGTTCCCCGCAGTCTAGATTATAGAACATTCAGGACTCCATCCTCAGTGGGAGATAAAACAATATGCCAGTCAGTAGCCCAATAGATTTTAAACTGACTTTAATTCAGAGAGCCAGATGCAACTAGGGATGAGTTGGACATTCCTGTTTAATGACTTTCAGTTTCAGCTGATGGAAATAGTGTCCGTCCCTTTGGCATATAAAAATGTATTGAATAAATTAGAAGTTGAGAGACAGCTCTGGTGAATACTGAGACGCAGTGCTATTGCTCCCCTGAGTGTCTAGTTTAGTACAACAGTATGAAAAAGGAAGATTAACTGAGCTGTGGCTATTTGAGAACTCACAGTGCAACGATACAAATTGCTTTTTCTCTCTTCCCTTTTTGCTGTTATGTAGACAACAGCAGAGAGGGCATAATAACATACATTTTATAACTTAGTAAATAAAATATACTCTCTCTGCTTGAACTATTTTTGTCTCATTTTAGCTGCTTTTATTTCATACCTGAAGCTGGTGAAAGGCAAGTCTGTTATTTATTACAAGAATGCACTCCAAATGCCAGACAAGAATCTTTGGCAGCTGCTATTTCATCTTTGCTTGTCTTGTGACTTCCTGCCAAATGCTAATAATAATTAGCTAAATGGGAAGAAGTAAAATTTGTAGTTCTGAAAATTACCGAAGTTGGGTTTTGTGATTTCTCTTTTACTCTTAATTTTTAACTCTTAACCAGTTTATATAAAGAAATCATAATCACAAGAGCATATTCTGTATTAGTATGATGGTACTATTTTATCAAGTAACACCAAAAGCAAATTTGGGAGACAAAAAATGCTTTTTTGTAAAGATGACATGGAGAACTTTTCTTAAAAAATGATTTTCTTCCAAAACTGAAGGGCACAGGTTTCACTTGATTTGTTTGGTAAATAAAATCACAACTGTAATAAAGTTAAAATAATATCGCATAGTTTTAGCAGTATTAGGACTGCAGTGAGCTGAAGCAACTGCTGCATAGTTGGGTTTGATATCAGAAGAGAAAAGAGGAGACTACTGTGGGAGTAATACATTGATAAATATTGCAAAGCCAGATTTTAAAATCCAGGCGAGTGATTAATGATAAACAGAGAGACAAAGTTTTGTTTGCTTGTTTTTTAAATGGAGCAGAATCAGCCTTGAGGCTATTGAGAGACATCTTATTAAGGAGACAGATGGCTTGCAGATCTTTTAAGTAGAAAAAATATGGGCAAAAGAGAAGAATGACCTTGCATATGGAATCTGCAAAGTCAATACTTTCTGGAAAAAACAGCATAACTTAAAATACAGAAATGGTACCTGAACAACATAAACAGCAAGATAATACCACATACATATGACTCTTCAGATCTGACAGTAAATCCAAGGGAGTGCCGAGGGGTGAGTATAGTGATTAAAATGAATGGGAAGTAGCAGAGATGCTAGAGAAAACTTTGCATTGTTTTACTCTTTAAAATGATTGTGGCACTGTAATCCCAAGGAAACATTCTTTGTAAAGCTAATGAGACTGTAAATCTTTTTTAAAAAGAATGATTCTGGCACAATAATTCCTAGGCAGAGATGCTGAGTACGTGGGGGCCTGAGGGCCCTGGCCCCCCTCAAGAAGAGGGCTATCACCTGAAATGCATAACACTTTCCGCATGTCCATCTTCTTAGGCCCCCTCCCCCTGGCAAAAATCAAAGTTGGCACCTATGATCCTGAGTAGAATGTGTTTGCATGTTCTGAAGCATATAGCTTAAGGCTTCTAGAGGGGCCAGGAATTTAGGTGTGGGGTGGTTGGGAACATGGCTCATCAGTGAAATCCTTGGTATGGAGGTCTGTTGGAACTGTGTGTTGGTGGCAGGGGTGCAAGTGATAGCTTCCTTAACCCCTGCAGCTGCTATAGCTCACTAGGTTCAGATCTAGATCTAGCCCGCAAGGAGCTTGATGGTCCAGGGTGAGTTTGACATCTCTGATACAGATCAGAAAAACTGAAGAGGGTCTGTGAAAAAGTGAAGAGGAAATTCTGAACAGGAAATGCTTTGGTAGGTTGGCAACCTAGTCTACCCAAGCTGCTGTCTGGAAGTAAAGTCAAGTATTTCTTAGTGTGAAGCAGTGGTTTACAACCTTTTTAGGCCGTGGACCAGCAAGTCACAGACTGGAAGTGACCGTGGACTGGCAAACTGCAGACCAGCATACCGCAGACCGGAAGTGGCCAGCATACTGCTGGTCTGCAGTATGCCAGTCACTTCCGGACTTTCAGATCGGCAGCCAACCCTTTGGGGCCGGGTACCAGGCTGTGGCCTGAGGGTTGGGAACCTCTGGTGTAGAGTGTACCCTGTTGTGGACAGGGCCCCATTGAATCTGGACAGTACTGGCATCTTTGGGGACCAATCCATGTCCAGGTGACGCATACTGTGCTTTGGTTGGGCTTCAAATGTGAACTAGATCTTTGTGTTTCTTGAACTTCAAAGCAGGAGGAATTGGTTGGCATTGCCTTACAGCTATGAACATCTATGCAATGAGTGGGAGTTATGCCTGACCTCAACACATTAGTAATTAATTCTGATGAGCTCACCAGAGTATTGTCTTAAAAAACTTACCCCAAAATGAAGGATTAAGTCATGGTGGAGTAACTACGGCATTATATGAATTCTTCAAATATCTTTTGTCCTTAGTGGTATGGATTTTACTTGGATATGGCTTGGTGGCTGCAAGAATTTTGTTGGGCGGTGACCATTCGTTCATATTTAGCAGCCTCCAAGCCTTACCAGATATATCTCCTTTTCTGAATTACCCAAAAGAGCTGCTTGAAACTTGGAATTTCATTTTTTTTAGGTAATTTTAGCACATTAAAATTTATTTATTTTTTAGAATTTCCCATGGAACAATGTCTGAAAATGTTGTTTTCAGAGACATTTTGTGTGTTAGAATTTTTGTAATGTTTTCCGGATTTTTTCCTTCACTTAAAATAATTGTTAATAGAAATGCAGCAACATGTCAGTAGCATTGAAATATATTGTATGTACCCAAATCCAAGATTACTTTGAATTTAAGATGACCCTCCAATAATTAGATTATATACATGGGAAATAATACATTTTTTATAATTTTCTATGTACAGAATCTAATTATTGGAGGATCATCTTAAATGTATCCCCCCTTGCTGCTGTGGCAGGGAAAGCAGTGCCAGGGAGCAAGTGGCTGTGCCCCTGCCTCTTGCCCCCCTGTGCCTGTTCCTGTCTCCCTGATGCCTGTCTCCCTGTTGCCACTTGCCCCCCATTCCCTTGCCTCCTCACTGCATGCCCCCTCTGCTGCCTTCCCCCTTTCCCCACCCTTTGCCCTGTGGCCTCCTACCATGTGGTCCCCTTTTACTTACCCCCATGCCTATGCCAGCTCCCTTGCTGCTTTCTCCCCCCACTGTTTACCTTCTGGATGGCTTTGGCTCAGCTCCAGTACTAGGGCAGTCAGCAGCAGTGGTCCCAGCCCAGCCTGGCCAGGCAGAAGCAGTAGCACTGAACCGAGCTGCATCTGAGCTAGAAGGATTGGAGCAGGAGCTTGAGCCAAAAGGTAACCGGTGGGAGGTGGGGAGAGGAAACAGCAGGTGACAAGGGGATGGGCTGTACAGTCTCCTATGTGCTCCCCACAAGGTTTACACCAATGGTCTCCCCTGTGCACCTCCTTTCTTCCACAGCATGATCTCCCCTCTGCATCCCCAACCCCCACTGTGTGGTTTCCCTTGCACTCCCCCCCACCATGAACCCTCTCCCCCATTTCATGAGCCACCCTGGCCCAGGGCAGTTCTGGATTCAGCCTGTCCTGAGGATACTGGAATCTAAGACAAAGTTTCCCCCTCCCATGTAGATTAGGGAAAAACGTCATCTTGGATTTGAGTAAATCCAGTAATTTGTATTTTTGTTGATATTTTAAAATACACACTAACTGAAAAAGAAATCTATTGCATTTTATTTTAAATATCATTAAAGGTAGCATACTCCTCACCATTGAAATAGTTTATTTTCAGTATCTCTTTTGTATAGTAATAAAAAGTTATTTTAAACAGTTTCACTACAGCACAAGCAAGCAAGAACTTGACATGTGAATCAAATAGTCTTTTCTTGCGTTTCATGGAACAGTTTGACACTTTAAACACAGCTCTTCAACTCATCTCTTTTCCCGTCTTAGAAAGAAACATTTCTTTTCTAGATTAATTATATTTTTAAAACCATAAAGAGCAACTGCCTCTTAGTGACTGAATGGAAAATACTACTAACATACATGAGTAGGTTAGTTGACAATGTTTCATTGGTCCTGGAACCACTACCAAAGCCTCATGAGCATTAGGAAGGAGGTGCTGGTGTTAAAATGTGGAACTCTGCGTAGGATGAAAGTGGGAAGGGAATGGCTCTGCAGCTAAAGGGGCAACCCTTGCTGAAATGGAAACAGATTTACTTTCAGCTTATTGGAGTCAAAGTTAGAGTCTTGTTCATCCCAATACAGTGAGTCCAAAGCATGACTACTACACCCATTACATGGATATTGTGCATAAAGAATACACATAATATAGAAACGGAGAAAAAGAAATTCAAAATTAAAGTTTTTTAGTTTTCCAAAATGCAGCATTCTGAAACAAAAATTCACTTCAAAATATTTTCTTCATGGAAAATTGTGTCTAAATTGACACTTTTTAAAAAGAACATTTCAGTTTCAAATAAAATAGCATTTTTTCTAGCAGCAGTATCACCAAGTAACAGCTCAAGATCAGAGATGCAGCACTTGGTGCTTGTTGTTAATGGCACCAAGGAAGAACAGGCAAAGACGAGCATACTCTAGCGTTCTGCCTGTAAGTGCCTCCCTAGGTGTGATTTAATGTATTGAATACTACATTCTTAGTTACAGTATTCCTAAGTACAATTCAAGGAGTTAAAACTAGTGTCTCTATTTTGTTTACCTCATTTCCTAAGAAATATTTAAGGCAGTTAACACCATTTGCAAAGTAGTAGAAAGCACATGCATCCATAATAAAAAAAGGTTTTCGTCTCTGCCAGTGGTATTAGACAGAAGAGCATATTTTCATTAATTGGATTTTATGCATTTACCTGTAAGAGCAGAAATTATGGGGAAAAGTTTATCAAATAAGTGTGCCTTACACTGTCATCTGAATGCCATCAAGGTTTGGGTTGCAGTGTTTCAAGAAAGGTTTCTTCCTTCCCTTACATTCTTATCCTTGTCCTCCAAAACCCAATTGAACAAAATCTTACCATAACAAGAAAAACAAACAAAGAAACCCTTGATCAAGAATATGAACTCCAAAAAGACATGTCAGTGTCTTGTAAACCTTCTCATATTGCTTCCCGTTTTTGTACTTAACATAATTAAATGCAGTGCTGGGAAATACTGCATGTGGGAAAGGACAGCCAAACTGGCATTGTGGGAAACTGAGGCAGGCATGTTTTGTAAAGAAATATTACAGTTTTCCACCTTCTTTACAGGTTCTCGTAGCAGATGGTCAGCTCCACCTCTTCATACTCCTATTGTCAAGCCTTTTGAAGCACCGACCCCAGCCAGAATTCCAGTAGGGGATCTTCCCAGAGTTAACAGGGACAGAGGAAAAATTGTAGAACTGTGGCCTCACATCCTCTGTTGTTCATAACCACATCAGTCAAGAGGTCAGCATCAATCCCTGGAGTCAGTGGAATTAAGTGTAAAACCAAAGTAAATGAGAACAGCATGACACTCTGTGTTCTAGGAACAGGATCTACTGATTTCACTCCCCTCTATTCATGGAAGCAGAATGGATCGTCTTGGCTGTGAATTAATTCTGTAAGGCATTTAAAAAATTATTACTACATTATAAATGGGATGTTGTATAAAATGCATGTCAGATGGTGGTGCTGTTCCACCAGAAATCAAAGCTGTCTACAGCTGCCAAAAAAAAGAAACAGTATCATTACTTGCTCAGGGATGAATGCTTCACCCAGCACTGAACTACAGTAACAAGTCCATGTGTGTGCTGTGGAAATCAGACCAAAAACAAGGAAACAAAAGCCAGCTTAACATTACTAGAGTATATTAATCAACAGAGAATAATTAAAAAGATATGGATATAGTCTATGTCAATTTATAAATATTATTTTTCATGAATATTACTGTAAAGCCACTGGAACTATTCACTGTAGTAAGTGTTTACAGGAATGGAGCTATAATTATATTACTTGGTCAGGTGTTCCATTTCACAATATTACTTTCCAGGAGCAAACCTACCAGATGGTAATGTCTAATCTATGGAATATGAGAAAATGTTCTCTGAAGTTATTACCCTATGATGCCTTTCTAAATAAGAATTTCTGTGTATGAAAATAAACAAACAGGGAACCATTCATAAAAGCAGGCACACAAAACATTAACACTACCACCCATAAACTAGCAGTCTGTATTGAATTAATCTGATTAAAGTCCTAGAAGAGGCACCTTAAGCGGTTGGACAATCATCTACATATACATATAAATTTATATGGTGGAATAATTCAGCAACTGGCATACTCTAATTGTTATTGTCGTTATTCCCTTATGAATAATAATTGCCTAAAAGAAGCAGCAAGTGTATGGTTTATGGCAGTGACATAATTACAGGCAGCTGAATTTTTGTTATGTGATGATAAAGCAGATGAAAGCATTAGTGGGAATGTATTCTATTGTGGGTCAGCATTTTTAATGGGAAATAAATACAGAGGTGTTGTGCTGAAACAGAAATTCAGCAGCAGTCTCTTTAGACTAACTACATGGGAAAATTCCCCTTAAAAGAAAAGAGTACTTTTCATACACTAAAAGCCCACTGTCAGTCCTCCAGTGTTGTTATGCCCAGGCTCTAGCAAATCACTCTTCTTAGCAAGGCAAGATGATATACAAGTGTCAGTATGTTACCATATTCACTCAAATACAAGATAAGGGTTTTTCCCCCAGTCAAAACATTTCCCCCTCATCTTATATTTACATACAAGGACACCTCATTAAATATATTATCCATCTTTAAACTGCTGCCAAAAGCAGCTAGTGCTCAGTAATGGAAGCCAACTATAAAGATGATTAAATACAGCCAACACTAAGCATAACTGTATAACACATGGCCCACATTGGGCAAACGTTGATGGGAACCTTTTTTGGTATGTGGCCCTTCGGGGGAAAAAACAACAAACAGGTGGGTGTTCCCTTTGTAGGAACTAGGCACCAGGTCTGGAGGTCTTGCAGTACCAGGCTGGTACTGGGAGGGCCAGAGCCAGCCCTGACACCCTCTCCTTTGTGCCAAAATGCTTGATTTTAGTCAAAAGACTGAGATGCTGATGAGAGCCTGTAGCAGCTAAAAAGTAGGTCTGTGTAATAAAAGTGCTTGCTGAAGGCTCTATAAAGATTAGATTAAGTGTTTTTCTGTATTTGTTTAGATATTAAGCTATAAGTTGTTGCTAAAAGCCTAATTATAGTTTATGATGTAGTGAGGCCTTGTATAAAGTAAGGCCTAGTAAATTTAGCAAAGCCTGGAAGTAGTAAGGCCCTGTGGCTCAAGGAAAATTACCTTATCAAAGGAATGCAAGGCTTATATTGGTCAGTCCAAGGACAGTTTAAAAAAAGGAATCTAAGTGGTCGTACATTATCAGTGTCTTTCAGAAGACATAAATTAGCTGAAATATCTAGAAACTATTCAGAAGGAAGATGCAGCTCTGAAAAGAATTAGTTAGCTGTTGCCTAGATCAGTGGCCCTGTGGACCTTGAGGAGCCCAAGAACTGCATTCCAGGGTCCTTCCCCGCACCCCTCAGATAGCGTTGTCCAGGGACCCCTGACCTCGCTGAACTTTATGGAAAGAGAAGCTTGCTGTGTATCAGGCATCAGAGGGACTGCCGATAAGTTGCCGATGCAGATTGGTTTTGTCTGTCATCATTTGTCTTGTTACTACACATAGTTGTGTTTTTCTTAAGTCAATAAATCTTTCTTACCTTTCTACCCACAATCATACTCAATCTAAACCCTCTGCAGGCAGCTAAGACAGGAGCCTACCACAAGGATAGGTTAGTAGAGCCTGTCTGAGTAAGATATAAGGTAGGACCTGTTGCACTCAGTCTCCCTCAGTGCTGACTCTTTTTTAAAGTCATGGTGAGCCATTACGTTGGATACATTTCAACTTCCTCTTCACTCCAGCAGTTGAACTGTGCCTTTCTTTCCTATTTCCAATTATTCCTATTTCTTCACCAGCCTTAAATGTTTGGCAAACAAGAAACAGGGCCCCAGACAGTTCACTCAGAATCCACCGGTGCCCTCCTCTGTCTCAAACTGTTGCAAATTATTAGTGTAGCCCTTCCTCCTATGAAGTAGAGGTGGACCAGGTTGCTATGCATCTCGTCTACATATGCAGTTTTGAAGCATCCCAGTACTAATTACAAGAACACCCAGTTCTAGTCATGAGTGCAGAGGGCAAGGGGGGCACCTGACGCCCCCCCGGCCCCCAAGATCTATTTTTTCCTGCTGTAGCAGTGGTAGAGGGGGACACAGTCAAGGAAACCTCTGATAATTTGATTATGTGCCAAGGAAATAACAAATTTATACATTTTGCATATATAGGATCTAATTATTGGGGGTGGGCATTTTATATTCAGGGTTATCTTGTATTTGAGTAAATATTGTAATAGGGTTGCTTGAGCAGAGTGCCCAGTAACTGTTCCCTTTTTTTCTGTTCTAAATGAATAATTAGCCCCTTCTAAAAAGGTTATGGATATTGTGATGCAATTTATTGTTTACTCACTTGGTCTAATTATTATCATCATCATCAGATTATAAAATTATAATGAAAGCAAAGGCAAAACTGATCATGTCACTTCAAGTAAGTTCTAGATGGGACAGGTTTTTAAAATTAAATAGTAAATATTAGCTCTGCTGGATTGATCTCAAAGAATTTGTCATCATTGTTAGCAATTATCTTTCAATACAAGGATGACAGCCTTTCAGTAAATAGGAAAGTCACTGGGGACTCCACAAATGACTGAGGAGGTTGATTTGAGATCCATACGTTCAACTGTAGATGTGGCAAATAGTTCCAGAAGGAACAGCCTACAGTAGTGGAAGAACAGATTTAGAATTACTTAGAAATGCTAGCTGCTTTCAAGTCAGCAGGGCCAGATGGGATACACCATAGTGTACTGAAGAAATTGGCTGAGGTAATTTCAGACCAATTGGCTATCCTATTTCAGAACTTGTGAAGGTCAGATGAGGCCCTGGATGATTGGAGAATGGCAAATATATTGTTAATCTTTAAGGAAGGAAAGAAGGAGGATACAGGGAATTACAGATCTGACCTTGATACTTGGAAAGATCGTGAAGCAGATGCTCAAGGAGCCTTACATTGAAGCTCCTAGAGGAAAACAAGGAGATCAGAAAGAGGCAGCATGGATTCTCTAAGAACCAACTCCCCATGTCTGACCAACTTGATATGATATACAGTCATAAGCTCTGTGGACGATTCTGTACCTTGACTTTACCAATGCTTTCAACACTGTCTTCCACAACAAACTAAGAAAATATAGACTACATGAAAGTACTGTAAGGTGGATACACAGCAGGTTGGATCATCATGCTCAATCCATGCCTTGGTGTTTAGTTGGGAGGAAGTATCAAGTGATATTTCCCAGAGGTCTGTCCTGGGTCCTGTATTGTATAACTACAGCAGGGCACCTTCTCCAGGGTTGGCTATAAGCCCCTGGAAACCAAAACAATTCTTTTTCTACCCTGCTCTCTCTACTCTGCTATGCCTTGGTGTATTTTATAGTTATAAAAGGGAGTCTGCCCCAAGGCTTTCCAGACATGATCTCCTGCTAATGACTACCAGGTGTCTGTGGTCCTTGCCTTAAGGGCTAATTTCATGGCTCCATTCGCTCCTACACCATGCCACAAGCCTCTCAGATGGCATCTTTCTCTGATCTTCTCTCTTAGCCCCTTCTCTGGGCTCTCAGACCCCTTGGTCTCACATTTGTCCACTTTCTAGGCCTTTGGACCCTTTGATACCATTCTACTTTTCTCTACATTCTTTGCCCCTTGACCCTGTACACCCTCCTGAGCTACAAGTCACTGATTCTGCCCTATGCCCCCTTTGGGCTACAGGTCCCTGGCCTCCCATGCTCACGTGACCCTTTGGCTGGGACCTGCTCTTTGGCCCTTGGATCCTCTGACCCCACTCCCACTTCCTTTCTGAACTCTGGGCTCATGGGTCCTTTGATCCCTTTCTTTCTCTCTACATGCCCTCGGATCCTCTGATCACACTTCTAGTCCTTTTCTGGGCCCTGAGCTCATAGGTCCTTTGGGCCCCTTCTCTCTCTCTCTAGGACCTTGGATCTTCTGAGCCCACTCTCAGTCCCTTTCTAGACTCTGGACTTGTGAATCTTCTGATCCCTTTCTTTCTCTGTGAACCTCCAATTGCTTTTCTGTCAGGGTGTGCTGCTTTAGCATTTCCCTTTCCATTGGGTAACTCACAAGGCAGCAGGGACTGGGGTTTTTGGACATCCCATACTCCTCTTTCCCTGGGGTTTGTCACCAGTGGCACTTTACAGGGACTGCTACACCAAAAACAGCCCCACCACTGTGACCCTGAACCCCAGTAGGGTACAATTTTCTGTTTTTATAGAATCATAGAAGTAGGGTCGGAAGGGACCTTGTAGATCTTCAGGTCGGACCCCCCCGCCTGGGCGGGAGAAAAGACTGGACACAAATGACTCCAGCCAGGTAGTCATCAAGCCTCTTCTTAAAGATCCCCGTGGTAGGAGCCAGCACCACTTCCCTAGGAAGTTGGTTCCAGCTCCTAGCCGCCCTAACTGTGAAGTAGTTCTTGCAGATGTCTAATCTAAACCTACTCTCTAATAATTTGTGTCCATTGATCCTTGTCATGCCAGGGGGCGCTAGGGGAAACCGTGTCTCCCCTAAACCCTTCTGGTCCCCCCTAGTGAGTTTATA
>NW_017729024.1:30122307-30128490 GCF_001723915.1 Gavialis gangeticus | reverse complement strand
GGCCCATCACAGATGTGCTCCTTGAGGATCTTCTCAAAGAGTTTCCCAAGGATAGAGGTAAGACTGACGGGCCTATAGTTGCCCGGGTCCTCTCTCTTCCCTTTTTTGAAAATGGGGACCACATTAGCTATCTTCCAGTCATCTGGCACCTGGCCTGAGCACCACGAGCGCTCGTAGAGCTGTGCCAAGGGCCCTGTAATAACCCCAGCTAGCTCAGGACCATCTCCTTGGTTATCCTGCCCTGGGTATCCTTGCCCCTCTTGGGTTATGGATGCTTTGACCTCTCTCTCCCACTGATGTCACACCTCCCTTCTGGGCTCCCAAGCCCACTGGTCTCATTCTCAGCCTCTGATTTCTCTAAGCTCATGCTCGACCCTCCAAGGGATAGGCTTCCTGCCGCCCCCGACCTCTCCCCACTGGGCTACAAGCCTTCAGACCCCCTGGTCCAGCTCTCACACACTCCTCTAGGACTAGCATGTTCAGTTACAGCCCCTCCTGGGCCCTGGACCCACCTCTGGCCAATTGAGACCTAGGGCTCCCCTGGCCTGAATTGCTCCCCTTGGGCTCTGTCTCCGGTTGTGGTCCTTCCTGGCAGTGAAGCCCTCTCTGGGTCCGGTCTTAAACCCACAGTCACGTGCCTGCATGCACAACTCTGTCTCCGCCCAACTACTACTCCCCTGTTCCCTAGGCTGGTAGAGTTGCTTACCTCAGCATTTCAAGAGCTCAGCTGCTGTCCTGCTGCCTGGAGCTCCTGCCTTTGTGACTCAAGGCCAGACTGCCAGAGGCTGCACTCTCCACACTGGCAGTCAAGAGCTAGAGCCATCTTGCTGAGATGTTCCCTCCACAACCTCCATGGTCTACTGCTGGCTCGACTCAGGGGTGTGGGCTTATACTTTGTTTAAGGCCAGCCACTTCCCTGGTCATGGGGCCCCGATTGCCTCCTGCCTTACCTGCAGCCTGTTTGCCCAATGATGTTCCCTCTCAGCAGCCTCCAAGAACTTACATCTTGGTCCAATCAGGTCTGGGTTTATCTCCTAGCTAAGCCCACCTTTTTGTAGCCTCCAAAATCCTATTGCCTGCTCCTGTGCAGGGGCTGGACTTATCCCCCAGGTAAGCCCAGCCCTTTGCCTGTCAAGTGGGTCCCTCTTTAGCACCCCCACCACTTGCAGGCTGCTTGTCCCCTTAAAACACACTGCCACAATAACATCATTCATGATGTGGACAATGGGATTGAATGCATGCTTAGCAAATTTGTGGACAACACCAAGTTGGGTAGAGTTGCAGATACTTGAGGGTAGAGCTAGGATCAAGAACAACTGGGATAGATTAGATAAATGGTCCACAGTCAATCAGATGAAATTCAACAAGGACAAGTGCAAAGTCTTGCACTTAGGACAGAATAATTGTATTTACAAATATAGACTAGGACATGGTGGGCAGACCCCACTTGTCTCTTTCCCTAGGCTGATATACTGCTACAAAGGACTTGGGGTTACAGTGAGTCATAAGATCTCTTGCAAGTTAAGGGAATTGATTCTACTCTGTTTGGAAATGGTAAACTGCAGTACAGCAATTTTGCTCCATTCAGTTTTGGGCCCCACACTTCAGGAAAGATGTGGACAGATTGGAAAGAGTTAAGTAGAGAATGACAGAAATGATTACAGGCCTGGGAAGCATGCCTTATGAGGAAAGACTGAACAAACTAAGGTTATTTAGGTTGGAGAAAAAGGGGACTGAGGGGGATTTGCTAATAGTCTTCAAATATCTGAAGGGCTGATGCCTGGGGTCCCCTGCCAGCCAGGGCTGCTCTGCCCTGGCTCAATGTGCTGCAAACCTGGGGACACATACAGACACACACCTGGCAGAAATAAGCTCTAGGGCAAGCTATTAATTGCTGCACATTAATAGGCACACTTAGACGCCCCGCCCTAGATAAGTTGTGGAATCTCCATCCCTGGAAATTTTCGGTAGAAGATTAGACAGCCACTTGACTGGGATGGTTTAGTCAGGGCTGATCCTGCCTTGAGCAGGGGGCTGAACTAGATGACCTTATGAGGTCCCTTCCAGCTCTTACTACAGCCTTCCAGATTAGAATCTTACATTGACTTCAGTGGAAATGGAATTGGACCTCAAATATGTATTTGTGTTACAGAGGTGCAAAAAATCAGAACTCTGAAATATTGTTTGGAATTCATTAAATCTGGGAGGTCATCAAGTGGTTCTCTAATTAGTCCTTGTGTATAAGTTATGCACTTTCCTACAGCATTTTGTGCACATATGTCTCAGTTTGGGGAAAGCTTCCTGTGTAAGGTAGGTATTTTATATAGTATGTTAAACCTAGGCTCTGATTTTTCTCTGATACAATCAGAAAGAGGTCAGCAAATTAGAATATGAGGTACTTGCATACAGGGTATTTTAAGTGTAATTTTGCCAGAGGGCCTTAAAATTGTTAGTTACCTCCTGGTATCTTACATGGTGGCTGAGTCTTTAGCTTAGAATTGCTTGTTTTCTTGGCTGCCATGGTAGTCCACATGTAATTTAATGCCCACTATTGCCACAAGGTCCTTTTCAGCATTTCTGCTTTTCTTTCATTAGGATGAATTGTAGCCTGCCCTAGTTAGACAAGCAGTTCACATTATTACAGGATTGTGACAAGTATCTTTCTGGTACTTATTTCCCCTATACAAGTATAAGTTGCTATAAAGATTCAACAGCTTTTCCATTTTTTATTTTTAGAATGGGAAGATTAGATGCCAATCATATGAATGCACCCTCTTTGGACATTTCCATTTATCATAATGGGCAGCACTAACTCCAGACAAAATCCTCCACCCCCATCAAATAACACCTACGGGGGTAAAAATGTGGATACATGTCAGAGAGATTCAAAACAAAATTCTGAATTGTATGACCTGTCTGTTGAAATAGAAGAGCCCTCCACAACTGCTTCAGAAATCCCCAACAGTGATGAAGATCCTGAGGATGTTTTTTACAAGTTTGTGATTCTGCATGCTGAGAATGATATAGATGAAGCCATCCGAGTCCAGCACCTGCTACAAAATAAATTTTGTGTTAAACCTGGAATAATCTTTGCAGAAATGCCTTGTGGGAGACATGTCTTAGAAAACTTAAATGATGCTGTTAATGGGTCAGCATGGACTATTATATTGTTGACAGAAAACTTCCTAAGTGAGGCTTGGGTTGAGTTTCAGTCTTATACTTCCCTGATCAACGCTCTTAACAAACGGCATAAATACAACTCTGTCATACCAGTAAGGCCACTGAATAATCCACTTCCAAGGGAGAAGACTCCTTTGGTCCTGCAGACTATTAATGCACTGGAAGAAAACAGTCCTGGCTTTGCTAAACAAGTAGAGAAACTTTTCCAGGAGTCTAAATATAGACAACAGCAAGCAATATGGAAGACAGAGAAAATGAAAGAGAGGCACTAGCTGTTGTTATGGTAGAAGACACATGCAAAGACAGATACTTAGGCAACCATTGTGGAACAGAAGGAATAGAATTTACTTTTATTCTTATCAGATGAGTGAATTTTTTTTTTAACATATTAGCCTACATGAGTGGAAAATTCTCTCACAAAGGCATATTTTCACCTGAGTGTTTTTCAGCGTTATTATCCAAACAGTTTGTTGTTACCTGTCCTGATGTACTACTTCTCCCTATCCCTGTCTGTTTTGTCTTTATACTGTAAGGTCTGCCTTCCTGTAAGACTGTACAGTTCCTCGCACGTTGTAATTACTACTGGAAGCAGCATAGTACTAACAGCTGCCACTGACAGCCAAGAGAAATAGTACAGGATCATATCCCATAAAGAGGCTTCTACTGTAACTGACCCAGAAATATACATAAATTAGAAGTACTAGCCACTGTGATGGAACCAGAGAGGTACATTTTGCATTCTACAAAATATATGCTGCCAAGTTAAAAAATGGACATCTCAAAGTATTCAGACATTCAGTGTTTATCATATTTGCAGTTGTTAAATAGCAGTTATTTTTAGGTGCCTCTAGAACTCATGTTAAAATGGATGTAAAATTTAATATAACCATTTTTTTTAAATTACTCTGGAAGGGTTATTTTGGTTTCTAAAGAAAATGCAGAAAACTGGCAAACTGGTACATAAAGAAGTTGACTGATGACTACCTGACAAATGTGTCTGCCTGGGAGTTATGATGGTACAGATTTAAAAAATTAGACTTTTTTGTTTGTCATAGGCTCAGAGTCTGTACTGATTCATGTCCTACTTTTATATTAAACACATTCCAGTGCTAGTATAATGTGCTGTACAACAAAGTATTCAGAAACTTAGATGACTAGTGTGCAATTAAAGATAGAAACTGAAATGTTGCGGTGAGGGGGATGAAAGTAGTATTCTGTATGGAAACAAGCCCAGCAAAGACCCCCTATTACACTACTGTGGCCTGTCCTGTTTACCTGCATTTGCATCCTAAGGGCTTGTGTTCAACTTATTGTTCTATATCCAGGCTCTTAGTGAGTGAAGGTAAAGCAGTTAAAAGAATTATGACTCTACTGCTAATTAAGCAATACAGAAGCACAAGTTGAGTATATGGGATTATGTTTAAAGTTGACTACATATTCCTGATCCACAAGAGCTGAGGAGTTGTTGCCATGACTATTGCATTTGTGCAGAAGAATCTATTTTGCTTGCATGGATCTTAAAGCACTCAGTAACCATCATCTGTGCCTTGTCTTCTTTCCACAGGTCCTGAATGTCATGTTGTAATACTGCCTGTCTTGTTTTAAAAGAGGAGACAGTATGATCTGTACTAGCAGGAATGAAAGAAGGGCAAAAGAGGAAAGATATCAGGAACTTTTAGAATAAGATTGGTGTGTATAAAAAGCCATCCTCTTCCTGACAACAAACAATACTCAAAATCTATGTTTAGAGATAAGATGGTACAGATTACAACATAGGTAACAAATGCAATGATAATATTTAAAACAGATGACTTATTAACATTTGAAAATCGATTATGGATATGCCTGTGTAAGAGTGGAAGGATGATCTTGTGGTTAAAGACTGGGACAGAGTCAATTCCTGGCTCTGCCACATCTGCCTGTATGACCTTGGTCATAGGAGCAGATTTTAAAAGGTGTCTAAGCACCTAAAGGAGTGCCCAGTGAAATTTTCAAAAGCACCTAAGTGCCAAACTCCCATTGAAATAAATAGTAGGTTTGAAGTGTTGTTGCAATCATGATGGCCCATTGAAATGCATGCAGTTTCCCCATTAGACACTTATCTCCATGTTCAGGCACTTAGATACCTTTAAAAATCTGGTTGTTGGCTCCTGTGGCTCAGATTTTTATCTCTTAGGTAGGAATCGTACTTTCTACTTCAGAGGCTTTGTAATGCTATGTGGACTATTATGCATAAAGTTCTTCTCTGATGGATGATACACAAATGGAATTTGGCAGTCAAGTATTTAGTGTGTATAATTATATATTTTAACTGTCTCTTGCATAGATTCTAACTGATAGATTTTAATTTTCCTATGCAGTGCCTGTTAATACTGACATCATAATACTAAAACGCTAATTAATCACAAGCAGGCTATGGCTTGTGTCTTCCTTTCCTATTAAGAATGTGCAGCACAAGAGTGGGCACATGTACTAAATACCCATCAATCAAACTGACAAATGATGAGATATGAATTCTTTTGTCTGCTGTCCTACCTTTGGCCATGTTTTTCAGTCATGGTATGGGCTAAGGAAATATGTGAGCTTTCATCATTCCTTGAAAACCAACATGCTCTTGCTGTGAGACCAGTTGGGGAAAATCACACACTAGGCAGTCCTCTAAGGGTATGTTGTCAGCAGCTGTCAACACCAGGAAATAAATGAATGAAATGTATTAAAAATAAGTGTAAAAAGCTCTGTACAAATAGTACTACAACACAAAGAAACAGCTTCACTTTGCTTTATTTCAAGTGTCAGAAGAGTTTCTGAAAACAGCCCTAGGTGGAGTGTATTTTAGTAATCCCATTTGTGGAGTGCTGAGTAGATGTTCACATTCTATAGCAATGGGAACAGTAACCTAGATAAGAGAGAAATGTATGAGAGAGATAAGTACAGCAAGGCCTGCATGTAAGTTGTGACCCCTTAGTCAAATTTAGATAAAAAAAGCATTTATGGACTGCACTG
>NW_017729024.1:30105094-30117307 GCF_001723915.1 Gavialis gangeticus | reverse complement strand
TGTATGAGAGGGATAAGTACAGCAAGGCCTGCATGTAAGTTGTGACCCCTTAGTCAAATTTAGATAAAAAAAGCATTTATGGACTGCACTGCCACTTAAGAAGGTTAGAGATACAGAATATATTCTGGTTACAACTCTTGTTGAAAAACAGTGGGCTGTCCCTTGGTAGGGAGGGTAACTGAAATGAGAATGAAATCAGCTCCTTTACCAACAGCCACTACTACAAGAAGAAACTGGGTCAGCCTGCCCCAGATGTCCTAGTAGGTGACACAGAGGGGTGGAGAGGAGAGTCGGGCAGGGAGGAACGATGTCTTTTGTCTCCTTATAAACAAAGATGTCTATTGTGAGCCGACATGTTGGGCAATCTGATTCTGGCTCATTGACTTTTCTGGGGATGAGTGCCGATTCTTATTCCCTTTGCTCAAGAGCAGCATTCTTGTTCTCAGTAGCACCTGGGCTGCATGTCACCAAAACACATTAGGGTTGCTTATGTCATAAGACAGTGGTCAGCTGGGCCTTTGAAATTAGCTACCCGACATGCCCCTACTCCCAGTTCTAGAATGGAGAGACATCAAGTAATAGGAGGCAGATTAATAGGAAAAAGTACCAGACAGATCCATGAGCAAGCTGGTCACACAGATGGTTAAAAAATGTGAGAACACTAAACACTGTAACACAGGGGGGACACAACAAAAACTAATTGCTGGCAATTCTTATTCTTTGCTACAAATTTGTGTAATTAGTAAATATGACAACTTGGGAGGGCCTGACTAGTGTAAATTACTTAGCACTTGTGCTTTTGCAAAAGTCCAGTGACAAGTTGCAGCTGCAGGTGACTAAAATATAAAGATACTTCTAGCAATCTTCATCTGAAGCCAAGGACTGAAATACTATCACAATGTTCTTAGTCACTTACTAGTTCTAGAAATGGCAGCGTGTGCAGTGTTGCAGTCCAGACCGTTGCCTAGCAGTTGTATTCTGTTTTGTTTGATCACTCTTCTATTCCTTCTCAGTGATGCTTCTGCTAAATGGAACATTTTTGCGATTCCTTTTTTTTCCTCCACTGATTCTTATTTCAGAAAAACTAATAACTTTGCATAGGTGGTAGCCTTCAATTACACCGAACCTATTAATGTATTTAAAGTTCTTTGTTAGTTTACTGTATTCCCTGACTCACTGGCTATGTAGTGAGTCTCTGCAGTGAAACTAATTCAGGGGTCTGTACCAGTACCTGCCGTGTTAAATATGTCTATTCACAAGCATCACGACTACCCTGGTAGATTCTATTGTAGATGAAATGTCTGTTCTATATTTAGAAAGCAGGAGGTGTTATGTGTAGTTCTTTACCCACTAGGAAAGTCTTACATTGTACTTGATTTAATGCTTAGAGCTTTGTTTATCCAAATCCTCACTATGGGGTAAATTCCTTCCTGGCAAGCAGGGAGGGAAAAAGGTGTAGGTGGATTTTGCATCCTCGGTAAGGAGTAGGAGGCTGATAGAATCTGTGCAAGACTGTTCAGACAGCTACACTTCTGACATGCACCAGAATCATGCACTGTCCAGTCGAGAGAGTCTTTTGTAGCAAAAGTACCGAGCTAGGATGCAAACAAAGCAGATGATCAGTCAAACAAGTGGTCTTTATTCAGAGAAGTTTCAATACAAGTCCAACATGCCATTTTCAGTAGACTACCAAGACCAATCCTGTCCTGCTAGAACAGAAGACCCCTTGTGCCTAATGTGACCAGCCTTGTGGAATATTGCCATATACTGGCTGCTACTAAAAAGGCAGGATTTAGACCTTTAGGACTTATACTTTCCATCTGGTATAGCTGGAAGGCGAGAGCATATCAAACACCTTGGGATTTAGCTATTTTAAAATATATCTATTAAATAAATATTTATTTTTGTAGGCTACTGATGTAAAACTGCTTAGATGAATCAGAGAAGTTTCATGAATGGCAAACACTGTCTTGAGACCAATTTTATTTTGGGAACCTAGGATGGGAAGGATCAACCTGTGTGGTCAAGTCTAGTTTGCTGCTATCACAAGTAACTATGTAATAGATGTTAAAACCAGAAGGGTCCACAGGAATATCCACTCTGATGCTCTCTGCACTCCAAAAGCTAAACAGCTGTTCCTCTTCTTAGAATAAGGAGGTTTTTAGTACAAAAAACCCCATAGGCCTTAAAAATTAGAAAGCTACAGGAAGAAAGGAGAGGCAAGAGGTACTGCGCCCCTGCCTTCAGCCACCACAATAGCAGTTTTTAAATTAAGAATTGTGTGAAAGGGGCTACCTTGGGGCCAAGTCTCAAGTCAGCCCACCCACCTGTCCAAGCAGGGCAGTCTACCCAGTCTCGCCTGTCACTACTTGCTGTTTCTTAAATTGGTGTAAAATGCGGGAGACTGCCCATTTTAATGCCCCAATGCCCGGGGGTGCTATACCTGGCTCTGTACCATCCCTACACCATGTTCCATACCTTGCAGATGGCATCCAGTTTACTATTGCACCCCGGCTTCAAGCCAGGCCAGACTTGGTCCACTGGTGGGCCTCTCACACACTGCCCCCTCCAGGGCCACATTCATACTGTCCCTCTCTCACTGAGGCCTCTTTCCTTCCACCCTCAGAGGGTCTCTTGCACACTGCCCCTCACTGGGCCACTTACAACCTGCCCTGCTCCCGTGAGCGACCCCCTTGGGCCATCAGACTTAACTACTATCGTGTTGGCACTGCACACGCAACCCTTCAGATCGCTCGTGCTCTCTTATTCTACATGGCATTAGCCTTGTGCCTAACACTGGGCCAATTCTGCCCCTAGCTCCTCACCAGGCAACTTTCCACAATCACATGCTCATTTGGGTTGACCTGTGTGCTGCCCTTCAGGCTGTCCTTCAGCCCTACTCAGCATACCCCCTAGTGCAGCCCTTCAAACTGGCCTTCAGTCCTACTCTACACCTTGCTTACACACAGTCCTTCAGGTTATAACAATGCCCCCTAATCTGTGCAGGCCCACTATACACTATTGCCCCTGCTCTGGGGCCACTCTCCTGCCCTCTCTCTGGGCTATGCTACTGCCCCCTCCCTGGGGCCTCCAGAGTCTTATCCTGCGTGGGGCTCAGATGTCTGAAGATGTGTCTGGCCCTTTGCCTGTCCCTAAGTCTGAGACCACCAGGATGTGGAGCTGGGGTTTTAAGGCACCCCTCCCCACTTTTCACTGGGGAGGCAACTGCCATGGCATTTCAGGGGAGCTCCCCTGCCACAGGTAGCCCCACCAGGCCATCCTTCCCCAGCAGGTTGCAGTTTTCAGTCATACCCAGGACCAGGACCCTCCTACCATCCCTACAGCTCCTGCCCTTACTTCCAAGGATATTCCAAGCAGCAGCTCAGCCAAGTATTGCTCCTTTGACTGCCAGCAGTAGACTGCTACCTCAGACCTGAGAGCCTAGATCTAAAATGGCTGCCTCATCAGGGCTGGTCTGCACCTGCCAGCTGCCGGCTCCCTGCCTTAAAGTGGCAGGCACCCAAGTGTCCTGCCACAAATTGCTCTTGCAATATTTTTTTGTTGCATTGAAACTGTAAGATCTGTGGCTGGACTATACTATGGTTGAGATGTTCTTAGCAATTTGGGGTACTATTTCCCAAAACATGGGACTGTAGTAGTTGAGAGACCACAGAAAATGAACAAATTAAGGCATGGCTAGGATTGTTGGGAGATTGAAGGGAAGGAGTTTGTTTTGTGATCCTGTGTAGTTCTCTGCTTTGAGCAAATGATGATCCAGATAATCCATGTATTATAATGATAGATGTGTATCTAAATCCTTTAGTTGCTTTGAAAATTTCAACCTTTGTCAACATAACCTTCAGCATCTTGAATAACTAGCATTATGTGGAAGAGAAAACACTGCCATTTGAATACAGAACATCAGGATAGCAAGAAGAAATGTAGATTAATTAGATAATTTCAATACTTTAGTGTTCCCCTGTGAGAATACCAATATACCTGCCTTATTTGTACCTTTTACAGAAATAACCATCTCATATGGAGCAGCATCTGTTCCTATGATATATCTGAACAATCCAACGGTAAATAATACAAGCCTTTTGCTACTAAAACAGTGTATGCATTCTTAGGAAGTTAATTTTACTAATCTATAAAAATCAGTACAGTGTGAACTGGAACGTTAAACATACTGACTATAGGTTTCCTCCTGTCCTCCCCCTTAAATTCATAGTATGGATATATGAATCATATATTTAAATATTACATTTTTTGAGATGGATGATTTGAGATGTTTATTTCCTCATTGGGAAATTAATGAGGATTCACAGACACTGGATTATTTTCCCTAGTCTGTTTGTTTATAGGATGCATATAGTTTCTCTCATTTGAGAGAGAGTGTGTAAAATGTAAAAGGAACGGCAAAACTCATAATTCATAGGACATCAGAAAGCAGCTATATTCAAACCCTCAGCTGATCCATAGCTTCTTTAATAAATTGGCCAGATCCAGATTCTAACAAAGTTGATAGGAATTTTTCTCTTTTATGACTTGAATTCTCCAAGAGGCTATTCTTAGGCAGAGGGAAAAATAAAGGAGTCACTACAATGTCCATTTTCCATGCTATCTGCTAATCTATCTAGGGGTTGTTCATTTATATAAAAGATAATTAATCAGATTAAAAAATTCTTTATTGGCATAAGATGAAGTGCTTCCAAGTAATAAAATAGGCAGAAACTTCTGGTTTATAGGAAACAAACCATCTTCCAGAACAGGACTTCATGGTGTATTTGGGGTTCTACGGCTGGATTCTCTGACCTGCTGAGTCTAAGATTGTTTGAAAATGCTGGAAATAGCCAGAGGAGCATGTTCCTAGGGTAGACAAAGTCTTAGGTGGTATAAAGTTGAGAGGGCAGCACTGCTGCCTTCTGTGTTAGCCATGCTTCTCTATGTAAGTAGAAGGAATGGGCATGTCAAAGGCATTCTGGAAGCCAGGAATGAGTGTGTCAGGAAGAAAAGGCTTGTATAGCTACACCTGACTTGTTTGCTGATTTGAGGTCCCTGTCAATAATGCAAATTAAAGTTCTCCCTTTGCATTTCTGGCTTGCACTGAGAGCCTGTGACTGAGTCAGAGACCTGCAATCAGCACAGCTAGGAGTTAGCAGGTAAGTTAGGCTAAGAAGATGTAAGGCAATGCACAGGAGAAAAAGTAGACATAGCTACACCGGCAGAAGGCAGCTTCTGCTGGCAGTGTTTCTTCCATTTAGGAGACATGGTGTAGCTGGTGGCAGAAAACCTCTTTCTTCCTTTGGAGTTGTACCCACACCAGGACACCCAACTACAATACCATTACTACCAAAGTACACACATAGTTACATTCAGGTAGTGACACAAAATCTGTAGTCTGCAACTCACCTGTAAGTTGTTAGAGGGTAGCATGTTAAATAGTGTGGTATGAGTCTGAGTTATCTGGAAGTGTGCCTGACTTTTACTTATTGGGAACAAAGCACATTGATTCTTTATGGCTAGACCCCACAAAGGGATTTGAACACCAAATAGATCCTTAAATACCTAATTCTAGAATGTAGATCCTTAGAACCACCTTTCAGCTTTTGTCTAACCTCAGTGGCACTAGAATTCCCTCAGTGCTGAAGTTCCAACTGATAGTTCCCTAGATACCTACCTTTTGGCCACTGAGCGTACATACAACACTAATGTGTTGATGGCACTGAGCAGCTCAGCAACTATGCCCCAGCAGGATTTTAAGTGTTGAGCATTCTTAGAGCACACCTATCAGACTGGGTTTCAAGCTGGCTATAATGAACAGGATGCCACAAGTCCAGTAGTGTGCTCTAGCTGGTATGCTCAGGTGTGCTCTAACTGGTGCCTGTACACATGAGGGTTTCTGGAGCGGACTTGACTCACTGTCACATGTATTCAGCATCACCATGTTTCAAAATGGCAGTGGGGGTGCTTTAACTGAAGCTCATCAAACGAGCTATAGTTAAGCACCCCTGCTGCCATTTTGAAGTGCAGGATACTGAATACATGAGGTGTTGTGGGCATTTTAATTAGAGCAGCTCCTGAGAGCCGCTCTTAATTAATATACTCTTCCACCCCCCGTCCCGGAGCACGTGTATAGAATGCCTGCCCACCAGGTTGGGCCCTGCAGGCAAGACAGGCAGGCAGGGGAACAGCACAACACACACTTAGGCACCTAAATCTGCCAGTGATTTGAATACGAAACCTGAGGGCTTAAATTAGAGATGTGGCACAGGACCTAGAAAACAGGAGACACAAATCTGATCCCAGGTCCTCTTTGTGCTCTACTTCTGCATGTCTTGGGTTTAGGCTGGCAACAAATAGGACTGAAGAAAGGCCAGCAGCGAAGAATGGATATTAAAACACTTTGTCTCTCTACTGTCAGGATCTCTGAGTTTCCAGGATGACACTCTTGAAGACCTCTCCCATTGATCTATGAGCTTTGCAACCTTTGTTGCTCTGGCTCCTTTTCATTGGCACCATTGCTCCTAGATAGAAAAATACACAAGTCTGAAACCTTTTTGTTAGAATTAAGGTCGCAGAGACAGGACTTGCTTCTAGCTGCTAATGCACATGAAAAGAAGCTTAAAATCATTAAATACTTTCCAAGTAACGTGTTTTCTTTTCCTGTTGTGGATTGCTTTGTTGCTACGGGGTGATATGCAGTCACACCTCAGAGAGAGATTCTGCGAATCCAAACAGAACAGGAAGTAACCACAAGGCAAGCCACCCCTTTAGAAGGAGTACACATTAGGAAACACTCAGGTACCTCCTGGTTTGGAGAATGAATAAAAGTATGAGATTAACAGTCACTCATAGTGGGTGACAGTAATGTGGATTGTCTTTTCTCATGCTGTTGTGCCATGCCAACAGCTTGGGAAAGAAAACTAAAAACTGGAGGTCATAATTTGAAGGGGATAATGGCTGTGCTTGTTTTTAGAAGGACTTGAGATACAGTGAGTTAATACACTAGCCTTCTTATCTCAGAAGAGCAGGTTTAAGTCCAGCTTGTGTTCAGAAATATGGCTTTGGTGGACCCATTCTACACCCAAATGGGTTCAGAGTGCAATAGCTGCAATGCAATTTGGCATGATTACCTGATCAGAATTACAAGGCCACATATAGTGAATCTGGTACAGTCTCAAACGAGTAGCATGGAGTCACATGACTGGAATATGCAGGTCAGAATTTAGCAGCATTGTCAGAAATATACCTAGTGCCCCATACATTTTTCACTTTCATGACTATTCCATTTCTAAAAATATTTAAAGAATTAAAAGTGTATGGGCACCCTATGCACTGGAGAAAAGGACAGCAGCAGGGTCCATGGGAGAGTATGCTTCAGTCAACATTTTATCTAATGTTTTTAAAGCCAGTACTCGGGATTTTCAAGTATTTCTCTAAATTGTCAGGATAAGCCCATAGGTTTCATTAACAATTTGCCACAAGATAGAGTCTTGCTTAAACTAAAACAATTTTGTCCTTACAGTGTCTTTATAATCTACTGATAAATCATGCAAACAATACTGGAAGTATTACTTACCAGCATTAATTCTCCCTTAGAGTTCAGTTTGCCTACTTGCAATATTAAGGCTTACTGCCCCAATCCTCCAATGAACTTAATGCCAGCACAGAGATTTACCCAAAAAGAGCTCATTGCTGGCTCAGGGCCTCTGAATTGTGGGAAGCAAGTGAAGGAGGCCTTACATTTTCTGCCAGTAATTCTGTGGGAATACTTTAGAAGTCAGACAGAAACGTCCTATTGAAATTACTTATCTATCTTCCTGTCAGCAGACAAGTGCTCCCTACAGTATCTTTTATATATTATATGATTTGTCCAATCTGGTTTTAAATATTAAATTACTCTAGCAATGGGCTTCTACAATCTCTGAGTGATTATTTCAATCTAATAGAACCTCTTCATCAGGAAATTATTCTTGATATCAAGCATATATTTGCCTTTGTCCTATTTCTTCCCATTACCTTTAGTTAAAAATCTTGAACAATGTTAAGTAAGTGCTTGCCCCCAGTTTACCCAACCTATGCATACCTACTTTTTCCTCTTTCTTCAGAAATTAATACAACCTTCCCCTTAATAGTTTTAATTGCTTGTCTCTGATATCCTGCCAATTTCTTTCATCTTTTTGATACCGAGATTCCAGAACTGTGATCAGTAGTCTGTGCACAGTCCCATCAGTGCTGAATACAAAGGGACTACAAAGCAGTGTGGTGGTCTGTGATGTATTGCTTCCACATATGCAACCCAAAATTGCTTTGGCTGCTTCTTCCTTGCCTGCCCCCCACTATATTGAATTGCAAATTGATATCCAAAGTACTGCCCTTATCTCCATATGTCTTTTTTTGGTATCATTTCTATATTAGATCCCCCTGCTATCTGTAGCTTACATTTGGTTGGTATTTGACCTGTCCCTATCCCCACAGTCAAATATTACCTTATATCTTTGTCTGCCCTAATTTTACCACTTTTTAATACAAATAAATATTAATCAGCAATGAGCTCTATATGTAAATGCATCATTAGGCAAATATAAATATTTTTATTTCTAGGCTCTAAAACATCTAAAACATGTTGGAAAGGTAGATATCATGTTAGAAAGGTAGCTCATGTTAGAAAGGTAAATCATGTTTACTTTTATCTAAATCATATTAGAAAGGTAGATATTTTGGAAGGGGTGGGGTAACTGAGGCATAGAAAGGTGACCTGGGTTTCTTGAGAGATGCAGGGCACCTCTACCTTTCATTAACACCTTCTACAAGCAGGTCAAACAGGACAAATATAAAAGTGTTGGGTGACTAAAAATCTGTTAAATATGAATGTAAGAAATAAAATATAGAGCTGGAGAGTCTAAGGTGTTTACTTGATATTTATTATTTTTCAGGCATTTTAGAGATATGTGGAAAGTGTTAATTTAACTCAGCAGTAGTCTCAATAGCCAAGGTGCCATGATGGTGCTTGTTTGAGGCTTCACATTTTGTAGGTTTTGAATAGATACTGAAGCAAAAATTTAACTAGACTTCACAAACTAATATTCTGCTGAATACTTCATGTGTTTGTTTGTAGAAGTTATATCAATTAAAAAAAAACAACTGAAATATAAAGTGAAAAATAACCCAAATGTTTCTTTAAAAATGAGAAGAACAAAGGGAAATTAATAGGTCACTATGGTGGAACACAGAGACATAGGAATAGGCATAACAACTTATAACAGCCCAGTTCCTGTCTGTATCCTGTTTCTAACCACAGCCCTTAACTTGGGCTAACTCCACAAAGAGACTTTGCCACATTTAGTTGTGACTGAGATCCTCAGATTTCCTTTTAAAGTCCCTCAGTCCCAGGAAGATATGTTATGCACCTACACTTCTGCCAGTGGACAAGTACACAGCTACCCAAGACTGACCCTGCCAGATATGCAAGCTCAGCCCCAACTCACTAAGCTGGAACTGGGTTCTCAACTGAGCAGTTCCCACAATCTCACCTGTGGGACTGGATCTAGTAGGTGTTTCCTAACATGCCTCACCTGTACAAAAGACAACCAGCACGAAGGGGTTCCAGTGTCCTCCCTTAATATCCAGTAGGCAGACCACTCATCTGTGTGGGAGATCCAGGTTTTAATATGTCCTTTGTGGTCTTGTTTAGACCATGTGCATCTCTTATGGTTGTGAGTTCCTCAAGTTTATAATGGGTTGTGCAACAAGCGTTTCCTCTTATCAGTTAGAATTGGTCACCTTCCAATTTCATGGGATGTGCCCTTGTTTATATTGTTGCCTCTTTTAGACTAAGTGGTTAGTCAGCATTTTGGGCCTTGCTGGTTTGTTTCCTTTGGGGGAAGGAGGAATCAGTGAGACAACTTCTCTGCTGTAATCTTGTTTGTTTTTTTTTAAAGTACAAAAAAGTCTTATTTCCTGAAGCATGGTAAAAAGAAACAATAGCTGACAACTTCCCTGTTCAGAAATCCAAGTCAATTTTCTCAGAAAGTGTTCTGCCCAGAAGCAGCTTGCTTTCTTGGCTTCTTCCCCAAGCCACAGACCCTTGTTTCTACACCCGTCAGCTGGCTTTTCCCTCACTTTCTGCTTCCTTTTCCGTGCTAATCTATTAAGAAAAAGGAATGTCGCTTTGCCTTCCATACACCATACATCTCCATATATCCCTGTAATGTCCTCCCTGGTTCATCCCTTTTTAAAACTACTATGCTAGTCCTTACAGTCTCTCTCTTCATATGGTGTCCTTTCCATGCCTCTGTGTTCATTTCCTGCCTCTGAACCTGTTCTATTTTTGATATATCTTTTTTCCTTGAAACAGGGTGGCTAGAACTGAAACACAGTAATCTAGAGAGGAGGGTGTACTGATGATTTATATAAAGACATTATGCTTCCTTGGTATAATTGTCTCCCTCTTTCTCTATATAACCTACCATTTGCGTTAGCTTTTTTTCCCCCTTTACTGCTGCTGCATACTGCTGAGTAGAGATTTCTGTTGCTGGAAGTTGCTGAATGTCCAAATACCATCAGCAGAGAGGTAGTTAGCTGGGTTCAGGGGCAGAGGGGAGGGTGAACTGGCACCCCACTTTGATTCCTGCTCCACCCAAAGTTTAATACCAACTGCCTGGAAGTGGCAGCAGCATTTCTAGTCCAGCAGTGCTGAGGACATTGCATGACTTCATGGCTCATTATCATCTACCTGTTCCCTTCTAAAATCTTCATTCCACAGGCCTTAACCATTCTCTCTTCCTTTTAATGGTCTGGATGTTACCCCCGTCTCAAGCTAGCCTTTGTTTTGCCACGCTGCTGCCTGCTGGCTGTTCCTGGTCCTGGAGCTCCTATGTCACAGCCCCATGGATCACTCCTGCCAGGAAGGTTCTGCTTGCTTTGGCTTCCATCTTGCACTGAATGAGGCTGCTCCGGGCCTCCAGCCTATTAGTTTATCCTGAATGGGAGAGAAATGGGGAGGGGGGGATGTTATGTGTGATGATATGGCTCATCATCTACCTCTATCTTTCCAGCACCCTTGATTGGCCCAGGAGTGCGCTGGCATGAAGGAGGGGCAGAAGGTTGGGGCAGGGGTGCACCTCCTGGCCCTGCTTGGCCAGACAGCTGCAGAGCACCAGCTTTGGGGACCTGGAGTTCACCTGCCAGGTACTGCCACAGGGTGGTCCCTAAAAAGGCAGGTGGGAGAAGGGTGGAGACCCCACAGGCACAAAGACCCTCATGAAGCTCCTGCTGGGTGCAAGCCAGCATTGCCAGGTCTTAAATGCCAGGTCCTTTCCTGCCGAAGAACAGTGGGGCTGGACCTGATGGTCTCGTGAGGTCTGGTCTAGCCCCTAATTTCTATGAAGCTATATGAAATGATCTTATTGGAAGCTCAAAATGATCCCATTTGCTGAAAAATTATTGTACGATGAAAAAAAAATCTGCAAATAAGTGCAAAAAGTCTTCTTGTTTACTTTATATTGCTCACTGGAACCCCGCAGAGAGTGAGAACTGGGTCATCTCAGTTGGAGCATTTCTTTATTGTGAAGCAGGCCGTCCTCAGAAAGAGCTGACAGAAATCCCAAAAGTCAGTTAAACCTTTCTGAGAGTGACTTGAGTTTTGCATTTTCAGCATTAATTACCTACCTCCAAAATTATCCTAGATTTTGAACCCTTGTACTATGATGGGCTGTATGAGTCTAGTACAAATACGATCATTACCATGCACCTGGCAACATTGGTTCCAGCCTCCCCCCACCTTGCTCCCGTGGCGCACCGACCACCGGCTCGCCCATGAGGCACCTCCCCCCCCTCCAGTACGCGGGCTCCCCCGCGCGGCCGCACTAGGAGGGACGGAGGGAGCGAGCACAGCGCCTGCTCCGCGGCCTCTCAGCCTAGCTTGAGCTTCCTTCCCCACTCCGCCCCATGCTAGTGGCTGGCGCGGCGGCAGGCCCTTCCCTATGGGCGGGGCGATCGCGTCAGCAGTTTCGGCTGCGCCGGGGCCAGGTTTCTGACAAGCGAGGCGAGTAGGCTAGAACGCCGGGAGGGGAGGGGTGGGGGAAGGACGGGTGGCTGGACGGAGCCTTTTCTGCGGCCGGGAGAGGGAAGGGGGACGGACGAAACCTTCCCTGTCCCTGGGGAAGGGGGGTAGCGACCCGTTGTAGAGCCTCCCCTCGCCCGCCCCCC
>NW_017729024.1:30104524-30104727 GCF_001723915.1 Gavialis gangeticus | reverse complement strand
CGCCGCGGCCCCTCCCCCCCCCGCCCGGGGTCCCGGCGCGGCTGAGGGAGGGCGGCGGCGGATGGGCGCCATGGACCTGCGGACGGCCGTTTTCAACGCGGCGCGGGACGGCAAGCTGCGGCTGCTGGCCAAGCTGCTGTCGGGCCGGGCGCCGGGCGAGGTGGCGGCGCTGGTGGGCGAGAAGACGGGCGGCGCGACGCCGC
>NW_017729024.1:30103450-30104480 GCF_001723915.1 Gavialis gangeticus | reverse complement strand
CACCTGCCAGGTACTGCCACAGGGTGGTCCCTAAAAAGGCAGGTGGGAGAAGGGTGGAGACCCCACAGGCACAAAGACCCTCATGAAGCTCCTGCTGGGTGCAAGCCAGCATTGCCAGGTCTTAAATGCCAGGTCCTTTCCTGCCGAAGAACAGTGGGGCTGGACCTGATGGTCTCGTGAGGTCTGGTCTAGCCCCTAATTTCTATGAAGCTATATGAAATGATCTTATTGGAAGCTCAAAATGATCCCATTTGCTGAAAAATTATTGTACGATGAAAAAAAAATCTGCAAATAAGTGCAAAAAGTCTTCTTGTTTACTTTATATTGCTCACTGGAACCCCGCAGAGAGTGAGAACTGGGTCATCTCAGTTGGAGCATTTCTTTATTGTGAAGCAGGCCGTCCTCAGAAAGAGCTGACAGAAATCCCAAAAGTCAGTTAAACCTTTCTGAGAGTGACTTGAGTTTTGCATTTTCAGCATTAATTACCTACCTCCAAAATTATCCTAGATTTTGAACCCTTGTACTATGATGGGCTGTATGAGTCTAGTACAAATACGATCATTACCATGCACCTGGCAACATTGGTTCCAGCCTCCCCCCACCTTGCTCCCGTGGCGCACCGACCACCGGCTCGCCCATGAGGCACCTCCCCCCCCTCCAGTACGCGGGCTCCCCCGCGCGGCCGCACTAGGAGGGACGGAGGGAGCGAGCACAGCGCCTGCTCCGCGGCCTCTCAGCCTAGCTTGAGCTTCCTTCCCCACTCCGCCCCATGCTAGTGGCTGGCGCGGCGGCAGGCCCTTCCCTATGGGCGGGGCGATCGCGTCAGCAGTTTCGGCTGCGCCGGGGCCAGGTTTCTGACAAGCGAGGCGAGTAGGCTAGAACGCCGGGAGGGGAGGGGTGGGGGAAGGACGGGTGGCTGGACGGAGCCTTTTCTGCGGCCGGGAGAGGGAAGGGGGACGGACGAAACCTTCCCTGTCCCTGGGGAAGGGGGGTAGCGACCCGTTGTAGAGCCTCCCCTCGCCCGCCCCCC
>NW_017729024.1:30092363-30098450 GCF_001723915.1 Gavialis gangeticus | reverse complement strand
CGGTGGAGTACCTGCTGGACCACTGTGCCGCCGCCATCGAGGTGGGTGGCTCTGTCAGCTTCGACGGGGAGACCATCGAGGGCGCGCCGCCACTGTGGGCTGCCTCAGCGGCTGGCCACCTGCGTGTCGTGCGCTGCCTGCTGGAGCGCGGCGCCTCGGTCAACAACACCACGCTCACCAACTCCACGCCGCTGCGCGCCGCCTGCTTCGATGGCCACCTTGACATCGTCAAGTACCTGGTGGAGCACCAGGCCGACCTGGAGGTGTCCAACCGCCACGGCCACACCTGCCTCATGATCTCCTGCTACAAGGGCCACAAGGAGATTGCCCAGTACCTGCTGGAGAAGGGCGCTGATGTCAACCGCAAGAGCGTCAAAGGTGAGGGTGGGGGGCCAGGCAGGTGTTGGGGGGGGGGCCACCTAGTGGGGGAGAAGGGCTGCAAGGGGCCTCGGGGGAGCATCTGGTTTGACCCTGCAGATGTAGGACTGGAAGATCCTCTAGTCCAACCAGGGAGCAAGGATCCTGCAGGCTTAAAGCTGGAAGGGGCCTCAGGGATCATCTGTGACTGAGGATCCTGCAGACAGGGCTGGAAGGGACCTCAGGGACTGCCTAGTCCCACCCAGGATCGAGTATTGTGCAGACACAGGGCTAGAAGGGACCTCAGGGACCGTGTAGTCCAATGGGGAACTGAGGATCTTGCAGACACAGGGCTGGAAGTGACCTTGTTGACAGTCTAGTCCCACTCAGAATCAAACCTGCAGCCTTGGGATTATTAACACCAAGATGTAACCAGTTGAGCTCAGAAAGGACCTCTGGAGGTCACCTAGGTCTAGGCTAACCCCCAGGGGGCTCAAAGCAGGACCAGCCCCAACTAGATCATCCCAGCTAAGGCTTGGTTGAGAGGCTTAAAAATCTCCAAGGATGGAGAGTCCACCGCCTCTAAGTAACCTGTTTCAGTGCTTCACCACCCTTGTAATGAGAGAGTTTTTTCTATTATCCAACCTAACTCTTCCTTACCGCAACTTGAGCTCCTTGTTCTGTTACCTGTCACTGCTGACAACAGTAGCTCCATCCTCTTCCTAACCACCCTTCAGGTAGTTGAAGGCTGCTGTTAAATCCCCACCTCCGGCTTCTCTTCTCCAGTGCGTCTCAACCAGGGGTGCCATGGGCACACTAGACAAGCCCCCAGGCTCCACATCAGACCCCAGCATGTTTAGAGATGTGCTTCACCCTGCACTATGAGTGTGTCTCCGTCATTTCCATGTAGTCAAGTGGAAACAAAGTGCTGGCACTTCTCAAGGGGGCATCGTAGTCTCAAAAAGGTTGAGAACTGCTCTCTTCAAAACTAGGTGGTTTTAGGGGTGTTTGGGCAGGGCTGGGGAAGGTGGTATTTGGGCAGACATTTAGGTACCTGGAAGCTGTAAAACCCTAACAAGGTGTGAATGAAATGCTAACTTCAGTTTCATGCTGGACTTGGGCCATTTCTGTTATTGAGCCATGGAAATATTTGTGGACTATTAGATAGCCTTCTTGGGAGGGGAGAAGGACAGACAGTCCACAAATAGTCATACTACTTAGGAAACTGAAGTTAGTGCCTTGTTTATAATTTGTTTGGTGTTTGCAACTTCCAGGTATCCAACTATTGGACAACATTTTTTGGGTGTGGGGAAGGCTAGTGTGGGAGGCAGATAGACAACAAGTAGTCATCTGACTCCATGTAAATGTTAAAAGTCCAGCCAGAAACTGAAGTTAGTGTTTTGTTTATAATGCCCAACTACACAACTATTGGACAAACTTTTTTGGGGGGGAGGGGGGAAGAGTTTCGAGAGTTCACAAATATTTGTCTGGCTCCGTCATGTCGATTTTCGAAGTCCAGCAAGAACCTGAAGTTGGTGTTTTGTTTATAGCTTGTTAGGTATGTACAACTTCCAGGTACCCAGGTATCGGGTAACCTTTTTGGGGTGCGGTGGAGAGGGAGGGCAGATAGTCCACAAATATTCATCTGGTTCCATCATGTAAATGTTTAAAGTCCAGCAAGAAATTGAAGTTAGCACTTTGTTTTATAATTTGTTAGGTGTTTATAACTTTCAGGCATCTGACTATTGGGTAACACTTTTTTTGCAGGGAGGAAAGAGAGTTCACAAGTAATTGTCTGGTTCAATCATGTAAACATTCAAAGTCCAGCAAAAAACTGAAGTAATGTTTTGTTTGTAACTTCATAGGTTTGTACTTCTAGGTATCTGACTATCAGGTAACTTTTTTGGGGAGGGGGGGAGGAAGTGGAAGGGCAGATAGTCTGCAAATATTCATCTGACTTTATAAGGTACATGTTCAAAGTCCAGCAAGAAACTGAAGTTAGCATTTTGCTTGTAACTTCATGTATTTTCCACTTGCTCTTCCAGTGGTTCGTTAATTGCTACTGCTAGTTACCTCATTTCATTTTAAATTGGCAAATTTTAACTTGTGAAACCCAGTTCTTGAAAAAACTGGCTACGTAAATGTTTGCTCTGAACTAAAATGTGCACCGTTAGAAGGCAAACAGATTTTGGCAGGGAGACCATATTCTTGAGTGGACCATGTAGGTTTTTCAAATATACAAGAATTTAAATTTGTGTGTGAAATTTGGGACATTTCCATGACCATTTGTTATATGCATGTCATGCATTGATCAAATGATTTAATCTTGCACCATTATGATTGGAGTAAGGAAATATTCTAATTGGTTAAGGAGGAAGCCTTCTGTGTGTTTGTCTTCCTCATTTTTGAATCCTTTGGACTGATGCTTTTTTTTGGCTGTGGCAAGGGAGAAATGTACATTAGGGTAAAGAGGAGCTCTCATGTGACCATGATCACGACAGAAAGGGTTTCTGTGGTGTACTGATCACAACAGATGTCTCTTTGCTTCTGGTTTACAATGATCCTGGCACTATTGTTCAAGCTGAAGACTTATGTCCTTTTTGTTATGATTGTAGTTGCATGAGCTTCTTGTCCTAACCATGGGCAATTTTCTTCTTTTTTAAATGCATTACAATCCTACATGGTGATAGAGCTTTGTCCTGAAGGGTATATTGGCTATATAACAGGCTACTAGTGACTTCTTTTATTTTTTTAAATCCTTGATAGTTGGTCTGTATTTTGTCACTTTATTTTTGGTAGGTTGAGGTAGCGAGGGGTTTGCTCTTTAAACTAGTGACTACATTAGGCATAGCACTTCTTACTCTTGGTTCTGACTAATTATATTTTAACGGCATTCCAAATTTGAATTATAATTTGACAGTTGCCCCTTTCTGTTGTTTGGTCTTTGTAAGTTACCCAAATGTAGAATTTGGGATTTACACTTCAGAAAAAAAGCTGTACACTTTAAATTGCAAGTCAGTGAATGAAATGTGGAATACTCTGCAGAGAAAAATATGTGGGGAATAATACAGATAAAATTTAATTGGTAGTAGAAATATGAATTGCACAATTTGTGGAATGGAATCATTCTAGTTTCTCTTTTTAAGAAAAAGATAACTTTCAAGGAATAAAGTCACTCATGAATCCCCCACCCTGGAATAGTTTGAGGGTAAGCATCACATTTATAGACTTGGCTCTTTCAATATACATTTTATGTTCATACTAGTAATCCGAGAAATTATTCTTTTAAATATGTGAACGCTTCATATAGTTTAAATGACTGTATGATGGAGTTCTCCCTATAAGAATTTTCTCTCTGGTCTCATGTTTTCCTTTCAATTTCTGCATGATTCAAAATTTAATCACTTGAATTGGAGACCCTACAGCATAGGCAATCTATCTCTGTTTCATGAACAAACTATGAGTCTGGCTGGATATGGTTTTTAGTCCAATAAAAGTCGCTTTTTAAGAATTTGTATACGTAATTGGTTTTCCTTTTTTACTTTTTGGGAATAGACTATTCCAGTTTACATCAGGTGGACATCCTTTCCTCATTAGCAGTAGGAAGCTGCCTGACTTTTGAAGATGCTGTTGGGATGGAGGGCTTGAAGAGGAGTAAGAGGGCAGCATGATTTTTGTCAGTTGTGGGTGACAGCTTTGAGCCAGGCTGAGAGCATCAGAAAATCATAGTAGCCTGGAAGTTTGTAGTTAATTTTAGCCTTTGGGAATTGGCCTCCTGATCCTTGATCTATAAGGGGCATCACTAACCTTACTGTTGTGCCAACATGGCTTTTTCCACCTGAATTTGAAAGGAAATAGAATTTACTCTTGCCTTTGTATGGTATCCTCTTTCTTGGAGGAGGGACTCGAATCTTGCCAAACATGTCTTCAGTTTCCACTCCCCTTAGTTGTATGGTAAAGGGTCCCTAGGGTTCCAGGTAAGTACTAATTAAATACCTGGAGTGTGGGTTTTCCTATTATCCTGGTATTCCTGTTATCCTGACATTAGGTTGTGCTGGATTGTTTTCCTTCTTCTTAGACTGACTTATAAATGCTGTTTGTTTTTCTATTCTTTATATTTTCAAAACCATGGAAGTAAATAACAAAGCTCTGTATATATAATAAATATTAGCTCTTAATGAACTGGGATACTTCTAGAAAGATGCTGCTAAAGCATCTGATCCAGGCATTAGGTCTGTGCAAAGCTTCAGTAGCTGATTCAGTTCGGAGGAAATCTGTCCCGATTCAGGGACCAAATCTCTGAATCTGAATTAAATTGGGAGACCAGTTACAAGCTCTGAATCGATTTGGATAAGCCCTGGAAAAGATTTCGCCGATTCGGAGATTCGGCCATAGACTAAACAGGCAGCTGACAAGTCTGTTGGGGTTGGGGGGAGGGAAGGGGAGTGAAGGAGGGAGGGGCTGGGGCGTGGGGCATGTTACTGGGGGAGGGGGTACAGGATGTGTGCGTGGTATCACTGGGTGCGGGGGCTTGGCCCTGCTGCCACTTGCCCGGCTGGGGGCGGGGCAGGATGCAGGCATGGCTTACGTTGGGCGGAAGGGGGCAAGTGGCAGCAGGACATAGCCCCCACTCCCAGTGCTGATGCGGGCATGGCAGTGCTGGGAGTGGGGGCTATGCCCTGCTGCCACCGAGAGCGAACCGCACCTGCATTGCGCCCCCACGCACTGACAGTGGGGGCAAGCAGCAGCAGGGCATAGCCCTTGTGGCTCCCCCTGCCGGGGCAGAGGCAAGCACAGCTGGAGGAGCCATGGGAGAAGTCTCCATGGCTTCTCTGCCTGGCCCCATCCCCTGCCCAGCCCCAGCCTAGTCCTGCCACTTAAAAAAAACAAAACAAAACAAAACAAAAAAACAAAAACAAAAAACAAAAACAAAAAAAAACCATACTCGCTGGCTGCAGGAGTGGTGATTGGGGCCTCTGGGCACTAGTGGTAGAGTCCCCCTCCCGTGGGGGGCAGCAGGGATTGCACCTGTCCCCCGCCTGGCACCTGTACGGCAGGTGCCCCACTGTGGGTGTAGCATGGCTTGGCAGGGCGCTGCATGCTGTCTGAGAGCTGAGATGGCTCCATGCTTCAGCCAGAGCCTGGCAGTGCTCGGCCCCACCGGCCCCAGCTCCCAGGCAGCGCATGGCACCCTGCCAAGCCATGCTGCACCTGCGCCATGGGGCAGCTGCTGTGCAGGTGCCAGGTGGGGGGGGGAATCCCTGCTGCCTCCCACTGCCCTGTGCTGTGCAGGGGGCCTCTGCCATGAGCGCCCAGAGGTCCCAATCACTGCTCCTGCATCTGGTGGAAACGATACTCACGGCCCAAGGGGTGTCCATCCCAACAAGAAGCAAGGGGGGCAGGAGTGTCCGTAAGCCCCCCTGGCTCAACAAGGGCGTCCGGGACTGCCTGCTCGCCAAAAAGGCGGCGTACGCCCGGTGGAAGGGGGGTGAAATCTCCAAAGAGGAGTATACCTACTCAGCTCGGGCCTGTAGGCGAGCTGTTAGGAAGGCCAAGGCGGACATGGAGCTCGGACTAGCGTCCAAGATTAAGGATAACAAAAAGTCCTTTTTCAAATACATTGGGAGGATGAAGAAGGTGCCGGGTAATGTGGGACCCCTGCAGGACACGCTGGGCAATTTGGTGGTTGCGTCAGAGGAGAAAGCGGACCTCTTTAACCAATTCTTCACC
>NW_017729024.1:30082461-30087363 GCF_001723915.1 Gavialis gangeticus | reverse complement strand
GACTTGAATCGCCGAATCAGCAAGGAATCTTCCGAAGCAGATTTGGCTGAATTGATGCAGGACAGTGATCCAAATCTCTGAATTGAATGGCCATCCTCCAAATCAGCCAAATCCAAATCCAGTACTTTCCTATTTGCACAGACCTACCAGACATCATTCATGAAACCAGGTAGGAGTGGACAGTAAAGCTTCAAACAAACCTTTCAGCGGGGAGGAGCAGGCATCTGAGATCCAGGGTAGGTAGGTTTTTAGAAGTCCAGAAAACAGGATGCTGCTTTTTACAATAGAATTGGATGAAGCAGATAAAAAGGGATTTGAATGATGTGTTCCTACTTGCTGGAATGTTTATGGTGTCCACTTGCTGGAATATTTATGGTGCAGCTGGTAATTAAGATAGGCATAAGGATTTCAGCAGGGTCAGGGTCAAGGTAACAACTTCAGGGAACATCTCTCAGGTGGTGATGGTAGGGAGATGTAGAATATATTTGTACTGCCCCGGTACATCAGGCAGAGCCATACTGAAACACACTGTCCATCACACATGGACTGCCGCCTCAGAAATAAATAGTTGCCTTAGTGCAGTACCGAGTGGCTAAATTTGCAGATGTGCACAGGTAGTACTGCACTAAGGTGGCGACTATATTTATGTTTGGCGAAATAGTGGGCACAGTATTCTCAGCTTGGGGTGGTACCTGACATAAACATGCCCTTACATACTGGCAGTTGAAAAAATGAAAACAAATTGGAGACGATGGCTTGGAACTCTAAATTTTAGAGGCCAATATTATGCAGGTATATAGCCAAAAAAGTTTGAAAACTACTGCTCCAAGTTGAATAATCAGTCTGTTCAAATTTCTGCAAACTTGTATATAGTGTAGAGGCAAGAGCTCAAAAGGTCACAAAGGAATTTGGAAATGTTTAAGTAATTATTAAAATGTCTTTTTTTGTGCCGTATGAAAAATGTAGATGAAGGAAAAAACGGCTGGTAGGAGATGCAAAATGTGCTTGTCCAGTCAAAATTGTGAATGGGAAGAGGAAAAGCTTCCATTTCTTTTGAATTGGAATTTTAGTTTTTTTAAAAAACAACAAAAATAAAACTAAAAGCAGCATGGTCTTTTTCATCTTGCAGACTGTTCTAGTGTAGTTAGCCCTGGTTTCAGCAAGTGCAGCTTGAAAGTAACAAGATTTTGGTCAGTTTCACTGATGCAGCTAAAGACTCAGCCTAGACAATCTTGAGTCCTGAATCCTTGGTAGTCCTGACATCAAGAATTTTGTCTTTCTCTTTGGTTCTTGAGCAAGATGTCTGACGAAAGAGGAGCAGCAGGCACTGGTGTTCTTTGTGGGGGAGAGGACCCTGCATTCAAATTCTAAGCAAGGGACACTTCTCAGGTATCCTAGCTCTTTTGGGAAATAGTCTGTATTTTGGCTAAATTCAGTGGCCTGTTTTACTACCTTACTTGCTGAACATGGTAAGCCTTCAGGATGCTCCCTTTTCAGAATCCGGAATACCTCCCTGAATTCTTGAGCCCAGCATTTTACTACTGAATAACTGTTACTGTGACTACATGTGTGTATGCTGACCTTCTGGTGACTGGTCAACAGAAAAGGAGAGTTTGCTTGAGAGTATACTCCTTCACTAGGAAGATGATCTGAAAACTAAACCTTTGCTCAGCAAAATCCAAGGAAAAATAGCCTGTCCTTTTCTCAGCAGTTGAGATTGAGGGGTATTGTTTGTCACCCGGGCATTATTCTAGCACCATACTGAGGGCTTCCCTTTCTTTAAGTCTGCTCCCTTTTTACTCGTTGACTGGATGTATATCAAGAAAATGTTTTAATAAAGGGTAATTGGTTTGCCAGCTAATCAGATTTACAGGAAAGCAAAATTTTGCAAGAACTAAATACTGCTTTGGCTCTGCTTTCTTACTGATCATATCCACAAGCTGTTGTTGTTATGCAAGAAAATACAGTATCTTTTGTATTCCTGCTCCTTCACCTCAAAACCAGATGGGGCAATTTTTGGGTGCAAATTTATATGCAAGGAAAAGGGCTCCCCATGGGCCCAGAAATTTTTGGGGGTAGTGGGGAGCAGTGGCAGCAATAATTGCTGCTGACTCTGGAGCCAAGTGCCAGTTTGGGCCCAGAGCACTGAGTCCAGGACTGCTCAGACTTGACATGTGGCTCCAGAGCCAGCACGTGGGAATGCACCCGCTGCATAGTCCTGGCATGGTGGTGTGCTGGATTGTGCCCTGCCATATGGCCCCCAGAACCAGAAACCCTAGACCTCAGGTACATGCATGTACTCTCAAGTAAGATCTTTTTTTCCCCCCCTCTTCCTCTTTGGGGTCTTCCAAAAAGAGGATGTGTATGATTATTCAAGGATGTGTTGCGTGCCAGAAAATACAGCAATACTTCAGCTCTCTAGAGGAGGGTGTCAGACAGGTTCCACCTGCCAGTTCTGGCTCATGGAGCCTCTCCAGTGGCCCCTGGGCTACTGGTGGGCCACTGGAAGTTGGAGGGCATGGCTATCGCCAGTGAGCTTGGTTCACTTCCACCATTCCTACGTTTTCCTCCCTCACCCCACTTGGACCAGCTACTGCTGAACTCCTTGTTTCTGCCACAGCTTTCATGCCCCAGGTTGGATCCAGCCTGCAAGAGCAGTGCAGTATGGATCTAGCCCAGGGGCAAGCAATTATTTTGGGCGGAGGGCCATTTGCCCAGTTTTGGCAAGCTGTTGAGGGCCATGTGGGTAGCCCCGCCCCCTAGTCACCAAAGCGGGGCACAGGCTCGCAGGTAGCTGTGGATCTGGGCTGGGCTGCACCAGAAGGGAGAGGGGCGATCTGTCTCCGGCTCCATAGAGCCCTGGCCGGCCGGGACCCTGTACTCCTGCTGCCCTGCTCTGGGCCCTGCTGGTGCTGGCCCCGGGACACTGGTGTGGGCCCCGTGCACCTGCTCACTCCCAGTGCCCCCCAGCCCCGCAGTACAGGCAGGGGGCAGCGTGCAGCCCTGACCCCTTGCTCCCCGTTGGGGAACAAGCTGGTGCTGAACATGGGGGCAAAGCAGCCCCTCCCCTGCCCCGTGGCTGGCGCTCCCTGTTGCAGCCACTCACAGCCCGCATGGGGCTGTCCTGAGCAGCCACAGGCAGCCCCACACAGGCTGCAAGTGGCTGCAGTGTGGAGCGCTTGCCACAAGGCAGGGGAGGGGCTGCTTTTCCCCACACTCAGCACCAGCTTGTAACTCATCCTTGCTGCCAGCCTGGGCCCTGACAGGCGAGCCCAGAGCCGGTGTGGGGCCCAGGCTGGCAGCAGGGGCAGGTTACAAGCTGATGCTGTGTTGAGGGAAAAGCAGCTCCTCGCCCGCTGTGTGGCCAGCACCCCACGCTGCACCTGCTTACAGTCCACGTGGAGCTGCCTGTGCCTGCTCAGGACAGCCCCATGTGGGCTGCGAGCGGCTGCAGCAGGGAGTGCCGGCCATTAGGCGGGGGAGGGGCCGCTTTTCCCTGGGCTCATCTTTTCCCTAGGTTCCTCCCCTGCCCGGGATCCTCCCCTGCCCTTCCCCTTACCTGAGTTTCCGGCGCCGGTGCAACCACATGATACAGTCCAGAAGCCCCTGCTGGGGCTTCTGGCTGGGGTGGGGGTGAGGTTGGATGGACCCTGCTGTTGCGGGAGCCTGCTGGGTTTTCCCTGTGTCCTACTGCCCCTGGTTTCTGTCATTTTTTACAGGAACCAAAGACAGATAAATATATTAATTTTCTAAACTGTTTAGGGGCCCTGCAGGCTGGATAGAATGGCCTCGCGAGCTGGATCTTGTCCACCCCTGATCTAGCCTGTGGCCCCAGCTGAGTTTGACACCCCTGCCTTACATAAACATAGAACACTAGACTTGTTCAGTCTGGGTCTGTGCATTTGTGTGCAATCTTCAGTCTCTTAAGTAGGAAGATGGATATTCATTCTGTAATTCAGATGAAGACTGAAATGTATGTAATGTTCTTAGACCAGGAGGGGTGGGGCACCCATCTGTGTATCTGTACCTGATAGCCTTAGATATTAGAGGGTGGAATAGAATCACTCAAGTTCATGCACAGTTGATGTGAAGTTTTTTGTATACGTTCTTATATTCAAAACAATTAACCTTCCCTAACAAGGAGGTATAAGAAGTCTGACGGGCTTCATTCTTCTGGATTTTTCTATCCGTTTACTTGGCAAGCTTCATTTTGAAAAAAAAGAAGACTCCCAGCGAATGAAGACCTTGATCTAAATGTATTTTGAGTCTCTATTAATGATGGCATAACAGTACATTGTGTACATATTTTGGTCAACAAGGCTATGTGAAACTGAACTTTAGTTGGAATACATGTTCCAACTAAATTAAATTGTAAAAGCAGATACAGTTCAAAGAAAGAAAATACTTTACTTGAGTTGGAAAAAAAAGAATACTTCATATTGAAACTAAATGACTCGGATAACCTTGTACTTCACTGGTGTCTTAATATTATTCATACTCATGAGAACACAGTTAAAAAGAACTACATCTGGGAACAAGAATACCCTTGTTCCATAGTGCTCTTTTTTTCTTTCTTAGTATGAGGAAGTAGATTTTTGATAATGATTCTTTTTGTGGATATTTTTAGCCAAAGTTTCTGCAATTTACCTGTGAGAACCCAACTTTAGTCTGGCTTCCTGCATGACCATATTATGAAAACTAGGGGTTCACCAATAAAGATTTTCTTGACCAATACTGATAGTCGATTTATTAACCAACTATATCAGCCAATGCCGATCCAGTAACCAATATTTAGTAATAATGCAACACATTTTAAACTACAGATGTAAACCTTTTCTTGTTTGTTTGTTTTATATTTATAACACGCATACAAATGTGCTTTAGTTTAAGGACCCCCCCCCC
>NW_017729024.1:30071877-30082376 GCF_001723915.1 Gavialis gangeticus | reverse complement strand
CCCCCCCCCCATTTCTAAGCAGGTGGACACTGATCCAGGAGTTGGGCGACACTTTAATTAGAGTGGCTCAAGGAGCTGCTTTAATTAAAGTGCTGTCCCCTGCCTCCCCACCCCCCTCTGCTCCCAGAACCACATGTAAAAGTTCCCATGCCAGTAGCAGCAGGCAGGGCTAGCCTAGCAGTGCCCAGGACTGGCTGTGTAGAACCATTCAGCCCCTGCTTTTCTGCATGATGCCCTTGAACCCCAGCCTGGGGGCAGCTGCCTGAGCCTGCCCAGCAGGGCTGAGGGGGAAGGTGAGAGTTTTCTTTCCTGCTCAGGGCTGAGGGGTCTCTTGGCCATGCTTCCTGCTTTCCTGCCTCTGCCCAGGGCAGGGCCACAGGACCATTCCAGGCCTAGAGAAACCGGGTCAGTCCTTTCCTCTGCAGCTGGGCCCCAGGTCCCCAGAGTTGCACTCCAGTGGGGGAAGGGCCCCTTCCCCTTCTGGTGCTGCTGCAGACAAGGGCAGGGAAAGCCAAGCCCCCACGCCTTGTGGTGGTGGCTGAATGGACCCAGCTGGGCTGAAGGGCTGGGGGAAGGACCCTGCTGCAGCTGCCTTGACCCCTGCCAGGCTCTTCCCACACCCCTGAGGCATGGCCTCCCAGGTACTGCAGGTTGAGTCACGCTGGGCCAGGCCGGGCAGCTTCACCCATCCCTCCCTTCCCCAGTCATGTCTTTGAGGCATTCAGTACCTTTTACAGCACTCGCCCTGGCCCCAGCCTGCAGTCTGTGCCACACCAGTGCCTGGGACACTGCTGCAGCTGCTCTGCTTCAGCCCAGCCCAGCCCGCCAGCGAGTGGATGGGGGTGTATCCAGGGCTACCCTGGCTTGCAGGAGGAAACCCAGGCATCTGGGAGCCCTAGCCCCATGAGCGAGTGGGAATCCAGGTGTCCAGGGCCCTGGCTAGAAGGTATAATTTTTGGAAAACATTATCGGTTACAACGGTCAGAAAAAGCCAATAGCTGATCATTTCATTTCCCTTCTATTGTTGCTGATCCGATAGGCGGCCGATATATTGGTGCACCTCTAATGAAAACTTTTAACTGATCTGCTATAAGTTCAAATTGGATTTTTTCCCTGATAAAGCCAGGTGCAAAATGAATGGGGATTCCATTTACTTAAAATGAAAGTAATATAGAAAATTATAATTATGTACATTAGGCAGTAAGCAAACCTATTGATACATAAACTCATAGCTTTCTTGCTGTGTTCTAGTTCATTTGTGTAACAGTCTTTAATAAGTAAATATGTTTACTGACAGATTTATTCATAACTTACTAGCAGAACCTTCAAGCAACTTTTTTAGAATTAAATATTGAGTGCAACCTTTACATTTAACATGTGATCAAGCTTTATAAAATTTACAAGGAGCAACTCTAGTGCAAATCCAACTAAATCACTATCCATGTCACTACTTTTCCTTCTGATGTCACAAGCCCATAATCTATTTTGGGAATAATTTCCTTCTGGGAGTGCAGAGAAAAGGCTCATTATAAATTTGAATCCCCTGACGTGAGTTTGTACCATCAGACAGTGTTATAAATACTGATACACTGCATTTGTGTAATATTTTCTCCTTTTATCTATTTTTAAAGAGGGGCTATTGTGTGAGAATAAAACATAAAGCTGCAGTATACACCTTTTCATAACGTATTTTAATTTAAAATGATTTCATATCCATTCAGAGGACGAGGTAAAAGAAAACTACAGAAGTCTCTTATTTTTTTTTAATAAAGGAAATTAGTTGGCTGGTGGGCATGTAGGATGAAAGTGTTGTGTAAATAGGTATAAACTAAAAGCAGAAAATAACTTCTAAAAATATGAATAACAAGGGTACTTGGATTTACTTGTCTACCTGATTTTTAATATTCATTACATTTTATTACTTTGCAGTAATAGTTTGGGAGTAGTATATATGCCTTTCAGAAAGGTTAATGCTTCCAGTATTTGTCATCCTGATGCACATAAATATCTAATCTAGATGCGCAGTTAAATTCCTTTGGGCTCCTCAGGAGTTACAAATGGATTAAGAAAACGGAACACACTGATCTGAAAACATTTAAATTGTGAGGCTTTTAAAATGTTATTTATATAACTTAAAAAAAGAAAAGGCAATTAAAATGTTTGACTACACTTTTTTAAATGTATATTTCCTTTAGAAAAATGCTGCATGGAAACTACTATTTAGAGATGAGTTTTCAAAAGGCCTTTGTTTCTTACTGACCTGTCTCCTCTTTGATCCAACAGCAGAGGTATAATGCTGAATTTGTTACAGAATGTTTTAGTGGAAACAAATTAATGGGATAAACACAGGATTGTGTCTTTTGCAGGATAGTGTGGAAAGTGTTTATTTAAATGTATGCCTAGAATAACCAGGACTGCAATATAACTTGTCTCTTATGTTTTGGTAGTGTTGAAGTGATGTTGTTGTCGTGATGGTCCAGGAAATGTGAGGGGCAAGAATCCTTGCGGTTGATATCTTTTATTGGACCAGCTGCACGATTGGGATACCCAAAAGCTTGTCTATGGTTATCACAGTATCTTCCTCTGGTCACATAGACAAGCTTTTGGGTATCATAGTACCTTTCTTCAGGTCTCAAGTGAGTTGAAGGGGTACTGTGATACCTGAAAACTAGAGATGCAGTGATACATCAGTCCAATATCAGATCAGCACCGATATAAAGAAAATTGACTATATCAGAAATTGGGCTGAAGTGGCCAATAATTTGGCTGATAAATACCTGTTTGTTCGTGCAGCCACAGCGTAGTGCATGGACAGCAAGAAGCACAACCCAGCGGCGTAGAATGCTGCATATAGCTGATAAGTTTGTGGTGGAAGAGGAGTGGGGAGGGAAGGGGTGTGAGGCCCCCCTGCACAAGTGGCAGTAGCAGTAGCAGGAGTTGCTCCCTCTCCCACTTCCCGCACCCCCTGGACAAGCTTTGGCTTTGTCCTGCACCTGCCCCCTTCTGGCTGGGCAGCATCTACCCCAGCCCCACTCCCTCCCTCACTGCAGTCTTGAACTACCCTCCCCTTTCACCACTACAGACTTACCAGCTGCACACAGCTGTATTGGAAATTGGATTGGAATCAGCTGATACGCTTCCTTAAAAATTGGCTATTGGTATCAGCCCCAAAAATCTCTGTTGGTGCACCCCTTTTGAAAACTTGTTTATGTGTGTCCCAACCATGCATTTGTGTCCAATAAAAGATCACCCACAAGTATTCTTGCCTCTTGTACAAATATTTTTCTGAGCAAGTTACCTTCCTCTCCTTGTACCCACAAGAAAATACTTCTTCATGGGTTACTGGAATAATCTCCTGCTTGTCAGCTGATGTGCACAGCCTGATATTCTGATTTAATATTTAATACTTTTTATTAATGGGTATCTTACTGTAAAACTTGTGGATAATATATAAGGGGATTGTGAAGTGGGGTGTATTCGATTTAGATTCGGATTTGGCCAGATTTGGGGCACAGTGATTTGATTTGTTGATTCAGATCACTGTCCAGATTTGATTTGGCCCAGTCCGAATCTGAAGATTCGATACTGATTCGGAGAAGCAGTGATTCACCCATAGACACAGCTTTAAATGTTTTTTCTACATACCTCGAGGTACCAGGCACAGCTCGTGAACACTGAGATGGTGGGGCAGATGGAGCATCCCACAGGAGTGCGGGGGGCCCCCCACATGCTTGGCGGTAGACTGGAAGTGCTTCCACTCCACTTCCAGGTCTGCCATCGAGCATGCGGGGGACTCCCTCCATGCCATTCTGGATCAGCAGTTGGCCTTAGGGGGTCCCTGAGTGCCCCCCCAGACCCAGGAGGCACCAGTTGCAGGGGTGGGGAGGGATCCCGTGCACTCTGCGGAGGACCTGGAAGTGGACTGTAAGTGCTTCTGGTCCACTTCCGGGTCTGCCGTCGAGTGCGCTGGGGACTCCTGTGGGATGCTCCATCCGCCAACCATCTCAGCATTCACGAGACACCTGGTATTTTGAGGTATGTAGAAAAAACATTAAAGTTGTGTCTATGTCCAAATCATCGAACCTCTCCTAATTAATTCGGAGGGTTCCAATTAGATTTGGAGAGATTAGAGGGTCTCCTGATTCAATTCTGATTCAGAGATTCAGTTGCCTAATCAGGTCGAATCTCTGCCGAATCAAATCGGTGACTGAAGCTTCGCACAGCCCTAATGTATATATCAGGGCAGGGCAGGGCTATATATATATAGCCCTGCCCTGATGTATACATTAGGGCTGTGAGAAGCTTCAGTCACCGATTCGATTATAGACCTTAGTCTTTGAATTAAGTGTTAAGGCTCCTGTATTGTCCTTCCATTTCTTTCTCAAATTGACACTTGATAACTGCTAGGTATATAGCCAGTTGACTGGCTGTATAGAAGGTAGGTGTCTTGGAGCCATTCATGTGTGCTCCCATCAGGCCTGTGTAGATTTGTACTGTTAGAACCATTCCCTTAATTTCCTTCTGTGTTTCTTCAGTGTGTCAGTTGCCTTCTGATTTAAAATAGTTAAAACTGAATGGCAGCTGGGGCCTTTGGGGGCTCTTATAATACAAAATATTAATAAGAAGCTTATTTCTGATTAAAGTAGAACTGTTGTTAATCTCAACAGAGATAAAAAGGAAAGATCTGTTTGTGGAAAGAAGTCTAATTTGAGAGATTCTCTGGAATCTTCTAGTTTTTCTCTGTTTGCTTGTTATAGTAAATTCATGAGTTTGCAAAAATGTCTGACTTGGCAGCTGGCCAAATTGATTCAACTCTAACCTCAGTTTTTGTGTATTTTGTCTCTGATGTTGATGAGTTATAATGATGTATCTACCACTGAAAAGAAGTTGATGGCATTCAGTAGGCAATGTTCTCTAAAGACTGATTTGTATCGTGTAATATGGGCAGCTGTCTTGGATCCTAGTTTATGTTAAAATTTGCTATCTTTAGGTAGGTATGTGGGGCCAGATGTGCAGGGAAAAAATGGCCTCCTAGCTTTCGAGTTTCTGTGAAGTCATTGTTACAAGCTTTTTGGTGTTGGTAATGCACCTTTCCTTCTAGAAAATAGAACCACCACCTTGAATTTAATTGTGATTTTTAAATCTGAACCTTGTGTAGTCCTAGTTCTGGTTATTTTGTTTTTCACATCTCTTTGCTTACAGACTTATCTTCTCAAGTAAGGGTGTCAGAATAACCTCCTTCCCTGGCCTGGATCTGGACCTTGGGGCTCCTTCTTGGCCAGATTCAGCCCAGGGGTGACTCCATTGGTGGTGGTAGCAGCTTCAGGTCCTGCCCAGTGCATTTGGTGTTGGTGGCAACAAGCTACCACAGCATTCCACATGCTTGAGCTGGAACTGCTGCCACTGACATGTTTTATGTCAGGGCAGTAGCTCCGGGTCCAGCACGGGCCATGCAACAGCTCTGCCTTTGGGTCCAGCATGGGGAGCACAGTGGTAATAGCACACTGATTCCGGTCAAGCACAGGGCACACAGTGGTAGTGGGGCTGGTATTCAGGAAGATGGGGCTACAGCATCAGGAGGGAGGACCAGTGTCAGCCTTCACTTGTCCTCCTACCCCTGCTTAGGACGTCCACCAGGGCTAAAAAGGCTCTGGATTTTGTGGTAGGCCACTCCTCACAACTTCCAGTTGTCTGGTGGTAGCTGGAAGAGACGGTCTTGTTCAAGAGATACTGAGTAAAAGTTTAGAAATGCAGTTGCATATGTTAACTTTCTTGAGGTATAAAAATAGTCTAAGTCACACCTATTTTAAAAGTATTGTTATGCCTGTCCCTGCAGAGTATATGTATAGTTTTAAAATCCTAATGTAGATTGTCTGAGTTCTTTTTTAATATTTTATCTGTCTTTATATTTCATCTTTAACTATAAGCTGCTGTTTGCCTTCTCTTGGGAGAGCGGCCTATACATCTAATAAATAAAATATAAACACAGCTTTCCTTAGCAACCTCAGAATATTAAAATGCATCAATTTAAAATATTTGTGAACGTGCTTTGTGGGGGTTGGGAGGTACCCTTTAATCCAGGCTTTGTTTTCACCCAGATGTAAAGGTACGTTGGAACGTGGCAATGCACTAATTAGCTCAAAACTTTAGTGTAGAGAAGGCACTACATGCTTTAACTGCATGTTAGATATGTTGCGTTAAAGTAGTCTGACCAGTGGATTGTCAACGTGCATCTAAATATAAAGGCAGAATTGGAACTTCTGGCCAACTGCACTGAAACAATTGCCTGATTTTTTTTAGTTCTGCTTCCACAGCTACAATAAACCTTTAACCTGAATTCCACCTGCAGTGCAAAAAGTCTTATCTAGAAAATAAATGTGTCCAGAAACACGTTGTTTCTTTATATTCAGTTGTACTTCTGGCACGCTCCCCACACCAAGGATTTAAAGAGCTCGTTCATTTCTAGTTCTTGAATACAAGTTGTTTTTCTTCCTGCTGCTCACACATGGCTATCCACATCATCCATCTTTTGTTGTGTTTGCACGTGTGGAATCTCTGCCTTTTGGATGGTCGTGAGTCTTGCATGTTTCAAGAGAGTTGACACAAGCAGGGGAACCTTTTTTGTGAATAAGTAGCAGAGACCAAGATGAAGTCAAGGCTGAGGAGTGTGGGCAGTCAGCATTATTCCTCATGATAACATTTTTGACTTTTCAGTTTGTTTTAACTTCTGGTTTTGTTTATTTTGTTTTTTAAAACATAACATAAATGTTAAGTTTGTGAAATCAAGCACTCGAGTTAGGAAGTGCCAAACTTAAAACTAACTTGGGCTCTTTTGACAATAATGGATTGATAACAGATAAGAACTGAGTCTAAGATGCATAAGGTAATGGTGTACTACAGTGTTGAAAATATGTCTTACTGTAACGGTTCTATCTGTTACTGCTAGAGATGCATAGATTAGAAGTCCATGTTTCCAAAACATTCAGTGCCATAACAAAACCTGATGCCTTACCTACCTCCTTATTTTCACACATTTCTAAGTACACAAGTATTTGAGAGTATGTCAAATTGCCTTAATTCCAATGATTTCTCTCTCCAGTGAGACATACCTTCACAACAAATACTTATCTGCATAAGGCTAAGTAGCTGGAGACAATGTATTTATTCTCAGGGACAGTTCATATCCTTGTCCTCCATCAGACCACTTAGGACAAAAGTAATTCAAGCAGCTGTTAAGTACAAGTAGATTTAGCACAAGCAGTTTTGTTCCTCCTGTGAAATAATAAAACATGAAAATCGGTATATGTGTAAAGCAAGTATTTTTTTAAAATTTATATATAGAGAGGTGTGTTTGTGGGTGTGTATCTACCCTAATATAACCTGCATAATTGTTCTTTTGTTCGGTCTCTGTATCTGTATAAAATAATCTGCACAGAAAGTAGGAGTTCCTAGAAAGCTAATATCTCAACCCTATTTTTAGTTTTACTCCCCATGTGTTGTTCAAGTGTCTTGATAGCTGTCTGGCACATCTTAAGGTTTGACTTGAGTTGCAGTAGATGTTCTGTAATACAGAGAATCTACCATGCGTTCTAGAACACTAAACCAGGGAGAAATTCTTTGACAAAAATCAAAGCAGTTATACAAGTAGGTAATACAGTTACAGGAAATACTCTTATTCAAAAAAGTAATTTATAGATTGGCATTGATTCTCAGTTTTATTTGATGTTCTTGGAATAGTAAAACAGTTCCTAGCAGGTGGGCACTTTGATGGTATAACTGAGAACAATCCAGAAAAAGGGGAAATGTGGAGGTTTTAGAGGGCATTCTCTTATGACCTGTAAAAATTATATATCGTATGAAAATTAATAGAAGGAGAAATGGTGGGGGAGGACAGTCCCATCATGAAGGTGTGGAAATTGGCTGACAGCACAATCAAAGCCAGTACTAAAATTAATGTTCATAACCAAAATAATAGTGTTCATTAATAATAACAGGTTTTTTTATTTCATTAGTCAAAGGCATAGGCATGAACTAAGCATAGTACTAAGCATTCTTCTGTTGGAAACCAAGTATCACTTTTTGTAGCCACTATTGCACTTGTAATAAGTGCTGATAGAATTGGGCCCTGGCGTGTGAAAACAATATTTTGGTACTCTTGTAGTCGTTGTTAGAGCAGTTGTTTTTGAGCATGAGTCATCTCAATCTTCATGTGTTGAATGACTTACAAAATTAATGGTAACTGTTTTGGTAAAAAATATTACCCTTAAGCCTTTAGTGGAAGCACCTGGTATTGCTTTAAGAAGTTTTGTCACCAGAAAATATTTGTGTTTGCCGGGCTTGCTCTCTACACAATAGAATCCAAATGGCTTGCAGAATTGCATTCTACACTCTCGTGCAAAGATGGGGATTTGAGAATTTTCCATGAGTAAGCAGAGCTGTAGCTGTGTAGGACTACAAGTTCTCCAGCTGTTTGCTGCAGCTTTTGTTCCAAAAGGTACTGCTTTGCCAGTCAGCTGGGCTGGACCACTGATGAGTTCCAGCTGATTGGAGTAGTGATGGCTTTTGCAGTTAAAGCTATAGCGGCAGCTGGAACATTGCTGTGGTTGTATGCTGCAAAAAGGTGAGTTGCTTATCTTTAATTTGTCAACCTGCCTCCAACTAAGTGGGTTATGAACTACCCTGATATGAATTATCCAAGTTCTGCCATAACAATGTACTTCCTCCCCAGAAAGAGAGTTGGAAGGAGATCCTAAGTCTTGGTTGAAAAGGAAAAATAGATATTGCATTATTTTAAGTGATTGACTGTTTTTCACAGGAGAGACTGTTTTTTTTTTTTAATTGTTTTCTTTCCTAACACTGATTCCTCCCCCTCTCCATTGTTTGGTTTTCAAAATATTTTATTTTGTGAACCAGCAAGAAGGGTCTGAAGATTGCTGCTGGTCCACAGAAGGTAGAGAATTGCAGTCTTTTTGTAAACTTACAAATTATATTAAGCTATGTGTAATACTGTACTGTTTTTTTTTGCAGTGTTGCTGGGGTTACCACTGTTAGTTCCTGTTGTAGTCTTAGGACGGTGATTTTCAGTGAGGGTGGTGCAGCACTCTGGGATGCTTTGAGATCCTTTCAGGGGTGTTGCAGTGTTCCAAACTGTTAGCCCTGTGAGGTGTGGAAACATGAATCGCAGTACTGTTAAAAATGTTCTGACCTATAGTGGTCTTTCTGAGTTCTTTGCAACAGAAAAATTGCTCTGTTTTTCTGTAGTCAAAAAAGCAAATGAAAACGAAGAGCTGGCATTTTTGGAGAGGTTTCTCAAGTCTATCCTTGAGTCTAAAAAGGTCGAGAACCATTGTCCTAAGATATTCCTTACGTGGGAATCTGCTGGACCTGTGGGTCATTGCAGCAAAGTAGTAGTGACCTTTATAATAAAAGCTGTATTAACCCCCTCTTCTTTTCAGATGTATTGCTGAAGTCTGAAAATCCATGGCATGTTGGGTAGGCCATGGAGCAAAGGTGGGCAATATTTGGGCCTGAGGGCCACTTCGGGAGTTTTAGTGAGCTGCCATGGGCCGGACCAGCACCCCACCCCCAACAGCTCACCAAAACTCCATAAGTGGCTCTGCTCTGTGCTTGTCCAGGTGGTTGGGATGGGGTGGAATAGAGTTATAGGTAGGCAGGGAGCAGCATCCAGGAGCAAAGCAGGGCTGGGGTCCAGGTCTAGGGCTGAGGCCGGGATTGTAAGGCGATGATGGTGTGGGACTGGGCCCCGGGGCAGAGCCGTGATTGGCTCCATGCAGACACCTGCCCATAGAACTGGCACCTATGCTGGTGTTGTAGCATGTGCTGTTGAGTTTGTGTACTTCTGGATGAGCAGAAAGGTCCATGTTTTGGAAATGGATAGAAACTAACATTATATCTTATTGGAAGCAAATAGTTGTCATGTAATAATCAAGCTTTTATGTAGTGAATCAAATTGTGGATATATACATTTTAAATGCTTTAAAAATGGTCACACTGCAAGGTCATAGATGACTTCTAGGAAATGAAGGGATTATGCTATAGTATTTCTTGGGTTTTCAAGTCTTATGTACTTTAAGAAATATAAATTGTTCCACGAGCATATCAGTGTCATGAAAAATAATAGGATGGAATCTTAATGTATCCTTCTATATAATAGAATTTTTCTCCAACATACAGTGGACTTGTAATGAGGTACACAGTTCTACCTCCTATCTTTACCAGTATAAAGGTCAAGTTCACTTCGGGCTGAATGCATACTGGTTAAGCCAGACCAAAATTTGACTCATAGTTCTAGGTTAGGAACAAGCCATAAACCAGGCAGCCCAAATTTTCTCTCATGCTGAGCAATAGGAAGAACTGTCACAGACACGAGTCATAGCCATCTCATTTTTTCAAGTGGATTTGGTTTTCTGCCTGAGCTCTGTTGCAATCTGGGTGGCTATGAAAAATAAAATTCCTGTGGTTAAAAAAAAAAAAAAAAA
>NW_017729024.1:30064378-30071769 GCF_001723915.1 Gavialis gangeticus | reverse complement strand
AAAGGCAACTTATAAACTGACCAAAGTGTATGCATGTGTTATGAAAGCTTGTGCTAGCACACCCAGTTTGAAGCTGTTCTCATCAGATGTTGACTTTGTGAAAGGATGCGCAGAAGGCAGAGTATGAGGCAGGGATCGGCAAGATTTTTGGCCGGAGTGCCAGAATCATCCCTTCCTCCACTTATATCTCAACTTGGTGTGCCAGAGATGGGGCAGCCACAAGGGGCCCAATCCTCATTGCTCTCAGTGTCTGCACACGTCTCCAGGGGAGGGGCCAGGTTATGCTGTTCCTGCCCCCTCTGTGCCATGTGCTGCGAACCATGTGTGCGCCTGTCATCACCATGGAGCTGGTGCCAGGGCTCCAGAGCCCAGAGCAGCTGTTTGCAGCCTCCTGGCTATTTTCCTCAGCCAGCCCAGGCTCTGGGCAGTTGTAGCAGGTGGCTAGAAGGCTGCAAACAGCTGTGCCAAGTTCTGCAGCCCCGGCACTGGTTCTGTGCGGCAGCAGCTGCACATGTGCCTCTGGTGGACAGTGGGGGAGGAGCCAGGGTTGCACTGCCCAGGCCTCTTCCTAGCCATGCACCCAGAGGTGCATTCACAGCTGCTGCAGCCACAGAACTAGTGGTGGGACTGGAGAGCCTCATGTAGCTGTTTGCATCCTCCCAACTATAGCTGGCCCAGGCTCTGGGCAGCTGCTGGCAGAAGCTGCCTAGAGTCTGAGTTGGCTGTGGTGTGCTGAGGGAAATGGCTTTTCATGCCATGCGCTGGCGCACATGCTGGGGGTTGCCGATCCCTAGTATAAGAGGAGAAAAATTAGAACACAAAAGACAGTGGAAGGGGAGAGAGACAGTCAGTGACTGACCGTATCCCTTTCATTTTGATATACCTCCTATGCAGGAAGCAAGCATGTTTGCTTTTCCACACCAAAATATCTTCCAGTTGGCCAGGTACAACCTTTCTCAGGTTGTACAAAAGCCCTGTAATGCAACTAAATATCTGGTTTGGAGAGTGAATTAATAACAGAGCGAAAAAACTGTGATATGGGTGGTTGGAGTAATAGCAAATGAAGTAGCGGCATCAAATGTAATGAGTTCTGCTGCAGAAACAGGTCTTCTGCTGCAAAAAATGACCAACAGGAAGATATCTGGTTTGTTTGGCTTTTTTTTCCTTTCATTAGTCGATGGATATAGTTCTAATTACTTGTGGAATGATGGTCTCCCACCAGGGATATTGACTATCTAGATGATAATATTAGTTCTCATAGGTTATATAATTCTCCATCAAATAATTTGCACTTGCAAGTTTACTGGTATAAGAAATGTAAATATTTGGTAAAGTTTTTCATTGAGATTTTTTTTCTAGGTTTTGCATATGAAATTTCTAATAATTATTTTTCTGATAATGTAGTAGGCTATATAAAGTTCAGTTTATTGTAAGCTGCCTTTTGGATAGGGGGAGATGTAAATCTAATAAATAAATAAATGAGTGCATCTGGCATATGCAGATGTAAATAACGACCAAATTGTTTATTTCTGAGATAAATCAATGGTATAAGGGACATATTAAATCATCATATTTTCCACTTCATGAAATGAACTTCTTTAAAACTTTCAGCTCCAGTATTCTTGAATAGATAAATATGGCTTTTAGTCAACCCCCAATGTTTTCTGTTTTTTACTGGCACTTTTCTACATGCCATGTTGACATTTTATTATAAAAAGAACTTGTAGCATTATACTAAAGGGAACTATTCTATAGTTATGAAATATTTCAGGCTTTTTTTAAATTTACATTTTATCTTAGGTAACAGTACAGTGTATTTTGGAGAAATCAGTGTTTTTTTTTCTTTATCCACTCTTTTTCTTTTAACTTTGCTTGGGGAATCCTAACCAGAAGAACAAAGGGATCATAAATTCCATAATTTAGGATAAACACGGGGAGCCCTGTGTCAGTAGATCATTTAATCCAAATAAAGTGAAAAGGCAAGGAATATGTATGTAGGTAGATAAATGAATATGTATGTAGGTAGATAAATGAATAACTATATTTTCTAGTTTATTTAAAAGTTTGGCTAGTGTCCATAGCACCCAAAGACCCCGATTTGGGTGGAGTCCTGTTTTAACAAGTGGTATACAGACACACAGAAGAAACACTCCCTGTCTTGACTATGACCTGTAGGCTAGATCTGGCCTGCTAACTGATTGTATCTGGCCTGCAGGCAGATGGCCACAAACTCATGGGATCTGACCTGTGGGAAGCTGGTGGCTCTGGCTCTGGCTACTGCATGCATGATGCGGGGCAGGCAGGGCTGTTTTCGCTCAGCACTGATGTGTTGGCGTCCACTGTGGACCTGGGCAGATGCCCTGATCCCCACCTGGGGCCTACCTGCAGTGTCTACAGCTGATGCCAGCCTGCCCAGGGCTGTTTCCTGAGCACCAGATAGGTGTTGGTGTAAGCTGCAGACGTGGCTGGCATGTTCTGGGGTAGGGTGTGGATTAGGGCTTGCTGCAGCTATGGGGGGAGCGGAGAGAGAGAGAGGGAAGTGTGGCCCTTGACTCAGAGACTTTTGGTGAGCTGTTAGGGGGAGGTGGGGGGAAGTGCTGAGCCAATGTTAAGGGGCAGGTGGGGGAAAGTGTTGACCCAGTCTGCAATAGTTTACCAAAACTCCCTTTGTGGCCCTTAGTCTGAAATAATTACCCACCCCTGGTCTAGAGGCAGTATACATGTTTTATCCAGTATCTGTTTTATCCTTGAACAGCAAATATAAAATGAGTCAACAGGTAGTGGAGGATTCTGTTTTAAATTTGAAGTAATGACACAAAAGGGTACCTGGAACATCTTGAATTTTATCCAGTAACCCTTCCCTTCCATAGGTAGTTAATAGCCTTGGTGTTTTAATCAGTCTAGCATATTCCAGATGTAGCTCTCAACTCTCTTGTTTTGTTTCTTTAGCTATGTGGTTGCCCTTTAATTTTGCTATGATTTGTGTAATTATGATTTTTTTTTTCTTGCCAGGAAACACTGCATTACACGATTGTGCAGAATCTGGAAGTTTAGAGATCATGAAGATGCTTCTTAAATACTGTGCAAAAATGGAAAAAGATGGATATGGGATGACTCCTCTCTTGTCAGCCAGTGTTACAGGTCACACAAATATTGTGGACTTTCTGACCCAGCATGTACAGACCAGCAAGGCTGAACGCATCAATGCTTTGGAACTTCTAGGAGCAACCTTTGTGGACAAAAAGAGAGATCTGCTTGGTGCTCTGAAATACTGGAAAAGAGCTATGGAGATGAGATACAGTGACAGGACTAACATCCTCAGCAAACCTGTGCCACAAACGCTAATAATGGCTTATGATTATGCCAAGGAGGTGAACAGCTCAGAGGAGCTAGAAAATCTTATTGCAGACCCTGATGAGATGAGAATGCAAGCGCTGTTAATTAGAGAACGTATTCTTGGTCCTTCTCACCCAGATACATCTTACTACATTAGGTATCGGGGTGCTGTCTACGCAGACTCTGGTAACTTTAAGCGATGCATCAACCTATGGAAGTATGCTTTGGACATGCAGCAGAGCAATTTAGACCCACTGAGCCCTATGACTGCCAGCAGTCTGTTATCATTTGCTGAACTCTTCTCCTTCATGTTGCAAGACAGAGCAAAAGGTCTGCTGGGCACCACTGTGACATTTGATGATCTTATGGGTATACTGTGTAAAAGTGTCCTCGAAATTGAGCGGGCCATGAAACAAACTCAGAGTCCGCCTGACCCCATACAATTGAACAAAGCCCTTTCCATCATCCTGCATTTAATTTGCTTGCTGGAAAAAGTTCCTTGCAGTTCAGAACAGGAGCATTTTAAAAAGCAGACTATTTATAAGTTTCTTAAGCTGCAGCCTAGAGGAAAGAATAACTTCAGCCCACTTCATCTTGCCGTTGACAAGAATACTACATGTGTAGGTCGCTACCCAGTTTGTAAATTCCCCTCTCTGCAAGTTACTGCTATTCTGGTGGAATGTGGTGCTGATGTAAATGTCAGAGACTCTGATAACAACAGCCCCCTGCACGTTGCTGCACTGAACAACCACCCAGATATTATGAATCTTCTTATCAAGTCAGGTTCACACTTTGATGCCACAAACTTGCATAAACAGACTGCTAGTGATTTGCTGGATGAGAAGGAAATGGCAAAAAATTTGATCCAGCCTATAAACCATACTACATTACAGTGTCTTTCTGCTCGTGTCATCGTAAATCATAACATATGCTATAAAGGGCACATCCCTGAGAAACTAGAAAACTTTGTTTTGCTCCATAGATGATAATGAGACAGTCCCACGGTACTGTTGTTGAAGCACGAGTTGGTGACATTTAATTGTTGCTTTCTCAAGCACTGTTGTGATACACCAGCGTTTATTTAGCTTGACCCATCATGCTGTCATTGGCTAAAGCATTGTTAGCATCAGATCTGCAGAATTGGTTACCCAGTATTTAATATGAATATGCCATATAATATATTTTGTGGATTATTTAGAAATGTAATGCCATATTTAGACTCTTTAAATTGTCTGCCAAAGGCTTGTCTACTCTGGTTTTATTTGCCTGTTGGGTGTTTGGGACTGAGTTAATTTTCACTGGTGTCTTTTTACTATTACTGGTATGTGGATTTTATACAGTTGGAAGGTCATCTTTTTTGTTTTTGCTTGAGCATTTCTGCTCTAATTCTATTCTTTTTTTTATGGACTCATTGCTAAATTGTACAAGTTGTATGGACTTGTTAACATTTGCAATTACCATAAGTGCTTTATCTTCTCTATGCACTGGCTTAAACATGACTGTTGTGTGTTAGCATATTTCTATGCAGCAGTTGGCCAACTTCACCTCAAACTCCATTTTTTGCAGTTTGTTGGAGCTCTTTTGAGAATACTGCCTTCACAGCATGACAACTTTTGGAGCTATGTGTCAGCTCTCCAAGCTGTTTTTGGTTTGACTTTTTTACTCTAGCTGTATCTGAGATTTGCTTTCTCTTAATCCTCTGGAAATGCGTGCTAAATTTGGGAGAAAAATCTCTTTGTTCTCTTGGTAATTCACTTGAAATTTAAGTCTAAAAGTCATTCTAATGCATCATGCAGTAAGGGGAAGAATCTTCATCATGTACAACTGACACCTTTCCCTTGCACTAATGTCTTTCTTGTGCTGATTGTGTGACTAGATGTGAAGAGTTTGCTCAAATTTTAACCTCAAATGTCATACACTTTAAAGAGAAATAGATCAAATGTATGCTGTAGTCTGAAATTACAAATCAGCTTCTTTAGCTACAAAGAAACTAAAGCATGTCAGTGGTATGAAGCTTGTCAATCCAGATCTAGACATCATTTAGTATAATTATATTATAGTAAGTGGCTCTCTGCCAAGGTATCAAAAGTTACATAGTGTCCCTTTCTCTTCATTTTAAATACACCTTTATAGATAATTTGCATGCATCTTTCATCTCTAGTATTGGTCAGCAGTAATAAAGGAAACACCAGAAGTTGTGTGGTGTACATAGCTCCTAATGAAAGTTACCTATTTTTATAATATTTGCACAACAGCTTAGCTACTGCAGCAGAAAGGGCTCTTTTGACTTGTTAAGACATCCATAAGTGAAGATTTTAAGTCAGAATGAGATTCAGGTAATCAATAAAATACAGCACTTTACTGTTGATTCAGAGTAAAATTTATTGTGGCATATAAGCCCTGAAAATGTCTTTAAAATAAAATTGTTCTCACAGAAAACAATCTTTGATTGAATAGAAAGCAGTTTACCTGCCAGTTCAGTGGTCTTGTATTGTGGGTGGCTTCATTTCATTTCAGTGATGGGCTGTAAACAGAGTGTCCCAATGGGTTTTTTCTATCTCCAAAAAAATCAGTGGGTTGATCTGGACTCTTTTTGGATTAGGGACCTGCATCAGATGATAGAACAATTTTAAAAGCCAAATTAATGAGACTCGGGTGACTTAATAGTTTTAGTTTTTTAATTTGATTTTAGAATACTTTGTCCTTGATATTTGTGATTTGATTTGGTGATGAGCACATCCTTGACAGAGTATAAAAATAGTGCTTGCTGTCTGGCTGTTTCAGTGTCTCCTTTCCCTTAGCACATGACATCAAGTAAAGCTGAGTGGCTGGTTGGCCTTGAGGCATGGGATGGGATACTACTTTGCAGCCAGCAGACATGTTGGAAGCAATATTGTTTGAGAACTGCATTTTATATAAAACTTTGCACTTACAAAGTATATTAAAACAGCTTTCCACTCTTTGTCCCTTGATGCGCACATGTTGTTTATGTGAAAAACCAAATTATGAGGAATTCCTGTTCAGAATTTCTCTTGCAAAGTTATTAGTAAATTTGCACTAGTGAATTTTGATACAATTGGCTGAATTTCTTTGACTTGTAATGATTAAAATATGTGCCACCCCAGTTGTTGATTGTGAGAACAAGTAATTTGATTTCAGTTCTTTATTTTTAATAGTGTTTGTTTTTCTTTACCATTGCTCAAGTAAATTTCATTAAGAATCCACAGTGCACCGTAGGAATGAACACGGATATGTTTGAAGCTCCAACGTGGGTCATGGAAAAAAGGATTCTAGAGCATGCCGTGGACTCTAGAATCTGTGCTGCTCTTTAGAGTGAGGAGTTGACATTTCTTACTTGAATAGATCAATAGACGGTTAAAGCTGGACATTTTTTTTCTCCAAGAGGCTTCTGTTTGAGACTTCAGAAATACGTAAAAATAACATTTACAGGAATACTTTGCTGCTGGTGCTATCAAACATTTTTAAATTAGAAAACATCCCAATGAGTTTTCTAGTTAACCAGAAAGAGCACATGGCTTTCTTTGCTTATAGAGCCAATGAAGATAGTGAAGTCTTTCGTATAAAAAAAAAAAAAATGTTATTCTGTTGTCTACTAAATCTACTTACATTTCTTAAAAAAAAAAAAAAAAAAATTGTACCTCCCATGGAATAACTTGCCTATTCTGTGTGCGTCTCCTATATATCTATGACAACACCTCCATCCTAAAACATACTGTTCCAGATTTTGAATTTGTAGTGGCATGAGGCCACCCATTAAACTCTTACTTGTGATCGCATCAGATATTCAGACTAGGACTTCATAAGGGAAAGGCTGGTATATTTAACCCCATTTTACACTTGGTCTTTTACCATCACATTATGATGCCTGATTTTTCCTTCACTGTTAAACTACAGCAGTCTAGACTCCATGTTAGTTATTATATGAGTGATCCCACAGATACGAGTTAGTGGGTTGGTAAATATAGCTTTGAGTATACACCTCCTGGACCTCTTGTTTTTGGTCTTGTTACTCCTTCAGTTTTGGGAAGTGTTGC
>NW_017729024.1:30038476-30059378 GCF_001723915.1 Gavialis gangeticus | reverse complement strand
GTGGGTTGGTAAATATAGCTTTGAGTATACACCTCCTGGACCTCTTGTTTTTGGTCTTGTTACTCCTTCAGTTTTGGGAAGTGTTGCTACAAATTTAACACTATAATAACTGTGGCAGCTTTGTTAGCTGGAACTTGAATTACATGAAAAAGTAATTCAAGAACATGAACTATTAGGATGGATTCTTTTCTATTTTTTCCCCTTAACTGGTAATTTTCCATGTTCCTATTATCTATTATATGTTTCTCTGATGGAAAGAGAAACCATTTTACTCTTGTTGCTGGAGGTCTCAGTCGAATGCCATAGAGTATCGAGAACAATACACATTTTGAGTTTCATTATATTTAGAATGGCTGAAAAATTTCCAGCATATTCCTATGAGGATAAGGACACAGATACCCCTTAGAGGCATACTTGTGGAGAAATGAGGTAGATTTTTTTTTGATTTGAGAAGAGACAACGATTTTCTGTTGTTCAGTTCTTCTGGAGCTTTCACCAGAGTACTTTGATCCAGGAAAGTGAAAAATAAACAGTGGTAGAAAATGAAACCCTTTTCTCTTCCACCAAATTCTAAAGTTAAGCTAATATTTTCCTGTCAATGTTATTACCATCCTTATAGCAAGTATTTCATATGTATATGCGTCTGTGGCCATTCCGACTGCTACACTGCACAAAGTAAAGACATGTAATTATTAAGCATCACTTGGTTATTTTCTCTCTAATAGAAGGATGGATTTTTACATTTACAAACATTATTATTCATTTTAAAAATAGAGTTTGGAAGGTGCAGAATTGAGTCATCTGTTTCTGCAGAGCAAGTATGTTGTAATGCAAGTTTTCCACTACCCAGTCATGCATCATTCCTGAACTGGATGACCAGAATCTTTGAAGGGGTGGGTAACTTATGTCTAGTAAGTGCTCAGTATTTCAAATGGATCTGTTTTGATGAGGATGTCCAATTTTAGTCTCTCAAATGAAGCTATCAACAAATGTAGGGTGGTAACTGGCTGACAGATGCTCAGCTTCACCTTTAGCTACAGATACCACGGTTCTCCCAATCTCTCCAGCAATCCCAATAGGAAATATGCTTAAATATTTCCTAACTTCCAAACAATCTGTTTTTGAGAATTTGTTTCTAAAAATGTTGGACTTTCAAATTGGTACACTTTAAAAAGGAAAGGGATATTCTGACATTTAATACAGAAGAATAAAGCCCTTTATAAGATAAATGTCACTTTAAGTTTCATTTTGGTTGTAAGATAATAGTGGATGTATGTGTGTATTTTCCACTACAAACTTAATTGAATATTTCACAAGTTACACGTGGAATGCTGACTGGTTTCTTCAATACTAAAATATGACTATGAAGACATAACACTAAGTTCCATCTTTTGTCTGTACCTTAAAGTCAAATAACAGTATGTGGTAATTGGTATTGGAAAATAATTTTGCAGGGAAGAGGAAATTGATGGAAGTATACTATAAGTGAAGGAAGGGGACAACTGAATGTAGTTTGAAGTGCACTGTTTTGTACTGTGCTAATCCCTTGGGTTCTGTGAGTGTGAGTAACTGTTGGGTAGGTTTGGATCTTTCACTGGGGACAGAGTGGGAAGTGATTGTTCACTTTGGTTTTTAACTTGTTTTGTATACGCGTTCCATCCTATCACACAGACTTCCTATGCAGGGCTAGTTCCGTGTACTGAAATACTGTGGTTTCTTTTTTACGTGAAGTAATTAAGCTTTAACGGTAATGTAAAAAAGGAATAACAAGCATTTCTCTGCTCTTACTCTATAGGCTCCAAATGCAAACTACATTAAAATTACGTTTTGGAGAGTATCTGTCTGAGTCTGTCTGTCTGTCTGTCTGTCTCTCTCTCTCCTCTCTCTCTTTTCCCCCTCCCCCCCTTTTAAGGCTACTTGTAGCATCACTTTTTAACTATATCTTCATGGAAATTTTGCTTTTAAACCCTGATATTACAGCTGTACCATTCTCCTGCTGCAGTCATTAATGACAACATCCAGAAAGGAACTGAAATATAACAGTTCTACATCCAATACAACTACAGCCCAGATGTCTGAAGTCTGAATATGGACACAGGAAAAAAATGTCAGAAGTCCAAAAGTGACTCTAAATTATAGAGAGAAGCTATGTGAGATTAATATAGTTGCTAGTACACTTATAAATATTTTTTACTTCCTTTTCTGTACAACCTATGCCAGGAGTGGGCAAAATGCAGCCCGCGAACCGGATGCGGCCTGCCAGGCCATTCTATCCAGCCCACGGGGCCTCCCCAAAATTTAGAAAATTAATATTTATCTGCCCCTGGCTGCCTGTCACACTGCCCTTGATGGCTTGCCAAAACTCAGTACTCGGCCCTCTGCCCGAAATAATTGCCCACCCCTGGCCTATGCGAAAATAATTAACAAACAAGTAGAACAAACTTCAGCAAAACACATGATTGTTCACCAAAAAGTTATCATGACTTACAGGTTCTCAAAATGCAAGATTTGCAACTTGGTCCATGTTGGGATTTTTGTTGGTTGGGTTTTTTTTGATTGGGCGGTGGTAATTAAATTTTCCATATTCCAAGCCAAATTTGCCAAATCAAATTCCAAATCAGTCCAGAACCATAAGTGGCCCTACTACTGGCAAACATCCTTCACCCCCTTCTGGGGCTTCAGATGTTTCCAAGTCCTCTGACAGGCATCTTACTTAGAGGTCCAAGCCTAGAGGCTTGGAGTTTGGATGCCCCTGAGTTTTGCTTGCCCTTGGTCATATGGCCCCAGGAGTGAGCTAGAGTGGTATCTCCCCTTTCCATAAAGTGGGCATAAAACCAAGACCTTCCCACTCCAGCAGCTAAGTGGGAGGTTTACTATATGTTATCCCCTGTGCCAGAAGAGCAGTCTTCCCTGGGTGTGACTAGGAAGACTACCTCAGTAGTCACATTTGATCTAAGCCCACAAGAGGCCGAGAAGCAACTTGGTCCATGTTGTTTGCAGAACTAAGCAGGGGAAGCCCTTTGAAAACATCACTTATCTGGAATCTGCATAGTCATTTCCATTGCACTACAAAGGGTAGTAGGCACCTCACTCCTGAAAACAAACTTAGATTTAGGGGTGGTGTCACGCATTCAACTTAACACTTACTAAGTACTGTTGACATGCAAGCAGGTGAATATTCAAGAAATTTAGTACATATTAAGTGCCCTCTTGGCATTGCAATGACATTGTCTTTTTGGCAAGGGGTATCTCCTAATACATACTAACTTTACTAGGCTACTACATTCCAGTAATTTGCAAGTGCTGCAACTGAACAAGTGACACCACCCAAATATGTGCAAACTTAAATATATCACAGCATTCCAATGATGTGCAACTGTTGCAAGTAAATGTGTGACAAAGCCCTTGGACGTGGCACAAGGAGTCGTCAATGACCAGCCATGGAAAAAGGATGAGGTACCTGGATGAAGATGACCAGGCTTTCGCAATAAAATGAAATGGTTAAACAGCCTAATGGCTCAAATATTAATTATTTTTACTTGATTTTGGGAGTATTGTTGAAGAAACAAATTTTGCCCCATGCAGAGTGTGTGGGCAGTCAAGGAAGAGTGTGGCTTACATAGAGGGTGATGGGTTGGAGGAGGCTGTGGCTCCTCTCCCCTTGTATCACTCTCATTGGGGAGGAAGTCGAAGAGATGAGAAGATAATACCCACAGCATTGTTTCTGTCTGACCTATAGTGAATGCGAGCCCATACAAAAACAGTTTTATTTCTTTTTGGTTATCAGTGGGCGCTGTTTCCTGGCAGTAGCACAACCCAGTCTTTGTTATGCTTGCAGTTATATATGTTCAGTGTAGACTTTAGCTTGGGTGCAACCCTTTTTGACACTTTTCTAGCATCATCTTAAAAAATACGGCTGGTTTTAATTGCCAAATATACAACTTTTTTTTTAAGCTTGTCCAGAATTGTATTATTCTTGGTGGCTTGATATCTTGTCTGTCACAGTCCTGGATAGTGGAGGGAAAATGTGTTTATTGACCTAACTTGGAAAGCCATCTGGAGGAGAGAGTTTGTAAGTAACTCATGACTCCCAGATAATAGCAGGATACATTGGCTACAAATTGGAGTTGGGGAATGAGAATTAAGTGGTCTGTATGATTCCTACTGCCAGTGCACCACCTAGTTACCAAGGATGCATCAAGTATTCAAGCAGCATACACTACCTTCCCCCTGATAATCTTAAAAATTAGTTTATAAAAACAACCAAATATAGCTTGCATTTTAGCAGCTTTTTGAGCTAATACTATCTCCATTTTGCAGATGCAGAAGCAGTTGCACAGAAAAATACACTGCCCATGACAAATTCTTAGAGGAAGCCTGTGTTGGAGCAAAGAACAGAATTCCTGATTCCTAATCTTATGATTTAGCTATAATACCAGGCTTCTTTAGTGTGTAACTTCAATTTAATTTGCACAGAGTCTCTGTGTTTCCCTTTTTCCATATTCTGTTTAGTTCTTGAGCCATGCCCATCAGCAGGGCATGGCATTAAGGGATTTTGCTATAAATCCCAAGGGATTCTTGTCAATGCAAGTGTAAATGGATAGTTGGTCAGTCATGCTGGAAGATCAAAGGTGACTAGATGTGATCTTAGCCACCTTGCCCCCTTATGTGCTACTGACTATAAACTGGCGTACCTTAACCCTGCTAGCCCATTGGACCACTTGGTACTGGAAGCCACTTGAGTTTTCATTGACTATCCCTCGCTGAGGTGTTGTCTGAGCATCAAATTTTTCTTGTCCCAATATTCTCATCTTGCTTGTGCTGGTTTCTTAAATTACATGTTTCAGTTATGTACTATTTGCGCTACTGACCCTAAAATGAGAACTTAGTAAAATCCACAAAAATAAACCTTTCCTCAAATTATACATTAGTCTTTACCTCCTTTTTTTCCTGAATAAGACCAAACTAAAATAAATGCCTAGTTTATTCATTTTTATTTTGTTTTATTCCCATTCTTTTCTTTCCACAGCTGCGTGCTTTGGCCAACATTGAAATGAGAATTGTAGGAGCTTATATGGTGTAGGAGTAGGGTATTGTTGAATTGCTGCTCCATTACTTAAGAGGGTACAGGTTATTCAAAATAAGCCTGCGACTGAAAATAGGTGTGCTATGAGAGCATCAGCTTATCTTCGTCACATTAAAGAAACAGCTATACTTTTCCCCTCCTAAGCCTTTTTTCCTTCTAGGAGGCAGGGACTTGGCAGCTACTCAGCATCACTCATTAATGTAGGATTGGGTTCTCTGACTTGATGTCCTGTTTATCACTGTTTATCTTGTGCAAGACACTGGGTGGGTGCTATACAAAGTCACGCTGTTAGCAGGATGGAAATGTAATTGCACTCTGGGTGTTTTGTTTATACTTATCCTAAATGTCTATTCTTGAGGAAAGTATTTAAAAAATCTGCTTCTTATTTAAATGCCTATGTCTGCATTTTGTTTCCTTGGAATACCCTGATTGTACAGCATAATTTGGGTTTTAGAAAATAGGCATCAATTTTCCACGCATTTTGCACATCTCATGAGTTTTAATCATCCATCAAGTTTTGGTTTTGTGTTTTTGTTATCCTTCCATATTGTAGTAGCATGTGCTAATATTAGAAATGTACTATTTCATGTGCTGCTTAAGGTGGGAACCACATTAAGACTAACACTTGCTGTGCACTCTGCTTGACTTTACTCTGATGACGATAGGGCAAGTGTCATTTGGTTCCTAAGAGGTCCAAGAATAAATTGGGGGAAAAAAAGATGTCTGAAATTAACAGGAAAAATATCTAGCAAAATCTGCCTGAAGATCATAAGCAGTTTCATAGCCTGACCTAATTGAAGTACTTCCTTTAGCAAGAAAGGAGGGAGGCCCTAACTTGGAAGTTTCTTGTTAATTGGAACACCAGTCTAGACATCTGAGCCCTAAAATAGCTGCTTTTTCTCATTACTTCACCAAGAAGTCCTGCTGCTTTAGACTCCATTCATACCTAAATAGTAGATGGATTTTCCAGAGAAAATCTATGTAGCTGTATCTGACAAGGGAAGAATAGAGCAAGGATGATTTATTCAATAATAGGCTCATTCAGTGTGGGTGTGTGGGGGAAGGAGGGGGAAGGAGGCTCTACAATAGAAAAAATCCCTAATATAGCAGCAAAATAGTGCAAAGCAGCTAGTGTAGACAGAGTTTTGCTGCCTTAATTGACATCGTGAAAATCCAGGTTTGAAAAGAAACCTGAAATACTGGATTCCTAATATTTCTTTCTGCACCAAAATGATGGGGAAGATGAAACCATAACCCTCCTGTCTTAAATGGCTCCTTAGCTATTGATGCTTAGTTACTGAAGTTTGTCATGACAAAGTGCTACACAGTTTTAACACCCTCTATGATCTAATTTGTGGCATTGCTGATGGCTACTGGAATACTGGTATTAGGTATTTTTATGTAGACTACTATAGCTATGGTTTTGCCACCTCCAATGATTTGTGTGCACAACTTGGATGCAAGAATAATGCTCTAGAAGGTGAGTAGGATTTCAGCAACGGCTAGGGTGATAAATGTCTTTGGTTTTCCTGTTTTCTATCAGCTTATGAAGTGGAATCTAAATACATTCACTCAATATTGAATGAATATGGGTTTTTTTGGGGGTGAGGTGTGGTTGGGTTGTTTTTTAAAACAGCTTTCTTAGGAACACAGGAGTCTCTAAAGGTCAGGGACTCGGTTTTCTTGACAACTGGAACCATCCATTTACTCTATTTTGTGAAAAAACCTAGTCCTTTAGAAATAAATATTTTAAATAAAGGCATTGTTGCTAAACCAGTGTCATTTATTCACCTCTTCTATTGAAAACCAGCCATTTTTCAATAGATGGGGTGGAGAAAGGATATATTTCTTCAAAAAGACCCCTTATATACTGTGCAAACCATTTGTTGGTGGCTCAGTGTGATGGTGGGGGTTTTTCTCTTGCTTCATCTAAGGTGAAGGAGCTCCCTGATTCCAAAAGGAGAAAAGCAGAAGAGGTTTATTTTTTATTCATGAGTATCATATCCCAGTCCTGGGACCTCCAGTCTAAATGTTCCCTGCCTGGGTGGTTATGTAAGTGGAGACTGCTGAAGCAGACTCAAAACCTAATTGGTGAAGTTGGCTCCTAACTTTACTAGTCAGTGGAAAAAAATCTTTAGTACTATTAGGAGTGTACTTGGTAGCTGTGTTGTTCAGAGACGAGAAGACATACAGAAAACTCTTGGTTCCAAAATTATACCTTTTAGTAGACCAACTGGGAAATCGCAAGAAAATTGTCCTTTTCTGCAAGCTTTCGGGATCAAAGTCCCCTTATCAGGCTCTTGTACCATCTATACTTTTCCCAGAACCTGATAAAGGGACTTTGATCCCGAAAGCTTGCAGAAAAGGACAATTTTCCTGCGATTTCCCAGTTGGTTCCAAAATTATACCTTTTATTAGAACAAGAGTTCTAGTTTTTTGTATGTCTTCAGTACTATTAGAAATTGTTTCTCAAAAAGATGCTTCATTTTAGTTTCCTACAAGGGAGGGATCAGCAAATGTATCTGTGGAGCTGTATAAATTAATAGGTAAAATGTCATTTTAAAACCTCTGCAGTATCTTCTGTTACCATTAATGTAGCTGTTCACTTTTTATATACCTTTAATATAATGCTAGCATGAGGGAAAGCCACGAAGAATTAATTTCCAAAAAAACCAAAAATGGAGTAGAAGGATTGAAGGTGAGAAGTGACAACAGCCAAAGTCAGAGATCTGTTTCCTTGTCTGTCTGCCAGCAATTGACTGCATCAGAAGCTGAAATATTTGGACAGGTGTACCCTTTATAAAGAAGGCTAAAATGTCCTTTTATGTTCAGTAACATGATGCTCAGCCACATATCTGGATAATGTAAATACTCTTGTCTAGTGCTACTGGGTATATCGCTTAGATGTATGAAGAAAGCTGGTTAGGCCTGCAAATCACATGACAACTTCAATATATATGCTGCTAATTCAGCCCTTGGTAGGTAGTGTTGGTAACCTTATACCCAGGAGGATTTTGAACTGTTTTAACAAACTGATTTGCAAACAACTGTGTGTACTTTGACCCATGGTGTATAGTGAGGTATAGGTATTTCTGGGGTCAAATGCAGCAGCTACAGACAGAGCATAGCTACACCATCCGCTATGTTTAATACACGCAGAGACAAAGAATATTATGCTTTAATATGCAGCTCACTAAAGGGGAAGACGCACTCTAACCTAATAACCTCAATTCTGCTATTTTTGCAGTACTTTTAGTTCCTCAGACTGAGTAACTGTACATTGAGAGGAACTACTTCTAGGTGGCCTCATCTTTTACGTCATAACAGTCAGGTTTGCTTGGAAGTGGAAGTGTGGCTTGCTTTAACTGGGTCATTTGTAAAATAATGCAAACAGGCATTTGTGTCATTTTTTGTGGGAACTAAAGTCAGTAATTTTTTTTTTCTTTTATCTTCGGTGTCTGAGTAAGTTAAAAATGTCTGAAATCACTATAACATAAATGTGAATGGTAGGTAGAGTAACTGGTCAAGTGGTGAGCACTCTTAGCATTTGACACTGTAGGCTGGAGATGAGATTGAGAAACTGTTCATACATCAAAAGGGAATTTACCAGTGCAAAACCCAAAAACCATGAAGAGGCAGAAGTTGCAAAGTCTGTACTTTTACTCCCATGCCTGTACCTCATGGTTCCTAATTTTAAACTTTTATTTAACGTTAAATTAGCACTCTACCCTTTATGGTTGTAAAGATAACTTTCAGAAGTGAACAGCTGGTAAATCAATGCCATGAGGCCTACAGGCAAACTTGAAGCATGGCTGTGTGAGGTGTGGTGTTGTCAGTAAGACAATAACAGTGAGATGCGTTAATAGTATTGACTATTTTACTACTGCTCATGAGAGAAAAGGTCATGTTGGGAGATGACATGTATGACCCACTGAAGCCTTTCTTTTTGGAATCCCGAGTGAGTGTAGCATGGGAGAGTTATCATCCTTTTTTCCTTTCTGACCTTGAACACTAACTCATACAGAACGTGACTACTTTCACTCCTGTTGTAGAATTCTGAATTCCCAAGAACGTAGAGATAATGTTCAGCTTATACCTATTTATTCTGCCATGGTCCTTTGGACCCTCTTGTAGAAACTTTTTATTACTAAAGATCAACTAAGACGAAAGCCTTTTCTCTTAGTCCCTGGGCTCCTTTCTTCTTCACCATCATGGATATCCTTGCTTCTCTTGTAGTATTTCAGTCTCGCCTTCTGCTAAAGTACAGGCATTAGACTGTCCTTCATGGCAGTGACCTTTCCCTGGGCAGGAGCTCTGTTGGGTAAGCATTGAGGGCTTGTCCACAACAGAGAACTAGAATATTAAAATGTGTATGGCCTGGTTATTCTCTTCTCTGCTTTGTGTCTTTTATAGTCATCTCTCTCAGTCCAAGGTCAGTGATGCCATAAATGATGCCAGGTCAACAGTACTGTTTCATGTTCACTTTGCGCTGGTGCAAATGAGTACAAAAGCAGGCTTGCTAGTTAGTCCCAGTTGTTCAGAACTCATGGGATTGGTTTTATGCTTATGAGCTTTTTAAAATTTGAGAAATGTTAATTTAATTTCTTTTCAAATTTCTGAGCTTTGAGTCTACCTGGATCAGTTTTTCAAGCTTTCCTCCATAACCAGAGAGACACAAACCTTGCCTTTTCTAAATAAGTAAACTGAGAGATAAATGCCTAAACATGAGACTCCAGGAACTGGAGGGTTTAAGCAAAAGTATTGAATATAGAAGGTCATGCCATAGAAGAAACTGACCTTTTAAATGCAACCAGGACTTAGATCAACTGAGCTCCATAGAACTTACCAGAGGATGTTTCCTGACAACTTGCCTTCTAGCTAAAGTAGAATGAATCCTTGTCTAAGTAATTTTTTTTTTTGGATGAAAGTCGTATTCGTATATCAAAGAGAGCAAAGAACTGTCATCTTAATGCTTAAACAGTGAAAATCCTCCTAGTTACGGAAAAGGACAAATGCATCCTTATAGTACTATATATCAGGCTATAAGGGAAGAGCAGAGATACTCTCAGTACTTTTCCTGTAACCTTGAAGTTGTATGCTTTTTTCTATCCTCTTGGAAATCATAAAAATCATAGAGTAGTGCTGGCAGGGACCTCAAGAGGTTATCTAGTTCTCTCTCTTAGCATTAAGGCATTAAATACACCCAGACTGTCCCTGCCAGATGCTTGTCTAACTTTTTTTTATGAAACCTTTCGTGGTGTGTGATTCTGCAGCCTCCGTTAGCATCACTCCAGTACTTGCTTAATCTGCATCTGGAGACTTCTTCCTACTATCTAAACTATAGAGCCCTTGCTGCAAATTAATCTGATGACTGTTGTTTCAGGCTTTATGGGCACAGAGAATGACTAATTACTGACCTCTTTGTAATGACCTTCTGGATGATGCATGGCTGTTATCATGCCCCCTCCCAGTCTTTTCTTTTCTAGACTAAAACAACCCCAATTCTTTTTGACCTTTCCTCATAGGTGACATTTTTCTCAATTTCTTATCAATCTTATTGCTTCCCTCTGAACTCTTTCCATTTTGTCTAAATTATTATGCACGGTGCCCCAACCCAATGGAAACCTCACTGGTACTGAAGAAAGCTGAAGAATAACTCCATCTGTTACATATGAGACTCCTAGTAATACCTCCAAAATAATGTTTGCTTTTTTGCAACAGCATCACATGGTTAACTTGTCAGTTTGTGACCCATCAAACCCCTAGATTCTTTTTTCAGCGGTACTGCTATCTAGGCGGTCCTGATTTTTTTTTCTTGTGCCTCTGACAGATCTTTATTGAAGTTCATCCCACTGAATTCATCCGTTCAATTAATCAAGCCTATGTTGAATTTTAGTATTTGTCTTCCCCAAGTATTTTTAAGTCCTCCTGGCTCCATGTCACTTGTAAATATTACTATATTCTCTGTCCTACCATCCAAGTCATTAATGAAAATATTGATTACTACTGATCCCAGCATCCTTTAGATATATTTACTAGTTGGACAACAAATTAGTGATAACTACTCTTTGAGTTTGGTTTTTCAATCAGTTATGCACCCACATTATAGTAACTTCATCTAGACCTTATTTCCTCAAGTTTACTTATGAAAAGGTCATGTGGGACTGTGTCAATGCTGCATTATAATGCTGCATTATGCATTTCCTTTTTACTGTATCCGCAAGGCTATAGCTATCCTGTTAGTGTTGCACATAGGAAGGAATTAATCAATGGCCAACTGAGTAATTGAGCCCCATCTATTGAATGCACTCTAGTGCCATCTAATTACTTGTGTGACAAATGAGACTTTTTGCACACCCCAACTAGAAAAGAACTTATTACTAATTAAAATAAACATAACAGCCCTATTCAGAAAGAAAAAGCACCTAAAAAACAAAAACTTACCAAGTTCTTTTTATTTTACCTTTTCTCTGAAGTCACAGCTGTAGATCACGAATCCTGCCTATTTTATAAGTCTGTTCCCAGTGTGTTAAGGACCTAAATCCTATAGACCAGGAAAAAAAGGTAGAAATTTCTAGAGACCTCTTTTTTTTTTTTTTTAGGCATGGAGCCCAGAGAATCGGACCAAATGAGTACTTTGGTGATCCTGGCAGACATTGGTTAAGCTGGCTTTAATAGTCTTGAAAAGATCTAGCTTCTAGGATTGTTCTTGCTGCACCTGGACCATTAATCAATACTGCCCAATACATTATTACTTTCCCTTATTTATATAATTGCTTGCTTTACACTATGGCAAAAACTCATTAGTACTTTTTCTTTGTATTAATCTCGGGGAATTCTAGGGAAAATAGGCCCTACCATGAGCATAAAATCAAGTTATACAATTGGCTCAGTAGAATTAATACAGTTATCTAACCTAGGGCAGGCAGTGTATATACAAAATCTTAGTCCCTGTAAAGTATATGAACAATTTGTGCCTCAACAAAAAAAGGAAATTAGATCGGTTTAACATGGCTTGTTCTTCACAAATCCATAATGCCTTCTTAATAGAGGTGTTGTATTGTTCTCCATATTACATTCTTCTCACCTAGGTCAGGGGTTGGCCATGTTTTTGGATAGAGTGCTGCCAAAAGCAGGCACGACTTTGATTTGTAAGATGTTGGTGTGCCAGGGGCAGATGGCAGGGGAGCTATGAGGGGCCTGACCCTTATTGGGGCAGCACAGCCCCAGCTCTGGCTTCTTCTCTGCCCTCCGCCCTGAGGCTCACATGCCAAGCAAAATGCCTTTGTGTGCTACACTCTGGCAGCTACGCCAGGGTTGCCTACCCCTTCTCTAGATCAGGGGTTGGCAACAATACAGCCTGTGGCCTAGATCTGGCCCATGGAGTGAGAAGGCTTTGCTTCTGCCTGCATTTGTGCCAGGGCAGGGCAGAAAGGAGCTGCACAGGGGCTGGGAAGCTGAAAGCTGTACCTGCATTGCCGCAGTTTTTCTTCCCCCACTCTGCTCCCAAAACCACCTGGCCGGTGCCAGACTACAGCTAGGTTGTTCTGGCTCGCAGCTTGAAAAGGTTGCTGGCCCCTGTTCTGATGCTTACAAATGGATCGTTTAATAATTTGTTTCAATGTCTTTACGGGGATCAAGGTTAGGCGAGACTAATCCTTAGGTCTTCTTTTTCCCCATTTTAAAGATGGGGGGCATGTCTACACGTGCTCTTAATACATTAAAAAAGGAGCAGTAAATTGCACCCAGGGAAAAGGTCTGCACATGACCAGCTTGGGAGCAAATTTGCTCCCAACTGGAGCTGGTGAGACCAGGGATCTTCCTGCCCTGCTCGGCTCTGTTGCAGCAGTTAGAGGGAGGTGCCAGCCTGGGGCTGGCAAGAGGTTGACGGACTGCCGTGTCCCAGTCACATGGGGATTGGACCTAATCCCCACATGGTTGGGAAAGGGGTTGCTGCCTGGCTGCCACATGGGGACTAGGGGGTCATGATCCCCACATCGCCAGGAGAGGTGTCCCCACCTAAAATCTGGGGATGCTTCTCTCAGCCCTGTGGGGTTTGGGGCCCTCCTGATCCCCATGTGGCTGTCCCTGTCAGGTAGGGACACCTTTCCCAGCCGTATGGGAATTGTGTCCCAACTCCTTCCCCCACCTGGCTGGGACGCAGCATCCTGGCTGCCAGGACAGCTCTTCTGGCCATGTGGGGATCAGGTTGTTCCCAATCCCCATGTAGAAGGGAGACAGCTGCTCCTGCTTCCAGCACAACTCCTTCCACATGAGGCTTAGCCAGGCAGCAGTGGGCCCTCTGCTGCCTGGACTGACTGGGAGCAAATTGCTCCTGGCCAGTATCTACACACGTGTTACTGCACAGTAGCTAATGTGCAGTTAATCTACCTTTATTTTCAGATAGTAGATAACTGTGTATTAACCTCTTTTACTGTGCAGTAGCCTAGCACATGGTTAAATAGTGACACTTTACTATGCAATAGAGTAGTCCATTCACAATGAAACAGCTCACGTACACATCCAGGGAGTATTTTATCTGGTCTGTTGGGACTTCCCCTGTTATCCTTGAATTCTTGGAGCAAATAAGAGTTCAGTGATTTCTTTGGCTTGTTTGTTAAATGTTGTAGAGCAGGGGCGGCCAACCTGTTGTATGCATGCTAGAAGTGACTTAGGTAGTCTCTATGTGTGGCCTGTGGCAGATTGGGAAGGGGCTGGGCAGCACAGTGGCAGATAGGGCAGGGGCCAGAAAGCAGTGCAGCAGGCTAGGAGGGAGCACAGGACAGGGAGCAGAAAGCAAAACAGCAGATCAGGAAGGAGAAGGAAAAGGGAAGGGGGATGGGAGTGGCATTCATGGAGAATTTAGAACTAATTTGTGGCATCCCTGCCAAAAAGGTACTCCTACTCTAAGGTAAAGTTCATCTGGCTCTGCTGACTTGAATAAATCATGGTATCTCGGTATATGAACTTGGTAGAAGATAATAATTGGTGAAGGGGAAGGGAAGAGAGGAGAAGCAATAGCTTTGCTCTCTGCTCCCCCCTCCCTCCTAAACCTGAAAAAAACACAGATCTTTGCATCAAATCAGTGGGATTAAGACTTTGGGTTGGGGGAGGGGAGTTGTACCAGCAAACTGGCTGAAGTCTAGCACATGCTACCTTTCTGAGTTGAAAATAATCAAAGGAAGGTAAGGTGGCTAGAAGCAGCATTGCCTTTGTTGAAGCATGTACACCTGCAACTCATCTTCCAGGAGAGGGTGCACACAGGTGAGATGTGCAGATCTAATAGTACGGCTGCCCTGGGCAGGACAAGGGACAGTTTCTGTGGAGAGGAGTGTATTTTCCTCTTGCTATAGATCTCTCAGGTCAGCCAAGATTGACAGTCAGTTAAATGTTCCCCAACTCCAATCACCTTCACTGGTAGGAAGCATCCGAGAAACTGGGTGGTGAGTCTGTGGTCCCTTCATTTCTGGGAGTTTAGCTGCAGGAAGGTAGGAAAATTTCTCATACGCTTTGTGTCAAATGGAAATGTGTTAAAAATCAGCTTTGATCAATCTCCTGGATATAGGAATTGAGTGGACTGTGTAAAGTGAAGTCTTGCCTGCCCCTGGCATGTAAAGTATTTTAACAGTATAAAACTAGTGTCCATAGCAGATTACAAGATGCTGAATCAAAATTCCTCAGTAGATGTGCACTTATACACACATGAATATTTTTTGAAGTGTACTAGCTCTCTTGGTATTTTAAAGAAAACTTGTTGATGTCTCTTTTTGCTGGTCTGAATTTTCTGTTATGCCTAGGGGATTTGGCACAGTGTGGCCTGCAGAAAACCTGACTCATTACCTTATACTTTCCACTCTTTTAGTAACTTAGGGTCTCTTCCTGCTCATCTTCCTCAGGAAAATACTTTGGTCTATCAAGGAGACTAGGAATGCTTGCATGAGTTAGGGCTGCAGAATATGGCCCTCAGTTAATTGTGGGTGTGCATGATACAGGGCATGCGTTCTAGCTGCAGATCCCATGAGTCAGACTTTATGCTGAATGTTTGTCATGGAAACTTCCAGCTCTGGTCCTGGCTTTCTTTCATTGGGGTTTCCTTTCCCGTTTTATACTCTTGGCTACAGAATTGTGCACATTGTAAGGGCAGGATAGGCTTTGTAGCACTTCTGCTTTTGTTATGGCCTACATGGAACTTATTATGACATTGTCTGGAGCGTAAATTATGAAGACATATTATTCATAAGTTGTGTACATTATCTAAGCTGCTGCTTGGCTCCTTACACAGTTAAATAAAATTGAATGTTTGAGTCAGACTGTAGGTTTCCTCATCCTGGCATTTCCAAATTAATCTGATCATCCGCTTTTCTTCTTCTCAAAAGCTTCCCATACTCTTTATTCTTTCCTAAACAGCCCCTCGCATCTCAGATATGTCTCGGATATTGTTTTCCCTTCACCTTAATTTCCTTCCCCGCCACTCCCAACAGCATCCCATTTCTCTGACTCATCCTTTGCTTATTTGCTTTACTCGAAGCATTGCCGTCTGTGGCTTTCAGTATTTATATAATTGCTCACAATAACTCTGTTACAAGAAATGTAAAACTAGTTAATTAATGAAAAGCTAGGAAATGCTAGAATTAATGTTGTCTGGACAACCGTCATTTGTTCCTGCCACGTTCATGTGGATTATGATGTTGCTTGATACCACATGCTTTGTCCATCCAGCCTTTGCCTCCTTTAACTCACTGCTGGTGCTCTGGGAACTAATCAGGCCTTAGACTGAAAGAAGCTGTTGTCTACAGCAGTGTTTCTCAACCCATGGGTCATCCTGACCCAAAAGTGGGTCACAAACAAACTGTAAAAATGGATTTTCCATTAAAGGAGAACAGCATGGGAAACTGTGGCTTTTCCCTTGCAGGCTGCTTGGGACCCCCCATACCCCACACAAACCCCCGTTGCCTCGCACACTGGAGGGCTGGGGGGCAACAGGTCAGAAGTGAGGGGTACTGGGTCAGGACTGGTCATTGATGTTTACAAATGGGTCCTGGTACAAAAAAATGACAAACTCTGGTCTACAGGACTCCTAGTATAGAGTCCTGTAGACCAGTGTGGCCTTTTCATTATGGTGGGCTGTTGAGTTAAAGATCTGCTAACTTTTCATCTTCCTTGCTCTCAAATTGATCCACATCCATTTCTCTTCCCTGACAACCCCCTCCCTCAATGTTCAGTTCAGTGGCTGAACCAAAACTGTGATTTCATTTTGTAGAGCCCAGATCTTGTGGCCGAAATAATATGGGACCCTGTGTTCAAAGACTAATACACTGACATAAGGGAACTGAATTGAGGTTAGACAGATATTCTTAACTTCCAAGTCCTTGTCAGGACTCCTGAGTTCTTTTAATGTAGTTTCTGGACAGATGAGTGTCTGCATATTACTGAATCTGATTAAATCTCTGCTTTTGGTTTATCCATTGTTTTGTTTGTTATAATGAGTCTTTATTAAATACTTTTTTGTTACTGATGATTAAAAGACTTAGAAGTGAGTCTAAGAATATTTATGTTGACATAATTAATATTTTTTTCTAACAGGGATACCCTTATGTCCACTTACAGTCACATAACTTGAATCTCCCTGTACATCTGCTTTGAATTTGACACTTAATCTTCGCTCTTGAAATATTAGGTGTAACCTTTCTAGATTGACCTCCTTCCAGAAGCTGAGGTGAGCCTTGGAGTTGATCACTGTCATTTAGTATTTGGAATAATCTGAGCTTCCAAGCTGTTTCTGTGTATTGTTTGAATAGCTTTCTATCTTTAGCTGCTTTATTAGTAATATATATTGCTGTTTCACTGAATAGCATGCGTCAGTATGGAGACCTAGAGTTTCACTTCTACTCCTGTCAAAGAGAAGAGAGTGTATCAAAGTAAACTAGACAGACAAGGTTCTTTGGGTAAATCCGATATCTTTTATTAGACCAACTAAAATAGTTGGAAAAATTCTTGTTTTATTACTTTTTTTATTAGTCTATTTTAGTTGGTCTAATAAAAGATATCGAATTTACCCAAAGAACCTTGTCTGCGTTAGACCAACACAGCTACAACCCATACCCCTCAAAATAAAGTAAGCATTGAAAAAATAATAGCACAGCTTTGCTAAGAACTGGAGAAAAGATGCCATTTCATTAATTGTTATATCTGCAATCCATAGCTGAACACTGTACTTGGAACAAGCGGTCCATCTGGCAGTGCATGTGTTGAAATGTGACTTAAGTAACTATAATGTACTGTGAGTCAGAAATGAGTGTATACATGTTGCATGTCTTCCTTATAAATGTTAAGTACTAACTAGATTATGATACTGAGCCTATCATCTGCAGACAAAAATGTTGAACATTCAAGTGACAGGTGCCAGAAAAATCTTTTGGACCCTTTGGGGAGTGACTACCCTTTAAATAATCAAGTGACCACATTTGTTTTGATTACTTGTTGCCTAGAAACCTACATGGTGACTCTGCTATGAGACTATACAGTCACAGCAATACTTTTCGGTGTAGTCAGAAATATTTTGTATCAAATCGCATTTCATATAGTAAATTAACCCTGTTGTCAGTGCAACAATGTCATCTACATAAAGATGCTGTGACAGGCCATGACATTTTAGCCTTACAATTGATTTGCATGTTTTATTGTTGGCTGAAATGGCAGTCAAGCGATTTTTAACTATGTGTTAAGATGGTATCTATTTTACAAGTGGGGTATAAATTGACTAAATGGTTACATAAGACTCTACATTCAGAGGTGTTTTATTGGATGCAAAAATTATTCTGAGCTGGAAAACTGGAAATTAAATGAACTTGGCTAAAGTTACAGGAGTGCTGAAAAAGTGTATTAGTTTCCATGGGGTTTTGTGAGCGAGAGAGATCTGCAAACATTTCTATAGTTAATTGATTGCCTGTGAAAGATTAAGTATAACTCAGTTTAATTTTTTTTTTTTTTTTTAGCAGGGAAGAGAGAGGGGCTTTCAGGTGATTTTGTTTGTCCAGCTAATCACGTGGGGTTTGGTTTGAGAAAACAAGCAGCTGCGCAATTCATCGCTAACAGTATTTTTTCATTACCTTTCTTATAGAATTTTCTGGGAACATCTCTAGTTTTCTGAGAAGGATTTCAGAGTAGCAACCAAGGGTACTGACAGAATGTGTTCCAGGTTTTAGTAAGCTCAGTGCATACACAACAGAAGGACATTGTGGCTAAGGACAGAAGTTACACATAAACTGGTTTAAGTGATCAGAAACTGATTTACATCTGTAACAAAATAGAAGTTCAGTGCACATAAATCCGTTTCAAAATGGCTGAAACTGATTTAAGATAAACCTGGTTGAATGTAGTATCAGACTTAAATGATTTGAGTCAAACTGGTTTATGACACTTTTGTCCCATCCTTCCTATCCCCTGCGTACAGATCTGTCCTGCCCTGCTAAACTTACTGATGGCTGCAACTGTGGACTACAAATCCCAGGACAGCAAAAGTCATGTTATCCAGCACTTTACCAACTGGAAAACTCCACTAACTGGCATCTGTCAATACAAATCTTCCTTCCGAGGGACTCAGCAAAACCAAACCCGGAAGTTCCACTTACAGTTTCTCTGCCACGAGCCGAGTTCTTCTTCTTCACTTCTTCCTTGTGAACCACGGCCTGGGGCAAAGCAGTCTGCATGCCCCCCCCCCGGCACAGTGATGCCAGGGAGTGCACCAGATGGTGCATATTTGATTAACTGGCATACCCCATTCCCAGGGGATGCCAGATAACAGAGCTTTTACTGTAGTACCTGGAAGCAGGAAGAGGAAGTGATGAGCAACTCTGCAGAGTCCTGCTGCTGTAATTCTGGACTGCAAATCCTAGAGATGTCAGGGGCAGCAGAAAGAGGAAGTGAGCACACAGCCTATGCTAGGTATATGTTGGAGAGCCATGCATGCAAATGCTATGCTAGCTATGTGCCATAAGAGCCATGCAAAAGAATAGGAGATCATGATAGTGGTTTTCAAATACTTGAAAAGCTGCCATAAAGAAGAGGGAGACCAACTGTTCTCCCTTGCCACAGGGCAGGACACAAAGCAATGGGCTTACTCTGTCGCAAAACAGATTTAGATTAAATCTTGGGAAAAACTCTCAAATCTCTTTGCTTGGAGGTTTTCACAAAAGGCTGAAGAGGCGTGTGTCTAGAATGGTTTAGGAACAGTAAATGCTGCATCAGTGCATGGGGGCTGGAGTAAATTCGGACTTGTCCATATGCCCCATAGGCTGCAGTGTGTGTGCCTGCAACCGTTCTCCCCACAGAAGTGATTACCTATGCAGGCACCCCCTTCCTCAGCCCTGCAATGACCCTGCAATGGTGCTCCCCCCCACTCCTCCAACTGCCCTTCTCATACTGAGCTTGCCATGCCATGCTATGCCACCCCCCGCCCCCTGGGGCTGGTGCAGAACAGAGAAGCTAATGGAGAGAAGGGGAGCCCAGAGATTATGGCTGCTGATACAGCCAGAGCTATATTAGGAGAGGTGGCCTAGTGGGAGTCCAGGGGTTGCAACTTAACCCCTTGTGAGCCACATGCAGCCCATGGGCAACCAGTTGGAGAGCCCTGGAATAGATGATTTCTTCTAGCTCTCTGTTTCTGTGCTTGCCTACTTAGTTAGAAAGTCACAGACTGATAGCCTTCTTGCAGGCTTATCAAGTCAAATGTAGCCTGTTAAAAATATCAAAAGTGTCACCTAGTAAACTATCAAAGGAGGCTGTGATGGGATTCTGTCAAAAAAAGTAACAGTAGGATAATGCTCCTACTAGCTGAAAAATTCCAAATTTAAAATTTAACTGAACTGAGGATGGACAGGGCCTTTCAGATGGGATATAAACTGGTGGGATTATAGAGGACAGATAAGAAAATTAAAGAGCAATCCAAAATGTAGATGCAATCCCAGGAAATAGGCTAACAAGGCTTTGTGCTATGTCTGGGTAATACTAATGCTGTGAAACAAGCTCATGTAAGTGCTAGAACTGAGTGTTCATGTTGACGCAGTTTCTAGTCATGGTACAACTCATTGTTTTTTCCCTTTAACTAGCAGGGTGAACTGGATGTTTGTAATCCTTCACAAATCATTTTCTGGTTCGGTTGGTTTGAGTCACAACCTTTATGTTGTCAAAGCATATTTTGTTTGTGTGTCCATGTGATTAAAATGTGAGCTGTTTGAGTACAAATTAGTCTTTTAAAAGGGGGTGGGAAGTAAAAAAATAAAAAAGACCTCTGAGATGGAGCCCACCTTTCTCTGTGATGACAGGACATGGTCCTCAGTTAAAGGATGCGTCTGATATAGAAGAGATGTGAAGCCAGATCTTAGCTGAAAGGCGAAGGAGGAACACTAGCCCTTTCATTTCCAAGGGAAACAAAAATTAAAAATAAAAAGGCCTGGAGGTACTAATTGGAACTGACATGATGAACTCTTGCTCGACAGGCTGAATTATGTTCGGGGGTTGATCCATCATTTCACATAAACGCTCCTAGAACTTTGTCATATTACCATAGAGCCTGTGGCAGAAAGCCACCTTGGTTTCTCCCCAAAAATCTCTGCCCTGTGACACTGTGATTTAAATCTCTGTGCTGTGACCATTCAATTAGGGTGGGCCCAGCACACAGGGGACCACACCCTCAGCCTGTCTCTTTAGGGAACTGGAGCTGGCTGCATTCCTGAGGGAGGGGGAAACCTGCTCCCTCTGCTTAGGTGACTTGCATCACTTACCTGGGTAAGGGGTTTCTACCTGGGGAGCTGGAAT
>NW_017729024.1:30033762-30038083 GCF_001723915.1 Gavialis gangeticus | reverse complement strand
AAACAGCAGAGGGATACGAATACCCAGCTGTGTTCCTGAGGTGGGATCTCTGCACCCGCCACAGAGCCCACTTCTTACAATACCTACCACCTTGTGGCTGGTGGCAGGGCAGCAGAAAGGAGACAAGGTTAATTTAAACTCTGTTTTAGCATGATGGATGCAGCTGCTTGGTTACGTTGTCTGCCCCCTTGCTGTGGTGCCTCTGGTTTATAGGGCTGTCCTTTCTCTGGTTTATAGGGCTATACATTTATTACTACCTAATCTCCTATTGTCAACAGCCCTTTCTGCTCTAGTTGCACCAGCTCATTTTACAGTTAGCAGCTCATGTGACGCTGGTGTCTGCAGTTTTTATCATGGTTAGATTTGGATTAACAAGCCTCCTTTCCATCAAGAAGCTAGACATTGAGTGTGCAGGGGTGCTTGATTTCTGTCCTCCCCCATCCAATTTAGCTGACTCAGCAACCTTCTGGAAGCCATCAAAGTGTCCCAGATAGGGTTACAACTACACGGATCATTACAGCCCAAAGACTAATGGATACCTCTTTACTGAAGCAGCTCAGTGGACAGATTGAATATATGCTCCAGATAACCAGCAGTTATCAGACAACACAGTTAGAGAATTATCTTACCATGCTATTTTTCCCCATACAGAAATGTGCAGTAAGATTGTTAAAAATATATAATATATAAAAAAAAAAATTTATAAAAGCAACCTGGCCATCTGTGTTTGTTACTGTTAAGAGTTTGAGGTCAATTCTTGGCCTGAGGTCAGGTGTCTTTCTTAGGTTATACCTGTGGGATTTAATATCACATAACCTCAAGCAAATTTGTGATGTAAATTGGGAGAAGGACTATATTGGCTGAGTGAGAAAATCATTGAGAAAGTGCTAGCTGTAGAGGCTTTCACAGGGGGTCAGCCTCAATTAATAGAATTGCTGTATGGTTGTGTATTTCAGCCAGTAGATCATGTTGATGTACTAGTCTATGAACACGCTGTTTAAAATATCTCCTTTCTTTCATGTCAGTGTAGGTTTATAAATTGACAATACACATTTTTTTCAGAGAATTTCTATGTCTTTAATCCACCCTCGGGAGTGTGTGGGGGGCGAGGGGAGATGAAACCAAGTCTTCTTTCTAAGTCCTCTATTTTAGGATAAGACTGGAATTGGTCTGAGTCAGAGTATTTGTGGGCTCGGTCCAATAAGCAATAGCTTTTCTCATGCTTGGTTTCCCATGGTAAACATACAGCATAATCTGTATCGTGAGCCCAGTCCCCTGGCACTCCAGAGAGTTAATACCGTTCTTTCTTCTTGTTGTCTGTGGGAGGGGGGTTGCTAAGAAACTGAATTCCTTATGTGCTCTGTAAAAAGTAGATTGTAATTTTAATGACAAATTGGGACTAAAACAAATGAATACCCTGAGAACAATTTTTCTCTCCAAGGTAAAAATGCCAGTTCTGAAAACCCTGCTATGCCATTCTCCTGGCTACTTGAAATGAAATACTTCCTTAAATGGAAATGGTTGGTTTTTGATTATGCGAGTGAAAATCTAGTACCAACATACTTCCCTGAACCATTCAGGGGTATAAAGTGGCAGTTCACTAACACTGGCTCTGCATGATGATGATGATCACTTACCTTCATCAGGTTTCTGCTGGTATCTGGTCAGGTGCACCATGTGGGTTGGACTGATTGTCCTCCCGATGGCCAGTTAGACCAGTATGTGGAGCCTTGTTCCTCTGTGCTCTGCCATTTACAGTTAGTTATGTGACTAGAACAAGGTGGGGATATTGCCTGCCTTGTTTCAGTAATTCAGTTTCAAGAGCATTGCTGAACAATGAAGACATTAGGGCTAAGTACAGACATTCAGGGCATTAGGGGGAGGTTAAATTGATTCAGAATGGCTGCCTGATATCAGGTAAGTCAGGATGGAGGGGCTAGCTGTGGGGCTGGGAGTCCAGCAGGCTGGAGGGCATAGGGGGTCTGGCAGGAGATGGGGAGTAGGTGTGATCCATGGATGGGGCAGCGGAGGTAGGTGCAACCTGTGGGTAGAGTTGGGGGGCAGGCACCATCTGCAGGGTTGCTGGTCACTGAGACTGGGTCTGTAAGGGCATTTATACACATACTTTCCTGTCCCATGATGCGCCAGAGATTGCCCGCATATGAGCTGAGGCAAACTGCGCTGTGCACTTGTATAAGTGGCGAAGCATGTGTCCGCACGCAGAAAATGGCGGTGGCATGCTTTTGACCAAAAGTGCCTCCGATGCGTTTTAGTTTAAAAGCACGCCGCTGCCATTCTCTCAGTGCTGACGTGTGTTTCGCTGCTTATACAATTGCAAGCATTGCAGTGCCCGGTGCTTGCATGTGTAAAATTGCCCACTGTGTAAAGTCAGCACTGGGATGAGCCAAGTTTAAACTGGGTGGCCATTTTGAACCCAGTTTAAGCTTACGTATGTCTGTACTTAGCCCAAAAGCCCATCTACGGTGGCATATAACCTTTAACAATTAGAAACAGACAGAGTGAGTTGGATGCTGTGTGACCGGCCAGCTTGAGTGAGTTGGATGCTGTGTGACCGGCCAGCTTGAAACGGACTGAAGTTTGAGAGCTACTGCTCTAATATAATGCTGGATGCATGCATGTATTAAATATCGCTTGCACTTAAAGGTGTTCTTACTAAAACATTTAGGAGGCAGCATGGCCTAAATAACTGGCACCAAAGAGAAGTCAAAAATGCACGTTTTAGTTCTAGCTGTCTCAGTGGCCTGAAGCAAGTCCCTTTTCAAGCCTACTGATCCTAAGTAGCTCAGTTGTTGTGTCCTCAGCTTGGAAAACCTGACTGACTTCCAGAAGTGCTGAGCACTTGCAACTTCAAATTACTTTTCCCTGGAGGGAAGTGGTATGAGCATCCTTCCTGAGCACAAGATGAGGAAAACTTCAGTTTCTTCATCGGATATAGAGGGAAAGAGACTAGTTTAAGCCATGTGCTTAGCCAGATGGGGCCATTTCAACCAGAAGACCAGAGACAAGAGATTTCTTGCCTCCTTTCTTTCAGGTGTGGAGAAAAGATGAGTCTGAGCACCAGAATCACATGTGGGTTACTGTGGTTCTTAAAAAAAAACAAACGAGAAAATCAGTTTTTAGTTTTCCTTTTTATTTTCCGGTTTTATAGCCCTTTGGGGGACTTGAGCTATTTTGGTAAAGTATAATTTTTAAAATAAATGATGGCTGACATGCTTGCCAAATGGAAGGACTTCAGGAACTGGGATCCTAACAGAAGCAACCAATATATTGTGAGGCTCCCAATAAAACTGAAACAGTTTGCAACACTGTTTAAACACCTCTTACCAAACCCTAAGACTTGTGGGAAGGGTGAAATTGGGCCTAGGAGGATTATGTTGCTAGGAGGACTTTGCTGCTGCCCACAGAGCTGTTATTATCTTGTTTTTTAAGAATTGTGTATATGGGGAACACAGAGGGACACAGGCTAAATAGCAAGGAGAGAGGTAGATATAGATATCTCACTCTCTCTTTGGTATTCCTCTGTGTTTCTTACTTTATTGTCATGTCATCCCTGAAGAATATAACTAGGGAAAACAGAGTTTATATGGGCAGTGCACTCTTGAAGGACTGTGTCTGTAAACTGCAGCTTTAGATAAGAGGTGTCCAAGTGCACTTGGATATCTGTAGCAGGCTAACTGTGAAATGTGAACTCCACAGGAGCTTGTTCTCTTCGTCAAGGAGGAGGGTAGATTAGCTTGCAGTGTGCTCTGTTCTGTCATTGCTATGTTCTTCCAGTACCTGATCTGGCTTCTTCATATCTGGTTAGTTTATTTCTATGTCACACAGCAGACTGACATACTAAGTTAACTTGGGGGCTGGAAAAAAATTGGAGGCTTTTTTCCCTTGGTTTCGGTAGCTAAATTGAAGGCTGTAACTGCCGTGAGTTGTCAGATGAAAGGTTCTGTATCTGGGGAGGGCAAATGGATAGCCCAGATCTGGGAACAGTGATATGTCACAGTGGCACCATGGGAGGTGGCAGCAGGTACAATTTTGGAGAGTGTGCACTTTCCTGGCAGACTGGTGTCCATTCAGAAAAAGCAAGGCTGACCAGTGTGATAAGTCCTGGGTAGAAAAAAGAGCTGCAGCATACATGAAAATTGAAAAACAACTGAAAGCATCACAAGCTAGGTGTAAATGTTATTAAACTAGTATTTTTGGGTGCAGACAGAAGTGACAATTTTTGTCTGATCTGGCCCCTTGAAAATATTCTACAGCTGTGACCTAATGTTGCATAAATTGCTGATTTTATCCCCTGGAGGCT
>NW_017729024.1:30027877-30033627 GCF_001723915.1 Gavialis gangeticus | reverse complement strand
CAAAGAAACATAGAGAAAAGTATCTATTTTCGCTACACTAACGCAAGTACATGGCTGCAGAGCACTTGAAAAGCATCCAATTCTGTGACAATCTGAACCCTCATTATATGGATGGTAGGGTGCATGGTGGGGCGGGGGGCCAATCCCCCCCACCACACACACACACACACACACACGCACACACACACACATTCTCTCTCTCTCTCTCTCTCTCCCTCCCTCCCTCTCTCCAGTGCAGGCTGGGAAACCCCAGAATGGGCCTTTCTCCCCTGCCGTCTCCGCATCCCACTCTGAAAAGAGTACTGGGCCAGGAAAAGGGTGGCAGGGCTAGGGGAAGTGTTTGCAGAAATGCAGCCTCTGTCCATGAATCAACTTTAAATTGGAGCTCGATCTCCTACCCTCCCAACCCAACAGCTAATGTCTGTTGGGTCAAGAGGATCATTCTAACTGATGGCGCTTTATGGGAAGCTGCACGAGTTATTCCGTGGAGCTGCACTTCTGTCTGCATCCTTAGGCAGAGGTACAATGGGGTAGTTCTGTGACCTGGGCAGTGGTGGTGCTCCAGGTAGTGTCTGGGTCGTTGCCAACCACAGTGGGTTGGCAACAGGAATAGCTGCCATTTTTGTGCCGCAAATTAGCATCCACAACTGATGTCCCACTAGCCTCCCCTCTCAGTTATGCTATGGATTTCTGGGCTACAAATCTCTTCCGCTGAGTATGCAAACACACATGCAAGAAATTGTGAAAGTAAAATAGAAAAAAGAAATGACTGCTTTGGGAAGATAGTTAATTGTCAGTTCTGACTCCTCTATTTATAGTTTCATAATTTAGAACTGAGTCTATAAAAGGAAAATCCTCCAAGGAACCACGTTCATTTTATTAAAAAGGTTTTCTAGGGAATTATTTTTATTATATTTGTTAATTTCTGCCTTAATCTGATGAAACATTGGAATACGGAACCTTTTCTGGAGCACATCTAAGTGCCTTACCTGACCCCAGGTAGAAATGTGTGGTTTGGGCCTGCTATTGATCTATTGACATAATGTCTTGGTGGCAGTAGCCTTACAAATACAACATACAAATGACTTGATTTATGAAAAGGTTTAAAATAGCACTAAAATGTGTTTATTCCATTTCTGCTAGCATTGTTTCTGAATGCAGTCATCCTAATGTGAAATAGCTAGAGCTGCCTTGCACATGGAAACAAAATTTACTAGATTTTTATGGATGACCTTTTTTTAGAATGCATCACAGTAATATTTCTGTAAAGAGAGTATTTAGTCAGGCTAGAAGAGTTTTTATTTAAAACAAGTCAGCTAATCTGAAATTAAACCAAACAGTTCTGAGTTTACCGAGTTTGTTGTTCCTTAAACTAAAAGGACTTAGAGGTCCATGTTTTTTGAGAATGTTGTATACATGTCTCAGTTCTGCAAGAAAAAGAATATGTATTCTCTGGAACACTTGAGAGCTGGAATTCCTCCAGAATGATGTATTTTTCTGCAGTATAAAGTGTTGAGCTGTGCATGTGTGCGTACGTGTGTGTGGTTGTTCTGTTATCAGGGATACTTGAGCTCTCACTTTTGTTAGCACCGGTTAGAGGAGAGAATACTGGAAACATTGGATGCTGGATGCATTGGGGCTGTATTTACATGAAAGAAGTGAACCAACTGAGGGAGTACAATGTAAGCAGCAGTGGTGCAATGCTGTGTTAACACAAGCTATGCTGTTTTGCTGCAGTTTGCCCTGCGTGTCCACTCTGTTGTTCTATCCTGCTTAGAGGGGCATCACCATCTTTGCAGCTCTGCCTACCCCATTCCAGCTTTATGAAGCATATGTATAAGTATGTATGTATGCATATGTGTATATATAATGTTTTTTGACTAAATGCTTTTTTGAAGAAATAGGTCTTTTTGCAGCCAGGAGGCCATCTATGCCATTTCAGGGGCACTGATGGACAGTTAGAGGAGAACTGTTTGCTTTGTTAGGAGTATTAATACTACTCATTCTCATCCATACTGCTACTATGCTGGAGCAGTTAGTCAGAATGGAAGACTCTGTAGTATTTAGTCTTGCTCTAAGTCTAAACAAAATATATGGTTGTCTCTGCTATAGAAAGCATGTTTGTGTGTAGATGTAGCAAGACTCCGAAGCAACCTCTGCCACGAGGACTTCATTGATTCAATGCTGGAGGAAACCTCTAGGACTGTGGAGAAAGGACTGCTAGCGGCAGTGCTGGAAAAGGAGCAGGGCATGGACTCCAAGGAAGGTAGTTGCTGGAAACTTGTGACCTCTGGCAGTAAGAAGTTGTCATCCCCACCTGCAGTGATTTTCCTGGAGAACAGTTATAGAGTGCTAGCAACAGAGGAGGAGGACATCCAATTGGTGGAAGAGGTCAGACCAGGAATCCCCAAGTTGAGGAGGATCAAGACCACTGCTACAAAGAGGGAGTGACAGATGGTGGTGGTTGGAGACTCCCTTTTGCGGAGGATGGAGAGATCCATTTGCCAGCCTGACCTGTTACCCCGGGAGGTATAGGTGACACATAGGGAAGCCATGGGGGAGCAAATTGGCCCTCACCAGCCAGGGAGTGGGGAGCATCAGCTGGTACCCCCACTGAGAAGCACTGGCAGCACTTCCGGTTTGCCCTTTCCACTCACACCAGTGGTGGCAATCTGGCTGATCGCCGACCAGGGGCTGACGTGCTGGCAGCTCTTCCTGTTTGCCGCCAGCACTTCTGCCAGCAGCAGTGATCAGCAGCTGGTGCCCCACCCCCGGAGCCAGGAGGCACCACTTGCCCATTGCAGGAGGTCTACTGCTTGCCTGGAACCTGGATCTGAGATGTCACGGAAGGATTACTGAGACTTGTCTGACTCTCTGACTACTACCCCTTGCTGCTCTCTCATGTGGGCACCAATGATAATGCCAGAGGTGCCCCTGAGCAGATCAAGAGTGATTACATGGTTCTGGGTGCAAGGGTGAAGGGGATGGGGGGGGACAAGTGATGTTCTCCTTGATTCTTCTGGTCAAGGGGAAGGGCCCTGGCAGGAATGGACGCATCCTGCAGATTAATGCATGGCTGCACAGGTGGTGTAACAAGCAGGGATTTGGCTTCTTTGACTATGGGATGCTCTTCCAAGAAGGCTTGCTAGGAAGAAATGGGATCCACCTGAGATGGTAAATGGTGAGAGAGTAAATGGGGAGGTGGGGGACCTGGAGGAAGCACAAAGAGGAGGGGGCAACATGGGAGGCCTCCTCATTCTTCCTGAGAAAGTAGGGCATTTGGCTAGTTAACTCGGGTGTCTGTACACAAATGCACAGAGCCTGGGAAAACCAGCAGGAAGAATTGCAAGTCTTTGCACAGTTAAGGAACTATGATATGACTGGAATAACAGAGACTTGGTGGGAGCTCACAGGACTGGAGCATTCAGGGTTACCATATGTCTGGGTTTTCCTGGACACGTCCTCTTTTTTGACCCCCCTGTCCTTGTGTCCAGATGGGTTTTTAAAATGTGAGCAATTGTCTGGGTTTTTGCTTTGCCTCCGCTCCTCCCAGGCACAAGCATGGTCCTGCTTTGGCAGGGGGTTGGACTAGATGATCTCCTGAGGTTTCTTCCAACCCTAATTTTCTATGATTTTGTGTGTAGTGTGTTACTGGCATGGTATAATTAAATATGTAAGTGCATCACATGTATTTAGTACTGATAATGCCAGAGAATACAGGAATGAAAACACAATAAATACCACATTCTGTATAGAGCAGGAAGAACAAATACGTCCTAGGTATTGATGTGCTGGATGGAAAACTGACTGGGTAATAACAATAGTAGGCAGGTCTCAGGGATAAGGTCATGATTGTGTTTCAGAAGATCTGGGTTCAATTTCTGACTTTGCTATAGATTTTGAGTGATCATGGGCAAGTCACTTAATCTCTATGCCTCAATTCTCTATCTACAGAATGGAGGTAGTAATTCCTTCTTCCACCTTTTGCTTGTATTATGTATTTGAATGTTATGCTCTTAAGGGGAGGGGGCAATGTCTTACTATGTGCTTGCATAATGAAATTTGCCTGACATAATGAAATTTGATCACTTTTGGGGTTCTATTTGGGGCTCTACTCACTAATGGCGTAAAATAACTGGTAGTAAATTAGTGAGTGCAGATAAGACATAGTTGCAGAAACGTAAGGGACTAGGTCTGTACAAAAGGAGGACAGTAACTAAATTCAGAATGACCTACTTAAACCATGCTATGAAATGACAGGTTACTGATGAGATTTAATGCAAGGAATTGTATGATAGCGAGGAAAGAGATTTCAATAACCTGTAGAGCAGTGCTTCCCAAACTTTTAATACCTGGGACACACTTTTTTTCCTGGATTAAAATTGGTGGTACTCTTACACCTTAAAATTGGTATTCACTCTTACACCTTAAAAGGGGTGCGTGTGTGTGTAATTATATTATATTTTATATATCCAGTACAATGCATACCAGCGGTCCTCACACTTTTTAGCCCCAAGGCACCTCTCTATAACTTTACTGAGTGTTGCAGCATCCCAGCTGAAAATCACTGAGAGATCTAAATTCAGGAATATGGTGGGGCAGGGGGTGCTTGAGGATGACAGGGGTAGGACCTTGACCTGCTGTGCCCTGCACTTTCCACTGGCTAGTCCCTAGCCTGTATCTTAGAGCAAGGGCAATTGCCAGTGCTGGAGTTACTCCTGGATGGTTTCTCATGCTGGAGATAGTTCCCTCCTGCTGGCCCTGGTAGCATGGGATGAGTGGAGGGGAAAATCCAGGCTGCAAATTGTGGCTCCATCTGTGTTTTCCTGTCTGCTAACAGCAGTGTGTGCTTCTGGGAGCTTGTGGGGAAGGGCAGCTGGCACAGCAACTATCTGGGAGCAGAGAAGGGATGGAGAGGAGAGCAGCCACAGGCACCTCTGGAATAGCTGGGGCAGAAGCAGGGTGCTGGATGGGGGAGGAGAGCATATACCTCCTCACACAGGGGTGAGTACCACAGCATCATTAATGGGATCTCGCAGCACACGATGGTTGCTCTCACAGGAATCGCTGCCACAGAAGGTCACTTTCTGCTGTCATATTCTGTAGAACACTATTGACTGGGAAGGGTTTGGGAGCTGGTATGCATGAAATGGTAACTTTTAAGCACAATATTTAAAATGTATAGTCTACCCTTCTAGCATGCTGTCTTTTTCAAATATTAGTGGAAGTGATGAATACACTGCAGAGGAATTCATTCTAGCTCACTTAAATGGACAATGCATTTCTCTCTGTTTAAAAGTGTCTATCACTAGTATCTAAGCAACATCCACAGTATGTAGAAGGAAAGAGTCTGAGGCAAATGGACTTTTCTCAATCCATTTGCTATGAGTAGGTGCCTATGAATTTTTATGCTGAGGTCTGTATTCTTTTTTTTGTGGTGTCATTTGGCTTTCCAAAAAGGTTAGTTTTCAATCTGATGACAAGTAGCATGGCTGGATGCAGTCCCATCTCTTCCCATAAAAAATGTCATAGCTTGGATTCTGCCACTAAAAATATTCTTTCCTCCATGCCTGAGACCTTAGATCTGGGCGTCCACAAGTGGTATTAGCCCTCTGGCTATCTTTTAGGGCAGTGGTCACCAACCAGTGGATCTCAAATTACCAGTAGATCTCGGAGCCTCTTGTGGTAGATCTCAGAAGCTCTTGGAGTCAATCCAAGGCTGTGGTGGAGGGCTGAGTGCCCGCATGCAT
>NW_017729024.1:30017253-30022877 GCF_001723915.1 Gavialis gangeticus | reverse complement strand
GAAGCCCTTGGAGTCAATCCAAGGCTGTGGTGGAGGGCTGAGTGCCCGCATGCATGCACACACGTGCCCTAGCCCAGCAAGTTAGTCTGTCAGGGAGGGAAGGGGCGGGGGCTAGATTGAGGCCCCTGTGGTGAGGGACAGTGCTGCAGAGGCAGAGGCTGGGGTAAGTTGAGTGGGGCCCTGGCCGGGTGGGACTTACCTGCTGGGGCAGAGTACCCCCAGATAATTTTTTCACTCTCTGCCTTGATCTGCACCCCCGCCGCTTCCCTCCCCACAGACTTACCTGCCGGGCAGAGCATGAGGGGGTGGTGGTGATGCACGGTAGGTCTTGGGTTGCTTTTAAATGCCAAAAGTGATCTCCTACTTAAAAAGGTTGGAGACCACTGTTCTAGGGTGAGAAGGCTCTTTCAGGGAGCTGGATCTCAAGCTCCTAATACAGCTTAGGGCCTTGAGTTGTGTGCTGATGTGTCCACAGTAGGGTTTCCTGGTGTAAAACCTGAAAATGACTCTTTTTCCAGTTTGTTCTGCCACACCAACTTCAAACTGCTTTCTGCATCTGGACCCAAGAAACTCCAAACATAGCTAATTTTAGCAGTTCTGTCTCTCTGCTGAGCTGGTCTTAATTTATAGGAGACAGACATGAAGGACATATGCCCATTTGCATACAAGTCAGTTACTAGTCTCCTAATGGCACAAGGTTCAAGATAAACTGCAAAGAGCGTTCCAAATGGAACTTAGTCATCTCCTGCATACAAGCCCTTGCTTCTCTTAAAAGAAAAATAACCCTGGGAAACAACTAGCATTTCCTTTTACATTTAAAACAGAGGTAGGGAAGGGTGTCTTTGGAGTGATCTCTGTTCAAAGAACTCTTGTTCATTCTTTCAGCACTATCATTTCTTAACCGGAAATATGACTAACTGTATGCAACACACGCACATCTATAATGACACCCAGCAGTCACAGCTTAGTCCTCTTTAATGATGTAACTTGCATGACCTGTCTGGGGCCCAGTGCCAGTGATAAAGCTTTAATCAGTACTTTGCTTTGTTACTAATGAATGTCAGACAAGTTCTTGCCAGGTTGTACTAAGGTTTACCAAATTATAATCCTGTAATAATGAGTACAACGTATCAGTAAAAGCCTCAGGCAGAAGAAGCAAGGTCCTCAGTTTGATTTATGCTGAATAGCATGTTAGTGGAGACAACTACTTCAGAGTAAAGATGGGAAGATGACTGTTCATTTGTGACCGAAGCCTATTATGGACAAAGCAACAATGAAATAGCAATCACTTAAGGACATGTCTACAGAAAATAATTTATTACAGTTGGTTAGTTTAGTACTGCTCTTGTGGATTTCCTTCCAGCAGGTGACGCATGAAGAGACTGCTAACTAAGAAAGCATCCTAGCAGCACAAAATAATGCAAGGTTATTGACAGGAGGAAAACTTCAAAAGGAGTAATAACACCTGGAGGTTTCTGGCTTACATTTCCCTTTGCTGTAAATAATTGAAGTGCATTAATTAAGTTGAAATCTTTGTTACTTGAAATTAAGTGGACTTCTATCATGTCTTTCATCTAATGGCCTCAGTCAATGCATAAAGTTTTACAGCATCCTGGGATTGTCATATTGAGTCATACCAGCAAATATCTGATTTTTAAGACTTTGAGGAGCTTTTATGGAAAAAGGGCTTCTAGCTTCCAAACTATGGACTACAAAAGTGTGCTCTCCTTCAACATCAGAAAGCATTTCGGTGCTTCTGAAAAGGCAGCCTTTGTGTCAGGCAAGGTCACTGCACAATTCCCTCTGCCCTATTTAAAAATATCTCACAATTGTAACCAATGTAAACAGTCACCAAGTCCCAGCCTGTGCCTCTGGAGTGCATGTTTGACGTAGCAAAAGAAGGTATCTAAAAAAAGGAGATATGTTTCCCCTCTGGATATTAAAATCTCGGTTGAAAAAAGGAGGGGGGAAAAGCAAAGGAACCAAAATCTGAACTATCAATAGAGAAGCTGCATCTCTTTCAAGACGCATCTCTTCTGAGACTGACTAAACAAGAAACCATTGAGGATGTGTAAAAATTCCTCTGTTCTTGCGTTGAGTCTCTCTGCAGCCACTGGCCACTGACTTCTCTGCTCCTTTTTGTAACAAATGCTCCACTCTCTTTTGCCCTAGCACAGTGGTACAAAACATTTTGGCCCTGTGGGCTGGATGAGTGGTGTGAGGTTGGTCCACAGGCCAAATATGATCTGTGGACACAATCTGGAGTGTACAGGACTGGGCCCTGATTCAGCAATTTTTAAGTATTGATTGTTTGTTTGAGGTAGTTATACAATTTTATATGTTTGAGTAAGTTCCTGGGAGAGCAGTGAAGTTGTCAGAGGGCAGTTGAGCTAATCAAAGGCACATGACAACATTTTATTAAATTCTTTGTAATTTATTAGCTGCTTTCTCAACCATTGCCAAATTTCCAAGACTGTGGGCCACATGACATGGCCCTGTACACACTCTTTGGTGTATTCTGTCCATTGCTAAACCAGTGTAGTATGTCATCTAGCCACTTCCTGTACTATTTGCCCTCTACCAGGGTGAAGGCCAGGGTCTTTAGTAGGTGATTGTCCTTTGTTTGACTAGTGCGTGAGCAAACACCTGGAGTTTGCGTCTCATTGCCATATCAATGATGATCTCTCTTGGCCTGCTGATTGCAAGCAGCTGTCTGCAACATTTCATTTCAAAGGCCAGGGGCTGGGCTGGGCTAGGCTGGGAAACAAGAGGGTGTCAAATGAAAACTGCCAGGCACTCCCTTTTTAACAAGCAGCATCTTGGCTTAGCTGCATGCCGTGTGTTTATTTTTTTAAGTTGTCAGAGGGGCTGTGACCCCTTGGGCCATATTGAGTAAGGCATTAGAGAAGGAAGGTTCATGCCATCTATAGCTCAGGGGCTGGTTCCAGGATGGGAAAGGGGAATGGGTAAGGTGAAGGCTGCCCGCTTCCTCTCTGTGTTGGGCAGAGGTGTTCACTCTGGTCTTCAGCCTACGGGGTTTGGTCAGGTGTGTATTGGAGGCATATGCCAGTATGTTCTCTCACCATCAGGAGTGTACTTCAGCTCCAAGCCCCTCCCTATTGTCTGCTGCTTGACCACTGAAAAACAAGCTGAGTTGTGCCAGTGACCATCTCCTTGGCCTATGGCACTTCGGCTTTACCCGTCTCACCTAGGAGTTGCTAGCTTTTAAGAGAGGAGATTCTTCCAGTTTAAAGAATCACTCCTTTTGTTCAGCTTGTGCTCAGAAAGTACAGATGCTCTTCTGTTTTGTCAAATGCTCTGAAATCATGCTTATCACTGACAATAAGTAAGTTCTAAAAGATAACAAAAAAAATTATTATAAGAACAAGAGCAATCATAAGAACCCAGTGACTTATGCTGAGATATTAGAATACATGAACAAAAGGAAATATTAGAACAGTGATCTGACTTTATCCCTGCATCTTAGCCCTAAGATCTCAGAATGTCCAGGCCAATGTCCTTGCCCTGACTGTTAGCTTTCATTGTCCAGCTAAACCATGTGGGGACTAAAGCAACCTATGCTCAAGAAACTTTATATAATATTTGCCTCTCAAGGCCTGGTTTAAGTATAATTTCTTATTCTGCCATCTACATTTCCCTGTGGAATTCTTGGAATATAAATATTATGTCTATAACTTCCTGCAACAGTTTTATATCTGTTTGACCCCACCAGCATCTTTCCTAATCCAATTATAACCAGAAACAATTTTATAGCCTTATAGCCACAAAGATTACTAATCCAGTATCCTAGAAACATACACTATGTACAGACATTTGCTCTTCCAGGGGAAACTCTTCTGGGAGTAATTTGACCCTGGTTGTTCCTGGGTTATTTTTCTTTTGGAGTGGCCATTTTTACTCTGAGACAAAAGCCTGAACATTGTGGTTTCTCCTGAGAAAGCAGTGACTCTTCCAGGAGAAACTAAACATCTGTATAAAGCCACAGTCTCTCACTTATTCTCCCCACTGTTAGAAATACCCTATTTTAAATAGCCTGTTTCCAAGTATAACTCTTGCTACAGGCCTCTCTTTTTAAAAAGCTAATTGTCTGGAAGGGCCTGGCTCATTTGCTTCAGGCCAGGTCCACAAGGGCATATTTAGTTTCATTAAACATGTCCATATTGGATGCTAATTCTCATTAATTACTACTATTGTCCATTAAGGCCTTCAGCCTCTCCCAGGTGCAAGCCTCACTGTTTAGAGAGTAATATGTAAAAATCATTATCATATTATGCAATGCTAGCCCTACTATAAACTATACAAATGCATTCACATCAAACAACACAACAATAACAGCTTAATGCCATCTATCTGTACAGACCACACATGCTGTATCAGTAAAACAAATTCATGACATGCATGAAAACATGCATGACATACCATGGACACCTCAAAATATTGTGGGTTTGTGACAGATATTACTGTCTTGCAATCCGTTGTTTGCTTAAAGACCTTCTGCTTCAAGACATTGTCCTTCACTAGGAGCTCTGTGACTTCTTTGTCCTTGACGATACAGAGTTCAGGCAGCTGCTACATCGTTTTTCTTTTAGTACTTCCATATTTAGTATCCCTACTTTACTTTTGATATTGTACTGTACAGTTTTATTGCATCTCCCATGAGATATAGCCAGGGATCAAGATCCCATTGTGTGATATGTCTCCCCAGTTTATATTTGCCGGCAGCCCAAGGTGGGTGAGATTCAGTCCTGTGTCGGTAACAACAAAGAACAACTATTACAGTATCTTACCTTTAAAGACGGATACCTCCATGTGTCAGTACTAGAAATGGACGCTTTTATCTTTTGCAATGGGAAAAGTCCCAACTCGATAAGACTGAGCACTCAGGACAGCTGTGGTTGATGAAGTTGCCATGACCTTTGGGGAATATCATCCCCACAGATTTACTATGCCAGAGAGTAGTGTGTTTCAGCCTGCTATGCTGTTCTGGGTGGGCGGTCTGCCAAATTAGTAGCCGTGTAGCCAGGTTTTCATGATGCTATGTGCTGGCTAATTATCATGGTTGAGAGGGAGAGCTAATTAGGCTGCCCAAAGTGCCATGAGATTATTGTTGTCTTAAGAGAGTGTGTGCAAGCTGCCGTGGAGCGTTTGAGTGGTGCCACTTTGAGGTACATTATTTTGTGATGCACACTAGTGTTCTGTGTTTAGAAAATCTATTTTGGGTCATGTTTAGTGGTCCTTAGGGCTCAGTTGGAAGTTTATACATCTAGGTCAGTGATTGTTAACTAGATGCCTTGAGATCCTTTCAAGGGTCCCACAGGGTGCCACACACTGTTAACATTGTTTAGGTTTTTCAGCATGATTCACAAGGTAAACCCAGAGGTTTCAAATAGAAATCCATAATTGTGTCTCTCTGAGTACTTTGCAACAGAAAAACTGCTTTATTATTATTATTATTATTATTATTATTATTTTGCATGCCTCAAGTCTATCTAGGCATGCCTTATGTCTAAAAATGTTGAGAACTATTGGTCTAGGTTCATGATACCTAAGGCACCTGACTTTGTAAGCAAAGTGATCACACCTCTGGGACTGTTTCTTTGATC
>NW_017729024.1:30010709-30012253 GCF_001723915.1 Gavialis gangeticus | reverse complement strand
CTCAAGTCTATCTAGGCATGCCTTATGTCTAAAAATGTTGAGAACTATTGGTCTAGGTTCATGATACCTAAGGCACCTGACTTTGTAAGCAAAGTGATCACACCTCTGGGACTGTTTCTTTGATCTTTTGTTTTAAAAATTCTCTAAAATATGATAAAAATAGTTACATGAGCAGATAGAGGAACACACAAAGGAGTAGAGTGAGCAAGTGCATGCGTTCACACCCATTACTATAGGCTAACCTAATTTCACTGTGTATGAGCATACCAATGATCCAAGTTTACTGCAATAAAACTTCTGTCACACTACCCTGTGATGTCACGTGCATGTCTGTGTGTGTATATGTATATATATGTATATGTATATATATTATGGTCTTTTAGATTCAGACAGAAAAAACCTTAAGCTTCTTCTGGAGTTAGTGGACATATTTACAAGATTAAAGGTCTGAAAAGTCCAAGTCCTTGTGTGACCTAGAATATTGGACCATGATCTTGTTTTAGCAAGTCAGAATACAAGATTTTCTGAAATCTTCATATACAGTAAGTAAAGAAATGACATTTAGAGCAACCTAACTAGGGTTAGACTGATCTAAACACCCATCTGTGCAGAATTTTGGGGGGTTTTAATTAACCAAAAATGGTGGACCCAATCTAAGTTAGTTTACCTGAGGAGGTGACCTAACCTAGATCAGAAAGAGATTAACCCAATCCAGCACATGTTTGGGCGCAGCCCTGAGACTGGAAAAGCTCAACCACTTGCCCTAGTCCTGGAGCTGTACACTTCCTACCTCATTAACCTATTTTTAGCCCCCTACCTCCCCACCCCCAGAGGGAAAACCCTTCTCCCAGACTCACCAGTTCCTCTCTGATCCTGCCAAACCACTCCTGGACCCACCAACCTCACCATGGACCCACTAGACCCGCCTCAGTCCCACATGCCCCTCTCCCCACACTGAGTTACTTACACTGGGTTCCCCATGCAGCTCCCAGCACTGGCAAACACCTGTACATGCTCTTCCCAGTCTGACCACGCAGCTTAAAGCAAACTGTGTGATCATAGACTGGGTGCAGTGAACCTTTGTGTGTGCCCTTTGTTCCCTCTTGGACTACTGAAGGATATAAGACTCTAATATTTGGTGTGGAAGTCTATGTTGCTAATGGCAATTGCAATTCTTATTCAAGCCTCAGTTCAATCCATGCAACTCGAAAAAAAAAATTGTTTGCACTGATATTCAACAAAGAACATTGTTCTTCAGGTAAGAGTTTTTTTTCCTACCAGATGTGCATAGGTTGCTGTGGCAATAAAAACAAAGGAATAATTGTACTATAATAATGGGGGTGGACGTTTCACATAATATCTTCATTTTTTCATGACTAGTAACAAAGAATTTTAAAAGAAAGGAATCGGCACAAATGACTTCTTAATCAAAAAAGTCATGTTATTTTTTCATCATAAAAATTAATTCCATTCCCCCTTCCAAAAAAAAAGGACTTTGTGTATAGATTCATAGATTCATAGATTAAGGGTCGGAAAGGACCTAG
>NW_017729024.1:30006008-30010698 GCF_001723915.1 Gavialis gangeticus | reverse complement strand
CCTCGCTCCTGCTCCCCAACTGCCGGTGGGATTTCAAACCCAGTGCATGCCAGTGTTTGGAAAGGAAAGGAAGAAAAGAATATAAGGATGAAGAAAATGAACTCTGTTTTTTAAGGAGTAGAATTAATGCTAACTTTTCTTTTTCCTTCAATGAGTAAAGTATATAAGTTTGGTCAAATAAAAACATTGAAAAATCAGGATTGTTTTCAGAGAAGAAACCAAGAAAGTAGTCCAGCTAACACTTGTTGTCCCAAGTAATTTAAAATTTGCATTTTGTTCATTAAAAGTGCATTAGAAGATGAATAACATGAAATAATTTTGATTGATGCTGAAATAAGAGAAGGAGCATGTAAAATCCCAGGAGTTTGTTTTAAGCCCTGAAAAATGTTGATTGCTCATCAGCTCCCAGTGCCCAAGGTCAGTTGTGATCAGCATTCTTTACCATTCAAAGGGTCTTTAATGGCCTCTGTAAAGTGAGTCCAGTCACTAGTGAACTATGACTATTGATTTAAAGCTCCAGAAGTGGGCTTGGCTTCTGTTTTGGGGGCTAGCACAACAATTTGCACCTTAGTTTGTAGCCTTAACAAAAACAGTTGAATCTGGAATGGGCACAAAGGCATCCTGCAAAGGCTGTTTCTCCATCTCAGACTGAGTTACGCTGATGGAGCAGCATGGGGAAACACTTGCATTGCACTGTCCATGCTAATGTCTTCTGGATTCTGGCCAGGGATTTCTCATTTCTATTTGCTAGGCAAAAGGTGGGGCAGCATGGCACCTTAAAGACTGACTTGTTCAGAAATGCGTAAGTTCTCATAAGCAACAGCTTACTTCAGTGTTTCTCAACCTTTTTAGACTTACATTCCAGCTAGCAGAATAGCAAAAGACTCATTCTGTAGAGAAATGGAATAGACGGGCATTGAAGGTCTAGTACTGCAAACATGGTGATTTGCACTAAGATCTGTGCAGTGATTTATAGGTAGAGGTCTACCTAACTTGAGGAGGTGGCTAGCCCAGTTTTGCAGGTAGATCCTGGGGCTGGCCACTATTTTTGTGGGCTGAATATTGTGGCTCCCCCTTCCTCCTCCCACCCCCCCTAACTCTGGCTGAGGGGCCCTGGTGGCCCCATCCCTCATCATTGCTTGATTGCAAGGGCTGTCTGTCATACAGCCCTGCCTCTCACCACAAATGATGGTGAGATTGGCTGAGGAGCCAATCAGCAGCAAGGGGCTTCCTTTGGGGAGCCAGCATTTTATTTTCAAGAAGGTTTTTTGTTTTTGTTTAATGCAGCGAGCCTGCCAAAATCACAGAGCCCACCATTTTTTGCAAAGGTAGCCCGAATGTGTGATTTCCACAAAAACCGCATAGTCGTGAATCTGGTAGGTTGTGAATTATAAGTAGCTCACTTGTTTGCTCTGTCCACAATTGATCAGAAAGTTGTACTTTCAGATGTAAGTTGTGTTGGCTGAAGCTAGGCTTTGATGCTCTGCTCTTAGCAATAGAAATCTGTCCAGGTGGAGGGGAGGAAAGGATGTAGATGCCAGGTGCCTGTAGTCCCCTTCTGTGGCAATAGTGGTGCTGGCAATGAGAGGTGACATGGCATGACAATTTATGGATGGGCTTGTTAATTATAAGTACATCCCTGCTACTGCTCCCAGTGGTAGAATGTGTGAAATCAAAGCTGCTCTCCTTTGGCAGAAGCCTTGAGAGATCAGTGGACTTAGGGCACCTACTTCAGCAGGGATGAATCCACTGGGTTGCGGGGATAGGTTTATAACCAGGGCTGGTGTGATAGCCACATTTTTGCCCAGTACACAAAGGGCTGAAACTGAATGCATGAGTCTCTAGAGTCTGAGCTCTAAAACTAGCTTCTTTATTTGGGAGGTGTAAGAAACTTGTATCATCTGTGGACTGGACATAGGGAGGTTGTGCAATATTCTCTGACTCAAGCAGTTAGTGCAGGGGTAGGCAATGGGGTGCAGGGCCATTTAGGGAGATTTGGTGATCTGTTGCAGGCTTGGTTGGTGCCCCCCCACCTCCTGGCAACAGCTTACCAAAACTCCCTAAGTGGCTCTGCCCTGCACTCAGCTGGGAGGATGGGATGGGGACACAGGCAGGTGGGGAGCAGCATCCAGGAGTGGGACAGGTGGACAGGGCTGAAGCTGAGATTGGGATCAAATGGCCATGACAGTGTGGGTCTGGGGCTCAGGACAGAGCTGCAATCCATTCCCCACATGACCCTGTGATGGGTGCTGGTTCCACAGGCAGGGATGCTGCCACTGCCCAGTGATCCCACAGTCTCTGTGGAGACCAGCTGGGATCCTCATGGGCAAGGTGTGCTCAGCCAGGTGGATGGGATGAGAGCACGAATGGGTGGGGAGTGGCATTTGAGAGTGGGATGGATGGGTGGGTGGGGCTGGGACTGGGATCACAGAACCATGAGTGCAGGCCCGGGACCCTGGGCTGAACCATGATCTGCTCCCTGCATGCCCCTGCCTGTAGAACTGGTATCCATTGCAGGGATGTGCAGGTAGCAGATTGTGACTCTGCCTCAGGCACCCTGCCCAACTCCAGCCCCATCCCATCTGCCTGGCTGAGTGCACCCTGCCCTCATGGGTCCCAGGTCAGTTTCCATGGAGACGCTACCCACTTGCTGTATTCAGTGCCTCTGGCATTGGGTGCAGGTTGGATGGACTGGGGTGCCCAGGCAGCAGGGCCAGGTCTGGTGGCAGCAGTGGCAACTTGCAGTGGCAGCTGGAAGGAGCTGCTGCTGTGGAGGCTGCTGGGAAGTGAGTCCAACTGCTGCACTGCCCCAGCTTCCATGGGGCAGCCCATGGGTGGTAGGATTGGCTATGCATGCTGCAGCACAGGCTGGCCCCTGCACCTGGGCCAGGTGGGGCTGAGGGACCCACAGTGGCCCAGATAAAATCCATTGGCAGGCAGGTCTGGCCTGTGGGCTGTATTTTGCCCACCTCTGAGTTAGTGTTATGTTTGTTCTTAACAGATTCAAGAACACCTGAGCCTCTGAGGCCCACAAAAGTTGAAACCTGAAAGATTCCTTCCACATCTGATAGTTCTTATCTTAGCTCATATTTGGGACTGAACCAAGGACCTCTACAGGTGAAAATATTTGCTTCTGCAGCTTGAGTAAAAGTGCTCATCTCTGTAGTTAGTCAGGAGCTCTACCAGAATCACATCCTCTGTGGTTGGTAAAATGGGTCACAGTAGCCATACCCTCCTTTACAACGGTAGGAAGCTACTGGTAGAGGTGATATAATGCTGAGGTCTGGTATACTTGAGCTGGAATGTAAAGATCTCATGACACAAGGTGGCAGGGCACTGTTGGTGCCTGCCACTTGAAGGAGTGAGCCAAACAGCCAGCAAGTGCTTGATTGTGGCAGCCATTTTGAGACATTGGCTGCCTATATAAACAGAGCAGATGCCTGCTGGCAGGCCAGGCAGAAACATTGCCTGGCTGAGTTGTCGTATGAGAACATTTGCAGGTAGGAGCAGGAGGCTCTTGGTCTTGGGCATGACCTAAAACTGCACCCTACTGAGAGTGGGTGACCTGGTGGGGCTCTCAGTGGTGCAGGAGCCTTCAGGAAAATACCAGACCGGTTACCACCCCAGTGGAAGGTGAGTCAATAACCCCTAGCCCCCACACCACTGTGGGTAGCAGTTGGGACCAGGCATGGCTACAGCCACCTGAGCCCCACTGGGGAGGGAAGTCCCGTAGCCCCAGTGAGGGGGTAGAACATGTGGAGCCCCAGTAAGGGTAGGCCCCAGTGAGGGGGTAGATGTGGAGCCCCAGTGGGGGGAAACCAGACGGCTGGGAACCTTGTGTGTGTGTGTGTGTGTGTGTGTGTGTGTGTGTGTGAGAGAGAGAGTTTGTGTAGAGTTGCCCTGGGAGGGGCCAGGGCAAGCTTGGCCCCGGCCAGGTAATTGGCTGGCCATTACCCCGGTGAGGGTTGTGGGAGAGTCCCAAAAGACAGTACGTCTGCCACCCAAGGTGTGCGCTAGACAAAGCCTATGGCTGAAGGGGCCTGCTCTAAGAGGGAGCAAGGAGGTATAAGTTGTTGAAGCATGAAAGAGACCCTGTGAGAGGCCGTAGTGAGAGGACGGCGGTATGAGTGCGTGTATGAATGAGGACTGACAACAAGAGCTAAACTTGGTCTGGCTGTAGGCTGGGAGTATTTGTGTCACCTGGATGCCATCTGTGAGGCTTGGGCTGTGGTGTAGGGGAGGATTGGAGCCAAAGAGCGCGCCCCTGGAATTGGGGCAAGAATGCGCAGCCTCCTGCCTAATAAGAACCAATTATGAAGCAACAGTGTGTGGCAGGTGAGTGAAGTGAGAGGTTAGCCCAGAAACAGGTGAGTGGGCCAATGGCAGACCAGGCCCAAGAAAGCCCCTTGTTACACGCAACTTGATGAATAGGGGATGTCATTGGTATCCTTTCAATAAATCAAGTTCTAATGTTTCAGAACCTACCAAAATCATGATTTCAGGATTTTCACGGAAACCATGGTTTTGGGCAGGCTTTGTTAAAAAGCTTGGACTCTACGCTTTTTGCAGGCTTGCTGCAAGACTCCCCCCTCCCCCCCAAAACAAACAAACAAACAAACAAACAACCCCCCCCAAAACCCCAACTTACAACAACAAAAAAGACAAAAAAACCCTAAATTTATTGGAAAGC
>NW_017729024.1:29983381-30001008 GCF_001723915.1 Gavialis gangeticus | reverse complement strand
AAACAAACAAACAAACAACCCCCCCCAAAACCCCAACTTACAACAACAAAAAAGACAAAAAAACCCTAAATTTATTGGAAAGCAGAGAAACCCTGCAGTTTTGGAGCATGGGAGTTTGGAGGCAGAAGGAAGTGGTGGGGAGGAGGGGCGTGTGGGGTGGGGCTGCTTGGAGCAGCGAGCAGAGCAACCAGCCCCATCCCAGGGCTACAGACCATGTACAGAGCATTCGCTATGGTGAACACACTGCACATTGTTGAATAAAATCCATCAAAGGGCAAGAGGCCATCACTCCCTGGAGAAGGAGGAAAGGGGAGGAGGACAGCAAGTCAGGTTCAACCTACAAACTGCCAACCCCTCACAATTTTACAGGGTTCATTGCTCCAGGTTCATCATAGCAAACACTCTGTACATGGTCTGTGGCCCTGGGATGGGGCTGCTCACCCCACTTGCTGCTGCAAGCAGCCCTGCTTTGTTTGTCTCCCTCCTCTCTGCTCTCTTCCCCTCCCCCCCACCATGCTCCAAGACTTCAGGGCTTCTCTGCTTACTGGTTTAAAAAAAAACAAAAAAACAAGGTTTGTTTTTTTTGGGGGGGTTCCCCAGCAAGCTGCCACTAGGGGATGGCCTGAAACTGCCAGCTGAATTATGCTGTTTAAACCTGTAGAAGCCATTAATTCACACTTAATAACACATGGATTCCCTGGGCTTAATCGGAGTAATTAAGCTGCAGTTTTGGACCATGTGGCAATCTGTGGAGAGGAGTGGGACTGCTGGGACCCTTTGGCCAATCAAAGGCATGAGGGGCCCAGTACGCTCAGCCTGCAAAATGGCAGCTGGCCCTGAGATCTGCTTGCAAAATTGGCTGGCCACTTCCAAGTTCAGTAGACCCCTACTAATGTCCAAGGTTTCAAAGAGTTCAAGAACTGCTTTGTGAAATGTGGATTCTGTTCTACTCTTGTTCACACTCCCGACTTGAATCTGGACACCTTATACATTGTGGAAAGGTTCTCCAGAATACAATAGGAACTGAAATAATCAGGTTCTATGAAAATGTAATTGGTTGCTATAGAAATGATTCTAAATATTGTGAAATTTAATAGAAAATGTCATCCTTTTATATGAATCTTTTAAAATTACCTGACAGTATTTTATACAAAGGGTGTTATTATTCTAAAAGATGATTTTAAAAGAGCTTTAGAAAATGGGTTCTATTAGGATTTTGCTTTTCTACTCCGAAGTTTCCTGTGAAGCAGGAGAAATATATGTTTAGCCTGAGACCTCTATTTAAGGTTTTACTGGGATCCGAGTAATTGGAGATTAGAAATTCTTATTTCAGGTCACTGAGTACATCATGCTGGATGGAAAGGGTATTGTCTCAGTCATGAGCATATTATGGTGAAATGAAAGCCTACAAAATACAATTCTTGTGCAATATGTCAGGAATAGAGCTGAGTGAATAGTAGATGTGTGTAATAGATATTCATATAATACATATTGGTTTAGTGGCTGAACCTACAAGTTGGTGTGGGAGAGGCTTCAACATGTTTTGTTCACTTTTTAAAATAATTCAACCATTTTTTCTTTAAATTTAGGCCAACTATTAAACCAAAAATGCCATTTTGCAACCAAAGTCAACATTTTGCCTCAAAATATACTGAAGTGAAACATTTAATCATTCTGAAAAATGCTGAAATGAAATATTTAAATTTTCCCTCTCTTTATTTGGGGCTGAAGCTGTTCACTAAAATCATTCAGCATTAATAGGTGCAGTCCCTTTGAAACTCCTTTTCTTTTCTTTTTTTGGCAAAACATTTCCCTCAGTTCTGGTCAGGATTTCCAAATGCTCCACCCAAGCTTGTAAAATTGTATCTGTGGTATCAGCTGCACCTGTGCAACCGGTTTTTTTTGTTGAGTGGAGTGCCTTCTGCATTTCTAGGAGCCTGCAGGTTAAGTCCTTATTTTCTGGAAGGCAGTTCTTACACTGAAGGTTTCAGAGGAGATGCACACAACATGGTCTGTCAAGCATTTTTTATTTTTGTGCTTTTTTGCCTGTTTACTTTTCTCTTCTTCACAGGTCGCTGTAAGGGAAAGCTACCCTAAATAAGGGAATACAACATCATTTATTATTCTCACAAGCTGTGCTTCCACATGGTCCTTCTTGGGGTCATTGTAAATGGTAATTCCAGTTTTTAATGACATTTTTGCAGAAGTTGTGTTTAATGTTGTGGGTGTGGTCTGTGTGATGTCAAACAGAAAGCCATGAGGGTTTAAGTTAATACATTGTTGCAGCGTCTTGAAATAATTTACCTCCTAACTCATGTTAATAGGATCCAACCAGTCCTTTCCAGTAGACCCCTGATTTATGCAAGTATTGCGTTTCGGGGGAATTTTGTGCAAGTCAGATTCACCTAAGTCGGGACAACTTTCCCCATAGGAAATAATAGAATAGTGAGGGGTTGTGTACCCCGGGCATACCTTATTCATAGCTTTTTTTTCCCCCTTTCTCAGCAGAATCGCCTTTAGGAGGTGCGTCTAGAGTCTCACCTATGCATCTTGAAATGCTGCTACCACAGTGGCAGTACTTCTCCACTTGATTCCGCCTGCAAATCTTGTGAGGCGTTCGCATATATATGCCCGTATGTATGCAAATCTTGCAAGCGTTCATGTATATACACAAATGATGCGCATCTCGAGAGGCATTTTCCAGTCCAGACTCTAATAAAAAATTGTGTAAATGCAAGACACGCGTAAGTCAGAATCACGTAAATCAGGGGTCTACTGTATAGAAGTTCCTATACTTAGAGCTTATTTGCATAAAGAATTACCTTTTCATGGCTCTTTTGCACAAGGCACTTAGCTCCATACTGCACAATTTCAAATTAAATTGCAATGAGCAGCTATTCCCAATGGGAGAGCCCAGATCTTATGAGGAAAAAAATAAGCACTTGTCCATTTTGTCACCATCAGACTTGATATTTGTTCTGCCAACACTCTTCTGCTCCCCTGTAGGTTTAGCTGAAAATTTATCTGCTTCCACCATTATTATCTCCAAGATTAGCATCTCCTTTTACTACTAATTCAGTATGATGGGTGCATGGGAACTAGGACAGAAGACTGACAAAGGAGATGGTTGTAACAGACAGGAATGGAGCTGTTTAAAATTCAACATTTTTGAGTGTGAAAAGAGGATGCTTGACAGTGTGTTGGGATAGGGTGGATGGTAGAAGGGAGAACAAACCTGGTCCAAGGAAAAAGAACATTAAAGGACAGAGAAATGGAAGTCAGGGAGATGATACTTTCAATAAGAAAGAAGTTCACTAGACAATGGAAAACAAGTTTCCCGACAGCTAAGATGGTATGTTTTCTTCTTGAGTGCCATTAACCACAGATAGCAGAAAGTGGGTTTCCTCTATCACCTACTTCATCTCAACTTGAGAGCCTTTTCTCTCCATGGAGGCAGTGACTCAGCATATATATATATTAAGAATACTTTATGTAACCTTTAAGTCTTCCATGTACAATGTGAACATTAACTCTCTTGGAGCCTTTTTCCCCTCTTTACAGCTGGCAGAACTGAACCAAAATGACTGAGTTGCCTGAGGCTGTACAGAGAACCTGAAGCAAAGCTGCCTTTTTGAATTTCTGCAACATGCCTGGTGTGAGTGAAAGAATCCATGTTCTGCCCAGATACAGTTGCAGGATCAGGGCCTAAATTCATTATTCAGCTCACCCCACTGCTGTGTATAAAATATCCCACTCACTCCAGTCACACAATTTGGGGTCACACATCTGTCTCCAAGCTGCTGCCACCGCAGGGTGAAACTGTCCCATGTGCTTCCATTTTCTAGAAGCATATCAGAGCTGAATGACGAAATGCTGCAGCAGAATTAGTGTGCCTGCCTGCACAATGTAAATCAAACAAGTGGGCCTTTTTCCTGCAGCCACTTCTCAGTTCATGTCTCCTAAAAACAGCTGCTCAGGGCAGTCCTTTCTGTATCTGGGAGACACTGGGCAGGGTTAGATCAGGAAGGGCTATGGCAAGAACACACACTCCTGCCACAGCTGCTTCCTGATCTGGCCAGCCCCTCTCCCCCCCTGGGCCTTGTGTGTCCTTTTGCCCACCCACTCAGTGCTCCCCACGTGCTGCGTATGCATCCCAGCATCTTGTCCCAGCTGGCCTGGCATCCCAGACTGTGTCCCTTATAGGCCAAGCTACCAGTATTGACAACCTATTAATACCAGAATGATAAGGTTTTTAGTATCATATTCATGGTATATTTATATTCAGGTTTTTTTTAATGAGGTGCTGTTAAATTCTGCAAAGTTTTGGAGGGGTGCCTTGAGTCTACTAAAATGGTTGAGAATAACTGGTTTAGATCTTACTGGTAGAAGACAGAAATACTACTGGCCCATATACTGGAAGTGTCAAAATACCTTGAAACATGTTGTTCTCATGTAATTTCTAGCATAACAGTGAGAAGGGAATACTGAATATATCCCAAAAGGCTGCCAGCTGCCATGTGGCTTTCCAGGATTCTAAACAAGACTTTATACAGTAGCTCACCATTGTCTAACTTATAACTTAAATGTCTTTTGGATTAATTGTTGTTTCCTCTCTGCTTATTTATTGTTCTGCTGCAGCCACCTGTCCTACAGAAGCACCTTCTGAACAACACAGTAACACCTCTGTCACCATACTTAGAAAACTGGGCAGGTCACAGAAATGGGTATTTCTGTCTTTTGAAGATAAGGACAAATGCTCCCCCCTTATTGATGCAAGCATTATGCACTGACTATAAGACTGAGAAAAGTTAAAGACCAGACTAAGCTCATCCCCATTTGTGCTTAAATTTCCTGCTCCCACACACTTATTTGAAACTGCTATCCAATTTTCTAAACGTGGACAGCTACACAGGTAGAGGGTGCCTTGTATAATGATGGTACCCATCTTTTTTTGTACTCTTCCTTCACAGCTCCAAAAGCAACACACTTGGAATAACAAGAAAGTCCGCAGTCAGTTAAAGCATACATATTTCCCCAGTTGTCAGTCTTTCCCTTCTGAAGTTAATGAACACTAACTGCTTGACCAATAATAAGGTTCATGCCCAAGTTTGGGTTTGTATAAAATTTCTATGTTTGTCTTCAGAAGGTAGAAGAGGAACTCATTATTGTTGCCTAGGGCTGAAATCAGAATCCCCATTAGGTGCCTTAGAGGTGTAACGATGTGGCCAGGTACCTAGGACAGCTGCCACGCACAGGAGCAGCAGCAACTTCTGGTTTCTGCCACACTGCTAGCATTTTTTCCACTTCTTCCCCTTTCCCTCCCCCACCAATTTGGTGTCCAGGGCAGCTGCCCCAGTTGCCCTGCCCAATTTCTGCCACTGAGGTGCCTTGCAGCCTTTACTGATGACTTTGTTACTCCTGGTGGGGCTATGATATAGACACAGACATGAGCAGATCTAGGATTTTGAAAAGCGGAGGGGCGGGGGGGGGGGACAAATGGGGTGGTGCATCATTACACAAAACACAACATACATTTTTCTCCAGGTAAAAAGAAAATAGCAGCTTTACTAATAAGCTAGGGACATCAGGGGATATTATTCAGTTTAAGATCAGAGCAAAAAACAAATATAACTTATTGGAATGTGCTATACCATATATTCTGTATAAAAACACAACAAACTAGGCAAAAATAATCAAAAGATGTTGTTTTTCTAGCCCTGTTATGATTCTAATTAAATGTATATCTCTTTCAAATTCATAAAATAAAATCTAGCCGTCTTGAGCATCTTGACAGTGCATTCAGTGAAAGTTGTATCCACTCCTGAGTTGATGTTTCTTACCTTGAGTTAATGTTTTTAGCTAGAAGTAAAAACACTTTGCACGGGCAGCTAACAGAGAGCAGAAATGCAGAAGAAAGTATAGCTTCATCAGTGGAACATCAAGACCAGTAAAAAAGGTCAGGGGGTTATTAACACCTGGGGAATTAAAAGTTTAAATTATAATAATCCATGAAGACAAGTGACTCCCCTTACTGTTCCCTGAATAAAAATGCTACTGCCACAGCCAGACAGTTGGCTTTAAACTTTGGGTAGACCAGGAATCAAAAAAGGGGAAGGGTGGGTGTGGGGTGCTGGGACTACCACTGCACCCCCTGCCCCGATCCACCCCTGAGCACAGATGATAGTAACCTGTTTAACCCCTGTCTTTGCCTTCACTTACATCTGTTTTGGAGGGGAACTTTATATACACAGAAGTCTGACATCAAGATTTGGCACAGGTACATCTATAGGATTAAGAGATTTAGAGTAAATACAAGATTATCTAGTGCAGAAAGGCAAGTGTGGAGAACTAAAAGGAGAACTGCTCTGATGCAGCACAAAGGCATGGGGAAAATGCATAAGTAAGCACACCTCGATATGAATGTGCACAGTGAGCAAATACATTTTTGTTGTAAGGCTGATTGAGCAGAATGAAGTCTCGATCCTACTAATGCTGCTTGAAAAGGACTTGCTCTTGCCTGGTTGTGTGTAAATCAAGTCCTCAAAAAAGGAAGAATAAAAAAAGCAAAGAGAAATGCTGGTATTAAAAAATAATAATAATAATTGCTGTAGTGGGAGGGATGGGAACTGGATAGCTACATTTTCAGATGAGCAATGTGGTCTGTCTCTTAATGGTAACAACATGTACCATAAGTAATTTCCCCTGAGTTTTCCAAAGCCAGGCATTTATTATACATAAGTAAGGAAAGGATGCTTCACTTGACAATGGGGCCCCACTGTGAGATGAACCCAGATTGATTTGTTGTTCAGTCTAGGCCAGGAAGAAACCATCAATAGATCTAATTAGTGATGTTGATAACTACAAAACGTATCTTAATTGAGTACCTTCTATCACTATATCTATCATTCAGTATTTCCTTCAGAGTCAAAATGCTTACACCCTGAGTGTCTAGTGGTGTCCAGGTGGATAGGTCTGTCTGCTCTGTCACAGGTAGACTGCATGTCACTTGGAGATCTACTCAAGTCATCATCAGGACTGCAGTGATATCCTTCAGTTAAAGGGATGTAATCTTATGTCAAAAGTGACCTATATTTTGCAAAGAATCAGTCTGATTCTTGAAAGTATGTCTGCCTTTTATTCATCACAGCTACAGGTATTGCTATTCTGAGAACCATCTGAATCCTGTTCCTGTCTGAGTCACGTTGAAGATATGCTCAAAATTCACATGGGTGGTTCACACAGTGTTGGCATCCTTCTACTACTGAAGCCCCACTGGTCCTGTGCATACCCTACCTTGGGGGCTGAAATACAGGCATAACATTTTCTGTTCCTGTTCCAGTGCAGAGGATGAGCAGTTAGTTGCATGCTGCCCAAGAGCTCTTAGCATAGCAAGAATGTAATTATTGCTCTGGGGATAAGAGCAGTTCCCATTATACACTTAGGCACATTTCAGGTTCAGCTAGGAAACCCATTTCCTCCTAATTCACTCAACAAGCACATTCCTTTCTGACCTATCTTGCACTTTTACACTGACACCCCTATTAACTCCTGCCCTCATGGGGTTTAGCTTGAAGCTGATTTGGCAAAGCAATGTTATGTAGAGCTGGGGTGGGGAGGGGGAGGCTGGCAGTACCATTGTGCAAAGGATTTCAAGATTCTGGAATCTGGTTTTATTCTGAATTGGAGATTCATTGGAGATACATCTGGATTGGAGTGAAAACTGAAAAAGTCTAAATTCTTAATGAAGAAGACATTGGGGGAAAAGTAGTTTTAGGTGAATCAACATTTTTTGTTTCAATGTTGATTCTTTTTCTTTTTTGGCATTATGATCTCAGACCAGTTAAATCAAAATTTAAAAGTTGTTTCGAAACATGGAATTGGAATGTCTTCTTCCTGAAATGTTCAGATGAGACACTTCAACATGGTTAAAACTTTTTCCTTTCTTTTCCCCCAGAACAAATTCAAGGAAATTGATTGTATTTTACAAACAACTTGAATTCCAGGAGAACCACAAATTCCAACAGAATAGGGGTGGTATCACATTTTCTCCAAACAGCTATATCTTGGAGCTAGTGGGTGGTGAGAAGACATGGTAAATCTTGGGCCTTTCTGCAACTGGATGATTTTTCTAAGGAACCAAATTCAGTTTGAACTGTCCCTAAAAAAAATTCCAACTCTTACAAATATTTTGACCTGTCACTGGGCTGTAGAAGCATACTGTTAACAGCAAATGGTGATATGGCAACAGTCACTGCAATCTGAGACACTAGCAAGAATTCTATCTTTTAATCCATAAATCCCAAAATACCTTCTGCACATCCCATGTCACTTGGCTTCTCCCAGCCTCCTCAGGCCAAGGGAAGCAGCTTTTTCCTAATTGATTTTTCTAGTTCAGTCTAAAGCAAAATGATCTTGAGCCAATTTAAGCAGATCTGAAATAATATACTCGGTCCCAGCTGTCATAACCTATATTCCAGGATGTTCTCCTTGCTTTCTTATGAGACTTTCCCAGTGGCTCATGTGATCTATCCCCTCTCTCCTGCACCCCCTGCCTGCAGCTTTTGGTAGATAATTCTTTTACTGGTGTTCCTGTCTCTTGTAGGCTATAGTATTTTTTCTTTATATATTTAATGTGAGTTGTTAATCTGGGATTTCAACAAAATTCTGAGAACACTTTCTAATCTATCTAATACATTAGGCACTCACAGTGGGTTCTTCTTAATGTTTATTTTCTCTTGAAGCTAGCTTTGACAAGTTAACTTAGACTGAGCTCAGAGCCCTAGATTGTGCATAAACACATAGGATGAGAGGCATTCACTACCCTGAAGAACTTCACAGAAAGGGAAATGAGGCACACTGAGATTCAAGGTATGTCCCCAGTTGTGTAGCAGGTCATACCAGGATGTTCCTGAGCAATTGTCACCTCCTGCACTCATTTGCATGCTCCAAACATGGAAATATGGTGGCAAAGCTGCTCTGGGGTTGTTACCCTGTGGTTGCTGTTAAGACCTTGATCTCCAGTGTGCTTGAGAGGGGCAGCTGGGGACACTGGCCTCACTGCCATATTTCCAGGTCTGGAGCAGATGGTCAGGGCATGCATGGGAATGTCCCATCTGGGACATGTTGCACCTGTGACGTAGATGTACTTGAAGTGAGTTACTCAGTGTCACGTAGGATAAAATTGACAGAGCTGAAAATTTAACATTGCTGATGGGTCTCCTGACACCTGTTGTTGCTGTTGTCCCACGCAAGACTTCCTAAAGCCTGGATTTTACAAACATGCAATTTTCAATATATAAATATTTGCTGGATCAGAGCTTAATTAGTTGTCATGTTGTAGTAAAAGGCCCATGTAAATATGTTAAATAGATCAAAATCCTTTATGTTCTTTGTTTGCTCATCCTAGCTATTTTATCTATGAATTTCTCCAGCACTCTGTGGACTTGCATCCTATTTGTAATCATGTGAGTCAAAAGCACTGTTTCCTTCAGTACAGAGCCTCCTACAATCTTCACAGTACTTGGGAAGCAGATGAAGGATTTGTGTGTTCACTGGTTTCCATATGCCATGCAGCTTTCCAAGAGTCAGAAACAAGGTTACTGAAAAGATCTTCAAATAATGGGCTAAATTTATCTCTGATGTATCTTGATTGATTTTAGTACAGTTATACTAGGGGTGAATTTGGCTTAGTATCTTAAGGGCCTCTGCTACAACTTAGATACAAATTCAGAGGTGGCATAAACTGTGGTGCCTGTTACAGGCTGGTAAGTCAGTAGTGAAAAGGACAACATTGTAGAAGGACTGAAAGGATAGGGTTAGCAGGACACGCAACAAAAAGAAGAATGTAAAATAAAGTAAAACTTCATCCTCCTTCTGATCAGTTGCCTTTTCTGATGCACCCCTACTCCACAAAACATTTGCATGCAACTTACATTTGATTTATCAAGGTATAATATTTCATAGTTTCATAGTTGGTAGGGTTGGAAGGGACCTGAGCAGGTCACCAAGTCCGACCAATATTGTTAGGGAAAACTGAGAAGTGATCATGGTGGATCTAGAATTTTGAAGAAGGGGCACACAGTGAGATGCATCATTACATATAATACAACACACATTTTTCTCCAGGTAAAAAGAAGCTAGAAGCTTTACTAATATGTTAGGGGCCTAGGGGCATATTATTCTGTTGAAAAATGATGCAAAAACAAATATAATTTTATTGGACTAAGTTAAAAATAGTTTGCGAGGCTGTGAAATAGGAGCTATGTTACCAGGAGCAGCTAACAAACAGCAGAATTCCAGAAGAAAAGCTTGCTTCATTAGTGGAACACCAAGGCCATTGAAAAGGAAAGCGGGTCATTAACGCCTGTGGAATTAAAAGTTTAGAAGAAATCAGGTAGTTTTTAAATAAGCCATGAAGTCAAGTGGCTCCCTCAGCACTGTCTAACCAGAAATGTTGCTGCCACTGCCAAGCAGTTGGTTTTAAGCTTTGGAAAGAGCAGGAATCAAACAGGGGTGCAGCTTCACCATTGCACCCATCCTGGATCTGCCCCTGGAGGTGATATAAATATGTGTAGGAAAAAAATGAAGTTTCTCTCCTAAGGTGTTGAAATGAATAAAAAGTCCCTTAAAGTGATAATATTCATCATTTTATATGATCTATGTTAATCCTCTTGCTTATATAAATTGTATCTCAAGACCACAATTATAATAATAAAAGAAGAATAGCAGGATGTTATAAATACATATCTGTAAGAAACAAAAGGTATTTTGCCTTCTTTCAGTGAAATCAACAAGAATTGGCTGGAAGAGGTTTAATTTTAAAAAAGCAAAATATTAAAACAATGATGTTGCTTTTGTGAGTCACATTTTTACTCCAGGTTTTTATGGCTCTCATTTTGTTATGCTGAAATGTTTTTTAAAATAATAAAAAACATACCAATATTCTCATGCGTGCATGTGCATGCACACATACCTGCATACTCACACTTGATAAAGAGCAGGAAACAATTTCCTTGTCCTGTGAAAGATTTTGATATTTGGAAAATAGAATTCCAAACTTTCAGTGGTATGGATTTTTATTTGTTTATTTGCTTAATGGAAAACAAGAAAAAAGTGAACTCACCCCAGTATCATTAATAACAACATAGTTATAGCACTTATCTGGCACAAGACAGAACTAGGTTTAAGTCCATCCTCCATCTAATTCAGATCAGGGACTTGAAGTCCTTTCTTGCTGGGCATGCCTACACAAGATGCTAAATGTGCATTAGACTAAGTCTACTGTGCATTAGCCTGTCACGCAAGAAGTGTGCTAATGGGCTAATGCGCAGTAGACTTAGTCTAATGCACATTAAGCACCACAAAAACATGTTCATCTGCACTAATGCCACAATGTAATTATGGCACAGTGATGAATGTGTAGATGTGCCTGGTCTCTCCTATAGAATTTGTTTACTCTGCATAATTAACTACCTGGTCACTGATATGAGGATTTGACCCTTTATCTCCCACAGTCAGGTGAGTACTTTGACCTAACTGGTTAAAAATCAGTCTGTCTGTCTGGTCAGTGAATTATGATTTATTCAGAGTGAAACTGCTCCAACAGCAGAGCAACTGATTGATCTGAATCCGTGGGTTATTTCTGTAGTGGGAAAGGTACTGGCTGATCAGAAGTTCCACCATTATTGACTTTGCTGCATGTTTTCCTACATAACATTTTGAGTTTGACAGATTGGTGTTTTCAGATGAAAGACAATTTAATAAAAAAAAATTCCTGGCCATCTCCAATGCTTTTAAATGCCTTGGGCCTGATTCTGCCATAAGAATTGTGCAGATACAACCCTGTGCCTGTACCGACTCTGGTGCTTCTCTTGGGTGCAGGAGTTTGTCCGGGTCGTCCTTGTTGCAAGATTAAGGCTCATGTCTTCATAAAAAATTCTATTCAGATACAGCAAGTCCATATTGTAGCCCAGTCTCCACATTACTAGTACTAGGGAAGGGGTTTTATGCAGTAAATGAGGCTTGTTTTTATTTAAATCTAAAAAAAAATAAATCAGCACAAGCTCACTGGGTTAGCCTTGTCTAACTACACACTGTTCTGCTTTCATGTAGCTCTTAATTTGTTCCTCCTCCTCCACCTTCTCTTCAACTTCTGTCTTCTCTCCCTTTTAACACCCACTGGAAGTGATGAGCTGTCATGCCAATGAAGCATATGCAATGACTAACCGTGTCAGCCAAATGACAGTATGGTGACTCCTTACCCTCCCCAGACAAATTCAGTGTTTCAGGTTCTGTAAACTGCAGCAGTTACTGATGGCATAGTATGTGTGTTATTATAGTAGTTGCTCAGCATGTGCAGAATGTGCATGGCTGCAGAGTGCAGAATATGCGTGTTTATGGTGACAGTCATTAGCAGTGATGTGAATCTCAAAACCAGCATTCATGTGCCACATAAGAGAATTCAAGCTGTTTCGTAGAGTTTATTTCGGTAGAGATCACTGAAGAGGGATTTGATTGCATTTCAGCTGATGGATGCTGTGGTTTCCTGTCATGATATATACTTTCATAACTACATAGTACTAGATTTTTGGTTCCTTTCTTTACCTAATCTGAGAAATAATCGAGTATACCAACTCCTGAGCTTCACTTTGAATTTGTGAACTGTATACAGTTATTGTTATTGCATGATTTATTTGCTAATCAGAAGGCAGTCTAGTTTCACCTGAAGCTGGGCTCAGGTACCTTGAGAGATTCATGAACCTTGGTAAACCTGTGGATTAACATCATCTGGGTTTCTAGTTTGGAATGAAACCAGGAATCAAGAGAGCTCCACATCATTTGGGTTTTCATTGTGAACCTTGCATGCAGCTCTAGTTAAGTGTAAAAAGTAGGCCTGGCTGAACTGGCTGTCAAAGAGGGAAATAAACAATGCAAAACTTTAATTTGCAACATTTTTTTAAACTAGAGAAAATGTGGATAAATTACCACTTCTCTTCTTGACACCTTAAAGCAGTGGTTCTCAACCTTATAGTTTCATAGTTTCATAGGGTCAGAAGGGACCTTAGCAGATCATCAAGTCCAACCCCCTGCCATGGGCAGGAAAGGATGCTGGGGTCAAATGACCCCAGCTAGGTGATTATCTAGCCTCCTTTTGAAGAGTCCTAGGGTAGGGGGCAAGCACCACTTCCCTTTGAAGTTGGTTCCAGCTCCTGGCCGCCCTGACTGTGAAGTAGTACCTCCTGATGTCTAGCCTGAATCTACTCTCAGTCAACTATGGCTGTTGTTCCTTGTTACTCCCGGTAGTGCTCAGGGGAACAGGGACTCTCCCATTGCCTGCTGGTCCCCCTTGGCAAGTGTATAGGTGGCCACCAGATCCCCTCTCAGCCTTCTTTTGTGGAGGCTGAACAGGTTCAGGTCCTGTAGCCTCTCCTCATAGGGCCTGCCCTGCTGCCCCCTGATCATGTGAGTGGCCCTCCTCTGCAGCCTCTCGATGTTGTCCACATCCCTCTTGAAGTGCAGCGCCCAGAACTGGATGCAGTACTCCAACTGTGGCCTGACCAATGTCACATAGAGGGGGAGGATCACCTCCTTGGACCTGCTCATGATGCATCTATGGATGCATGACAAGGTGCGGTTAGCCTTCCTGACCGTATCCCCACATTGGTGGCCCATGTTCATCTTGGAATTGATGACTCCAAGGTCCTTTTCTGCCTCTGTGCTGACAAGAAGGGAGTTCCCCAGCCTGTAGGTATGCTGCTGGTTCTTCCTCCCCAGATGCAACACCTTGCACTTGTCCGTACTGAAACCCATCCTGTTCTCATCCACCCACCTCTGTAACCTGTCCAGATCTAGTTGTAGCCTGTCCCTCTCTTCTAGCGTGCCCACTTCTCCCCACATCTTACTGTCATCTGTAAACTTGAACAAGGTGCTTTTCACCCCCTTGTCCAAGTCGCTGATGAAGACATTGAACAGTGCAGGCCCAAGGACCAAGCCCTGGGGGACCCCACTGCCCACATCTCTCCAGGTCAATAATTACCCATCCACCACCACTCTCTGGGTGTAGCCCTCCACCCAGTTTGCGACCCATCTGACTGTGTAGGCATCGACACCATAGTCACCTAATTTTTTAATGAGGATGGGGTGAGAGTGCCAAAGGCCTTCCTAAAGTCCAGAAAGACTACGTCCACCATGACATCTGTATCCAAGGATTTTGCGACCTGGTTGTACAAGGCCACCAGGTTGGTCTGACAGGACCTGCCTCAAATGAACCCATTTTGGTTGCTCCTAAGCATAATGTCCCCTGCTGGTCCCTTGCAGATGTGCTCCTGTGTAATTGTCTCAAAGAGCTTCCCTAGGACTGAGGTAAGACTAATGGGCCTATAGTTTCCTGGGTCCTCCTTCCTCCCTTTTTTGAAAATGGAGACCACATTGGCCCTTTTTGAGTCCTCTGGCATCTCACCAGAACACCACAAGTGCTCGTAAAGTTGTGCCAGGGGTCCTACATTGACCTCTGCCAATTCCCTCAGCACTCTGGGGTGGAGATCATCAGGACCTGCTGATCTGAACACGTCTAGTCCCTCCAGAAGTTCCATGACTAGGTCCCCACTGACCCTGGGCCTGGCTGTGCCTCTCCTCTGTTAATCCGGAATCCTAGTGGGGGGTATGTCCCTGTCCCTGCTCAGAAAAATGGAAGCAAAGAATCGGTTAAAGAGATTAGCTTTGTCGTCTGGTGTTATCACCAGATTACCAAGCATGTCCTGCAGAGGACCCACATTACTTGGTACCTTCTTTTTACCCACTATGTATTTAAAAAAGGACTTCTTATTATCTTTGATTTTGTTATTTTTGATATTTAACCTTGTTAGACACATGGTACCCTTTGAAAAATACCAGTTCTTAACTTTCATGTTTCTTGACTACAGAAAAATAATAGAATATTTTTTTTCTGTTGCAAAGAACTCAGAAAGACCTCAACAGGTCAGAATGTTTTTGACACTATGGGGTGCACCCCCACGAGCGGGGATATGCGTTTGCCTGGGGACAGCTAACAGTGGCACAGATTTGTGTTGCTGCTAGTTGTCCCCAGAAACTCCCCTGCACATGCACTCTGGCATGTGGCAAATTGCCCTGAGTGGCATAGGGGAGGCTGGGGCCAGCATCTGTGCTGACCCCAGTGGCCTTATCTGGGGGCTGTAGTGGTGGTGATTGAGGCACATGGAGCCTGGCTTGCAGCTGGAGTGTGGGTCTGGCACATTGCTGCTACATGCACCGCCCTACTTTTTTCTGCTGCAGGTTTTTCAGATACCAGGATTTCCTGGTATCTAATTTTGCTGCCATGCTGCAAATACGCAGCACGGTGAACAGAATCAGGAGCACCATGTGTGTTTCATGCCGCCTGAAAAGGCTTTGAGGCACCACAAACCACACATTTCTTCATGGGGGTGTGGTGATGGATTTTTATTTGAAATCTTGGGGTTTATCTTGTGAATTACGTAGATATTAGTGCACCTAATATTGCATGGCAACCTGCAGCATCCATAAAAGGATGTCATAGCATCTCAGAGTGCTGTAGCACCTGACTGAGCCCATTCCTTTTGCTGAAATCTTTTGTAGGAAGCACAGCAAGAACTTTGAAATTATGGAAAGATTCTCATTGAAAAGTGAAAATGGAATTGGGCTCCAAGTCTGTAAATCTCCAGTGAACTAGTCACTGATGCTGAATCTCACAAGTTCTGGAGACGGTATTTGGGTGATAATTTTTGGGGTGCTTCTGATCACAAGTATGATTATGGAGGATGTAAGGACTGATATGAGTCTCTGACCAAAGCCCAATAGGGTGCCATGCCTGTCCAAGGGTAGGAAAACTTTGATTTGAAGATCATGGAAAAGGAATGAAGAAGTAAAAAGAATAGGAATATGGTGCTGATTAAAGGATGACTGAACTAATTGGGAAGGCAGGCTGAAAGAGGGATAGAGGACAGGGAAAATTCAAAAAGTTTTCATGTCTGCTTACATAAAGGAAGCCCGCTATCCTTACTCACACTGAGAAACATACCCCTTGAGGATTCTGTTGACTTAGGAAGAAAAGTGCCATCATGCTACTCCATGTATTAAGGTATAGTCCATAATGGGGATTATGGCTGCAATCTGACAAAACACTTAAGGCAACAGTGCTTCATGGTATGTAAATGTTTATGTACTTTGCCACATAAGGGCCCATCCATTCATGCAAGCATGTGTGCTTGCAGCAGCTCAAATAGAAGTGGGGTGCAAATTTGAGCCGGGGCTTTTTGCCTCAGTGCATGTGCTCAGACATGCACTTTGTTGTGGAGCAAATTGTGCCACTTGGGGCAAAATAACCCTGCCTGGCTTCTCATGGATCTTCAGCCAGGGGTAGCCAGAGCCTGGGGACAGCACCTGTGGTGTCCCCAGCAGTATAAAAAGCTACCCTGTCCTGGCCTCAGCAGTAGAAAAAGCTGCCCTGGCAAGTAGCTCAGGGCTACTAGCTCTCAGGAGCTTCTGGGGCCCAGCCAATTGGTACCTGGGGACACTACCCCTTGTGCCAGCTGGACTGCTGAAGCAGCCCTGAGAGTTCCCTGCACCCTCTACCCACTGCAGCAGTCTGGCAGTGGGGGCTGCTGCCTGACTGTGACCTGCAGTGTACCTGCCAGACTCAGATGGGGACTGCAGAGCCAGCAGAGGCATCTGCCCCAGTGGACTGCAGTTGCAGGGTTGGCCTTTGTGCAGCACTACTGCCATCTGTGCCCCCTGCCCAGCCATCTGGGCAGCTACCACCTGGAAGATGTTCCCGGTGTGGTGGCCTGCTTTGAACTGTCAAAGCATGTCCTCCTGGCCCCATTTGGCCAGGAGGTCAGCCACAGCCAGATGGGTCCAAGGTGCCAGCTCTGAGCAGGCAGGGTCCTGCCACTGGCCTCCCTAGCAGGAATTCTGGTGTTCCCTTTTGGAAAACTGAAAAATCCCTGATAAAAAAAATCCCAAAGTCACTCTCTAAAATACCCCCAAATCCATGTTCCTCCACAAGTAAAACAAAAGACCACTATAAAGAGAGAGAGAGAGTGAGACAGAGACAGTGATGAGTTGGACAATGTTTTATTGATATATATGTATATATATAGAGAGAGTGTTAAAGCAAGTCTCTTATCACAATAATAAAGTGAACTCTAAACACAGGTTTCATGAATTCACGATTACATATTTTGCTACCCCCCACAGGTTGATGGCCCCCACACAAGGGCTACGCCCCCCAACAGGGGATTCAGCCCCTACACACAAGGGGTTTGGCCCCCACACAAGGGGTTCAGCCCCCCCAACAGAGCGTTCAGCCCCCACACAAGGGCTACACCCCCCCACAACAGGGGATTCAGCCCTCCAACAGGGTGTTCATCCCCCACACAAAGGGCTTAGCCCCCCAAAAGGGATTCAGACCCCAAACAGGGGATTTGTCCCCCACAAAAGGGGTATGGCCCCCCAATGGGGGCCAAATGGCCCCTTCAGGGGCTACCAACCCCCCTGCAAGGCCCACATACCCCACCCCAGTCCCTCAATTGCTGCCCCACCTGGCCCCAACCCCCACCAGCTGCTGCAGCCCCCCAATGGCTGCCCCACCC
>NW_017729024.1:29967735-29983206 GCF_001723915.1 Gavialis gangeticus | reverse complement strand
GGCAACCAGAGCATCTCTGTGGAGGACCCAGCCTCTGGTTGCCCTGCTTTTTTATACTTCACTTTTTTTAAACCCCTGGATATCCAGGGGTCAAATTTTCCTCCCATGCTGCAAACTTGTAGGGCAGGGAACATTTTTTTGTTCCTGCATGTGCCTGTTGCCCCTCCTCAAAGGGGTTTGAGGCAGGGCAAGAGGCACGTGCACGCTCATGTGGATGTGCTCTAAGACCCTAACTGAGATCCATTCTACTGTTTTAAGAAAGGTACTTGCTTTTCTCCTTATTGTAATTTAATGTAGGCTAAGAAAAAAGCATTGCTGCTCTGCTATATGTTGTGACGGAAGACAAACAAAGCAAAATCATTCAGAGAGGTTATTATTTAAGGCTTGACAAATTTGTATAATGCACAGAAGAGTTGAAAACTATATCTCTGCTCCCCAAAATTTAACCTTGTAAAGTGCATATGGAACAAAATGGTGCTTTGTGTCTGTACAAAATGAACCAAAAACATGTACTTCCAGTCTGCAATGACTTTTCTTTTGGAATAAGGAAAAAACAACAGAAAGAACAAATGTAACATCTCCATGAGAGGCCAGAGTGCATATATCTTGAGGAAGAAAATGGCTGCTAAACCCTGAAGATCTAAAGGTGCAGCACATTGAAAATAAAAGAATGTATCTTTTTAAACATGCTTTCAGTTTGTCATAGTTCCTTTTCAGCACATTTATATTTACTCATTCAAATTTTACAGGTCTCTTTTTTGATAAAATGAAATTAATAAATTCATATCTTCCACAAGTGCTAGGAATATTATTCATAATTATTTCCATATATCCTACCCTTGATTCCCATTTTATATGACCTGAAAAAAATCAAGATCTTAGGCCTCTGGCCAGTGACAACACAACTAATACCAATTATCTTATTAACCGTTCCTCCACTGAAACAATGTCCTCTTGACAGTAACTTCATGTAATTGCCATGGGTCCCTTTTTGTCTTGAAAATTCAGTTTATTTTTCTCCAGAATTCTGTTATCTCGGAGTCTTTCACCATACATGCAGAAAAAGTTGTATTCCTTTACAGACTTTTTCGCATTTTTGACGCTCTCTATATATTTCTCTTAGCTGAAATGGAATAAGATAAGGTTGATGAAGTATTTCAGTGATTTTTTTCCCCCTTAAATGACGGTACTGATTTATGTGGTTGTTCTCTTCCTCCATTATTCTACGGTGATATTTATTCTTAAGTACCATTGTTTGTGTCCCACATTCTCTGTAGGCCTATGATGAGTTTCAGATTCCAAAAAGGCAATGTTTCTACAGCCTGAAAGTTGTGATTTTGTGTTTCTGCTTCATTCTTTGATAGGGGAAACCCCATTAATACAGGAGTCATGGTTCTTTATGTATGGGGGGGAAGATGGCTGTTGACCACACATGATTCATATTGTAGTAAGAACAAAGAATCATGTTTCTGGTGAGGTTCTTTTTAGCTAGCCTCACGTGGAAGCTCCAGGTAAAGACATGAGTGGAAAATCCCATACATTTCAGTCGTTGTTATAAGCCAAATCTACTTCTTTTCTTTCTTCCATGCAGTTAAACTTCAAAGCAATATAGACCACATTGTCTAGCAAAAAGTCAACTATCAAAACAAAGAAAAGGTCATTGTAGAGAATGTAAAATGATTTCAGCTGCTAGAAACCAGCTATTAACTTTTCTTCTGAAAATTTTATATACCATCAGTACTGAGTATGCAGTGATTTAGCATTTCAAAAAGAAGACATAACATCAGAACTCCATTTTATTATTACTTGGCCTGTTTAACAAAACAATTTTACAGAGTAAATGCACCTGAAAGGTAATTGTATGCCTTTCACTTGTTTCAAAAGCCTTTTAATATGAATTCTGGGAATAATGGGGAGGGAGTAAATGACTTGGTAATTAACAGAAACTTTAAAACTAGTTTAAAAAGACCACCCCCTGCAAAAGTGTTCAAATGCAACTGTCTTCTAAGAGACCAGCATGATTTGCTTGTGTTCACAGGATACTCAATCTATTGGCCAAATGAGAAACAGAATTGCTGACCATGACAGATGAAATAGTCAGCATTTAGCAGGTGGGGCATCCCCATTTCCAGTCTAAGGCATCATCTCCTCATGTGTGGCTCTGATGTGCTGCTCATATGAGCTTGCTGATTCCAAAGCATTCTTGCAACAGGTTTTGGGTGCTGGCACAGAAATGCTATCACGTGCATTACTGACAGTACTTTTGCATAGGAAAACCCCAACTCCCAAATATTGGAATCAAGGGATAGTACTCTGTTGGTGTAAACGTATTGGTAAAAATAGCTGGGTTGGCTACAGGATATGAGATGTTGTTTTCCTGATCCAGTGTGTTTTCTAGAAAACATGGTGTGAATTGTGTGTAGGAGCCTGCTGTACTTCTTGGTTTGTTTTTTAAACCAGGGTGGGGGTGGAATTCAGGAGCTTTTGACTTTGTTTCCTTCCTGATTTTGAGTGCTCATGGCAGATGCCCAGTTGACAGAATTAGAAATTAGCCCCCCTCCTCCTTCTCTCTCCCCACTATTTCTGACCTAGCATTGACAGCAAATGATGATTTTCCCAGTATTGTCCTGTCAAGGAATCCTAGTGCTGGAAAGTTTAAGAGTCCCGTAGCCAGGTATCCACAGCTAATCACAGCTAGATTTTGATTATGAAGTACATAGGCGACTGGTGCCTCCTGAATCTGAGGAGGCGGCGGCACCAGATCGCAGATAGGGAGAGGGGTCTCCCAGGGGCCAATCACCGAGCCAGCGGCGAAACTGGAAGTGCGCTTCTGGTTTCGCAGCTGGCGCTTCCAGGGGGTGCATGGCTGATCTCAGGGGGTGCACATGTACCCATGTGCACCCCCTACATGTTGCCAATGATAAATTAACTGTGCTGTGGAATCTGAGGCCATGCTGATTTACTGTGTCTGTCACAGTAGCCTTAAGCTTGCCACTCCCTCCAAAACTGGAACCAGTACAACCATGAAAGTGTGGTGCCATGGAAGGAAGGGGAAGGGAAGGAAGGAGGAGGGCTGAACACTATGGGAGCCCCCTAAATGGCACCACCCCTCAGTAGTGCTAATTGGCTTGCTCAAAGCAGTGTATGAATGCAGCTACACTGCTTCTGGTTTAGGAGTTTGCCTACTTGGAGCAAAGTGGTATGCTTGAGGGTGCTGCTACTGGCCACTCTTATCTATGTGGACATGGTCTTGGTTTTCCTCTGGGGTAGAAGGAACAGGCCTTGCCTGGAGTAGGATAGCAAGTGCATTGTTTTGAGTTGTTAAACTTGTCTGGAAAGTCTATTGTAAACAATGCTCCTGCTTTAATACATTCTGACCTAGCTGAGTTAGGTATATAGGGAGGGTAGGTTATACTAGGGCTAGCTGAGGGTTTCAGATGTGCTGGCTTCTTTCTTAGCTCTTAAGAAGGTTTTTTACTAACTTGTCTGAGCTCAATGCTAACACATTAGGGGAAGAGAGCCATTTTTATGTATCAGAACAAAATAAATGAGGAACCTCAGGTCTGCCATGATCACCTAACATTTTTGAAGGAGCACCATCTGTTTGCATTAACATGCTAACCATTTAAAAACCACATCTAGTCAAAAACACATAAAGTTCCCTTCAGATGAGAAATAGATATTTTATTTCTACTAGAGTTGTTAGACTAGAGTTCATTATATTAATAATGAATTCATATTAGTTAACATTTTTGTACAAGCCAGTCTGGACAGTACAAATATTTATTCCAGGATACATAACTTCAGATATATTAAGCCCAGAATGGATGATTAGATCATCTGGAAAACATGGGTCATAGTTTCCTCCAGTTGCTCTTGTACTAAGTCCAATAATATTTATATTAATAAAACATATCTGATACAGTTGCTTGGGATTTATCCCTGTGACTCATCAAAGGATAAGCCACAACAGACAGTGTGAGGGGTTCACACTGACATGTTCATGCCTGTTAGTTAACTTGATTTAATTGGCAATCAATTAACTCTAATGCAATTATACCCAGTGTCTGTATTTTTAAAGGGGTGTGAGTGGGACTGAAGGGCTATGATTTCTTTGTTGCCAAATGTGGTGTGAAAATCAGGAGGTGGCTGAAGTGGTATTTGGAAGTTACCCACAATAACTCAAATGCCTACTTTTGCTAGATACAATGTTTTTTCCAGGCTGTGTTAGGAGCCATGACTACTCTCTGTAGTTCATATTCGGTCATTTGATTAATGAGCAGTGCAGCTGGCCTCTGTTGCAATAGAAAAATGGATTGTTCCAATTTTGATGAATGATTTGTGGAATTCCTAGAGAGAGCTGGTAAAAGTCTTGGAGCTACTGTCTCAGGTAAATACTGTGCCATCAGGTATTTAGCAGCTGTCACACAAATTGCAGAAAAATACAGTGAACAAGGAAGATGAATTTCCTAGCTGAGAAGTTACTGCATCTTTAGAGGTGGGAAATGGATAGTTTTGTGTGTATTCTTGGCTTCCTCTGTTTCCTCCAAATAAATCACCGAAGAGCCTTCTGTATTTCAGCTTCTTCTGAAGAGGCACAATTCTGGGGAAAATAGCTACATGACTTGTTGAACACTTTAACAATTCTCATTAAGAAATTTGATTTAAGGGAAGGAAAGCCCATGCTTAATGTGTAATAGGTTTCACTCCTTCACGTGGTATATGGTACAAGAAACTATTATGGTTCAAACCTGGGCACCCATTACAATGAGGGACCTTTACAATTCATCAGCCAACTCTATCCTTCGTATAGTACAATTGGGTATTACTATGAGGAAGTACTAAAATCAAATTAGGTGCCCAGTCAAGATTTCCTTAAGCTTTCTTTTGATTCAAGCATAGGCGTTTTCCTTGCTGGATCAGTAAAGGAAAAATCCAGGTACTTTTTGAAGGCAGGCAAGCTCTTCCGGGTGTTTGAGGTATCTGCTAATATTCTATGCCATATAGGTTTCATATAAGATGCTCATGGTATTTAGCTGCAAACGCATGCTGCGTATTAAATAATAAGTGCCAACACTGCACATAGTGTTGAAGAGTAGCTTATAATCTGTACATAGGAGTTTCAGCCTACCATCTTGCTCTCAGCATTTTGACATGGAAAGCTAATGGTTGCTGAGAGGTCTATTCTATAAGAAGTAAAAGGATGAGCAATTTCCTTTCTGTGGCAGTTTGCTCCAGGAACATTGTCTAGTAGCCTTCCAGTGCGCTCCTGTGGACCATGGGAGGCTCTTTTCCAAATGGGTATGCCTGCCTTGCTCAGTTCCTGAGGTCTGTAAGAGCAGAGCCTTTGTTCAGTAGGTACTCCAAAGCTCTCCAGGTTGAATTCTTTAGAAAGTCCCTTTTCCTTCACATGTGAAAAATGTAACAAAGCCCACTATACTGGGAAAATCTGCCTTCTCAGTACTGATCAAAATCCACCTACCAGTACTGTGTCAACTGGGCAGGGTGGCACATTACAGGTTAAGTAGTTCAGAAATGTATAAACTTTTGTAGGCAATAGTCTCCTGTGTCAGATGCTATGAGTAGACTACTAGTAAAAAGGAAACCTTAAAAGGTCTGTTATTGGAAGGATCAGGGACCTACTATGTCTGCTAACTTTAGTGGTATGAAGAAAGACACCAAAGATGTCCCATCTGGGATGCTCTATAAGTAGGTGACTGATAGGCAGCCAGACAGGAAGAACTAGCAGGTCCCGATGTAGTAGGTATACTTGACACACACTGATGCTCCTGATGCCACAATATTCCTCTTAATGGTGTTAGAAATTTAGTGTTTCTGCTTTTTCTGTGTGCATATCTGTTGGTGGAGTTGAGCTCTGGGCACCTTAACTGTGCATTTCCGTACTTTTATCTGCACGCCCTTTTTCTGGTAGAGTTAGCCTCCAATTCTGAGTTTTGTGGATTTTTAATGCTAGGCTGTTGAAAACTATAAAACATCTTGTCAAGATTTTAACACTCAAGTGTTTTGATAGATACAGTCACCATTAAATTAGCTTAACTTTTATCTGCCTTTATATACTGGAGATTCAGTTTCTTTAACCTTTTTAGCCATTTCAGCTCTCTGAGTCTCTGTACACTTCTGGTTTTCTTTTGAGTTGCCACCTCCACTGCTCTAATACTCTATTTAATAAGATGATCAGTAATCTTCACAGCATCTGTACATTGTCTCTGTAGTCCCAAGTTCTTATGGTGTGCAAGAATTTTTTTCTCAGTTTTTCAGCCTAGCACTTCTGCTTTTATATTCCAGCAGTACATTTTTTATATCATGAAGCCTTGTAGTTCTGTGCTGTTTCAGTCCAGGTTTTCATATATGTTATTTACCAATTGACCTTTAAGAGTTTTGTTTTATGTGCCTATCTTATTAATCTTTTGATTGATATTGTACCAACTTCTTTTCTAAAGTCCATTCATGTAAAAGCAATGTATATCAGTTCTTTCCTTTTTAGTATTTTTTTTATTCCATAACTTTAGGGTAGATTTTCATTACATGAATCCACATTAATAGGACAGCTAGTTTCATTCCACCTCTCAACACTAGCATCATTACTTTCCTCATCATCACTAAATTAAGCTTGTAGGTAAGGCATGTTGTTACTTACCTTTTTCCTATATCTAGTTTTAAATTAAAACCTGGGCATAAAGGCTAAAAAGACCAGGTCACTTTTTATGCTACTTCCTGAGCCCTGTGTCACAAATGATGTCCACTTCAATTAGTCAAGGAGTACTGTGGTCCTAATGGACTTTGCATTGTTCACTGTTGCCCCAGCCTATCAGGCCTTGTCCAAAGCCCATTTGAGTTAATAGGGGCATGTACCACATAGGAAAAAACCCTGCATTTATTAACACATGCCAGCTGCCTATTACACAGGGCCTCTTCTCATGATGACATTGAATGGGATATAATAAGCATGACTATGGCATGGGATCCTGCCTAAGTAAAGGCTCTTTTATAAACTGCTGGGCCTCTGGTTCTGCCCTACCATGATTCTAACACTGAGTACTTCTTGAGTGGCCTTGTTAAAGCAGAAGTTTCCCTTTTGCATTGTCCTTTTCTTTTTGTCTGCTGACACATTTCTTAAACAAGGTGGGCTGGTTTCTAGAGGCATAGTAGGTTTGAGAGTTGCTGTATTTAAATACTGACCTTTAGCTTTCCCACCGCCTCCACTGATGCACAATTTAGTTTCACTCATAGTGAAATTTGCAAAATTAGACTGGGTAAAAACTGAAAAAAGTTCCATCAGTCACGAATCTGGCAAAGAGGCTGATCTGATCAGTTTCACTTAATATTCTTTAAAAGAAATGAACCTCAGTGTAGTCACTTTGGAAACAATGATTGGTTCCCTTTTTTTCTTTAAGAGCTTTCCGTCTTGGTAACATTTAGATTTAAGCTTCTAAGACTTACAAAATGTATCTAAAAGGCCAGTGATGTGTTTTACCTTCCTATGGAAAACATACAAAATAGAAATAGTTGTAACCTGAATATCTACTTTCTCTGACTCACAGGAAAAAACATCTTCAGCCCCTAATTAAGTTTGTTTTATACATTTTCTGTTACTGTAGCCTGAGAGAATAAATTGCAGGTGAGTCTAGCATTTGATGCATCTAAATTGTGTGTGTGGGGGGGGGGAATGCTCAAGAGCTTAGATATTTTATTCAAATGAATGCAGTGACACTTCTAGTTTAAAAAAATTAGTATGAATGATCTCCACTCAGTTTCTTATAATCCTTATTATTAAACCACTGCACATATTTCTAGAATGTAGCATAGCAAAATTAGACAGCGATTCACAAATGTTTTTGTGAATAAGCATGGGGAGTTTTCTCTGGGTTTAGGACCTATTATAGCAGTCAGATGAATAGTCAGCTCATTTGTAACAATGCTTGTGAATCATGGAAGCTTCGTGAATTTTCAGATGAGTAATTTCTCATCTGAAAATTCATGCTAGACTTGCATTGTCCATTGTTTGTTATTCATTCTTTTCCCATTGAAAGCATTTCAGCCAGTCAGTGAGCATAAACTATGCTATGCAATGTGACCTTTAGGGAAATCAGTTGCATGAAAAATGTGTAGCAAATACATCCAATGAGTATGTGATGAACTACACACAAGTTGAAATGTATCCCTATAAACTGTTTGTTGAATACTTTAAGTAATATGCCTATAGAAAAACAAGATCAGTTCCTATGTAGCAAATCTAAATGAGACCTAAATTCATTAGCTATGATGTAGGCTGTTAGCAAATTGAGCACCAGCCAATACATATGGTCAGTGCCAAACAGGGCTCACCTAGACCTTTTTCTGCTTGTGAAAAAAAAGTCAGGTCAGTCTTAAGGTGCAGACAGAAGTGCAGCTCCCTGCTGTAACTCATAGCACTCTGCAGGAAGCTGGATGAGTTACAGTGATCCCTCAGACTCAACAGATGTTTGCTGTTGGGTCCCAGGGTTTGGGGGATTCAGCTGAAATTTGGAGCAGCTGAGAGTCTTCAGCCAATCTCTGGGGGGAGTGGAAGGGAGAGGAAGGAGTTCACTTTGAGACTTTTTCAGTTGGTGCTGGAGGATTGAGTGGGTGGATTGGGGAAAAGGGGCACCAATCCACCCAGGGCATGGGGGCTCCAATCCACCTCCCTCACCCTACAGCCCCAGCTGAAAAAAACTCAGACCATACTTTGTCCACTCCCTTCTCCCCCTCACATTCTGAAGAGAGCATTGGGAGCAGGGCTGAGCTGTGTCAGCTCAGCCCTTTTCTCAATGCGTGCAAACAGATGTTAATGAAGGCACTGTTTTGGAGCACCTTCATCTACACCCATATGCAATAAGGGTTCAGATTGTTGCAGGATCGGGCCCTTTTAAAGCGCTCTGCAGCCATGCACTTGTGTTTGGTCACAGCTGCAGAATACTTTCAGGTGCCAGATCAAGCAAAAATTGTCACTTCTGTCTGCATTCACTAAGAGGAAATTCTAAGCTGGATTTGGAAACTTGCTTCAGTTTGTTCATTAAATAATGGATGTCTCAAGAATAAATAGCAGAGGCATTTAATTTATATGGTGGAGCTTTCTGTTAAACTTGTTCTTGATAGATATAAATACACATTACATGAAAAGCAGAGTTGCTGTCTGTGGGTCAAATTCTGAAGCTCTGACAGTCTTATTCAGTCTTTACTTGTGCAAAGATCCTATTCTCAAATGATGCCCTTCTTGGTTACCTTACTGTTGCTGGATTCACACATTTTATTAACTGCAAAAAATCCCCTTTTTTCTTTCCTTTTAATGGCTGGCTAGCAGATTACACCCCACCCAGACAAATATGTGACTAACCATGGTAATATGTGCATGTGTGTTCTCCACACTTGGTTATTGCTATGTATTGTACCTGAGGGTGAAACCACATTCCCTGGCTGATGCATCTTGCAGCATCATTCCAGTTCACTGTTGAACATGACATGAGATCAACAGCTTGGCACTCCAATCTTTGTCCTAACTGAGCAATAAGCATTGATTAAAACCAAAGGTCCCAACTAAATAATTGGAGGCAAACCATCCAGGGTTTTGGACGTCCAGAGAACAGTAGCTTCCTTGAAAGACATGAACTGACAGCTTTTGGTACTAGGGAATAATGGAACTGCTAATGACAACACTGAAGCCACTGGGCTTGAACATCAGTGATTTCCTGCCCAACTGACCTGCAGCTGTGACATTCCTTTCCCCCTATGTTACCTCTCAACTCCATGTTCTTGGGGAACCCTGACACAGGACGCAGACTGTCTGACTCACAAAGAATCCGCCCCTCCCTACCTAAACAGAAACTGATTCAGATGCAGTGGGAGATGCACCTAAAACCCTCCAGATAAGGGTGACAAGAGTAAAACAACTGCCCTAGGTCTTATTTGCATCCAAGATGGAGCCAGATGACAACTCATTTACATGGGAGATGGAGAACAGAATGCCCGAAGCAGAGACCACAGTGAATTCTGGGATCAGAGAAGCAGGGGAGCACTGCATGATGGGGAATCTGTGCTCCAAATGCTAATTAAGCCACATTTACACACACACAGCTCATCATTTATCAGATCAGTTCTAATTTGGATTTACAAAGGACTTTCTCCCCCAGCCCACACACACACCCCTCTAAGCAGAAGTAAAGTTTAATAGGCATCTTGGGCCACACATTCCCCAGTCCCACTATGGGAGGCCTATTTAAACTTGATTGACTAAAACTCGGTTGCCAGGTTAGGGAATGCTGAGGCAAAGAGATCAAGTCAGAGGGTGTATGGGCAACATTTGGACAATGGTAAAGGGTCCATCACAGCGTCCAGCCCATTGGAGCCCTGACCACAAGTGTTGTCATACTTTTCCCGGGATGACTGGTGGAAGTCCTCCCCTCCCAAAGGTTATGAACACTCCAATAATTGCTTTAAGCCTATTAAAAGACTGTAGTAAGATCTGGAAAAGTCATGCTAAGCTGAGGCTTGTTCACAAGTAAAAATCTAAAACCCTGATGCTGCAAGCTATCTATTGTTTCTGAAGAAACCATGAGATATCCCATCGGTATATCTGCTATCCACAGGAATTTCAAGCTGGCTCCCTTATGTGTTTCCTGATTATCAGTCAGTTTCCTGAGATGTTCCAAATCAGATAACCCCTTGTCAATAGAAAATACAATTATTTACACTATTGAGAATGCTTGGAGGAAGCTGAACTGAGGGTATAAAAATCTGTAAAAAAGCAGCAGCGTGTGCTTCAAGAGAAGTCTCTCACACCACCTGCTTTATTCTTGAGAAACTGGAAGAAACAGATCATCTCCCTTCAAGGACTGTGCTAAGAACTTTAACCTGTCAGCTTTGCAACCCAAGTGCCTTGGACGGGTGAGATCCCAGCTCTCTCTATCTTTTGTCTGTTCTCTCTAGGCATACAATTCTGAACCTGAACTGTATTAGATAAGCTTGAGCTAAGTTTCCCCAAATACTTAGTGAAACTAGGGTAATACTGTAATTGTTTGTGTTTGTTTTTCCTTTGCATGTCTATCACTACTAGTGCCATTATATATTTCATATACTTAGCAATAAATAATTTTTATAGTCAAACTGGTAGTAACTGGGTATATTTTTCCTTCTCTACTTCTCCTTCCCCACTTGCTCTGCAGGAATGCTTCTTTTACCTAAGCTAAAGGTCCCTGTGAAGCCCAAAAATACTGTGGGGTCTGCTCATCAAGAGGCTAAAAGATTGGGACGTGCTGAGTTTGAAACACATAAGGGGATCAGCTTGTACAGGCTGATTGACCCAGTTTGGCTCAGACATGCCCTAATGAACTGAATGCTGGCCCATGAGGGTGTCATCTGGACACCCAGCTGGATTTAGAGGTATTTTGTTTAACTGTGTGCTTGTGTCTGACTGCAGTTTATTGTTGCTCTGGTGAACTGATTCTTGTCATATGAGGGTGTCAGCCTGTCCATGCTAATCGACCCAGCCGGGTCAGGACTGTCACGTTAAATTGTGTGTTTGTGTCTGTGTGACTGATCTGGTAACTGGAGGAACCCAGCCCCATTGAAACTAAGTCCTGCAAGATAGCTCCATTGGGGGTAAGGACTTGCAGAAGGGAGAGATACAGCTCCATATAGGAACACAAGTAACACAAGCAGCACATTGATAGAATTACCAAGACCTTAAAAACGTATCCGTAATAAATGAGCACATCCCAAGGTGATGGGGAAATCTGGTAACACCTATTCCTTAGAAACATGAGGAATGACCTTGGGCAAAATGCTTTTGGACAAATTCAAGGCAGTTTTTTTGGCCAGAGATGTCCCACCATGACTATATTAGTACAAATCAGTCTGAAAATACTCCAATCTGTGTAAGGTTGAGTCAAAAAACAAAACAACAGAGATATGGTGAATTGATTTAGCACTCCTAAATTCAGGGATTTTAAGGCCAAAAAAAACCTACTAGATCCTATGGTCACTCACTCTTTCCTGTTGAACCTGTTCCATTTTGTATAAAATACTAATCTAATGGTACAGCTTTACCAGGAGAGACTAAGAACCATAACGGAGACAGCCCTATAAGCCAGTAGTTACTTCTGTGTTGTGGGAGTCTGCTCCAAATCAGGCAGAGAAAAAATATGCAGCTGGGTCTCCAAACAGCCCAGGTGAGTGCTCTATTCATTGGGCTATTTGGGGCAAAAAAGAAGTATCTTCAACATCTCTTCTCCTGATTACATTTTCTGCAAAGGCCCAATCCATGTTCTGAGAATTCACAGCTTCATCCTGAGCCCCCCTAGGAGCCTCATTACCAAAGCTAGCTTTGGAGAGCCCTTTGACCTTATTCCTAAGCTTGACCAAGAGATCCTTAGCTTCCCTGATCCTCTCTAGAACAAGGGGAGTCCAACCATCCCTATCCCTACAATGGGGAATCCCAGAAACCATCCTACCTGCAAAGACCTATCAATGTGTGTCCTAAATTTAGCTTGAGGAGTCCCTCCAGTCCCAACCAGAAACTGGGGGCTGGGATGGGAAGCCAGGCACCCCTAACCTAGATCAAACCAAGATTCCAGTGCCCCTGTCTCCTTAGGAAAGGAGAGCCATGCCAGAGCATGCTGCCTCAGGCCTCAGCCTTGGCCCCAACCCAGAGTGGCATTGTTTTAACTCCTGGTTGCAAGGGAAAGGGTCAGAGAAAGGCCAAAAGCCAATGAATGATAGCTCTGTGGTGGTATTCCTGTCCTATCAAGACTGAAGTTCTGGCTTTGAGACATGCCCACCCTGGGGATCATCAGTGGCTGCTGTGCTCCTGGCCAAACCTTTCTTCTTTTCTTTTTTTTCTTTTCTTCTCTTTTCTTTTCATGGCTGTCTTGGAATGAAACTAATGAAGGCCCACTTTTAGCTGCAAACACAGGGTTCACTGTAATTTGATAGTTGAACTACAGGCTTAGATGGGCAATGACATTGAGTTCAGGGCTGTCTCTTCCAGCTTGTGTGGTGCAGAGACCACTTCTTAGCTTCCTGTGGACCTTGGCAGCCATCTGCCAGGCCAGCCTGATGGACTGCTGTTTGGCCCTTGGATCAGGTGTAGGAATACAGGGGTCTTCAATTCCAGGATAGTTGGCACTTAATGCCAGATCTAGATGGCTCAGTGAAGTGCTGAGCAGAGGTCCTTAAAGCTAGGTCTCAATGAGCTAGCTTGGGTAGTGGTGCCAATGTGGCCCTCTACCCAGGGGAATATATGCTACTCTGAGAGAGAGACTGCTTTTTTGTACCTGAGCTTCCTCACTGAGAGAGAGCCCAGGTATCTCTACATGGCACTGCATTGTGTCATGTAGACAGGCTCCAAAGGAGTTGGTGGAGGTGCTCATGCTCACAGCAAGATATTCAAGCTCCCAGGGAACTGTGCTGATGGAAACTTGGACAGTTAGGGGATTTAGGCATCTCAAGGATTTGGCAGAAGTTGAGCAAAGGTTTTGTGGCACTTTTATGCATGTAGTCCCTGGTGCAGGCCCATATTTACTGGAAACCAGCTGATAAATTAATGGTCCAGAATTCCTTTCTATACTGTTTACTGTAAGGTGAAAAGTGTTTCTCCCTCATTGCATTTTCTGTGCTATGCTTTTTACATTAAGTTTAGCAAAGTAACCATATAAAATTAAATGTCTGAATCAAACTAAGAACATATAACATCTTCATACCTTCAACTTGAAAAGAAAGAAATTGTTATTGCTGCTTAAAAGAGCCCTGAGACCTGCAAGAGCTTAGGCAAAGCAGGAAAGAGCAAACAATAAAGGTGAAAAAGCAAGTGGTTGTATGTAGGTGGTAAAATAGAATTAAACATACTATTATGTGGCAGGGGGTATGGAAATGAATCACAAAATGGGCTTCTATCCATTTTTTGGATAGAGAGAGCAGCCATGAAATAGACCAAGCTATCACTTTAAATAGCATAAACAGGGTTTAACCTTGTTTCATTATACCAAACTGGATTGATCTAAGTTTTTGCAGAAGCAGTTAATTGTTAAGGATTTGTTTTGCTCTGTGTTTTTGGTGAATGCTGCTGATGGAAACGATGATGATTCATCTACTTGAATAGGGATGTATGCCACTATTCAAGAAGAAAAACAGATTAAAAATACTACTCCTGAGCCAAGACATATTCCTATTATGCTTAAAATAAATATGCCTTGGAATGATTATTTTAATAAAACAAACAGGCTGAACATTGGATGTCAATGGAAAACTAAAGCATCTAATTAAGTTAAACTCCCTCTCCCCCTCAAAACTAACAAACAACAACAAAACCCAACTTCTTGATTTTGGCTAGTGATTCAGGGAAGGTTGAGTGCCATCTGGCACTCTTGACATCAGTGGATCAGTCTTCTCACTTTCCTCAGCAACTAAGAAACCTCCTACTATTCCTCTATCAGATAATAAGGCAGGTCTGTGACAGCAGGTAAAATTTCTAACGCGGCATTCATATACTAAAGTGATGGGTGCTTTAGAACTATATTCAGCTATAGTGAAAATGGCAGCAACATTAACATGAAGAACCATTAACATCTCATAAAGAAGGTTGGGTATAAGCAAAATTGACTGGCATCACAAAAGATTTGTAGCTTTCCTAAGTCTTCTCCTGAGAAGCCATCACTGAAGTAAATTGAATGGGACACCAGTAAGTATCTTCCCGTAAATATCACACAGCTGAATATTTACATGGAAAGTCTGATTTGGGGGTTGACTTTCTCTTGTGAAAGATGAATACCAGGAGAATTAATTAAGGAGGATCATCTGTCTATGATTCTTGTCCATTGCATTCATGCACAAGGAGCCAAATATTCCTTGTTACTATTTCAGTCAAAGCTGGCCATGGAGAAACTCTTGACTTCAGTGGACATTATCATCGTGTAAAGATTAAGAACTTTAGGATTTGGCCCATATTTGATACTTGATCTCTAAAGAGCAGTCCCAGAAAGTAATCTGGGTAACTAGCTGCTTTAGTAACTTTTTGGTTTATTATAATTTATCATTTATGGGTCAGGGCCTGACTTGTTCTAATAAACAACAAAGGTAACAGATCAGTGAAGGACCAGTGACTTGCCTATTGCTAGGAGCAGAAGCTGGTATACTTTGTGCACTGAATCTCCCCAGTGATCTATGGGAGTCTGTTAAATGACCTAAGGTCTGGAAAAAAGCAAAAGGAAGGAGCCCTTGCAGAGGTCCATGCTTTGGCCTTCAGTGAATTCATAGATTCATAGATTGTGAGGGGCTGGAAGGGACCTTGTAGATCATCGGGTCCAGTCCCCTTACACTAGGAAGGAAAAGACAACTGGGGTCAAGTGACCCCAATGAAGTGACTGTCCAGTCTTCTTTTGAAGATTTCCAGGGTAGCTAATTGCACCACCCCTGGAGGGAGTTTATTCCACAGTCTGGACA
>NW_017729024.1:29959920-29964028 GCF_001723915.1 Gavialis gangeticus | reverse complement strand
AATTGTTGCCACTGAGCCTGTAGGTATGTTGGGGATTGTTTGCACCCAGATGGAGCACCTTACATTTCTGAGTGTTGAACTTCAATTGGTTCTGGTCCACCCAACTCTCCAGACTGTCCAGGTCTCCCTGTATCTGCAACCTATCTTCTAGCAGGGCCACACTCCCCCATAACTTGGTGTCATTCGCAAACTTGGCCAGCGAGCTTTTCACCCCCACATCTAAATCATTGATAAAGATGTTGCAAAGCACCAGTCCAAGCAGGGACCCCTGAGGGACACCACTGGCCACTTCTCGCCAAGACGACAGAGATCCATTCATGAGAACTATCTGGGTCCTACCATGCAGCTAGTTTTCCACCCACTGAACTGTTGAGTAGTTAAGCCCACAATTTTCCAATTTTTCCACAAGGATATCATGGGATACTAGATCAAAAGCCTTTTGGAAGTCTAGGTATATAATGTTGACCTTCTCTCCTGTGTCCAGGTGGTGAGAGACCTGTTCATAGAAGGTAAGATAAGACCTACCCGCAATGAAGCTATGTCATCTGTTGTTCAGAATCTTACCGTGAACAAGTGTATTGCACATAGATTCTTTAATGAGTTTTTCCAGGATTTTCCCTGGGATGGAGGTTAGGCTGATTGGCCTGTAGTTGCCTGGGTCCTCCCTTTTCCTCATCTTGAAGATGGGCACAACGTTGGCCCTCTTCCAATCCTCAGGGATCTCCCCTGTGTGCCATGATTTCTGAAAAAACTTTGCCAGGGGTTCTGTGATGACCTCAACCAGCCCCATCAGCACTCTCGGGTGAAGTCCATCTGGTCCTGCTGACTTATAAATATCTAGCTTTTCCAGTTGGTTTTGCATCAGCTCAGCATCCACAGTGGAAAAGCTGTCATTCCCACCATGCCCCCTGTGATCCTTATCTCACTTGTCTTTCCCCTTGGTCTGGTGAAATGCCGAAGCAAAATGGGCATTCAGGAGTTCATTTTTTTCCTAAGTGTCTGGAGGAGGGCCTGTCCAGGCAAGGTCAGTCCTGTTCCAGAGTGCTCCAGGTGTTCATACTGCACATGTGCAGACTTGGCACAATGGTGGGTTGCCTCATCTTTTGTTTCTTGAATGCTAAGGGTGGTTCCAAGGCCTGGGTCGTTGGTCCAGGTATTGGTGTTGATGGTTTGGTCATTCAGAGGGAGCTATTTTTAGACCTACTGCCATTGTCTCTCAAGCACCCTCATTCATCCCCATTCATTCAGGAACCAAGTTACATAGGAGGGGTAGGTGTGAGTCATGGGTTACACAACTGGGCCTGGGGACAGGATAGAGACTTGACAAACAAAATGGAAACTTGACATGACTTAAATCATATAGTACCAGTAAATCAGTAATATGGAACAGTAAAATCAATATCAACATAATAATTATACAATATAAAGAAGGAGAAAAAACAAAACAAATAGAACCTGCTACCAAAATAAAATGCTGAAGCTATGTCTTAGCTCACTTATATATAGGCAATAGAGAGGGAGAGACAAAGTCAGAAATGGCTGGGGAAGGGGAGGGAATGCGTTTAAAAAAAAAAGGAAAAAGAAAAACTGGGGGGTTTGCTACATAGCTGTCAATGTAATCTTTGTGGGCCCTGATGGTGCATAGCTGATATACATCCTCTTCAAGCTCCTGTACTTGGCCCTCCAGAAACTCCACTAGGGAGCACACCCCACAAGTGGAGGTACCCCCATGCATTGGTGACACACAAGGGGTGCATGTGTACCCCCTGAGATTGGCCACGTATCCCTTGAAAGCGCCAGCCGCGAAACCGGAAGAGCAGGCAGAAGTGCACTTCTGGTTTCGCTGCTGGTGATTCTGCATTTGGCGATTGGTCGCACTTGGCGATTGCCCCCCCCACCCGTTGGCAATCTGGTGCCCCCCCAGACTGGGGAGGCACCAGTCGCCCATGCCCCCATGCGCAGTTGCCAGCAGCCGCACCAGGCAGCCCTCACAGTTTGGGGCCACGGGCTGTGTCTGGGTGGAGGTCTCAGCGATTCCAGGACGCCTGCAGGTACAATGAGTCTCTGCCATGCCCTAGAGTGTGGTAATAGGTTATGCTACTACCTGTGAATTGGACAGCGAACTGCCAGCAAACTGCTTCCCCTGTTGGCAGTCCCTGTTTGCTGGCTCCTTGGTCAAGAGCTTCCTCCTTGGAATTAGGAAAGAAATCGTGCCCTCCCTGTTTTCCTCCCTTCCTCTGCAAGAATTGTCCCTACAAATACTTTATCCTCATTTAGAGTTTGCTTTTCTTTTTCCATGGATGTGCCCCTTGCTTGTGGTACTTCAGGAATGAGTAATAGGGTGCCAAGCTCTAGGTGACCAATTGAGAAAAAAAACCCCACCCTGTTATAGTTTGGGCTCCTGAAGACCATTTTCCCAGTTACTCATTATTAGTGGCTACAAAGTTTAGTCTCAAGTACTTCTTAGAAAATTCAGTTTATGGTACTTGTGCAACATAGGAAGGTTGTAGAAAGCCACAGCTGAACAAATAGAATCTGTTGGGATCTACTGGTTTAATTCAACCAAGCACTTGTGACCAATCGCTACATGTTTTTGTACCCTAACTTCGGGCTTCATGTTCTGAAAACTTAACATGTTACCAAAATCAAACTTGTTCGCTATTATCTGGATTAAGTCCTAAGGGAGAAAAGATTCAGGGTTGGTCCCCCGCTCCCCCCAGGCATAATTAAACAACAACCTATCATTCATAATTTCATAATCAAAAGCTTCAGAAAGACCTGCCTTCTCTGCCAGTCAGCTCTCTTTATGAAAATAACCTTATTTCTACTAAATTGGTTTGCTGCACATCTAGTGTAAAGGACATTATAATGTTCTACTACTAACTGGCTCCATGATAGGAAAGGACTTATTTTAATCTATTTTTAAAATTGAGAACCGTTCTGCAAAAAAGCAGTCCCATGTCAGAGGCTCAGTTCTGGATGCGAAAGTTGTCTCTGAGAAGTCTGGTGCTCTGCCAGTATAACATTGTGTCTTTTCACAAGAAATGGATGGTAACAAATTGCTTTTTTTCTGAGCACTGGCAGGTCTATAACCTCAAAGCGATGACATCCCAGGGCTTTCTACAGGAGAGCTCATCTTTTCTTTTCTTTTTTTCATTTTGGCAGAACAGATATTCTGTGATCGTCCTGCTGAGTTCCTCTAAAAAAAGAAATACATAGGTGAAATTTCTCAGGATAAGGCAGGCAAGTAAATACTATATTGAACATTGTATTTATTTGGATAGCTACCATACTAAATAAAAGAGTAGTGTTTCCGTGCTTTGTGCACACTCAACAATAAGATCAAATGCTAAAAGAGAAAAACATGGCAATTACCTCCAACTTGCAATACCCCAACCACAGCGCAATAGTGAGAGAAAAAAAATCAGATAATCACCAGTAGAGTCTCCCTCCAACTAACTCCCAATAAATAGCATAAGTGAAGAAACAATCAGTGTGCAAAGGCATTTGTTTGAAGTGAAATGTCTGTGTGAAGATGTTCAAAGGCAAGCACAGGATGGCCCAGCAGAAGTACAATTTTAGACAGCCTCAGCTGAATTCTAATAGTCAATCTAGCCTCATACAGAGCCAAGATAACACGCAAAGGAAAAGCCCTTAGCATCAGTAGTATCCAAGGGCCAACTATAGACTGTCTGCATTAGAGATGTTAGTTTATAATACTGAGACTAAAAAAAACAAGGCCATCACATGCAAGGCCTCAGAAAACAGAAGACTTCCTGATACTGGGGCTGAAATTAGATTACATTTATTAGATCTCAGTGGGATAAAAGATAGCTTTTCACTCCAGAATTTAGTTAAACATATGACTCACCTCCACTCAATGCTCCACCTACCAAGACATCGGAAAGAAAAGTATGTGTGTGTGGGGGGGGGATTGTCAGGTCTCAGATTTGTGGGAGGAGAGGACAGCTGGAGGTTGCCTAACCGGTAGCACTATTCCTTGCCTCAGTGTCATGGTGGGAGTGGGACCACACTTTGCCCCAGAGCAGTGGGGCTTTCTTTGAATTAACTGTTTTTCAGGTGCTGCAGCCAGCCCCATGCTGTGTGT
>NW_017729024.1:29947619-29954920 GCF_001723915.1 Gavialis gangeticus | reverse complement strand
GGGGGGGCAGGGGGAGGGGTTGGGACTTGTGCCTGTATAAACCCATGAATTTTTTCAGCCATATGTGGGCAATCAGTGTGTGCATATAGGAGCATATGAATAAGTACACAGAGCATTTAATCTTGAAGGATCCCAAATTGCTTTACTTATAGATGTACAAGCGCTTCAGATGATTCACTGTGCACTCCACTTAGCTATGACCATGTTTAGGATGAAATGCATTAGTTGTTTAACCTGTATTCTTTGGGGCAGGAAGAATATTGCGTCTGACTGAAAAAGCAGTGGAGATTAGGGAGGTAGAATGTAATCCCCTGGTCTGGAAAGTGGCTAGAACTTCAGAGTTAAAACCTTTATCTTTATGGAAAGTTCTGTAGAAAAATGACACAAAGCCAATATTTTGGTAGTGTTGATGTAGCTGTGATGGTCCAAAAGATGTGAGGGGCAAGAATTTTTGTAGGATCTTTCGTTGGGTCAACTGCATGGTTGGGATAGATTTAGACAAGCTTTTGACACTTGTCCAAGCCTATCCCAACCCCAAAGTTTGTTCAACAAAAGATATCACCCACAAAAATCCTTGCCTCTTACACAAAGCCAAGATCTCCATATTCCCTTATTTAAAAGATAACACTTCTAACTATGTGCTAATAGAATTATTTATGGGGCAAGGACTCTAGTAGTCAGAACAGACATGAGTAAAATAATGCATTCTTGCACTGGCGACACAATGGTGGGGGGAGCGGGCTACAGTGGGGCACGTGCCTCCCCAGATCTCTGTGCCAATGGTGGGGTGTGAGGCAAAGGGCTGGCACCCAGCCGCAGCCAGGGCCCAGCAGCAGCAGCAGGGGTGGTGGCGGCGGTGCAATTTTTGCACTGACAGTGTGCAGGGCTGCAACACAGTCAGATCCACTGCCCAGCAGCAGCGGGGGCAGAGGCAGCATGGAGTTGTGTCCCCCCACTATCAACGCTTATGCATCATCAATGCATTCCTGATTGCCCTTCTGATACAGCACTTCCTCCTTCCCTGGATTTTACCAATCCAAATACTGATCTGACCTCATACAGCACATACCAAGTCATACGAAGGCTATATTGCGAAAGCTATGCTTTTTTCTATCTTTGAAAGTTATCTGTAGTCTGAGCCAATAATGTGCTTAACAACCTTTAAAACTTCAATGTGGAAAAAGAAATCAGTGCTACAGTGACAGGCAACATTGCTTTTTAGGTCCAGAAACCACAACTTGATTTCTGAAGATGTTGAGCACCCCCCTAAAGGCCACTGTGGTCAATGGAAGCTGCAGATTCTTGGCTTCTTCAGGGGTCACGCAAGGTAGTTTGTTCATTTTGCTTCCTAGCACTGAGATGTCCAAAACATATTCTAACTGGATATGAGCTTTTGAAAAGTACATTTTTAGATTTATCCTAATTATTAACAAACGACATCCTTGTTGTTTGTAGTGGAAGGGCATTGACAGTGCCCTTTTCTCTTCTGCTTTTCCTCTGACATGTTATAGGGAGTTCTTGGTGTTGCAGATACTGCTCCTTTTAGGTTGTGCGAGAGAATCTGTAGTGGTGACTCCAGGGATTGCACATCAACGTAGGAGGTCCTTTGCAGTCTTATGCTCCTAACTGCTCTCCCAGTCTTTCCCTACTGTCAGTGAGCCAAGGAGCTGCCCCTATCTGGATGAGAGCAGAGTTTAGGTAATGTTAATATTTGTTTTTTGTGGCCAAAGCTACTTGGCTAATGGTGCCTTGAGTGGGGAAGGAGTAGAGGATTCATCTTTCATTTTTAACAAAATGAAGGAAAAATCAAGAAGTGCAGTGAAATGAACCTGGCATGTATCAAAATGCACCAGCATGTCAGGTTCCGGAGGGAAGAGGCCCTAGAAATAGTTTTTAATCAGCTACCTTATTATACGCATAAGGAAATGTTTCATTTCCAAGTTATCACCCAATGCTCACACTTACTCGCTAAGAGACAGGCTGTTTCCATGGCCTTTATTTCATTTCCTAGTAATAACAGAAACAGAACTTGTATTAAAAATAACAAGAGATCAAATTACCAGCTGCACCAAGCCAAAAGCAACCCTGGCACATTAATGAGAGGAACAGAGATAACACCATGACAGGTGTAGGTTCACCCTAGCCTGACACATTCTTGCCCTCTGATGTGCATCGCCCTTAGTTTAGATAGACATGAGCTTATATAAGAGTTGTTTGCTGCAAATTGACCCTTTGCTTTGCCTGTTATAGTGTCAGTATGAGAGGGGCTGTTATCCATCCTTGGCATGATTGAAGTTTACCTTATTGTCTCAAGTAATGGGGGTGGGTTTCTACTGTACTGGCTGGGAGCAAAATAGTCTTCATTTGTGTCTTGTGGAGGTTGCCACAAGAAATTATTTAAAATAGGGACATCTAGAGAAGAAAATAAGGCTGTTTTAGGGCTAAGGGGGTAGGGGGAGGCGGGGGATGGACACATAATCAATCTCCCCATTTCCAGATCTGCATATATGTTGGCATAACACTTCTTGACTTCTTGTCTAAAATACATGTACCTACACGAGAGGTTTAGTCCCTTCCTAGTTCTGCGGGGGCTAAGGAATCCAGGGACCCCGGGGAAATCAGCGGCAGGATAGCCGCTGTGTCAGGCCCGCCCTTGCCCGGCGAGAAAGAGCACTCACGAAGTGATTGCAGCTGGGGTCAGAGAGAGGCAGACTCAAAAGGGCCGGCGGCCCACGAGACGGCGGTGGAGGCAGAACCGGAAGTGCCCGGACAAGCGGCGGATACCGGCGATGCGGGAAGCAGGCAGAGGCGATCTGCCCAGCACCAGACCCGCACATTCTGGGGTGCGGGTAAGACCCCGGCAGGGGACCGGGTCAGAGCAGCGAGCAGTGGAAAACCCATCCCGGCAGTTCCCCTCAGAAGCCAGGGGAGACAGTGGGGCAGTGCGGCTGGTGCGAGGAGGGAGCGGCTCACCAGTCCGGTGAGCCGGCGACAACCCTACAAGGGTGAGGATTTTCCCTTCTCCCGAAATCCCAGGGAAGAGGGACACCCCGCGGGAGAACCAGGGTCATAGGGACCCAGCGGACGGAACTCCCTGCCGGAGGAAGTGTGGCTCAGCCCAGTGCGGAAACTGGGGCAAGCTGAACCCCGCGGGAAGAGGGGTATTGATCTGAGGACTATTCAGGCCAGTGGGGACCCTATAACCGGAGGCCAGGGCGAGGGTGTAGGGGTGGAGGAGCCCTCTGCGTCCCCAGGGACCCACATACACAGAGTGCCACTTTCGGACGTGCACGCACCAGACAAACAAAACTGAACCAGAGCAACATCAAAGTCATGGCAGGCGAGTTTGGCAGGTGCACTGTGGGACGTGACAGCGCGCTCCAGCAAGAGGGGTCTGTCTGAGCCGGACCAAGTTGAGGGACGAAGGGTCTACTCCTCACACTAGTGACTTTGGGTGTGTCCCAATAGCTTTACTATTGTTATATTGTCTACATTGTTCAGGGGACCAGTATGAGATATAAAAAGGACAGTATATTGCAAGGCTCTTTGTGTTGTGATCAAATTGGGAAAGTACCGCATTGGCAGTTTAGGGGGATGGGAGGGGTGGAAATTTTATTTTTAAATTAAACATTCTAATCAAATATATAGAAAATTTACAAACCTGTTATGAACAGCTTGAAAACAACCAGTGTGTCTCCACTGCCCTTTGGCCTTATCTCATGTCCTCATGGGATGCAATGCTCCAAATCCATCAGAAAACTCATGTCAACAGATTTTGGTGGATTCCTGAGATGCTGTAGATCAGGCAGATTAAAGTTTTCTTGTCTGGTGACCTCACTGAATGAATGCACTTGATGCATGTGACAATTTCTGGGGGACAAAATTGGTCCCAAAAAGTCTTTCAAAATCTTCCTAAGGTGCTGTTAGCAGTCCACCTGGCAAGCCATTCTTTTCCCTGCACCACATGCCGAGTAGGGCTGTGAGAAACAGCACCATTTCATTTTGACTTCTGTTTTGCCATTTCAAGGGGGCAGTGTTTCCTTTTGTGATTCTGTTTTATTTTGAAGCACTGTTACATTTTGTTTTGTTGAAACTCTTTCACTGTTTCAACGGGTTTTGATGTTTCGCCCATAGGCCATAATGGAGAATCATGAAAATGCCTAAAATGTTGTTATTTCTTGTCTGATTCAGATGAAAATTGCAGGGACAGTAGCTCCTTCTGAGGGCATGAAGCCTGCCAAGTGTCAAGGAGATAGATGAAGAGGTTTCTGCTCCTCAAACTGTTGAAAGGAAAACTCCTTTCACTTGCCGGCAGCAGCAGCCTCCTGTCATCCCGCACACAGATCCAGGGGCTCGCACCCCTTGGAGGGCTGTGGGGCTGTGCCAGACTCCTCCCAGGGGTGTGGGTCCCTGGATCAGTGTGCAGGATGACAGGCCACTGCCGCTGCTACCTAGGATCGAGGCTGGGCACAGCCTGTGCCAAGCTCCCAGAAGACTGCTGCTGCCATTGGCCCCAGCCGGCAGTGGCAGCATACTATCATCCAGCGTGCAGATCCAGGGGCCCGTGCCCCCGTGAGGGCTGCAGGGCTGTGTCAGACTCCTCCTGGGGGGTTCAGGCCCCTGGATCTGCAGGCGGGATGACAGTAGGCTGCTGCCAGCTGGGACCAGAGCTGAAGCCAAGCAAGCCCGACTTCGAAACTTGAAATGTTTCAAAGTGTTTTGAGTGCCCTCATTTTGTTTTGAAGTTGTTTCAAAGCCTTTTGCTTCATTTTGATTTTGCTGTTTTGAGCTCGAAATGCATCGAAACAGCTTTGAAAAGAAACACCTGGTGAAATTTCACACAGCCCTAATGCCCAGTCTGTTTCTCACAGTGGACGTGAAAAGTCCTTGAATGCTGTTTTGCAGTGCATCCATCTTTCTGGTCTTGCTTGACCCCAATGCCTCAGTCAAAGTTGTCTTTAAAGGCCCATGACTCTGGCTGTGTGTCCGCATTTCATACTTGTGGACTTGCCAACTGTGAACCCAGAAAAACAGGAAAGGATCCTACTGAGACTGTTGCTATAGCCTGCCTCAGGATTATTGAGCAGTAGGCATCTAGCATCTCATAGGCAGCACTTTATAATACTGCTTGGTCTAGTCTCTAAATATTCTCTGTCAGCCTCACAGGTCTACAGTCCTGTCCCCAAGTGTGGGTGCCCAACATCAGCCTTGCTGGGGGGTGACCCCTGCCAAGTTTAGATAGGTGGAGTCTACTGCTAGACTCCACCAGCAATGTGATACATAGAGGAAGTGGGATAGGTTCATCTAGCCTTTTTCCAGTTAGGCAACTTGAGGCTCAGGTTTCCAGCCTTTCCTTGCAAAAAGCCAAAACAAAGGTGGGAGCTCCCTATGTGCTGTGCTCCTCCACTGTCAGGTCAAGATTCATGTTCAGGATCCACCCCCAAGACTAGGGGAGTGAAGTGTTTATTGAAACCATACAACAAGTTCCCTTTCCTCCATCTGTGAATCAGAATCCTGCAAAACATGAGGCTAAATCCTTCCAGCAGCAGTGCTGGTGCATAAACTAGGCAAAAGTCACAGAGAACTCGAAGTAGGCTCACAGCAATTAGAATAATACTGAAGAAATAAAGATAACTTGCTGGGCTTTTCAGAAGGAGCAAGTATGTGGCTCAGGTATAGGCAATAGGCGAAGGATGTAAGGGATGTAATTACATGTTAAAAGGTCACGGTTTCCCTAAAGACATGACAATTCACAGACTGCTCTCTGCATGTCATCAGATTCCTTCATCTGCTCCAGATCAAAGCTGATTTGAGCTTCCATCCTGTCTTCAGCTGTGGCATGCTGACACTTTATTTGAGGCTGCCAGGGTGGATCTGGGGGTGTGTGCAGTGATGTAGTCACACTCCTCCTTTGATTCCTATTGCATCCACATTTTAAAACCAACTGCCTGGGAGGTGCAGCAGCACTTCTATTCAGGCAGCTGAATACGTTTCATTTTGCTTTATGTGACTATTCAATTAGTTCCAGGGGTAATTGAGTGAACTCATTTGGATAACTGACTCAGTCTCATGGCACTAAGTATGTCACGCTCTGCAGTTCATCCTGTGCCTTTTGGAAAAATAAAACAAGACTGTGATTTCTTTGCATTTAATAATTATTGCTTGTCCATTCTAAATAAGGTGGTCCTGGCCCTGCCAGCCCACCCAGCTTCTGACCTGCTTCTCTGTCCTTATTCATTTTTTTTTTGCTTCTCTCTGCCCAAGCCATGTGCCTTAGTTATCACACCTTAAGTGCGCTTCTCCCACATCCATCTCTGTGCCTTCTTCCAAGCAGCCCATAAGCTTGGCACCCTCTCTCCTGGCCAGTCAACCACATCCACTCCTTCCTTGTTTGAGATCCTTCTGACAACCCACTTTTCTTTCAAGACTTATAAGAACTAGCCCTTTCCACAAAGTTCTGAGTGCCAAATAACAGTGTGTAAATACATTTGAAAAAACCCAAACCCATAGGAATAAAACAATGTCCCAATACTACTGCTCAGTCACATTATTTCACTCATAGCTACATTTTATCTATGGAGTGCCTGTCTCAGTGGGAAGTCCTTTAGGGCAGCTGTCAATTCTTTTTCTAGATGAAAAGTGCATGGCTCAATTGGCAGCATATCAATAATAATTATTCCAATACTGTACATTGTGTGCTCTCTGTGAGACACTGTAAAGTAGCTGGTCTGAAAATAAGGGTTTTATATATGCCAGAAAAAAGCAAGGAAAGTTTTCATTTGTATACTTAGGGTACATTTTGTGTCCATGGCCTTCACAAGGCCTATTCAGTGGAACTGGTCAGAATTTTTTTGTGTGTGGAATTTCAGTTTTTCAGTAAAAATTCAAACACAAAACAATTCTGGCAAAAATCAAATATTTTGCCTTGAAAATGAGGCTGAAGTGCCTCCTGGGAGGAGTATTTGTACATCTCCTACCGTGCGTCGTGTTCTACCCTTCAGAGAAGACAGAGAATGCATCATGGGAGGATCCGGTTGTCAAGAATAACATTTTCCTTCAAAAATATTTGTGGGCAGTGGCAACACATAGGGGATGCATGGGGGTGCACATGCATCCCCTGAGAACACTGGTGCACCCCTGACAGGCTACGCTCCCTACTTAGGTGACAGGCAGGGGGGCAGGTGGCAGCACCAGTGCCCCCCCTGTGATCACTGGCTGGGGAGTGGGAGTGCCAGATGAAGCACCGCAGCCACTTCCAGGAGCGCTGCAGCGGCTTCCTGTTCGGTGCTATCAACCGCGTG
>NW_017729024.1:29942603-29947581 GCF_001723915.1 Gavialis gangeticus | reverse complement strand
CCCCCCCCCCCCCGGTTGGTGAGATTGGCTGCAGGGGGACCCCTCTCCCCCCTGACTAAGGTGGCACCAGTCACCCATGTTTGTGGGTGAGAACCAGCTCTACTATGAAGCTGGGTGGTTCACCTTGTATCCTATTCTGAGGGTTTTAGCAATGTTTAAATGATACTTGACACCTTTTGCTGTTCTTACACACCTGGATTAATTTCACCCTGAAAAGCATGTATTAATGGACAAAAAGACTTCTACATCCATCCTCTTATGCCTATAGATGCTTTTAGCCTAAATTGACAGCAGCCACATCTAGGCAAGGGACAGAAATTACCCATAAACCAGTATAAGTGATTGGAAACTGGTTCAAATCTGTAACACAACAGAAATTCAGTGTACTGAAACGGCTTTCAAAATGGCTGAAACTGGTTTAAGATAAATCTGGATCAATATAGTATTAGACTTAACTGATTTAGGTTAAATTGGTTTCTTCAACTTCTGTTCCACATCCCCTCCAGATTCAAGCTGTCTGCTCCAGCAGAGCAGGGAGGTGGGCTCTAGCACCCCTTGGCTTCTGGCCTGGGCTACTGTAGGCATGTGGCTGCATTTCTGGCAGCAAAAGTGAACTTCTGTTCACTTACTTATTGATTCAATATACACAGCTTGAACCAATCTTTTGTAAAGATTGAATCGATTCAGACTCGGGTTTTTTGACTATCTGTACTTAGCCCTAATGAGGGATTACTGTTTAAACAAGCTGTCATCCCAGAAGGGATCCCCTGGCAATCCATTTCTATTATCATTGCAACAAAGAAATCATGGCAGGAGGCAAAAATGCTTCTTGCCTGTCACGCTTTTAGGAGCCAGAAGCTGGGGAGATGAAGACACGCCAATCATTGTAAATGGGCTAGCATGTTATATTTCCTCCATATTACTGACACGTGGGAGAGTGTCTTTAGTTCCCAACAGGAATGAGACCTGAAAAATTTTCATGGTGTCAGTGCACAGAGCAACAGAGAAAAGGGTCTGCATTGGGTAACAAGTGTAAAAAGAAATAGACTCCCAGTTGTGCGAGAACAGTAACTCAGAGTAAATAGCTTGTTTTAGGCCCCTGGTAGATGTTCAATTAAAGGTATGATGAGATCTGATCTGCATGTCACATGAGCATGGCAGGAAACATGATTGTGGAATTGGGGATCCGATCTCAGTCGTGTCCTATTGCCAGTGCAGGGAGAGCCCAGGATAATGATCCCAAGTGTCATGAGGGCAGATCCCAACCCTGTCCCCAGTTGGTCCCAATCAGGGCAATTCATCCCCAGAACAAGTGCCACCTACAGCAAGCCCAGAGCAGTGCCCAGGGCAACCAACCCCCTGAAGCAACAGGCCCCATTCTGCTCCAGCCCTTAAAAGCCAGGCCCAACCTGCAGTATCCTTGTCTGGGTAAAGGCAAAAGTTCTTGCTCCTGACCCTCCATGAGCTTGCTGATTTTCCGGCTTTGGCTCCTGGTTCTGGTTCCAGCTTCCAATTCTGTTAAGACCCTTGGAATTCCCTGATCTGGCAGTGACTTCCAGATCAGGATTTGACTTCCGGCTCTGGCTCCTGATCCTGGTTAATCCTCATCTTACCTTCTTTCCAGCTTCAGCTTCTGACCCATGTCCATCTTGACCTTGGTTATAGCTCCCAGTTCCATATCCAACACCAGGCCCCTTTGTACCCCAGCTCCTGGGAAACTGACCCAGACTGCATGTGTGCTTCCAGTGCCTAACCACTAGGCAAGAGACCCCACATCCCAGTCCCTAATAATGGGCTCCCCCTGAACTGAGAAGTAGCATGCTTGGAGTCTGGTGTACCTGTGGCTCAGAGCATCAGTCAGCTGATCAGTCAGCAAAAGCAGAGCATCATTAGAGCTTCAGTCAACCACACATTCAATTTCAGGCTCTATGAGATCCAGCCACAAAATAGCTACACATACTTTATATAATAACTTTGTGGCTTAACCCCTGTTTTATCATGCCATTAATTTCTTGAATGGGTGGCTGGGTTACTACTTATGATGTGATTAATTGGCTAATCACATCCTAAGTGTAACATCTGCCAGGGGCCTTAGGCTTCCTGACTTATGATAAAACAGATCTGTTTGGACAGAAAGTTCTGATCATCTGAATTGTCTTTTATGACTACCTCACGTTTGCTCTGCAATTACTGTTCCACTTATATTCTACCTGTCTTGCTGCTGATCCTTTGGTATCATTTCCCAGGACCACCTGTGGCTTCTTCTCAGAGCTCAACCCCAAAAGCTCAGGACTTGGACATACGCAGACAAGGTTCTTTGGGTAAATCTGCTATATTTTATTAGACCAACTCAAATAGTTGGAAAAAATCTTCTTAGCAAGCTTCAGGTATAAATACCCATTGTCAGGCTGAAGAAATATCTGCAGTTGGTGTGTGCTCTTCCTGGATAGAAGTGCATCTTCCCTAATACTATACAACATATATACAAAGAGATTATGAAAACTTTTCTGCAACATCCATCCAACATAGAAAGAAGAAATGGAACAAATTACTCCAGGAACAACTTTCCCAGCCACAAAACAACCATCAGAGAAACAACATCACCACCTTACAACATTCCAACCTCAGACTCAGTGAAACTGAAAGCAGCAACCATCCCTCAAATATCATCAATCTCTCCACACACACACTTATCAAAATTGAAAAATGTGTCCTCTCTAAAGCAGGGGTTCCTAAACCCTGGGCCGCTAAGGGTTGGCTGCCAGTCCAGAAGTGACTGGCATACTGTGGACTGGCAGCCAACCCTTTTTTATACTGAGTATTTTATATTCAGTATGAAAAAGGTTTGGCTGCCAGTCCACAGTATGCCAGTCACTTCTGGTCCACAGTTTGCCAGTCTGCAGCCACTTCCAGTCCATGGTCACTTCTGGTTCATGGTCACTTCCAGTCCACAGCATAAAACAGTTGGGAACCCCTGCTCTAAAGTCCTGAATTTCTGTCCAGAAAAATACCCTAATAATATGGAGAACTAGAAGAATCCTTTCAACGCCTCTGCCTCAAGGAATATTTCCACAACCAGAAAGAATCCACTTCCAACAACAATTCATCTTCTGACAACGCTGAGGAAAAGATCAACCCCGCAAAAACCCCAAAAGGTGAGATTGGACACCTCGCAGTGGATGAAACTCTAACTTTGACCATTATATTGACTGCTTCAGGGAAAGAATGAACAATGAAATAATCAACAACACATGCCACCATAACAGCCTCTCCCTATCAGAGAGAAAGCACATAGAATCTCTAAGTTCTAGCCACCAACTAGTAATAAAACCAGCAGATAAAGGAAGAGCCATAGTCATCCTTAACCATGGAGACTACATAAAAGAAGCCAACAGACAACTCTTTGACACCACCTACTATAAGGAACTACAGGAAGGTCCTACTCCCTTTTTCACCTTGAAACTCAAAAATGCCATCAAATCATTTCCATCAGAATTACGAGAAAAACTACAGACCTTGAGCCCCCCACTACCCAACCCAGGGACTTCTTGCATTCTCCCTAAAATCCACAAACAAGGGAACTCTGGTAGACCTATCATATCCAACCATGGAGCCCTAACTGAGGAAATACCGGGTTTCACTGAATCAATCCTAACACCTCTTGTCACCCAAAGAGCAAGTTTTGGCCAAGACTCTACATACTTTCTACAAAAACTTAAAAAGATAAACCACATTCCCAGCAACACCCTCCTAGCTACCATGGATGTTACCAGCTTATATAACAACATCCCACACCAGGATGGCATCCAAGCCTGCCTTACATACCTACAAGAGTTATCTCATTGCACAAAATAGTTAACGGGGTGCTCAACCTCTAGCCCACAAGCTAGATCATGCCCCCAGCACCATGTCATCCAGTCCATGCGGTTCCCCACTTAGCTAAAATTTTGGTAATGGAGGAGCAGTGACACTGTTATCCTGTTGCCAAAGTTCCAGACCTGTGGGGAGCCCTGGGCCCTGCACACTAGATTAAGCACCTGATCCCAGCACCCCCTGTGGGGGGTGAAACTAGGCCCCAAGACCCAATCCTGACATGCAGGGGCAGTGATGGGCCTTGGTATTCCAGCACATGAGGGCAGTGCCAGGGCCCATTCCTGGCACACAAGGGCAGTGCTAGGTGCTGGGGCAAATGGGGACCAGCTGTGTCCCTACAGGGCCTGATCCCAGCATGAAGGACCCAATCTGACCCATGGGGCCTGATCCAGACCATGGACTGGTCCTGTGCCACTCATCTGACCAGCAGGGCCAAAAGCTTGAGCACTACTAGTTAAGAGCCTTGCTGATAAATTAAAGTGCTTGGAAGGTTCCACCATCCGGTAGCTGTATGGTGACATATATGAAATGAGCTAAGGACCCCCAGGGCAATCTTTAGTAAGCAGAGGGTTACATTACAAAACACCACCACAAGTAATAGTAATCGGCATTCTCTTTAGAAATAATATCCTTTAATGATTTGGAAGCAACTAAGTATAAAATATCTCTTTGAAGAAAAAAGCATAGAATAGCAAATACAATAAAATAAGGAGCACGGGTCAAATCTAGATGGCAGACATATAAATAGCCAGCTAACTTGGCAAATATCCTTTCCCAGAAAACAGAGACATTTTTTTTTGCAGTACAGAGAGTCAAATGTTAAACTAGGTTCTATGGAAAACAAAATCTAATTAAAGCCCACAGAAATTCCCATAACGGCTTCCACTTGTGTCTATTGCCATTCTAATGCAATAATGAATAAAGTTATGAAAAAAGTAGGATATGATATAGCTAGTGTCTATCATTCTGTGGGCATGGAGACTATGGCAAAGAATGGAAATGGGATCAAAATACTGCTTAAGTAGACAACAAGTAAAATTCTTATATAATAAAGAGCTTAGTCCATCTGTCTATCTGTCCATAATGCTCTTGGAGCACTCTGATT
>NW_017729024.1:29917600-29941833 GCF_001723915.1 Gavialis gangeticus | reverse complement strand
TAGGTTTTTTTCATAACTAACTCAGAATTTTGGAGGGGGATAATATTGTTTTTTCCACCGCTACTTTATCAGGTGCCTGTTTAAAAGGTGCAGGCATGCCAATGGGCTTGTGTTATAGCGCTCGGGTCAGGGAAGATGCCTTTATAGTTGTGTCTGCTTTCAAATTTCTGTACTGGTCAATTGTATCAGATTAAAATATCAATGACAGAATGGTTTTTATTTCACTATTTCTTTTTCTCTTTTTTTTTAATGTAAGGACCTTTGACCCATTTCTGCTTATTTGGGAGCATCTGTGGTGTCCAGTTTCACAAATTCAGAGACAAGTCTGTCTGAGCTCCTTTCCTTGCTGTCAGGAATTAGAAAGATATGGACATTGAAACAGAACCTCAGCTGAAAATGATCAATGAAATGTCAGAGGAGAGAAGAGGAGGTACTATTATGCCACCTTTCAACCCCTCTGATCCTGTGTAGTGCAAAGGGGTCAGAGTAGGGTTGAGCATCTGGCCTATTCTCTTTTTGCTTCCCTCTCTGCTTTCGTTCTTAAGTGTTTCCAATTTTTCTCTCTTCAAATAACTGTTTATGTTAAGTGATTTTTTGCAGGTCTATACATCGTGCTTGAACCTTCCTTGCTTCTTTAAGTTCAGATTCCACATCATATCTGCTCCTTTCTGGAAAGATTTGAAAATCTGGCTGACAGCTTTCCAGGAACTGGTTCTACTTTTGCCTCTGAGAAGGCAGGATTTGGGAGAGTCCATCTTAGTACTCCCAAGCAAAGTATCTTCTTTAACAAGTTTTCAGTGTCACCTTTCTCTTCGACTGGTATTTCCAAGGGGCAGTATGACAGTGGTAACCAGACTTCTGGAACTTGTGGAAGATGGAGCTATTTAATTTTTCCCCTACCTCTAACAGCCAGGCTGGATGTTTTCTGTTTACCTGTGCAAAACTGGGTAGCAAAGTCCCTGAAGTCTTGGAGAATACAACTTCACTTTGTGTTATACAGGCAGTCCTTGCACTTACGGAGGGTTACGTTCCTGGAAAAGGCGTTGTAAGTCGAAACGATGTAAGTCAAATCTGATTTTCCCATAAAAACAATGTTATAATAGGGGGTTACATTCCTGACCAAGGAATGCCCAACTTTTTATAGAAATGACCATAAACACCATATTTAAATCAACTATTTAATCAACTATAAATTATATGCACTGTACAGTACAAAGCTTTCTAAATTGTACTGTATATAAATCGATTAAACAGGGCAATACAGTAACTAATCACATACAATTTTATTTAATGAGAAGGTGAAGGAACATCTTCATCAGGGTCATGGAATTCAGAAGGGCTTCTTTGGGGAGATTTTGGGGAGACTTAGGGCCACTCGATGGCTTTTTGAGAAACTGATCCAGGGATGTTTGTTTTGCTGCCCCCTTTTTCTCATTGTAAATTTCCCTGTAGTGCCATAAGTGCGAGGATCCAGAACTGTAAGTGTAAATGGCGGAGCGCCATAAGTGCAAATCGCTGTAAGTAGAAACGCTCTAAGTTGAGGACTGCCTGTATCTGGTGAGTTTTACAATGTTCAGGTTGGAGCTGCTTCTCTGTGCTTCATCTCTGCTTGGGAACAGTCTCCACCCTACTGATGGGCTATGACTAAGGTGGCCATCATAGAGGACATTCTGGTTTTCTGCTACTCTGTCCTCTGTCCTCTGTTGATATGAAACCGGATGACTTTATGTCTTCTGGTGAAAAACAGAGGACATAAAAGCATACAGTTTTGTATCAACAGAGGATAGAGGACAACCGGATTGTCCTCTATGATGGCCACCCTAGCTATGACTAATGTTCCTAGTATCTCACTGCTAGAACAGAAGTGGGGTGTCCATGTGTCCCAAAGAGCAGAAACCTTGGCCTGTCCCTTGCCATTCTAGACCTGTTCTTTGGATACACAGAAAACCTTAACTTTTCAAGTTTGTTTACATTAATAATTTCGCTTCAAAGAATTGAGAAAGAAATGTTACAGTTGCCTACAAATCCCCTCCTCCCCCAGCTTTCAGAGGATCGAGTTATGCTTAGAGGTTGCAAATATAAACATGACAAGGAGGGAGGCAGTCAGATCTCAGAACCTTTTTTACAAGTAGCCCTGTGACCTTTACTAGCTGAAAAAGTGACGGGTGCATATTATCAGTGCACTTAACTTTACCGTAATGCTATAAACAGGCCTTCAAGCAAAGCTATAGACACATGCATAATATATTTACCATCCTATTTGCCCAGGCATTCAACTGGATGCACTATAACTATCAGCCTGAACACTGCTGCATCACCAGAAACGTGAGGACAGGAGCCAGCAAGTAAAAAGGCACCAGAGTCAGTAACTGCCACCAGTGTCTTGCATAGAGAACAGCAAATCATGCGGCCTGGAGTAGCTAACAGTCAAGGCAGCAAAAAGGAATGCTTAACAGGAAACCAGATAAGGACAAATGAATACTATTACTCGGGTATGTAAACATTCCCTATTTTCTTCATATGTCAGCTGCCTATGGACAGCAGTGTTCACCCAGTCATTTTCCTGATCATTTGCACAGAGGCTATGCAATGAGACTATAATTGCTCTGCAATGAGGCTTGTGGGTGGGCTTTGGTTGGGCCACCTACACATTGCAGGAATTTTCTAAAGTCCAAGTCTGACTCCACTGAAGTCACCCGGAGTTTCGCCGTTTGACTTTAAATGGGAGCAGAATGGCCTCTTCACCAAGAACCCCACAGCTCTGAGTGATGGGTGCATGGCTTAGTCTTTTCTTCCTTTCTTTGGGTAGTGCAGGATTGAGACCATCCAATGTCTTGCACCTACTGCATTTAGTTTTCTTCCCTACCACACCCCAACCCCCATAGTGCAGGGTGCTCACTGGAGAAGGAATGGACAGCTGGTGACTTCAGCTTGGTTTCCTGTTCATCCAAAAAAGAAACCCAGGGTTAAGGGCCTTGACTGAATCCTCAAGCCCCCAGTGTCTGAAGGTTGGTACATATGGCCTCCTGCCTGCTGGGACTATAGTCTTGACTGTCTAGGACTGTTCCCTGCAAGGTATACAACTATTACACATATTTTTCTACTGCTTCTTACAGCAGGAACCAGCATCTTGTTAATTCCTCCTTTTACACCTGTTTTCTAGAGCAGTGGTTTTCAACCTTTTTCATTTTTGAACCCCTAAAACATTTGAATGGAGGTGTGGAGCCCTTTGAATTGTAAGTGTGGGTATTCACATACTTTTGATTGATTGTAGTCATCTTTTGTATACCTCTTTGGCATAGTCTGTGGACCCCCAAGGGTCTGCAGACCACACGTTGAAAACCACTGTTCTAGAGTGTGCCCTCTTGCAGATGTGGCTTGTCTCTAAACATCCTCTGCAGTGACTCTGTCACAGTTTTGTTGATTTCTGCTATAAGTTGTAGTTGCTTTTTGGTTGAGGAAGGACATTTTTCCTTGGGTGCTCTCTGTGTGCGCTTGCTTAGGCCTTAGCAGGTTGCCTACCTATTTGCTTGCGGCAGTGTATGCTTTATTTTGGTGTTAATGATTCAGGCCCTGAGTGTGCAAGCCCTAAAGGAGCAGCTAAGTTAAATGATCCATCCCTGTTGGTGCCTATGTACCAGACAGGGCCTAAATTTATAAACATAAAGCCTTTCTATATACAAGAACAGTGGAGCTAGCACTGTGCCCAGATCCCAGTCATCACTTTGACTCCTTGACAAGGGGAATGGGCAAAAAGTCCATAAATGTCTTTAACATGTTTGCTATTGTGGCACATGATACAGTCAAAAAGCAGGCGCTAGATAGCAACATTATGTACTTTTACACTTCTGTTAAACCAGTTTGGTGCATTATCTGTTTTTCATATCAGAGCATGGAGTTCTTCCAATAGATTAGGTTTCTATTACACATTGGCCTAGCTCAACCTTCCTACTTAAAGTTGTTCAATCTAGTTCAACTAGTTATTAATAAAAGCAGTGGCTAGTCTGTCTTCTGGCTTCAATGGGGCCTAACCTTAGACAGTAACATTTCGCTCTGCAAATGAATATGCCTGAGGTTTAAAACCCAGAGCTGTGATCTGCTTTCTGTAGTAATTAATAGCTACTTTAGGTTTCTAATATAGTGAGACCACATTTTTTCCTACTGTAAAATGCCTAGAGTTATGCCTTTAATTGCTTTATATAATAGAGGTAAAATTACCATATTAAAAAGGGGCTTACATGGTAAATTAGCGTTTGATGGAATTCTGGTCTATCTGCAGAAAAGGAAAAGATAATGTCAGAAAAAGTATCTAGTATTTTGCATAATATTTGCATATCCTAGTAATGCTATTATTATTTCTGAATGTGACTAATTAGATATTTAAAAATAGCTTTTCTCTTCCCTAAAATAAATAGAGATCTCAAAGTACTCTCTTTAAGATTTTTAATTTCAATATGAACATCTGAGGTAGAAAATTATTACAGATAAGAGGATCAGGTTCTCTGAGTAAGATGTTTGGGAGGCATTTTGAAGTTTGTGTTTCTTCTTTGTTTGTTATTATATACTAGCAAATTGCCCATTAAGAATGACGAGGGGGGGAGGGGCAGGTGGGGACGGAGCCCCACGAATGGCCTTGTGCTCCTCCCCCAACGCTCTGGGTCCAGGCCCGCTCTGCCTCCCCCCTCCCCCCCAGCACTCCGGGTCTGGCCCTGCTCTATTCCCCCTCCCCCCCCCGCTCTGTGTCCCCCTGGCCTGTCTCTGCCTCCCTCCTGCCCTGCCTACCACCTCCCCTTCCCTCCTGGCTGTTCTGGGAGGTGGTGGGGCTGGGGGGCACCACCACTGTGATCCCCCTTCACTTTCAGACAGGGAGGTGTGGGGAAGCTCCGCTGTCCAGGTGGCCGGGGCGTGTTCGCTGCCACCACAAACTTCCCTGGCAGCGGCTCAAACTTGGACCTGCGCAGCCCAGGCCAGGCAGCCAATCGCTGCCCGCCCTCTTGGCAGCACATGCGCAGTTGCCCAAAAGTGTTACGGACAGACACCCAGACAGACAGGCTAAGCCTTTTATTATATTACATGTGTACAGTACCTAGCACTTTTTTGAGGTCTTTAACTGCTACAACAATATACATGCCAAATAACATGATTATAGTAACCTGTAGGCATCACCTTTGGGATCCAGTTCTGGTAGGAGCCGTACAAATAGATAATAACAGGGGAACTGCCATCACAAATGGTCTACAATATGAAATAAAGTGTTACAAATGTAAACATCTTCTCCATGTCTCCATGTCTCTACTTCCAGAGTCTTGTAGAGCAGATGTGGCAACTTCTGGTTTGCTTTCGGTTATAGGCTGCCCAGGAAGGCATTTTGGACAAGTTAACTGAGAGAGTCAAGTTAGACAGCGAGACAGAGATATTCCACAGGTCTAAACTGAACCTATCCATTAATTTCAGTGGAGTTTCATGTAAAATAACAAATGATTGGCTCTGTCATCTGATCTACGTTAGACTGGAATGGTGGGTCAGATTTTAAAGATGACAGTTAAGTCAGGAAAATGCAGGGGGGGTGGACATGTTCTTAAATAATCTTGTCTTTTTCACTGACTTACTGACAATCTATTTTTGATTTTTTTTAAATGACATTAAATGTACTGATGCCTGGCATCCTAGCTGTCACCACAATAGGTAATTGGTGTGCTGTATGCACTGGAAAATGTAAAAGTGGTGGGTGAAAAAATTACAATGGCGTGCATAATTGTGAACTGTAATAGAACAAGTCTGCATGGCACTGCAGTAGCTCTGGGAACACTCTGTCCATTCCCAAGCCATGGTGCCATTTTTGAAGAGACTCTAGAATCTGGTCAGTCTCCTGGCAGAGACAGGCTTATAACACCCTTCCTATTGCTTCTATAAGAAAAAGGTAATGCCCTACTAAAATGTGTAATAAGAGTAATACACATAATCAGAGTAGATATCTCTGGGTAATTATTGATGACTGCAACCCATTTAACATTTTGGATAAGCTGAGTATTGATTTTCCTTTCTTACTGCTGTAAGAGTAAGCTCTTTTTCTGCGGGTCTGCACAGTGGAATTCCTGCTGCTGCAGACTAGTGAAAAATCAATGAGGTATTCTTGTCCTATTGGAGTTGTTGTTTTTTTTTTTAACTGCAGCTTAAAGTTATCTATCCTCTACAAACCCACTCTCTCCTGCCACTGGCTGAATTCCCCATGATTGCTGTTGGAGGCTGCTGGTAGGTGTGCTGCTGTTCTGATTGTTTACCTTTTTAAGTCACGTCAAAGGCACAAAAAGCAAAAAATAGGAGCCTTTTTTTGTCTATTTCATAAGAAACATAAAAAAAATAAATATCTCCTGTCATCCAAAAAAAGGAGGCTATTTTATCAAAGGAAAAAATTATACTTAAATTACAGCGCGAAGCTGCTCCTGTGCGAATAAGGGTGAGTCATGTAGGGAGTCATGCTGGTTCCAGTGGGAGTTTCAACATGAGCAAAGACTGCTCAGTTCAGTAAGGTTCTGCAAGGCTGAGTCCTCCTGTTCTTCTCTTTATTAATTGCTTTTCCATGAAGCACGGGGCTTTTGAAAGTTTAGATTTTAAATCGTGGGGACAATCACTTAGCCTCTCTGAGCATCTCTTTATCCTAGCTTTCTCGCATCTCTGCGCAGAGTTGTCTGGGTGATAGGCAGCTGTTTTCTCACTCTCACACTGAAGAAATGGAGGCCAGCATACAGCTTGTAAACGTGGGTCCTTTCACAACTGATGTGGGGGTTGCCAAGGAACAAATGGAAATCAGTTTTATGTAATACTACTCATGGGTATTCTCCAGCACTTTCCAAAGTGACAACAAGTAAATGGGTTTCGTGTAAAGGCAAACGCCAAGCATCCATTCTATACTTTGACATTATATATGCTGACTAGGGCAACACAAGCTGTTTTGCTGTGTGGGGGAGTGTTGGCTGCAAGACAGTGTCCCATTGCAAACAGAATCAATAATTAGTGGTTTTTGTCAAGGTGTCCTTTGCATTTTCCCCTTGTGAGCTTCTCCTCCTAAAGCAGTTAAGTGTTGGGAACCTTCAAGCAAAAGACGTGCCTACTGGGACCATCTGACTTCCTCCACCTTCCAGAATGAAATGTGAAAAGTCAGGCTTGTAACTCTAAATATGGTCTCCAATTTCTTCCTACTCATAGCTCACTGTATATATAGGACTACCCTTCTAGCCAAAAACTGAGTGAGTTCTGTTTTTAAGTACAAGTTCCTTATTGTTATGCAACAGCAGCCAGTTTAAGTCAGTTGTAGGTCACTGTAGTTGCTTTCATTGTACAGTTCAAATTCCTGTTTTTTGCTGTGTTTCCGGGCTCCTCCTCTCTGACCTGCACCCGAAAGAGCAGGTTTAAGCCATGTGTTATGTGAGTGGATTCTTGCTATCAGATGTGCCTCAGCGTGCCATTCCCTGGATTGTTGTCCTTGAGCCAAGCCTGTTTATGCTTGTCTCAAAAGGATAGGCATGCTTAGTTCAAGGCTTTTCCAAAGCCAGCCTTTCAGATTTATTTTTTGGTCAGAGCTCCTTTTCCATGCAGGAACAGAGCATTTCTTTGTCTGGTCTGAAATGACTTTAATGCTAGGATTAGTGCCTTTGGCCAGCTTCAAGTCAGCAGAACTTTCCGTGCCTGTTTCTTGAACTTTCCAACAGTGAGAAAACTGTCATTGAATCTGTCAATGCTGGGTCATCATCACTAATGCCAACAGCTCTGGAACCGGCTATTGCAGCTCACTCAGTACCACACATTCCCTGAGCATTGGCTTAGCACACACCTGTCAGTGCCAAGAATAACTCTCATCCAGGGTCTCAGTGTCTAGGGACAGACATAATACATAGATTTAAGTGATCAGAAACTGGTTTAAACCTGTAACAGAACAGATGTTCAGTGCAAATAAACCAGTCTGAAAATGACTGAAACCGGTTTGAGATAAACCTGGTTGAATGTAGTATCAGACTTAAGTGACTTGGGTCAAACTGCAATGTCTGTCCCAGACCCCTTCTTGGTTTAAGTTAAACCAGAGTCTTCCAGCATCCTAGATGCTTTGCTGGGTGGGGCTCTGCTCTCTGGTTCAGCGCAGCAGGTCTGGCCCTGCTCTTCTGCTCCCTGGATGCAGGCTTGGCAGAGACTGCAGGTACAGCTGCATCTTCCTGGTCTCTTCCTGCTCACCCCCACCCTCCTCTACTCCCTGTTCAATCAGGGATTCCCCCCTCCCCTCTGCCTTATACAGACACCTCTCAGCATTAGCTAGCATACCACATGCTGGCTATGGTCCATGCTGTTGCAGACAGGACAAAGGCAGAAAGAACAGTGTCATCTTCGGGCTTTTTGGAGCTAATCAACAGGTAACTGGTAATGTCCCTCCATTCCTTCCTTGGAAAAAGTTGTTTAAGAAGAGCTTGAACTAGTGAGAGAGGCTTTGTTTTGTTTTATGGGCTGATAAATGCTAACAACTGCCTGTGTAACTCTCTGCTGTGTAATTCAGTGCTCTGTTATCAACAGGGGGGTGGGGAATGGCCACTCTCTATGGGAATGTCTATCCACCTCCAAATCAGTTCAAGCTTTGCAGGTTAGACTAATCTGCAAAGATTGAATCAATTCAGGCTCAGGCTTTTTAAATGTCTGTCCCTAGCCAGTAAGGTCTAGTGTTTGTTTCCACTCTCCACCATATTCAGGAGACTGTGCATCAGGGAATTTCGTGTAGTTGCAGAGAAGGAGGGATTCTCCAAGGAGCGTGTGTGTGGGGGCGCGGGGGTGAGGATGTCTGTAGATCTCAATTCCAGCTTTCTTGGACAGAGACCATCTCTGCTATGTCCAGGACTGTCATCCAGGATGGTATCAGCATTCCCTTATTTAGGGGAGGTACAATCACTTTAAGCCAGAGCACTTCATATTGGTGGCCATCCCTCATTGGATGGGCCCAAAGTGCTGTCTGAGTCTCCAGAGGTGGGATATCTTCTTTTTCTTTTCTTTTCTTTTTCTGAAGTTTTAATTTTTACTCCCTACTAAATTCTACCAAATAACTCAAAAGCATATAGGTATGTTGTTCTCTATTAAATTTGATGGGACTTTCCTACAAGGGTAATTTTTGGTGTGCCAGAAATGTCTCAGTTTGGCCCCAAACTTAATGAGTGCAAATAAGATATATATCATACTATGGATTACATGGACAGATTTATTTTTGGTGGTTGTGATCTATCACTGCCACTCTAAATATATAGCCCAGCCTATTGAGTTTACGCTGGGAGCATAGCAGTGGGATACTTTTACCTTACTACATGCCTTAATGTGGTGACTTTTAACTATAGTAAAGCTTCTTTGGCAAAGGTCAGCAAATAACTGTCCAGCTCATGACATTTGCACATTGCAGTCTCTCAGCCTTAGCTTCCCCCTTCTCTCCTGGTACTGTATGCTGTTCAGCTCAGAAAATGGACATGTTCCTTTTATCCTTTTCCGCCCACAGTCTTCAAGGAAGGAGAAAACAGCCTCACCATTCTTTTATTTAGTTTGACTCCTATGCTGCTGAATATGTCAGGTTTCCTCTGGGGCATTTTATTTATTAATCTTTATCTTATTATAATCCTTTGAAAGTCAGTGCTTGTGGGAAGAGGGGTGATGCAGGCTTCCTGTAATGGGTAGAGCTGTATGGAACATAATGATTTTGTCTGAGCCAGATGTGCCTGTGAAAGGCCAATTATAGGATGCACGGACTCAAAAATAGGGTCTGGAAAGGGGGAATTACATGTGAAGTTTTAAACATGGCAGATTAACTGCTTCTTTGTTATTAATAACACAGTCTATTATCTTAACTCTGTTGCTACTAATTTACAGTAATAAAAGTGAGGTCCAACTAGACGAAATAGGGGTGAGGGGACATGTGGATCTATACAGAGGAATAGATTGTGCTCTCCTCATTTAAGACCTCTGAAAAGGATATTTGGGGGACTTGTTTAAAACTGCCCATTCTCCCCATTTTATTGTAAGTCTCACAATATTCCAGTTTGTTTGTTTGTTTTTTCCTGAAGCCCCAGCTCTTTCAGGAAGGGGCCAAGACGAGAATCTTAGCTTTCATGTTAAAAGTAAAAGTAAGTCTCCATCTCTTCTGGCTGTGGAGGAAAGTTTGAAGATGTGATTTCAGGGAATCCAAAAATTAGATGGCAGGTCAAAGGAACCCGCCATCTACTTCTGAACTTACAAAAACACAGACACCCAGACAGACAGAGATGTTTCACTTCTTGTCAAGCATAAGGTACAAAAGCCTCCTCCCTCTATACAGACGGCCTTCTTTCTACTACTTCCTAACTTTTGAGTTTTGGTCTTTGCAGCCTTAGCACCCCTTCAGCATTGTTTATTGAACATAACTATCTGGGTTAGTAAAGCAAACGGGTGGGTAGGGATTCCACTATGTGGAATCATCATGACTCCCAGGTGCGTTATCATCTGGGTTAGCACCTTCAGCTTCTCTGCCATTTGTACTGTTGGAGTAACCAATAGAAGTAGTAGGTTGATGCCAGTAGGGGGATCTGCCATACAGTTTGCTGGTGGGCTTCACAGGTACTTGCTGACAGTGGACGACTGGAGAAACTCAAGAACCTTGGGTTCTCTTCTAGGCTCTGGATGGCAGTCTCTATAGGCACAGACCTGTGTCTTGTTCCACCCCTTCTGCCCTGTCCCCCCCAATTTGTCCCTGACTCTCTCCCCCCTGCTCCCACTTCTTCTCATTCCAAACCTTCTGCCTTGGCTCCTTATCTAAGTCCTAACATACTTGCAAACACAGTCTCAGTCTTTCCCTCTATATGCCAACCAGCTCTGGTCTTGTCTTATCCTCCTCCCATTCCACGTTATTGCAGTTTTCCCTTCCCAGTGCTTCCAGGCCCCATCTGTCTCCTCCCTCTAGTTCAGTTTCTAGCCCCCTTAAGCTCCTGGTCCCTATTTTGTTGACCAGCCAATCCCAATCTCCTTTCCCATGTTGGGCACCACAGAATGTGTAGCAGGCAAGAGAAGCATCTGCAGTGAAAGTCCTGTTCAGCTGCTACAGCTATGAGCTGGAGCATACTCAGTACAGATGGACGGTTATAAGCTACCCTTGCCAGTCTCTACTGCACATGTGTGAACTAGGTTTTCAGAAACTCTGAACTTGGGGCATTTTTCAGTATTCTTGAGAACATTAAAAGGCACAACCTTGACACCAGAGCCACCTCCTACTAAAATGTTGACTCCCTGCTGAAAAGCATGGGTTCCCTAGAGGTTCTCAGTGGAACAGATATAAGTTTTTTTTTAATGTCAAAGAAACAATATATTTAACCCTGATTTCATTCTCAAAAGTGATGGACCCCTTTTTTGCAGAAATTTTAAAAATAAAACAAATTCAGCACATAGCTCCTGGCTTACAAAATTTCAGCCTGCTGTCATCTGGTGAAGTTATTAAAAAACAAACAAACTGAAAATAGGTGTGAGAATGAAAAAAAAATTAAATGTAGGTAATGCCACCAGCTCTGTCTATGACATGTGCAGTAGTTGTGGTGATGTTTAAATTCCTGTTGGACAGTTTTCTGCACCTTGAAATGGTAAGGAGTGTTGAATTAATTTGAATATGAAACATAGGTTTCTCACATTTTGATGAAATTTTGTCAAGACTGTCTCTAATGAACTTGATGCTCTCCTCACAACTGAGTATTTTGTTTTCTAGGGTTCAGGAAAATGAATTCTGTATTACTTGTGGAAGACTTGCTCCCTCGTCTTCAGCTATTATCATATTCTGACAAATGAAAAAAAACTTGGAGTACCTGCTAGAAAATGAAGGCATCCAGACTTGCAAAGAGAGGGCATTTTGTAAAGTCAACTGCAGAGGCCAACTCAGTGTTTTCCACATGCTGAAAACATTTAACAGGGATTTATAACATATTTATACTATGCCACTGAAACATAAACAGCGAACTTCTCAGTCACAGAATTTCTTCTTAATTGGTTTTTAACAGAAAATATTGAAACCATTGTGTCAATGAGCTCTCATCTGTACAATTCATGCTGGGAGCAGACATCTCCTGGAAAAAGCAGCGTTCCAATACACTGAGACCAGCAGGACTTTCTTAACCAGTTTTTAACAGGGATTTTCTGACTGAGTCTCATTGTTACTAAGCTCGAACAACATGATTTTATATGATTAATATTCATTGTTTTAGTTTAATTTTAGGTCAGGCTTTACAAATCTTATATTGATTTTTGTGTGTAGTTTTACAGAAGCGATTTTGGTACTTGCTCAACTAAGTAGTACTGGTCAAAGAAAGCTACTGTTGCAGAATCTGGTTGTTGAATCTTTTTTTCAATCTTCTGTCAATTCAATAATGCTAACCTCAAACATTAGGAATTCAACCCCCCATAATAATGAGATTTACTTTTAAAGTCATAAGGATTGTAAACAATGATAAATATTGGGGTCTTTTATTAACTTCTAGTTTTTGAGCCACTGGGTACATGTAGCTTCATGTATTCAAGCTTTTCTTTGCAGCAATGAGGTCTAAAAATATACATTTATTTTCAATAACTTGGGGCCTTAAGGGAAAGACAAGAGTAGAGAAGGATTAAGGGAATAAAATTATGGGAGCTGGCAGCACCAGTATAATATGATCCCTCCTTGCTTTCTTTTTTTTTCCTGGGAACACTGCCTGTTCCTGTCCTAACTGTCCAAATCCTCTATTAGTTAGGCTCTCCTGACACGTCCATCCAGCTCCCCCTTGGTTGTCTCTTACTTTAACTCTTGTCAGTGATGCCAGCTTCAGTTATGCACGTCTTTTTCTTCTACAAATGCTTTCATGCCATCTTCAACATAATTCTTTTTCTTAGGAATGTTCCCCAACAAAACCTATAAAGCAATTATTTTGCCCTCTTTCAAGTCCAGGCAGATAGCACATTGTGATCACTGCTCCTGACTGATAAAAATTTCTCATACTTATTTTCTGTGTTTTAAAAACCTCATTATTTGCAGTACTTTATCCTTGTATTGCTCAGAAGCAAATAACTGTAGGCCTCATTATAAATGTTTCTTATGTTGTTGTAATTTTGAGATTGTTGGGCACTGTGTTAAATATTTTTCAAACAATATCATTCATCTAACAACTTAAATATAATTTCCTTCTGATTCTTGATTGGTTTGAACTAACACAGAGGTTAAAATATCAAAAAAATATGTGTGGGTATTGGTGTGTTGGAAGTGGGGATTTTAATCCAAATCTGGCTCTAGGTGCAAGCCTGTGCAGTGATTGGTGCTTATGAGGGCTAAGCTCAAGGTTTACAGATTTCCGGTGTATGTTAAATGGGTTGAAATAATGCCTCAGCTGTGAATATTTCAAAACTATGAAGTGCTTGAAGTCAGGATATGAATTTTGCAGCTTGAATCCATCTTGTCTTTGGACATCTGTTGCATTTTTAATCCTGTTTACTGGAATGAGGTGCCTATATATATGTTCCAGTGTGTGTGTGGGGAGGGAAAGGGGGTGCGCGTTTTAATTAGAGTGGCTCTCAGGAGCTGCTCAAATTAAAATGCTGCAGTGTCTTGTGTATTCAGCATCCTGCATTTAAAAATGGCTGCAGAGGCACTTTACCTGAAACTTGTTGAACCGATTAGTTAAAACACCCCTGTGGCCATTTTGAAATGTGGAACCCTGAATACATGAGATGCAGCTTGTTGGAGCATCCTAATTAGAACACTAATCAGAACGCATTGGTGCACATGAATAGGCACCCAGAGTGGGTACCTTGGACAGGTAAGATGATCTGAGAGAACAAATTGAGCTTTTTAGGAGACGAGTTGTTTTTATTCTCTGTTTCTTTGGATACTAGTGACTTTCTATTGGTTCTGCCAGACTTATGATATCTATTTCATTGTAGTTAATGGCACACAAATGAAAGATTTGCAGCAATTCTTAACGGTTGCTAACTTGAACAAGGTTCAAGAATGCATGTGTTGTAAACTCAAACTAAAACCTCATCTGAAGGATTAGATCAATGCTGAGGGACAATGCCAAGGTACCCAGTTAGTAACCATATGTCTGAATTCCTTAGCTGTGGTCTCTCTTACCCTTACGGCAACAAAGTTTTATATGAAAGAGCTTGCTGTCATTTTGAAGTTAAAAACATATGTTCATTTGGAAATCTGGGTGGCTCTTGGTCCAAAATGGAATACCTTGGATTGTGGGCATATTGTAGACCAGACCTCAATACCTTGCCATCACAAACAAGGGTGCAAAGTAAGTGAGCAACCATAATTGCGTGATAAAATCTGAGGCCCGTCCCTGAAAGCCTTAATTAAGTGTGCAGAGTGATTGATTCATTTTGCTGGATCAGGACTGAAGTGCACAATTACATGTCCATTTTCCATCTGCTTGTGCAGATGGCTGAAATCTGACTCTGTACTTCTAGAATCTCTTTTTGTCAGTTGTGAATATTCTCCCAAGATTGAGAAAGTACTTAATAGTTATAGTTTATCGGATTATGAGGAGAAAGCTGATTTATCCACAGTCTGTCCAGAAATCACAGGGTCAGCTTCAATTGAGTTTGTTGCATCTGGGTGAAACAAGTAAAAATGGAAAACGTGATAATTACTTATCAGTGGAGTTCTTGTCTTCCAGAATTCTTCTCTAGCCATTTGCATTTTGTACCCCTTCCTATCATAATACCAGAATAGTCATTACTAGTAATACTTTTTTTACATATACATAATACTTGTCATTACTAAGAATCACTAAGTGCTTTAAGAATTAAATATGTGCTTCACAAATGAACTGCCTATACATATGGTTTCCATGTGGTACCAAAAAGCAGGGAACGCAGCAGAGTAGGTGTGGGAGGAGGCAGTTGTAATGGGGACCCCTACCTGCATCACTGAAGGAGAGAGGGAGTCAAGGAGCAGCTGGCTGGCTCCAGCCTCCTGGACACACTGATAGTGTCAGAGGGCCCTTGAATAAAATGGCCACCCATCCCAGCTGTGGCTAGTGATCGACACGCCTGGGGTGGAAATAGTGGGTCAGGTGATGAAGAGAGATGCATATAAGCCCAGGACCTGATGCAGTGGGGGCAGTCTAGCCCTGCAGGGTGCAGGAAGCAGGGCCTGACTGGACAAGGAGGAAGGATTCCAGGCTGCAGGGAAACTGCAGGAAGCCCCTGCACCAGCATGCAGACAAAGATAAGGGGTAGCTTTTGCCATGGTGTGGCGTTTACCCAGGATGGAGAACCATTGGTTTGAGAGCAGAAGCTCATATCTTTTCATTTGTGTTTAAATACCAAGGGCCAGGGTGTGGCTGTAAGGGAAGAAGAGGCAACCAAGAAGGGTGCCAGGGGCCCCAGGACCCTTTGAAGGGTCTAGCACTGCTGTTAGTGGAAGAACTGTGGTGTCAGACAGCAAAGACAGGAGGTGCAAGCCCAGAGGCCACAAGGGTGAGACAAGAGGCCAAGGGGCCCAGAGCCATGATAACAGGGTTGGGTCTTGGGCCCGGAAGCCTATGGTCCTGAGACAGCAGACATCAGGTAGAAAGGTCCAGACAGAGTAAAGTGGACCAAGGCCAGGAGCCTCAGCTCAGACAAGGGGCGAACATTCAATCCCCCTCTGCCCTCTGTGGGCATCCTCCCTGTGCAATCATGACATCAAGGCATGGCAGGAGAGACAACAGGGTGGGACTCTGAGAAGCCAGAGGGGCCAAGCAAGGCAGGGTCCAGGTAGCTGCCTGGGGGTGACTTTGCTGCCCTGGTGCTGAGCCTGCTACCTAGTTTACAATGGAGTGGATATGAAATGAACCTGATATATCTGCTTCCTTCCTATATTTTTATTCGAGTGCAATAAGGTTGTCTTCAGCAGAATTACAGTCCATATAGATCCTGGTGTAAGAGAGAGGGCAGTCTTACTTAAGTACCATATCTAATTGAAGTTTGGGTTGGGGTTATGCACAAAACCACAGAAAATGCTGAGGGCACTACTACTGGGTATGGTAAGTTTGTGAGCTAGATATGACCTTACGTTGGCAGGTCTACCTATATAAAGTGGCATAGGAAACCAGGGATCAACTTTCTAAGCTAAGGCTTCTCAAAGCTGACCAGCTAGATTTCCTAAAGCTCCCTCTCTTGGAAAGAGTCAAGAGTCAAGCCATTCAAGAGTTAATAGACATTCCTGAGTTTAAGTTTCCCACTCTGCCGCCTTTTTTTCACTTCAGGGCTTGTTGCTGTATTTGTAGTTTCTAAAGCAGTGAAAAATAGTTTATTTTAAAATATTTTAATGGTTTATGGCATCCATATGGGCAGTTCTGGATGTAAAAGTGAATATGTCCATGTGCAGGACTCTGAGTTTCTTCTAATTGTGACCACGAAATTGGCAAATTTCCCTTGACAGTGGCGTTGCTGATCTGGAGACTCTGCAACATTTATGAGCTTTTTTAGTCCCAGACCGTGACAGGAATTTGTTGCACTCTGTGAGCTTTTCATGAGCTGGGGACTCTTTGTGCAAAACAACTGAGGTCTTGATATTGTGCCAGAACAGCAACTCAATACATTTTTGGACTGCTTGGCATGTCCCACTTGGAACGATGGCATTTTCATTTGCGCAAGTAGCCTTTATATAAATAAGCTTGGGATAGAAGCAGATATATACACACACACACACACACACACACACACACACAGAGCATAAAAACCAGCCATGCCTTGGTGTTCCACAAGCTAGTACACTGTATTTATTAATGAAATCCCAATTCTCACTCTCCTGGGAAAACCATGGCTGGAACTAACCATCTGGATGGCAGAACAAATCTTAAGAAACCATCACAGTTCCTTTGTGTTTTATGTTGAAGTTAATTCCTTGACAAGAAAATAATAAATATATAATTTCTTTTTAAATAAAGCAACTTTTTTTATTCAGGCAAATGTAGAAACAATTCCAACACTGGAGTAATATTCAGGTTAGAATTATTACAATGGAAATAATATACAAGTATTTTTATAACCTGTGGCGGAGCACCTTTGGGGTGCTCACCACGTGGCAGGGACTGCAGTAGGCTGGGGCAGAGCCCATCAGGGAAAGCTGCCAAATGAAGCCTCCATATTTCACCATGCACCTAAGGAGGAAGGTGCATGGTGGAGCACCTTTGGGGTGCTCGCCACTTGAGGGCTCTCACAGGCTCCAAGAGGAGCCTACTTTGAAGGAGCCACAGGGGAAACCCCCCAGGTACCATTTTAAGGGGGAAGGTGTGTGGCAGGGCACTGTTGGTGCCTGCCACTTAAAGACTGGGGACAAGCAGCCAGCAGGTGCTTAATTGTGGCAGCCATTTTAGAGTTCTGGCCGCCCGTATAAACAGGGCAGTTTGCTGCTGGCAGCCCAGGCAGCAACATCGCCTGGCTGCAAAGCTGCTGGTATCATCCTGGAGGTAAGGGAGGAGTTGTAGGGGATGGCTAGGAGGCTCTTGGTCCTGGGCATCACCTAAAACTGCACTGTGCTGGGCGTGGGTGTCTTGATGGGGCTCTCAGTGGTGCAGGAGCCCCCAGGAAATGCCAGGCTAGTGATCACCCCGGTGAAAGGCAAGAAGGGGTGCCTTAACCCTAGCCCTCACGTTTGCGTGGGTTTGCGTAACATCAGAGAGTGGGGGCCAGGCATGGCTGCGGCCACCTGAGCCCTGTGGGGTACAAGACCCTGAGGAGTGAGAGCGGAGGCCGGGCATGGCTATGGCCACCTGAGCCCACTGGGGAGTGAAGTCCCATAGCCCCAAGTGAGGGGGCAGGGATGAGAGCCCCAAGTGAGGGGGGCGGTGTGAAGCCCCAAGTGAGGGGATGGAGATCTGGAACCCCAAGTGAAGGGAGTAGGCCAAGGTATGTCTCTAGATGCCTGAGGCTGAAGTTTGGGCCAGAGGCCAAGTAAAGGGGGCTCAGCCCAAGAGAGAGGGGCAAGTCCTGACCCTAGTATGTTCTCCACCTCTGGGAGGCCGAGGGTGGGTCAAGGGCAAGCATAATGACCTGCTGCTCCAGAGGAGAAGTGAGAGTCCCAGTGAGACCCTGGAACACCAGTCGTGGTGTGAGTTACCCCAGCTCCCACAACTGGGTGGGTCATCCACTAGTAGGGGCCAGAAGACAGACCCGAGAGAGTGAAGGGGCTAGTGGCAGAGGCCTGATGGAGAATACCCTTGACTGGTCAATGCTGGGACCAGGACCAGAATGGTCAAAAGGGCCAGGGGCCCACCAAAAGGGATGCCCAGAGCTGGAGGCCTGGGGTTCTGAATGGCCTTGGAGGTGAGGACAGGGCCTTCATGGCGAAAGGTCCCAGGGGGACCATGCCCAAGCGGGGAAATGGTTTCAGGGAGCTACACAGCCTGAATGAAGGCAGGATAGGCTGCTGGGATGGAGGATCGTAGAGGGATCCTGATAGGAGGATTCTGGGGCCCAGTGTGGGGCTGGCGAGATTAATGTCTGGATGTCATCTGCGACGCATGAGCTGCGGTGTAGGGTAGGTACGGAGCCGCAGATAGTGCCCCCTGGCATCGGGGCATAAATGGGCAGCCTCCCACCTTAATTAACATCTTAATTATTTGGTAACAAGGCATGGCAGGTGAGTCAGGTGAGTGGTGTGCCCAAAGCCAAGTGGGGAGACTAGTACTGTGGCTAGGCGGGAAGCCCCACTTTGCCACATAACCTATCATCAATATAATGTTCATATATGTTAATACACTATGACCTCATAAATCCAGCATCCTTGGGACCTAGCAGCTGCCAGAAATTTGAAAATTCTGGATTTTTGAATCATAGGGAAAGTGCATAGCCTTAGGACAATTTTCTTTGCTATTACACTATACATGTGACTGAGTATTGTTTGAAACAATAGCTGTAAGCTGGCAAACAAAAACAATGGCAGTTAGAGAAGTGCTGGACTTACGGAGAAATTTCTGAATTACTGGGAGGCTATATTTTAATGCAATAATATAGTGTACTATATTTTTAAAAGGTGTTGGATTTTTGAGAATTCTGGAATTTTGAAAGCCGGATTTATGTGGTTATACTGTACTCAAAAAATCTGGTCACAGACAACGGCTGATAAATATATATATATTAGTGGTTGTGACAGGGGCAAACTCCCAGGCCCGATCACAGTGCCAGCCGGCCACCTGCCTTTGTGCAAGCTGCCCACCTTTCTCACCTGCCATGCCTTGTTGTAAATTAATTATGATGTTAATTAGGTGGGAGGCTGCCTTTTGAGCACTCTGTTGTTCACAGGCAGTAAACACAGAACTCTGACCTCCCCTTTATGGTGTCCCATGCCTCGCAGTTGTCATCTCCGAGCTGGTCTATGCTCCAGTCTGAGACGGGGCAAACTAAGTCTACAGTTAGACCTCTCTCATGCTGCCCTGTTCAGGGCCTCACTCATACAGCCACCCTCTCACTGGAGCATCTATCACTCCGCCTGCTCTCACCTGGCCTCTCACACTCATGCCCTTTACCAGGCCTCACTCACCCCACCCTGCTCCCTTCAGCAACCACATGGGTCATCAGGCTTATCCCTTCTCTCCTTGGCCAGCCCTGGCATAGGCTTTTGGGCCTCTCCTGTGACCCTCATCTACACAGTGACTGGGCAATTAGTCAACTCCTGAGCTGACTTCACCTCTAGGCCCACACAGGGTAACTCATTGGGGCCAATTACTCGCCCCACTTACTCACGGCTGCTTCTGTGCCACCTACTCAGCGTCAGGCCCACATGCAGCTTCAGGCATCCAAAGACTTACCTAGGCCTCCACTCACTCGCCCCTCGGCTAGGGCTCTAACTCTCCTCTCACCCCCTTCATTGGGGCTCCACACACTCATCCCCTTTTCTGGGGCTCTGGGTTCTTACACCTCCATAGACTCATGTGCCTCCCATGGGTGTGCTTGGCCCCACTACCCACTGTGGGCTCAGATGCCCCTCCCTGGGAGTGCCTGGCCCTACTCCTCTCCAATACTATAACCCACCAGAATGGTGGGGGCTGGGGTTTTCAGGCGCCTCTCCTCACCTTTCACTGGGGAAGTAACTGGCCTGGCATTTCTTGGGGACTCCCTCTCCACAAGGAGTCCCACCAAGCCACTCTTACCCAGTAAGGCACAGTTTTCAGTCATGCCCAGGACCAGGAGCCTCCTGCCATCCCCATTGCTCTGGCCCTTACCTCCAGGATGTTCCTGGAGTAGCGGGATAGCTGGGTGGTGTTCCCTCAGCTGCTGGCAGTAAACTGCTGTCCCAGCCCTGAGAGCCTGGATCTTACAATGGCCACCTCATCAGGGCTGGCCTGCACCTGTCTGCTGCCTGCTCTCCTCCTCAAAGTGTCAGACACCGAGGGTGCTCTGCCACCCACCTTCCCCCTTAAAATTGGCTCCTGGGGGAGGCTTTTCCCTGCTGCTCGCAAAGCAGGCACACACAGAGCCTGCAACAGCCCTTAAGTGGTCAAGCATCCTGCTGGTGCTCTGCTTCAGTGGTTCTCAAACTTTTTAAACTCAAGGCACCCGTCATTAGACTTGAGACACTCCTTGGAAAATGCCAACTCTTAGTTTGTGCTCATTTTTTGCTTATAGAAAAATAATAGAGGAAGCTTTCTGTTGCAAAGAACTCAGAAAGACCACAATAGGTCAGGACATTTCTAATGCCAGGGATTCCTATTTGAAATCTCTAGATTTGTATTGTGAATCGTGTTTGTAGACCCAGCAGTGACAACACTGCATGGCTCTCTGTGATGCATTTGAAAGGATCTCAAGGTACCCCAGGGTGCTGTAGAACTCTGGTTGAAAATCACAAGATATATAATGGAACTACCTTAACTTCTGTATAATATTAGAAAATAAGAAATAAGTAAAGAAGAAGTATTAAATATTTCAGCCTACTCTGCATCATCCATAACTAAATTACCTTCCACATTCCATAAGGGACCTTTGGTTTCCTTTTACTATTTCTTGGGTCTTCCTTTTACTGTTGACATACTTATTGAATCCCTTTTTATTGCTTTTTATGTCCCTTGCCGCTGCATCTCAAATTGTGCATTGGCCTTTCTAATTTCCTCATTGCATGTCTGTGAAATTCTCTTATTCTCTTCCCCAATACTATGATCAAAGTTCCCACTTTTTATAGGATTCCTTTCTGATTTTCAAGTCATTGAAGAGATTGCTGCCAGGCTGATCTCCTGTTGAACTTCCCATTCTTCTGCCGCATTGGGATAGCGTGTAGGCCTGTGAGAAGCAGCTAGCATTCACTTCCAATTTGGATTTGGCCAATTTGGGGAACAGTGATTCAATTCAGTGATTCAAATCACTGTCCTGAACCAATTCAGCCAAATCTGATTTGGAGATTCAGCCGCCACCGAATTGACTGAATCTCCAAATCGGACAGGCCCCATCTTCTGCCCACTCTCCCAGCCCTGTCAATGGCTGCCCTGCCCAGTCCCAGTGTTCTGGCTCTTTAAAAAAAAGCCTCACACTCACCGGCTGCTGCTAGGTGGGGGTAGGGGGCATTCCCACAGCCCCTCACTGCCCTGAGCTGTGTGGGGAGCTGTGTCATGAGTCCCCACCCCCCCGCCTGCTCTTCCAGCACCCCCCATGGCTGCCCCCACCTGGTCCCAGCTCCTGGTTCTTTTTAAAAAAAAAAAAAAAGCCTGCACTCACTGGATCCTGCCAGGCAGGGGGGCGATCCCTGCTGCACCCCACTACTCTGCACTGTGTGGGGGGATTCTGCCACAAGCCCCCAGAAGCCCTGAGGACGGTGCAGCAGCTGGTGAGTGTGGGGCTCCCCTCCCCACTCCTCCAGCTCCCCCTCCCCTGCCCCCTACTGACCTGCATGGAATTGGGGTTCAGCTTCCTACAGTGGCAAGCAGGGACTGCCCGAATCTCCAAAGCTCTCCAAATCTTTTCTGAGTTGATTCAGAGATCTTTGAATTGATTCGTACCTTTTTATTGGTCTCCTGATTCGATTCAGATTCAGAGATTCGGCTGCCAAATCACCTCCGAATCGAATCAGCACCCAAAGCGTTGCACAGCCCTAAAAGCTTGCTCCTGTGCCTTTGAAAGGGCCTCCTTAAAGTACAGCTAGCTCTCCTGAACTCCTTTTTTCCTAAGACTTGCCTCCTAGAGTATTCTGTCCACCAGTTCCTTAAGTTTGTTAATGTCTGCTTCTCTGAAGTCCAGTGTCCTTATTCTGTTGCTGTCCTTCCTTTCTACCCTCAGAATCTTGAACTCTATCATTTCGTGGTCACTACCACCCAGATTACTTTTCACCTTCACATTCTCAACCAATTCCTCCCTGTTTGTGAACAGGGAGTCAGGACGAGCTTTTCCCTTAGCTGGCCTCCCTACCATTTGTATAAAAATTATCCCCAAGGTACTCCAAGAATTGATTGGACTGCTTGTATGCTGCTCTGTTCCCTCCCAGCACATGTCCTGATAACTAAAGTCCCACATGAGAACTAATAATTTGGAATTAGAAGTTTGTCAGCTATTTTGAGAAGGCCTCATCTACCTTTGTTTTTCTGCTTTGGTGACTTAGCAGACTTGTACCATGAAATCCCTCCTGCTGCTCTCCCCTCTAGCCTTTACCCAGAGGCTTTCAACAGTCTTCCCTTCAACTTTGTACTGCACCTCAGAAAAGACATACATCACCTTTTATATACAGGGCAATACCTCCTCCCTTTTCCCCTACCTATCCTTCCTGAACAAGCTATACCAATCTATGACTATTCTAATATGTAGCCTATCACACCACATCTCCATAATCCCAATTACTTCATAATTCTGTGCTTGTACTAGGTGCTCCAGTTCTCCCTGTTTGTTCCCCATACTTCTCTCATCAGTATCTAAACATTTTGGGTATTCAACCAGTGGTGTAACTGGATGGGTATAGGGACAACTTCCCTGGGTGCCAACTTGGCAGGCGGTGGAGTAGCTGCTGCTGTCAGTTGCACGTTCACATTTGTGATTGCAAACCAGAAGTCACCATGTCTACTTTGCCCCAGGCAACCAGCTGCATCCCTACACTGCTATGTCTAAATCTATCCTGTCCCTGAAAAAATTGCTAAGGCTTCTGTTACTGCTTCCACTTACTAAATTTTTATCCATGTCCCCAGGCTCTTTATTTACCTCTGGGCTTTTTTCTCTCTCTATCCCCTGGTGAATTTAAAGTCCTCCTCACTAAACTAGCAAGCTTGTATGTGAAGATGCTCTAAAAGGAAAATCCCATCTGCCTCTTACTGTATTTACTTGAATCTAAGACAACTTCCGATTTAAGACTACCCCAACAATAATTAGATTCTAGACATGGAAAAATATTAATTTGTTATAATTTTCCATGTGTAGAATTTAGTTATTGAAGGGTTATTTTAAATTTGCACATTCCCCCTCCCCGCATGGCAGGAAAAGCAGTGGCAGGGGGGCGGGCAGGTGGTAGGTATGCAAAATATAGGGTGGAGGACAGGCAGCCTGACCCTGCCTCTTGCCTATCCCCCTATCACTGCCCTCCCCATCCAATCCCCTGCCACCTGGTCTACCCTTTTGCTGCTAACCCTGGTTGATCTGAGTGCAGAAGGAACTCCAGCACTGCTCCTGACCTACACCTGCCCCACGCTGATGGAAGCAACCATTCACAGCACTCAGCTTGGCCAGGGAAAGCAGCAGTGATGCACAGGTTCCTCCTTCCAGTGCCTGTTCCCTCGCTTCTCCTGTTGGTTGGGAGCACTTGTGAGTCCTCCAAATTTTCTCCAATCCATGAATTTCACTGTAGTCTTTTCTGGTTAAGAATTATCCATCATCCAAACAAAAACAGAAAAGAACCCATTATGGGTTAAGGTTAAAACCCTTAACCCATAAGGGTTCAGAGTAGGGCCACCTGTTTGGTGAGAGGGCAGCAGGACAGGCCCTATGAGGAGAGACTGAGGGACCTGAACCTGTTCAGCCTCAGCAAATGGAGGCTGAGGGTGGGACCTGGTGGCTGCCTACAAACTCATTAGGGGAGATCATCAGCAAATAGGAAGAACCCTATTCTCCCCAGCACCACCTGGGGTGATGAAGAACAATGGTAATAAGCTGATGGAGAATAGGTTTAGGTTAGAGATCAGGAGGCAATATTTTACCGTTAGGGTGGCCAGAATCTGGAACCAACTTCCTAGGGAAGTGGTCCTCGCCCCTACCTTGGGTAAATTCAAAAA
>NW_017729024.1:29895975-29912600 GCF_001723915.1 Gavialis gangeticus | reverse complement strand
AAGGCAGAGGTGTATAGCTGCTGAGGATTGGTATAAATTGGGGTGTTTTGTTTTGTTGGTTTTCCTTTTATTAATTAACATGTGGTTAAACCATTTTAAACGGATTCATCCATAAAAAATATGAACATCGGAAAATCTGAATAAATTTGCGGCACAATTCAGCTACTTTCTCTTGCTCCAGCGACGAGAACATCCATCCAGCCAGTTTAATTGCTTCCCTGAAAAGTTCTTGTGTGTGTATGAAGAGTTTATGGGCAGCAAGGAGGTGATACAGTGCCAGCTTGCTTTTTGCTTGCTGGTTTTGAAGCTGTTCCTGAGAAGCAGGCATAGATAGCCAGGACATTCATTTATCCCAGAAATTCTCCAGCCTGTGGAATAGTCCCTTGGGGCCCTGGACAACTAGGCATAATATAGAGCAACCCTCAATCTGCTCTAAATTTGATGAGATTACTCTGGACACCAGCCTCAGAGTCAGCAGAAGACAAAATTGGCATAGAACCTCCTTTGCTCCCTCAACTTTTTTAAGTATATGTCAGTCACAACTGAGGATCTAGCCTTCAATATCTCTCTATATGATTAAAACCCAAAAGGGTTTTAATCTTTCTTCCTCCTGGTTTGAACTTGTTCACTGTAAAGTAGGGAAGTGATTATTTCCCTCTATTCTGCACTGGTGAGGCCACATCTGGAGTACAATGTCTAGTTTTGGACTACAAAAAGGATGTGGACAAATTGGAGAGAGTCCAGCAGAGGGCAATGAAAATGGTTAAGTGGGTGAAAAAACATGACTTATGAGGAAAGGCTGAAGAAACTGGGCTTATTTATTTTGGAGAAGAGAAGACTGAAAGGGGATTTAATAGTGCCTTTAACTACCTGAAGCAGGGTTCAAAAGAGGATGGAGATGGACAGTTCTCAGTGGTGGCAGATGACAACAAGGAGCAGTGGCCTGAAGTTGCAGCAAGAGAAGTTGAGGTTAGATATTAGGAAAAAATGCTCACTAGGAGGGTAGTAAAACATTGGAACAGGTTACCCAGAGAGGTTGTGGAAGATTTTTTTCTTGGAGGTTTTTAAGACCAGGGTAGACAAAGCCTTGGCTGGGATGATGTAATTGGGAATGGTCCTGGTTTGAGCAGGGGGGGTTGGTTAGATAACCTCCTGAGGACCCTTCTAACCCTCATTTTCTACAATTGTATGAAAGTGAAGGAAGCAAACTAAACTATAAAATCACATATTGTAGCTGATCATTGAGCTGCATGTTGACTGCTAGAGTTGAGTCCATCTTCTATTGACAAGGAAGACCAAAAAAGAAGGAAGTGAAGCAAGCTAAACAAAGTGGCATGTCATACAGTGTGGTGATGCCATCATGGAATCAAACAAAGTAATGAGAACTCTCCTGTTTTCACAAAATCCTTTGTCCTAAGTTGTGACCCAGGTACACGTTCAATCAATTAATGGCGTGATAAAACAAGGAATAAGCCACAAAGTTATTCCACAAAAAATGCATAATAACTTTGTGGCTCATTCTTATGCCATTAATCGAATGCATGGTTGGGTGCTCTTCTGTAGCTGGGAACCCCATCAGCTGATGGGCTTCTAGCCATAGAGGTGCACCATGCACTGTCATAGCTGTGAGACCTATCAGCTGTGAGACTTCCAGCTGCAGGTGCAGGGGGAGAATGCACCAGCAATAAGCCATGATTGGATTTGATGCTGGATCCCACAGTCATGCTGCCTGCCATGCATGTGTGGCATGGCAGGAGGTGTGATCATGCCAATCACACATCAGATCCTATCACACCTTTGCCTGAATGTCTAGAATGGCCCTTAGAGACTGTATAGGCTATTCAGTTATGGTAGTCCAGGTCCCCAAGATTTTTAGGGGGGTTGTTTTGTGTGTATGTTTACTATGTTGTTAGGTCTTTTTTCAAAAAATAAATCCTAACTGATGTTAACAGATCCTCAAACCGAACAGAAACTTTGCTGCTTATTTCACTTTGAGTTGATGTGAACAAATTTAGCCATCATCCAGCTGTTGTCATCTGATACTAGATCCAAGGCTCATTTTCTGCTCTGGCAGGGTTTATGTGAATTACTTGCTTCATTCATAAGATAAATTTCACAAATTATTTTAGATATTATCAAAGCAGGGTAGGTTGTGCAATGGTACCTGATGATGCAAATACATCTGGTAAATATGTGGGTGTACTTGGCAAGGCTCATTTTCAGCTAAAGCTGAGAAAATTATAGATTAACGTTTCTGCCTTAACAGTAGCTGGTCCTGTTCAGACAGAAAACTTGATGCTGATCTCTGTTATATAGATGCAAATAAGGAATAACTCCATTGACATGGAACTGCATCAGTGCAGAAGCAGCAGAAGGTATCATTAATATCAGGTCAAGAGTATTTTACTGTAGACCCACTGGTAACATCCTTCTGGATCCAGAGTAGGAATCCAAGACCTCAGTCTTAAGGGAATCCATAAGCATTCAGACTCATCTGGAGCCCTTTCCTGTATTTGGTGGGAACCCTGTATGCCAATGCTAAATAAGAAATATGGGTTCTGGGAAAAGTAAAGATATAAATTTTTGTTATGAGGAGACATGGGGCAGGGGGTATGCATGTAATATAAAACGTGCCAATACTTAATATGGCTAGCTCATTTAAAATTAAAGACATCATGACCAGTCTTTAACAAACTCTCCAACACAGGCTTCTTCCTCTGTCACCATTAACGGTTCTGAGGCTTTTGGTTAACATAAACTTAGCAGTTCAACAGTTTCCTAACTGCTTCTTGTTGCTAGACAGGACCACCCAGCCTTTGGTATGGCTCAATATGCACTGGTTAGTCATCCTTTGCTGTGAACAAGAAGCCCTGCCTCTATTTGGCCCTGATTCAGCAAAGCATTTAGGAACACACTTGTCCCATCCAGGAAAACATTTAAGCACATGCACAAATTTAAGATGATGCTTAAGGTTTTTTCCTAAGTCCTAGTCTTTGTGTATGTGAGCTATCCATTTTTACAGGCTTCTCTATCAACTGAAAAAGTTTCCTCTTTTCTCATAAGGAAGCCAGTCCTTTATCTTTCCTTTGTGATCCATTCCAAAATAAAGTGGCCTGGTGACAGCTAATGTTTGTCACTGGCTACCATGTAATTTCAGGAGTTTGCTTAAGTTTTTTACTTCTTCCTTCTTCTGTTTCTTCCCCCTCCCCCCCACAGTTATGCAAGTGTGCTGTGAAAAGGCTATGTACACACATTCAAATAATATGGGAGAATTCTCCCAGGTTTATTGTCTTGGTAGAAAAACTTACCTAGAGCCACATGTACAGACATTTGAATGCTGAGGCCCTAAAGTGGTAGTTCTCAACCGTTTTCCTACCAGGACTCATTTGCAAAGATCCATGGCCTGTCCCAAACCCATTTGACTGGATACTAGATATTTGACATACTGGATCCTCTGTTGGTTCTGTTGGTGTACTTCAGATATTTTGTGTTTCTGGGAAATCAATAATGCTACATCTTTTGAGATAAGAAGCAGTTTCATATTCAGTCCTTATTTATTCAGATTTATATATGTCCTTGTCAGGGACTAGCTGAAGCTAAAATAGAACGCCATCCCTTTAGCACAGCAGGCTCTACTGTGTGTGATTTGAAGAGTACACACTGATAAATGCCTTTCTAAAGAGATCTCAGCCTTAAGCCCTTAAAAATGCTATAAGGCTAAGGTCTTGGTGCACTTACTTTCTTAGCAATTGCAAATTACTTGGCAGATATTTTTAGAATTAATATAAAAAACATTTACCATAGGAACAAAAAGGGAGAACAGCATGTTGGTTTGCATTTAGGCTCAGATATCTAAAGGGATACTTCATTTGTTTTCAGTTTGTTGTCTAATAAATGAGGTTTCAGTTGATTTTTGTGGAAAAGGAGATGAAATCTTCTCATTAAGGAATAAAAATACAAAAATGAGAAAGAAATTACTATAACAATACTTGTTTTTACATTTAATTCTAAATTGATTGACAAGCACAGGATGTAGATCTGTGACCTTTACCCTTGCTGTGTGATACTTCTGCAAGTGCCATCAAGGACAATATGATTACTCACATGTGTAATTGCTACCTAACTTACACAAGGGATGTAGAATCAGTCTCACATGAATCTCTTCAATCGCTATTGAAAATGCAGAGGAAAGTTTTTTTCATTTTGTTGTCATATAATAATTTTACAATTTTTTTCTGCAAGTGATAGAGTTTAAGGGCCTGATCCAAATTACATTAAAAGCAATGGAGAAACAACTGCTGAATTCAGTGGAAGCTGAATTGGACCCTAACAGCACATGGCAATGCTATGCAACACTTTGAGACAAAAACGTAAAGTACCAGGGCCTCATTCTACTCTCATTGACCCAGTGTCCATACTGAAGATCAAAAATGTGATAATCTGGGCTGCTGTTAAGCTGCTGTACGCTGCTATTGGTGCTCATGCTAGCTCATTTATGGCAAGTTTATGTATGTCTTTGCACACTGCACTCACCCCTATGGACTGGAGTACCGATACAACCTGTATAGATGTGTAAATTAAAACAAACACTATTTATGTCTGGAGTTATACTAGTGGAAAAACTGGTGTAGGTTTGATAAGAATTAGAACCATTGCATCCCACGCCATAGGAAGTTTAGGCTAGGAGAATGCAACATGAAAATTCCTATATAGAAGGAAAAATACAAGCAAACATTAAATCTGCGATACCATTACTGAGTCGAGATAGAAGAATCCATTCCATGGAGATCTGCCCGCGTAGGATGGTAGTGAACTTGATCTGAGGTACAATCATTTACACCTGTTACTATATATGCCCAATATTTAATTAAGGAAAATTAATTGATAGTTAACTAACTTCCCTCCCTATGGTAAGGTCTAACAATGAAATATTCTGCATCACTGAGAAAAGTTATATTTTGCTCTAAAGTTTGTGCTCCATGGGGATTTGGAGATTCAAGCTTGTAGACACAGCTTGAACTACCCCCTCTTAAAATGGAATGAAAGAGTTCCTGGCAAAGTTCCTTCTGATACAGAAAATAACCGTTGCCTTCCCTGTTTTCTCCTATAAATGGAATTGTTTTCTGGATTGAATGTGTGTTTTTCTTTCTCCTTTCTCACAAATACTAGGCAAGAAACCTGCCCCCCCCCCTTTCTTCCAGCTGTTTAAAAAAAAGCTCAGACGTTCTTATGGGTGCAGGCTTTTATGGTTCTTTTGAAAATACTGAAAAATCTGTAGGAGCAAGAGAAATGAGGACTGTTTCCTTCCATTACAACTCTTTGAAATGCAGCAGATCTTTTGTTCTAACAGAGGAACAATAATTTGTTAGTTAGTTAAGCCCTTACAAAAAATAAGTAAAAACACCCTTTGTGGTGCAGAATAGAGACAGAAAAGAATTTAGAAGTACTTGCAAAAGAAATATTCTACAGAGTGTAAAGGTTTTATTCTGGGAAGATGGGCTCCATTCAGAACATTGGAGCCCAAGTCTCTCTTAGGAAGATTATCATTTTTGCATGTTAATTGGGTTCTGTGGTAGAGGAACTGTGTTCCTTACCTGTGGGCTTAATTCTGCTCTCATTGAAATCACAGGTTTTGCTGCTGACTCAATAAACACTGTCAAGCTTCAAGTTAGATTGGCCTGCTGTTAATCATGACTCAGAAGGTTCCCATATAGTGGTTATGATCAGACTTCACAATTTCAATGCCCTGAAATGCAGTAAGAGTTGTCTATACTGGTAATTAATTCCCTTCACCTCCTTTGCACGCCATCTGTGGCTTTTCTTTCGCAGCCTCTGTAATTGATTGTGCTGAGACAGAACTGCTGAGCCCATGAAGAACCCTATTGCCATCCTCAGGGGAGGGGGAAAGGTTAGAGTCTGCATTCATGCAACAAGTTAGACATTAAATTTCCAAGGGCCTTTTGAACAACGCCTACAGCCTTGTCTGCCCAAGGAAACTTTACCAGCAAAAGTATCATAGGTAACTGGTGCCTCCTGATCCTGGGGGGGTGGGTGCCAGTGGCCAATTGCTGACTGGGGTCGAGGGGTTTAAGTTAAACCAGCACGGGGTCTGGGACAGACAGTGCATAAACCTGTTTGAGCCAAATTAGTGAAGTCTGATACTACATTTAACCAGGTTTATCTCAAACCGGTTTGGGCCATTTTCAAAACGGTTTATGTGCACTGAATGTCTGTTCTGTTACAAGTTTAAACCAGCTTCTGATCACTTAAACTGGTTTATGTGTAATGTCTGTCCCTAGTCTAAGTGGTGATTTTGTGTTGTGATGCAGATCTGGAATGATCAGCAGAGGCAGCAGAATTTTCAAATGCAGAAGGTCACACTCATGGGAATGTGTGCTGAGCACAGACACCAGGATGAGAGTGCTCTGATAGTGGGAAAGCAGGTGGTGATTATAATCTGGAAGCTTGCAGTCCCTGACTGCTACCAGTCAGTGGGCAATTAATTCAGTGTTGGAAAAAAAAAAGCTATGGTTTCATCTAGGTGTGTAAGGCCATTAATTATGTGCTGCTGCACAGGACTGTGACTCAGGGAAATGTGAAGGAAGTGAAGCATCAGAAGCATTACATTCCCAGAGTCATAAAAAACAGGATGCATGTACCACCAAATAGGCCCTCTAGCCTCTCTTTCTGAGTCAAGAGGGACTCTTCTGTGTTTGTACAAGTGCTGGAGCACATTTAATTGTTGGGCTGGTTAGAGAAGGTGCATGACGTTCATATCTTTAGGAATATGGGAATGGCTGAAAACAGGGTCTTTTTCCCAGGCCTTCACATCCCATTCTCACTAATGGGATTTCAGTGGCAAAGATTCTGAGGGAACCAAGCCTACACCATGCTTTTTTGGCACCATATCCTGGCCTGGTGATTCTCAGCCAGGGTGCTGTGGCTGTGGCCTAACACTGTTAGGTTTGCAAACTTGATTTGCAAGATAAAATGAGAGACTTCAAATAGGAATCCATAGTTGCGGTCTTTCTGAGTGCTTTGCAACAGAAAAACTGCTCTATTTTAACTGCAGAAAAATAAGAGTGAAAACTAAGAGCTGGCATTTTCCCAGGGGTGCCTCAAGTCTATCTAGGGGTGCATTGAGTCTAAAAAGGTTAAGAACCATTGCCCTGGAAACAAGGCACAACGGACTCATGTCTGAGCAGGTGCAGGTTGACTACTGGCTATGCATTTGGTGGACTGAAAGGATGCTGGCAGTGATTCATGACTCGAGTGGATCTCGGTGAACCAATGATTCCTGCTGGTACTGCTGCATGTTGTCTTTTACATAATATTTGAGTTCAAGAGGAGAAAGCATTACTGGCCAGGTAGAAGGGTAAAGTGAAAAAGATGTCTGCTGATTTTGGACAACCAGATACAAAGGCAATTACAACAGCATATCAGAGTGCCTTGTGGCGACAGAGGCCATTGCAAATCACATTTAACACTATACAGTAGTATTGCAGTATTCTGCTGTTGCGTACCTGTTTGTTAACCTGGTAAAACATCTCTTCTAAATTGGCTGGGAAAGGTGCTGACAGGGCATTGACACTTCTGATTAGAGGGCAGGAGAACAGGCCCTATGATGAGAGGCTGAGAGCCATGGGACTCTTGAGCCTGGAAAAAGTGCAGACTCAGGGCAGACCTAGTGGCTACCTATAAGTATATAAGGGGTGTGCATCAGGAACTGGGAGAACACCTGTTCACCAGAGAGCCCCAAGGGATGGTAAGGTCAAACAATCACAAACTCCAAGACGGTTCTAGGCTAGATGTAGGGAAAAACTTCTTTACCACCCCAGCCCCCAAGGCCTGGAATAGACTCCCTCCAGCACACCTGGACATCTATCTTGCAGGGATCCTTTGACCTTAGCTGACTTCCTGCCCCTGGGACAGGGGGCTGGACTTGATGATTCAAGTTAAACCACAGGCCCTCGGCATCCCAGCATGTTTTCCATTCCTGGGCTGGGCTGTCTGCTCCAGCTGAGAAGAGTTGGGAGGAAGGGGAGCAGGGGTGACTGGTGCCTCCTAAGTCTGGGGGGCACAATTTGTGGGTGGGCCTGGGGGCAGGCCAACAGCCCTGTATCCACTCCTATACTTCTATGCTGTGACTTAGTGCCCCCACCCCCCAACATGCTGCCAGCCCATGCAGCAAACAAACAAACAAACAAAAAACTGCCACATCTTGAGTGGTGCTGAGTTGGGGGCCAATCTCAGGAGGGGCACATGCCCCCCCACCCCACTACAGAGCCTGCCTCCCTCCCCTAGGCAAACCCTGGCTAAGACCTGGGGCCGGGGGGGGGGCTAAACTTCCCTTCCCCCAAGTACAGGGCTGCCCTGTTCTGCTCTACTAAGAACTTACTACTGGTTGTGAGTGTGGACTACAAATCCCAGAGGCACCTGGAAGCAGGAAGAGGAAGTGATGAGCAACCCTGAAGATTCCTGCCGATATGATTCTGGATTGCAAGGCCCAGAGACCTGAGGGGCAGCAGCAAGCCGTGTTCTAGCACCTGCTGGCATCTGGCTTGAGCCACTGCAGGTGTGTGGCTGCATTTTCTGAATCAAAACTAAGTGTCTGTCCAGTTGTTTCTCAGTTTTATTTCTGTAGCTTAGACTAACTTGCAGAGACTGAATCAGTTCAGCCTTGGGCTTTTTTGACTGCCTGTACTTAGCTTCAAAGTTCCTATCAAGATTTTTCTAAAAATAAGATTAAGTTCAGACTTGTTGCAGACTGATTTGCTTCAGTGACTAATGCAAAGATCCTATTGAAACCCCCCCAGATGTAAGCAGGAGAAGGACTGTTGGTGTCATAAGTGTAAGGACATTGTAGTAAATTTTGTTAAACTAATTGCAGGCTATGGATGACAAAAGGTTCAGAGAAGGTAGATGATTGAGGGTTTTGAGGTAGTACAGTGGTGCTAGCAGATAGGAGACCTTCCCTGTGATGAACAGAAACTGGACTGTCCTTCAAAACATCTAGGAAAGAGTACCTTGTAGATAATTTTTTAATCAAGATTGTTCCAGAGGACAAAAGGGATATTTGTGTTTACATCAACACAAAAACTCCTCAAGACATTGTAGGGTAGTCCAGACCTAAAAAACAGGTTCTTGTTGCCGATTAGAGCCTCTGGTCAGTTTTGCATGCAGATGATAACACCAGTAAGAAGTTTAGTGAATCTCTTACCCTATGAACATGAATATCAAAGTACTGACATTTACCTTTTTACAAATTAATTTTGCTCCAAAGAGTCTGAGACCACTTGCTAAGCAAAAAGGCTCTGATTGGAGGTAAGACTGATGTTTAATAATCAATTTAAAGAAATTCTGTTACAACTACAAATTGGACCACATTGTCTTGTACCACAAACTGAAATGGATTTAGAAATATAATGAGAGGAATGAGACCACTGCCATGTTTTTCAGTGATAAAATTAACCTGTTACAAGAGTAAGGTTTTACTTTGTTCTAGATGGTAAAATAAAATTAAATTAAAAATTAAAATTGATGTTTTTCCCTCTTGAAGATATGAATCTGTTAAATCCATAAATAGTATTCATAAAACATGTTACATGGCATAATGTAGTGTAGTGGACAACAGTGGAGCCCTCTTATGTAAAGATCTGTTAGAAGTACAGGCCTCAAAAAAAAGAAAATCTATCAAGTTTATGTATTTAGCACATTTTCACTCTATTCATCAGCTTTGACAACTGTTTCAAGCCTTGCTAGGCAAAAGCCATGTGTTTCTCAGCAGTCATTTGTACTAGGCAGGGATTCCAACAGCATCTCCAAAGATTTAGCTCTTGAATTGCTTTATTAGTACACAAGATAAGTGGACTCACTTGTCAATTCTTTTATTCCTTAGGCAGTTGAAAATAAGAAGATCATTTTAACTGGCTTTGTTTCTACCTTTACTGACCACCACCAACATAAGGGTGCTATCCTGCAAATCTGTTCACCAACTTGGGAGGCAGAGGCAAAAAGAACCCATGCGCTGATTCAAACTATGCCAGCAGAATGGCAGCAGCCTGAAGTCACAGTTACCCTCGTGGCCTGAGTGTCCAGCCAAGTTGCTATGCTGCCATTCGTAGGAACAGTCTATTTTAAATTGGTGGGGAGTATTACTGAGTGTGTTTGCAGGATAAGGCCTGTGCGTTTGCTAGCAGGAGTGAACACTCCTTTTCCCTTGTTATATAAAAAGATCATTATTTTTGTTGGAGCTTTTTTGTTTCTGATCCTGGCCTTCCTTTTCTCCCTTTTGGTAATGCTTCAGCAATCCACATTTCTCATTAAGTGGAGTTTTGATCCAGAATCCAAATGAGCTTATGTTTTTGCCTCATATGAACACTTATTTTGTCTGCTCCATAAACTGTCTCAAATGATCCTGATATTAGTGGCCCAGTGGGATAATAACTTCTGACACAAAAACTAATTTAAAGATAGTTTAATCAAGATGGCCAGTTTTGGACACTGCTCCTTTGCACTGGTTCAAATGTAGTAATTCTTTGATGTACCTTTAAAGCAAACGTTAAAACACTACACTGATTTTGTTTACTGGGAAAGTATAATAGTTTACTGGGAAAGTATAGAACAACTATTATTCTTCATTAATAGTTACTGGAAGATACTTTACACCTGGCTTTAAAACAAAGCCAAGAAAATTATAATATTTGGGATTAACAAAACAGGCAGGGAGGACAAAAGCCATTCATGATCATAATCGGTAATCCCTCAATTCAAGAATGGTATCTACCATGGCGCATTGATGGGTCTCAAAGTGACTCAAGAGTCCAAACCTTGAGCTACAAACATGTCTGCAGAAGTTGCAGGTCTTTCCACAAGATAGGCTAGGATTTCTTGCATTTTCCTTCTTCTGTTCTTTCTTACTGGCTTCTAGGACAAGGCGCTTTACCTCGAAATGGGCTGCTGCTTTGTTGAGGTTGCAGAACCACTGAAGTTGATGCCAGCTTCAGTTTTCTTGAGCTATGCCTTCAGTGGGTCCTTGTACTACAAGGGCTGGCAATGGCTGGCCAGCAGTGGACTCCATTTCCCAGCAGCCTCTGCCTGCATGGCTGGGGCCACATTCCATGGAGACCCCAGTAGCAGCTGCACTGTGATAGCTGGGGCTGAGATTTCTGTGGAGACCAGCCTCAGCAGTGCTGCCAAGGCAGGGAGCTGCTCCAGGGTTAGGTTGGGATCTTGCAGCGGTGACAGCATAGTCCAGAGCCAGGGCAGAGCTGTAATCTACAGCCTGCATGGTTCAGGTAGGAGTGTGCAGGCAACAGATTGTGGCTCTGCCCTGGCTCCAGACCATGGTGTCACTGCTGGGAGGAACTGGAGCAGAGCCATGATTCGCTGCCTGCACACCCCTGCCCAGAGCATGCAGGCTGCAGATCGCAGCTGTGCCAAACCATGCTGTCACCACTGTACGGTCCCAGCCCAGCCCCAGAACAGCACCTTACCCTGCCACTAGCCCCAGCCGCACTGGCAGGGCACGTCTCCACAGAAACCCTGATCTCACACTAATCACAGTGTGGCTGCTGCTGGAGTCTCCATGGAAACTGGCTCCAGCTACACAGGCAAGGGCTGCTGGGAAATGGAGTCCAGGTGCCAGCTGGATCCACTGTTTTGTCCACCTCTGTTGTAATGTTTCCTCTGGCCATTGCGAGAGGCCATTACCAAGCTGGAGTAGACCAGTTGTTTTGGTAGTCAACAGTTGGGCATCCACACATGATGTCTGGTCCAACAGAATTGGTGCCTGAGGATCACTGACTCAATGCTGGTAACACTGGCCATGTGTAGAGGAAATGAGAGGCGTGTGCACACAACACTTTAAAGCAGGTTAAATGCTTTTGCATTGCTTTAATGGTGTTGGCATTTGCATGCGTTGGCAGTGTATTGCTCAGTAATTCCAGCCACAGTAGCAAATTCAGCAGCATAAGGTGCCTTAAATGACTTGGGGCGCAGCAAACTAAAACTCCTTTGAGGAGTTTTCGTTTGCTGCCCTACAGCCGTGGAGCAAAGCACCAGGCTTCGTGCAGCTCAGGGACTCCGCAGGAAGACCTGTAGGCAGCATGACAGCAGCCTGGAAAGGCAGGCTCTGCAAGAAAAGCGTTGAGCCTGATCTTCCCCCCGCTTTTCCCTGGAGCCGGCCTGCCCGAGCTGTGCTGGGGCTCGGTGCTTCCCTCTGTGGCTGCAGTGCCTCCCGGGAATGCCTGAGCCAGGTGCTGCCTGTGGAGGGGTGGCACTGCTGCCACGGAGAAAAGCACCAACCACCCTCCACAGCCCAGGGACCGCTCCACCTGCCAGCAGCTTGCCCTCCCTTTCCTGCCTCTGGAGAGGCAGGTAGGTTTGGGTGTATGGGGGTTTAAAGGGACCTAAATTGAAGTGGTGTTTTTAAAAACCCACCGTTCCAATTTAGGGCCCCCGTTTCATCTACACATGCCTGCTGGTTATATATAGCAATACATATAGAGCTCTTATAGAAGTTACCCACTAGTAGGCAGTGATATATAGATCTATGATCTGATGTATATAGATATCAGTGGTATCTATATATCACTGCCTTCTAGTGGCTGACCTTTATGAGATAAAAGCTGTACTACTACTGCTCCTGTTATTAATAACTCAGGGAAAATAATTTTTAGTTCAAATACTAGAGCCTTTGGTCTTGAAATAAAAGAACTTAACTTGACATTATCCTCCACAGTACAGATTTGTGCAATAGGTGACAGCTGTGATGCAATCACAGATTTGTGGCTGATGGAAGACAGAGCAGTTGATTACTAAGAATTAAAATATTATTTAAAAACTTCTTGTTCCTGATAATCTCTGAAAACTTTTTTTTAAAAATCATGCAGATCTCAACCTGACAATGATTTAAGTTATTATCTTAGGAAAAATAGTTGTCTTAATATGATTTCAATGTTATCCTCAAATACTCTTTACTTGGTATGCATGACATCTTGGTTTTATGAAGTTCAGTAATGGAGGCTGCTTTCTGTCCTCTTGGACATGGCGCTATGACTATTTGGGCTCCTACTCTGTACAGGGTGGCCTGGTACACCCCCAGCCTTATTGGCTATGCGTGCCTCCTACCTCCCCATTTAGCACACCCCAAGCCTCGCAGCTGTCCTGGACTATGTTGGGTCACTCCCTCTCTTTCTGCACCTTGCCTGCTGCCCCTCGGCTTGTCACGCCACCGGTGCCCCTCTATTTCATAGCCCTCTTGGGCTTATGAAATGGTGTTTTTCCCCACCAGGCTTGGCAGCTTAAGCCGCACCTGGCCCCTCTGGGTTCTTGTCAATAATAAAAGTGTCCAACCAGGCTCAGGTGGCCTAAGCCTTACCTGAGCCTTTGGCCCCTCGGCATTCCTCCTACAGTGGAGCCCCTCCGGGACTCTTTCCCATCTGCACCCCTCTTGGGGTGACTGTCATGAATGTGTGCCCCCTCCTGGGGCTTTTTCTATACGTGCCCTCTCCTGGGCTTATCCCTAGCACACACCCATTCTTGCGGCTTCACTCCGCCTTCTCCGGGCTCTCTATACTAACAGAACCGCCCTCACTGGGCTCATTTCCCTAATAGCACCCCCCTGGGCTTCCACTCATGTGGCCCCCCCCCTCAGGGGGAACACAAGCCCCCCCACAGGCTTCGCACTGGTGCTCCATAAGTGGGGCTCAGGTGGCCAAAGCCGTGTCTGGCCCCCTGACCCTTTGTTGGGATCCTCCGCCCTGCTCAGGCCTCTCAACTACCGCCCATACTGGGCCACCCGCTGCGCCACCTCAGCACTGAACAGCCGTGCCTTTCTAGGCACCACCCACATGTGCCCATAAAGGGCACCAGGAACCCCCAATCTACTGGGGAGCTCCTGTGAGGCCTCCTCACACCCCTACAGCCTCACCCGGTCCTCCGGTTTATTTACACAACTAACATAACAGAACCATAAGCCAAACAGCTGTAACAGAACAACAAGCCTACCGGCTATAACACACACTCCGGTCCCACAGGCTTCTCCTGCCCAGCCTCCCAGTCAGGGTTTGCTCTACCCTGTAACATGATGCAGCTGCTTGGTTTATCAGTCAGCTCAACTCCACTGCAGCACTCTCACTCCTCCAGCAGCCAGAAGGTAACTACTAGCTAGGCTCCAGCCTGGGCTGTTTATAAAGGCCAGGCCCTGCCCCTTTCTGGTCATGTGACCTGCTCCGGTTGCCCGGGCAACCAGCACCTGAGCTGCCCTGGCAATTAGCAGATACCCTAATTCCTACTTAGGAATGGGGCACCCGAGTGCCCCCGTGACAGTGACCATTCTGACAATTTGGTTACCGTGGTCACTGCAGAGGGTAGACACCCCTGGCCCCATTGGCATCAGGTAACCCTGAGTTGTAACCTGAGCTGGATACATTCCTGAGGGAGGGAGAAACCTGCTCCCTCTGCCTACGTGACCGGCCTCACACATGGAGGGGGGGCTTAAATTCCCTGTTGGTCTAAGCAATGTCACCATGACTGGAAGGGAGCTAGAGACCCTGCCAGTCTACCTGGCAACCAGTGATGCAGTTCAGATTGGTTGGCTGGCAGTCAACAACTGCTGGCCTTCATTGGATCAGGTAAATGAAGTCGTAAGAGCTATATAAGTTAAAGACTGCCCGGAAGGAAGGGCAGCAGCCATGATGAAAACTGTTGGAGAAGCTGCAAGAACTCAGGGTACTTCCCTCAATCTGAAGCACAAATAGTGATCCCTCTTAGTCAGCCGAACCAAGGGGACCCCAAGGCATAATCTGGACCCTCTCCCAATAAGTCTCCCATGCTAGGTACAGAGGAAAACTTTATTGGTTACAAGGAGTAAGTTTGGACTAGGGTACAGGGTAGAGCAATATCAGATAAATCCTGTACAGCAAACAGGTGTGTCTTTGGGGGTTTTGTGGGGGGTGGATAGGTGTGGGGGTGGGGTGGAGTGAGGGAGTATGTGGGTGTATGTGTGAATATGTGGGGTGTGGGTGGGTATGGGGTTTGTGGGTGGCTGTGTGTGGGGGAGAGGGTGGCTGGGATGTGTGTGCATGTATGGCCATGTGAGGGGGGGTGTGAGTGCATGTGTATGGTGGGGTGTGCGTGTGGGTCTTGCCTCTGGCTTCCCCTGTATCCTACTGCCCCTGGCTCCTGTCAGTTTTGACATAAGCCATGAGTAGATAAATATACGTTTTCTAAATTCTTAGGGGCCCTGTGGGCCAGATGGAATGGATTTGTGGGCTCTGGGCCGTATTCAGCCCATGGGCTGTATTTTCCCCACCCCTGTTGTAGAAGTACATGATCTGTCACTTGGTACCCCAACTTTCAAGTTGCTGAGCATCCTGTTGGAAACCCCCAAACCTTTCCTGTTTCAATTCCAGAAAGTGTTCAGAGAAGAATGTGCTAGTTTGTATGAGGTTAGCAAGGGTCAGCGGTAATCTAAAAATGGTCATAAAAAACAGGTGGTAGACAACAGAAAGGAATAACTAGTTCAGCCATGCACCTCCGTTATGAAATTATTTTTTTCACTACATTGAGCAGTTGTTATGGAAGTGTTCCTGTACTGAAAAATACAGCCAGGTTTGAGATCAGGGCAAATTTACCTGTTACCATTCAGTCACAATACAGCAAGATAAATGGAAATTAACTGGAAAGGTCCAATGTTTGTGGTTTTGGTTGGCAATAATTTTCCTTCCTGAAATCTCAGGAGCTGCACTTAGGAGACACAATCATCTATGGGCTCCCTTGCTGCTAATTTTCCCCCTAATTGCTGATCATGACTCCAGCAGATGGCTTTGTTTTTCTTCTACAAAACCTGTGGGATCTTTAGAGGATGGATTTGAATATTTCTTCTAGGGGAAAGTAAAGCTCAGTTTGAAGTAAAATAAAACACCTTTCTGGAATTTCTAATTTATATCTCCCACTCTTCAAAATTAGTTAAAAGCAACCACTCAGTGAACACAAATTTAAAAATAAAGCTGTCCCTCCAACTGGGTTTGCAAAGTACAGTAACAGACTAGATGCATAAAAGCAATGGGTGGACAGCCTATAATTTTCTTGGACTTTAGCATGGTGTGGTACCAGAGAGAAAGCACATCATTTTGCTGGCTGTTCGCCATTTTGAGTGCAACCGTGCTCCCCTCCCCCACACCACTGCATCAGGTGTGATCCCACTGCTCCCTGCTCCGCTGGGCTGGGTGCAACCCCACTGCCTTCCCTCCCCACCCACTGAGTCAGGTGTGACCCCGCTGCCCCCCTGCCCCATTGGGTGTGACCCTACTCTTCCCCCTCCCCCCCGCTGCATTGGATGCAACCCCCTTCTCCCCCACTCCCCTGCTGTGTCAGATATGACCCTGCTTCTCTCCCCCACCCCGCTGTATCTGGTGTGACCCTGCTGCTCCCCTCCCCCTCACCACATTGGGTGCGACCCTGCTGCCCACCCCACCACATCTGGTGCAACCCCACTCTCCCCCCTGCCCCCTGCCGCATTGGGTGCAATCCTGCTCTCCCCTCCCCCACCCCTCTGTGTCAGGTGTGACCCCACTGCTCCCCCTCCCCTGCTACAATGGGTGCGATCCCACTGTCCCCCC
>NW_017729024.1:29894871-29895232 GCF_001723915.1 Gavialis gangeticus | reverse complement strand
GTGCGACCCCACTCCCCCCCTCCCACTCCACCACATCAGGTGTGAACCCGCTGCCCTGCTCCCTCCCCTCCGTGTCAGGCACAACCCCGCTGCCTCCCCACTGCATCAGGTGTGACCCCACTGCCCCCTGCCATGTTGGGTGTGACGCCCCTGCCGCCCTTGCCCCCACGCTGCATCGGGTGCGACCCCGCTCCCTCCCACCTCCTGCCACATTGGGTGCAACCCTGCTGCCCCCTCCCTGCCACCCCACTGCATCACGTGTGATCCCACTGCCCCCTCCCTGCCACCCCACTGCATCGCATTAAATTGACAACCATCCTCATTCCCCTGGGTTATACAGTGATACCGGGAAGTATCAAAT
>NW_017729024.1:29890509-29894594 GCF_001723915.1 Gavialis gangeticus | reverse complement strand
TGTGACCCCACTGCCCCCTGCCATGTTGGGTGTGACGCCCCTGCCGCCCTTGCCCCCACGCTGCATCGGGTGCGACCCCGCTCCCTCCCACCTCCTGCCACATTGGGTGCAACCCTGCTGCCCCCTCCCTGCCACCCCACTGCATCACGTGTGATCCCACTGCCCCCTCCCTGCCACCCCACTGCATCGCATGTGATTCCACTGTCCCCCTTTCCTCCACTGCATCAGATGCAACCCTGCCCCACCACCGCATCAGGTGTGACCCCTCTTGCCCCACTCCCTGCTGCTGCAGGTCTGCCTGCCTGCCTGCTCCCCTCTCCCCCTCCCTCCTGGCTGTTCTGGGGGCTAGCAGGGCTGGGCAGTGTGGGTCACCACCACCACCATTGTGATCCCTCCCTTTGCTGCCAGGCAGGGAAGTGGGGGCAGCTCTGCTGCTTGGAGCTGGGGCTGGGGTGTGTTAGCCACTGCTACAAACATCCTTGGCAGCCGTGTGAAGTATGGCTGCCCACCCTGTCAGTGGCCCATGCACAGTTGGCCTGGAGCGTTATGGACAGACACACACAGAGATAAGACTTTTATTATATTAGAATAGAATGCTTAGGGCTGCTTGAATGCAATGACATCATCTCATTCCTGGGTTTTGAAGGGGAACAAGTGTGTGTTGGCTTGCTCTGCATAGCACCCCCAGGCATGGCACAGGCATGGTGTAAGGCCTATTTATTAAGGATGAGCATCCCTCTGGGAACACACCCAATTCCATTTTACACAAGTAATAATGTTGAAGTGCGGCTGGTGGGGAACAATTGTCCTGCTTAGAAGGAACCAGATAGTAAGATGTCTAAATAGTATCCATTGTACCTACAAAGAACAGGAAGAAGATGAGGACCTCAAGCCCTGAGTGCTGGGTGAATGGTGCTCCTCCTGGGGATATCCTCATAGCCAGGCAGTTCTCCTGCAGCTTCAGGTCTATACTATTTTATATTAGCTGCCTATAAGGACCAACTTATCAGTCATCATATCTGAATGCCCAAGACAAACTCATTTTCACTGGCCACATCCTCTTTGCTAACAGCCAGGAAAAATGAGATTCACTGAAACTATAATAGCAGCTGTATGCCCTCTGGGGATTCCCAGATCCTCCATTGTGTGTTCAGTAAATTCAAGGATATGACACCTGGATCTGGGTGCTAATGTAAAGAAGTGTCAGACCATAGGATGAATTCACTGCTTTGCTCTGTTCCCTCTGTGCCACTCAGGAAAATAGTGGAAACCATTCCTATTTTGTGAGGTTCTTTGGCTGTGAGGGAATTCCTCAGTGGATGTAGAACCTTCAGAGACTTCAGGCTGCTGCAGCCTACACTGGGATTAGGGCAGAGAGTCAGGAAACCCCATCTGTGAAGAACAGCATGTAATAGTGACATACATACTGGGGATCCTATCATAGTGTCATTTGTCACTTGAGAAACCCCCTCGTCCTAGCAAATGGTTACTATACTTGATACCAAACTCATTAGGCATCCTCAGTGTGATGCTATTACATACAGAGAACAGTACGTAAAGAATCTCTTGCTGAGCAATATATAAGTTTCTTTTCTACATGACATTGACAGGGCAGCTCCACAAACACCATGATAAACATTCTCCATAGTACTGCAAAAAAAATAAATAATGAAAGAGGCAAAATTCAAAGAATGGCAAATGGCTTTGAGCTGCTGGCTTACAAGGATCTGCCTTTGTTCATCCTAGGATGGCTGGGAGGTCAGCACAACAATGATGATTCTTTATAAAGCACTGAAAGGAAATGGTGCAGAAAAGAAGAAGCATTACTTATGTTAGAGTGTGTTAAGTTGAATACAAATATGGATTTAGGTTGGTTATTAAGGAAATCCATTGAGGAGGTTATAGTTTCATAGTTGGTAAGGTCGGAAGGGACCTGAGCAGATCATCAAGTCTGACCCCCTGCCATGGGCAGGAAAGAATGCTGGGGTCAAAAGACCCTGGCTAGGTGATTATCTAGCCTCTTTTTGAAGACCCCCAGGGTAGGGGGCGAGCACCACTTCCCTTGGAAGTTGGTTCCAGATCCTAGCTGCCCTGACTGTGAAGTAGTGCCTCCTGATATCTAGCCTGAATCTACTCTCTGTCAACTTATGGCCATTATTCCTTGTTACTTCTGGTAGTGCTCGGGGGAACAGGGACTGTCCAGTTCCATGCTGGTCTTCCTTGGTAAGTTTATAGATGGCCACACGGTCCCCCCTCAGCCTTCTCTTGTGGAGGTTGAACAGGTTCAGGTCCCATAGCCTCTCCTCATAGGGCCTACCCTGCTGCCCCCTGATCATGTGAGTGGCCCTCCTCTGGACCCTCTCAATGCTGTCCACATCCCTCCTGAAGTGCAGCGCCCAGAACTGGATACAGTACTCCAGCTGTGGCCTGACCAGTGCCGCATAGAGGGGGAGGATCACCTCCTTGGACCTGCTTGGGATGCATCTATGGATGCATGGCAAGGTGTGGTTAGCCTTACTGACCATGTCCTCACATTGGTGGCCCATGGTAATCTTGGAATCAATAATGACTCCAAGATCCTTTTCTGCCTCTGCACTGATGAGAAGGGAGTTCCCCGGCCTGTAGGTCTGCTGCTGGTTCTTCCTCCCCAGGTGCAGTTCTTCCTCCCCCCTTGCACTTGTCAGTATTGAAACCCGTCCTGTTCTTACCCGCCCACCCCTGTAACCTGTCCAGATCTAGTTGCAGCCTGTCCTTCTCCTCTAGTGTGCCCACTTTTCCCCACATCTTAGTGTCATCTGTGAATTTGAACAAAGTGCTTTTCACCCCCTCGTCCAAGGCACTGATGAAGATGTTGAACAGTGCGGGCCTGAGGACTGAGCCCTGGGGGACCCCACTGCTCACATCCCTCCAGGCTGAAAAAGACCCGTCCACCACCACTTTCTGGGTGCGGCCCCCCAGCCAATTTGCGACCCATCTGATTGTGTAGGCATCGATACCACAGTAGCCTAATTTTTTAATGAGAATGGGGTAAGAGACAGTGTTGAAGGCCTTCTTAAAGTTCAGAAAGACTACATCCACCGTGACACCTGTGTCCGAGGATTTTGTGACCTGGTCATAGAAGGCTCTCCCGAAGCCCCCCGCTCCCCTGAAGCCCCCCAGACACTTCAGACACCTCCCAGCAGCTGCAGAGTCCCCTGCTGACCCCCAGCACAGCTGGAGGGAAGCGGGGCTCATGGTGGGAAGGGGTTAACCCCTCTCTGAGTGGGAAGAGGTGGCTGGAGCCCGGCTGGGTCAAGCCCCGCCCAGGCCCCTACTTGGCCCAGACCCCCAGGGAGAGAGAAAGGTAGGAGGGGGTACTCACCAGTCCCCCTCCAGTAGGGCAGGGCCCCCCAAATCCCGGGCAGGGCCCCCCCTTGCTCGAGAGCAGCTTTTCCTGACGGCCGGCCCACTGCACATGTGCGCAGTTTAAAAGGGCCTGCCAACAGCCAAAAAAGCCCCAGTTAGGCTCCGGAGCGGCTAGAGAAGCGCAGGTGAAAGCCTGCCGTGCCCCCGCTCCCCCGAAGCCCCCCAGACACCCCAGACACCCCCCAGCAGCCGCGGAGCTGACCCCAAGCACAGCTGGAGGCAAGCAGGGCTCGTGGTGGGAAGGGGTTAACCCCTCTCTGAGTGGGAGGAGGCAGCTGCCTGGAGCCCAGCTGGGTCAAGCCCCCACCCAGGCCCCTACTTGGCCCAGTCCCCCAGGGAGCCATGCGACCAGAGCTGCATGAACAGGCTGCGCAAACAGGCAAGCTTGTCTGCTGGCGCGTGAGTTAGCACGGAGTTCGCGCAGGAGGGGGTGCGGGGGGGCCCCAGACCCTGCCTGCAAATTCCCCAAGGTAGACAGTCCCAGCCGTAGCCAGCCTACCAGAGGCATGACACGGATAGGCACGTGCCGCACCCTGAGGGCCGCCTCGGGCTTTATGGCCCGCCCCCAGGCACCTCAGGCACCTCAGAGACAGCCACCCAGACGGAGCCCTTGGTTCCGGGCTCCATGCAGACAGAGTCCCTGGCTCTCGGCTGCGCAGGCTGCCTGTCCCTTTTTCAGG
>NW_017729024.1:29885773-29890498 GCF_001723915.1 Gavialis gangeticus | reverse complement strand
GGATGAGAACCTGATGGTGTTTAACACCGAAAAATGCAAGGTTCTCCACCTTGGGAAGAAAAACCTGCAGCATCCTTATAGGCACTGCAGTGCTACTCTGGCTAGCACTACGGAAGAAAGAGACTTGGGGGTCATCATTGACCACGAGATGAACATGAGCCTGCAATGCGATGCTGCAGCTACTAAAGCAAGCAAAATGCTGGCTTGCATCCATAGATGCTTCTCAAGCAAATCCCGGGACATCATTCTCCCCTTGTACTCAGCCTTGGTGAGGCCGCAGCTGGAGTACTGCGTCCAGTTTTGGGCTCCACAATTCAAAAAGGATGTGGAGAATCTTGAGAGAGTCCAGAGAAGAGCCACGTGCATGATCAGAGGTCAGGAAAACAGACTTTATGACGACAGGCTGAGAGCCATGGGGCTCTTTAGCCAGGAAAAGCACAGGCTCAGGGGTGATCTGATGGCCACCTATAAGTTTATCAGGGGTGTTCACCAGTATCTGGGGGAACGTTTGTTCACCAGAGCGCCCCAAGGGATGACGAGGTCAAAAGGTCATAAACTACTGCGAGACCGTTTCAGGCTGGACATAAGGAAGAATTTCTTTACTGTCCGAGCCCCCAAGGTCTGGAACAGCCTGCCATCAAAGGTGGTTCAAGCACCTACATTGAACACCTTCAAGAGCAAACTGGGTGCTTATCTTGCTGGGATCCTATGACCCCAGCTGACTTCCTGCCCTTTGGGCGGGAGGCTGGACTCGATCTTCCGAGGTCCCTTCCAGCCCTAATGTCTATAAAATCTATGAAGGCCACCAGGTTGGTCTGACAGGACTGGCCCCTAATGAACCCGTGTTGGTTGTCCCTAAGCATAATCTCTTCTGCTGGTCCCTCGCGGATGTGCTCCTGGATAATTTTCTCTAAGAGCTTCCCCAAGACTGAGGTAAGACTAATGGGCCTGTAGTTTCCTGGGTCCTCCCTCCCTTTTTTGAACATTGGGACCACACTGGCCCTTTTCCAGTCCTCTGGCACCCAGAGTTAGTTAGCAAGTAGAACAGTTTTGTGTAATGATGAGGTTGGTGCAGTTATCACTAAAATTTTGCAAGGCAAATGTTGATAAGGTTATAGTATAGTATAGGGCAGTGATTCTTAACCCTGGGTACTGGGGCATTCTGGGGTGTCATGCAATCCTTTGAAGGGTGTGTGAGGAGATAAGCAGACAAGTCTGGCAATTCCCCCAGCCCAGCTGCCTTGTAATAAATAAGGTTTTGGTTTTTTTAATGGGATGCTGCTCAGTTTACAAAAGTTATGGAGGAGTGTCTTGTCTAAAAAGACTGAGAACCACTGGTGTAGGGTGTGATGCAGTGTACCGAACTAGATTTGAAAGGCTGCTTTCTAGCCTTATTAGTCAATAACTCTAATTCCCAAATGTAATACTGCAATCCTCACCCATCAGTTTAATTCCTTTCTTAGCATAGGCTCTGATTACTGTTTTGTTTGATTAATCATTATCATTGCCTTATTTATATAGTAGTAAAAGCATGATACGTGCTTGACAAACATGCCCTGGGTTAACCCAATTTGTAACCGAGCCCTCTGGCAGAATACTCAAAATACACACCCTTCCTATCAGTCTTCTTTGTCTTACTGAGGAATATGAGAGAGAGTAGAATACTGTCAGCATGGGGTGGGGGACTCCTTAATTGTTTATTTAGGCTAATTTTAATGTCCCTATATTCTGTCAAAACATGGTCTGTGCTATATCAGTGGGCATGTATCTTCTCTCCCTTATACAAAAGCAGCTCTAAATGTTAGTAACCCCTGACTTAAATTGCTATAAGTGAAAGAAGAAGCAGGCCCACTGTGTTAATATTAGTAGGGCTTATGAGTGAAGTGGGAGCTGTTGTGTTTTGTAAGAGTGGGAAACATGGATATCTGCCATTGCAGGGGGTGGCATATAGTAGCAAAGGTCCATTTTTAGGGCTTACCCAGGGAGCATATTGCCTTACCCTGCATTTAAGCCAGAAGCATTCTGGTCTTATGTTTTACATTTCAGTCCACACTCATATTCAGGTACATACTTTTTATTACTTTTATTCTCGGCAGTTTTGCTAACCCCATTATCCCATGATTCCCTGTTAGCTGTCTCACCTTAGGTCTCTATTTTACCCTGAAACTACATACATAGTACATTGCTCAACATGTTTTGTCCCTTAAGCTATCAGTGAGCTCTGTAACATATGGCAACATTGCTTATCCTCCCCACTCATCTCCCAAGGTATACTTATCAGACAGTGCCTTCTTTTCCTTATGCCTGTGCAATCAATAGATTTATTTCTGCTTTACACCAGTGTAACTGAGAGGAGAGACAGGTTTAAAGTTTGTTGTGTTTCCTGACACTTTGTCTAATGAATTTTGCAGAATACCTGCTGGCTGAAAACACACTTCTGGTTGGCACATCTTGTCTGAGTGCTGAGTGGGCATTCCTCACATCCTGTGTCATACCTATAGTGTCTGTGAACCCACGTCACATTTATGCAGGTTATGTGACTAACTACTACTGTGTTGCAGAGGCTTTTTAATACCTGATATCTACAACAGAGAAATAACGTACCTGCTAGTTTGCACCAATGTATCTTCCATATAATGTGTTTTAGAGGAATGTATTTTATAGCAAGCAATATAGATAATCATTAGAGAAGTCAATGTGATTAAAAATCAGGGGGAAACTCCATCAGCTGTCTCTATTTGATAATGTGACCTGAAATAGAAAGATAAGGCTTTATATGAAAGTTAACAGAATTTAAATATGTAATAATTTGGGGTGCACTGATAAAGATTTGCTTGGCCAATACCGATAGCCAGTGATTATCCAACCACATCAGCCGATTCTAATCTGATAACCAATATTTAGTAATAACTTCAAGGCATTTTAAACTACTGAAATAAATAAACCTTTTTATTTTTGGCACTGTGACAGCCTCCTTCATCTTGTATATCAGTGTCCTCATGCTAAAAAATGGTGGCAAGGCGCTTGAACTAAAGCTTGTTGAATGAGATTTAGTTCAAGTACCGCCACCGCCATTTTTAAGCATGAGGACGCTGATACATGAGACGCTGCTGCAATTTAATTAGAGTGGCTGTCCAAACTACTCTGATTAAAGCACAGCTACCCCACATCCCCAGAGCACATGTAAAAATGCCCATGCCAGTAGCAGCAGGCAGGGCTAGCCTAGCAGTGCCCATGACTGGCTGTGTAGAGCCATTCAGGCCCTGCTCTTTTGCATGATGCTCTTGAATCCCAGCATGGGGGCAGCTGCCTGAGCCTGCCCAGCAGGGCTGATGGGGAAGGTGTGAGTTTTCCTGGTTGCCCAGGGCTGGGTGGTCTCTAGGTCAGGTTCCCTGGTCTGCTCCGTCTACCCAGGGCAGAGCCACGGGACCATTCCAGGCCTGGAAAAATTGGGCTACTTCCCCACAACTAAGCCCTAAGTCCTGGGAGCTGGATTCCAGGGGCCTCTTTCCCTCCTGGTGCTGCTGCTGCTGTTGCTGCTGCCAGGGGCAGGGCAAGTCCCCATGCCCTGTTGGGGAGGCTGAATGGACCCAACCCTGGCCCTGGGAAGGGCAGTACCTGGCTGGTTGTGGGGGAGGGCTGTGCTGCACACAGCAGGGAAGAGCAGCTGCAGTGGCCCCTGCCAGGCTCTGTCCCCAGCCCCTGTGGTGATGACCCCTGGGCACTGCAGACTGAGTCATGCTGGGCCAGGCAGCTCTGCCCACCCCTTCCTGCCCCAGCCACGTCTCTGCAGCACTCTCTGCCTTTTACAGTACCCACCCGAGCCCCAGCCCACAGTCTGTGCCACACCAGTGCGTGGGAGACAGTGCCAGCTGCTCCGTTCTGCTCCAGCCCAGCCCAGCCCACCAATGAGAGGATGTGGGTGGGGATGGAGAATGGCTCAGGCCCCTGCATCCGGATTTGGCCCTCCACACTCAAGATCTCCCTGGCTTGTGGGAAAGAACCCAGGTATCTGGGGTCCCTGGCCCCATGGACAAGAGAGAACCCAGGCATCTGGGGCCCCTGCCAGAAGGCATAATTATCAGTAAACATTATCAGCTACAATGGCCAGAAATAAAGCCAATAGCAGATCCTCTTTATCAGTGCCAATCCAATATCCAACCGATATATCAGTGAACCTCTAGTAATAATATGTTCCTGGGCAAATTATATAGCTCTTTCTAGCTGTAGCTCTCAGGGCACTTCACAAAGATGGGTGTTTTCCACATTTAAACGTAAGGGAAAACAAGATGTGCAGAGTCTGTGATATGCCTTGGGTTCCACACTGTCCATCAGTAGCAGAGCTACTAGAGAAAATCTTAGACTTCTGATACACAGCCACAATTTCTAGCCATTGAATTACAATGCTCCTCCAGTGAGCTACTTTATTCTAACTGCCTACAGATACATAGATATTGGATATCATATGCTTGTCAAAAGAATATGCTCCTCGGATGTAGGCTGATGCATTTGTTGCATCTTGATTATTCCATTCATTTCTACTGAAAATATCAGCTTAACACATGACTGTTTTGGCAATGAGTGGTGACTAATCAAAAATGCTCTCCTGGCCTGTACTCGTTTTCTGCTTTGAAATGGATACATCTCTGATATCAAAAAAAAAAAAAAAAAAAAACAAGAACATGAACCTACTCTTGGAGTCTATTTGGTTTACAAATACTTCTT
>NW_017729024.1:29879780-29880773 GCF_001723915.1 Gavialis gangeticus | reverse complement strand
AAAAGAACAAGAACATGAACCTACTCTTGGAGTCTATTTGGTTTACAAATACTTCTTGAATGTAGTATTAGTCCACCCAGGCAATTCACAGGCTTAGCATTCAAAGATCATAAACTGGCAAAGTCAATGGAGTAATTCTGATTTACACCTGCTGAGGATTTGGCCTATTATTTTAAATCTATGTTCTGATGAACTGACCTGATATTTATATTCCTTGCCCAAAGTGCTGTTCCTCCTAGTGGTATGATTGTACTGTTCCTTATCAAATTCCACGCTCCACATCTAATTTCAATTCAAACCTTCTTGGTCCTGTTGTGGTGATAAATTAAAGGTGCTGCAGCCTTACTGACCCAGCTGGTCCTCAAGGTGGAATCCCATAGTGCTACTACAGGTGCGGGCAAAATGCGGCCCACGGGCCAGATGCGGCCTGCCAGGCCATTCTGTCTGGTCCACGGGGTCCCTAAAAAATTTAGAAAATTAATATTTATCTGCCCCTAGCTGCCTGTAATGCGGCCCTCGATGGCTTGCCAAAACTTAGTAAGTGTTCCTCCACCCAAAAAAAGTGTCCGCCCCTGTGCTACTACCTAGTGTTCAGTGACTACAATTGACAAGAATTCCTTATCACTTTGTGCCCCATTCCTGGGACAACTATGCAGGTCAACAATACTAATTGAATCTGCTCTAACGTGCTGGAATTCCAGTGCGTTGAGGCAGCCTCTGCGCTGATGTGTAGGTACCTAGAGGGCCCACATATCCATTTACCAAAATCATACTACCCTAATCTTTTGCAGCTTCTCTGCAAGACCCTTCTGCATGAACTGGAGAGTATGCACTGGTATATGCATGGTATTGTGGTCATGACAATGATGCAGTTTAAGACCTTGACAGTCTTCCTGAAATCTCTGTTCTACTGAATGTCACTGGATGTGGGTCTGCTCATGTGGTACCCACAGCTGAGATACCACCCATGCATTGTTAACTGCCTCCAGAGAT
>NW_017729024.1:29871618-29874780 GCF_001723915.1 Gavialis gangeticus | reverse complement strand
ATCTCTGTTCTACTGAATGTCACTGGATGTGGGTCTGCTCATGTGGTACCCACAGCTGAGATACCACCCATGCATTGTTAACTGCCTCCAGAGATCTGGAAGGAATGCTGAAGGCTTGGCTGTTCTGTTTAATAAAGGAAACACTGACTAAAATCTGGAAAACAGATGAAATTATAACAGTCATGTACAACCTTGATTATACTTAGTAGTTCCAGTTGCCATTCATAGCATATTCTTCAATCTGGATTTGGAAAATGTAAATACTCTAGAGTCTTAGTTTATAACTGCCTTTTTGTGAGTTGCAAAAATTTGTTTTTACAAAAGTATTTTAAATTAAATTAACATGACATGTCTTTTAGCTGCATTTTCAGAGTGTGCTCAGAATTTGTGTGTAGTTGTGAGGTGGCTTGCGCAGTCACTGTACCAGTGCACAGCCACAGTAAGAGTTAGCCACTTAAGCACATAGGTTTCCTATAATTGCAAACAAAAATTATATACATCAAGTCTGAAATGTTAATTCTTTAATTCCAGCCTCTACCTAATGGCTTAATAATTGCATCTGTTGTGCTGCACTATGGGAACCAGGAAAAAAAAAGACATGATAAAAATGTTGGTAAAAATTTATTCTGGCCCCAGCAAAGTCAGTGGCAAAACTCTGATTGACTTCAATGGCAACAGGATCAGGCTCTAAATCTGTGATGTACCAACTTAATCTCTTTCTTTGTAGACTAATATAGTGTTTCTAAACAGCCATACTTAATTATGCTTGTTTACGTCAGCTTTTGCCCGTAAACTATTTTCTTCATGAACTTGGGAGTCATCCTTTCTGCAAGTCATGCTTCCCTAATAAATCTTCATGATGTTGTTATACATCCTCTTTTCTCTCTCTCTCTCTCTCTGACTTCTTGTTTGTTCTGCTCAGAGTACTGCCGATGGTGACATAAGCTGGTGGCATCTTGCCCTTTAAATGACTGAAGCAAAATAGGATTCCAGAGCTAAAACCTTTTTACTGGAGGGCTGCTGTGCTCTCATGAAGGCTATAAAAGGACATGCTCTAAAGGGATAACACAAGACAGTGCACCAGATTTGACTGTTGGTCAGGAATGAACACACAGTAGATACTGGAGAATAGTGCAGGGGCTTTTAAAACACAGAGCCATGCTGAAGAAAAACTGGAGGAAACAGGTGCTGAGGAAGGTGTTGAAGATCTAGCATGACTGAGGCCCTCAGTAGAGTGACTATGGGATGTGCCAGTTTTAGATGCAAGCAGCTGCTCAGGTTGATGATTGAAAGAACATATACAAATGTGTATTGCTTTTCTCAGACTTGGCCAAGCGTAGAGCTTTCTGTAGTTTCACTTGAGCGCTGTTTCCTTTTGTATACCATGCAGCTCGGCACATATTTCTGTTATGCAACATTCCTTGCACATGGGACTTGGGACCACTATTTTGCCTTTGACACAGTAAGAGCACACTTTTAAAAGGCCTGGAGATTTCAAATAATACATTGGGTAAATGTCACATTTTATTGTGCGATGAGTATCACATTGTTTTTCTGCTACTTGTAAGTGTGTGAGTTAACTGTTTTCTTGTTCCTTTCATAGGAGAGGGAGAAAAGCAGAGAAGGCGTGGGGGTGGAAGTGGATGGGGAGGAGGAGGTACAGAAAAGCTATGAGATTATTTGCAAGTGAGGAGAAACACGGAAATCCTAAAGAATGAAAAAGAGGGGAAAAAAAGGAATTGGAGAAAAAAGGAGGGATCAGAATGAATTAATAGAAGCTCTGGTTCTGCTGTCTGGTACACAGTTATAAATCAGGAGTAAGTAAAGAATTATTAATTTGAGATTCATAAAATAATGTATCAGTATATTTGTCCAGGGTTTCACTCCAATTTTAACCTTCTACTTCATTTTTACTGTGAAGCCCAATTTACAGTTTAAGTATAAAATACTTTTCCTGAAAGGAAGAAACTGATTTTTACTATATAAACATGAAAAGAATTGAGAAGAGTGCCAAATGGGGTGGCAATTAGGCCCTAGATTAGAGGGTATTCTTGAAGAGAACAGACTGAAGCTACAAAGGCAGATTTACTTTGCCTATCATCTCTCTTTTTTTTTTAGGACTGCTTGCTGTAAGTAAGCCACTATTTTTAGGTCTTGAGCCATCCTCTCTGCTCTGACAGTACTTAGGCTATTTAAAAGGCCCCTTTCAGCTGGACTTCTAAGCAGAACTGCACAAAAATATTTCATACAAAAATTCAACCTTATGATATTTGCCCTTATACTGTAGTTGAGAAAATCCCTTTTTCTAAAAGGTGTCTCACTAACTTGGCTTTATGTGAAAATATATTAGAGCCAATAGGATGGGATGTTGATCAGACAAGGTAAAATCAAAGGATGGACTAATTTAGAGCTGATTTGGATTATGCAAGTGAGCAAATACTGCCGGGACAGGAGACACAATGGGAGATGATAAAGAGATGAAGCTATGAAAGAGGGAGCCTCCTTTGTGTTTCTGGGACATTAAGCAGACTTAGGCTTAGTTTCCCAATGTGAGAAGACTGTGAAGTACTGAGTATTGTCAACTCCTGTTGAAGTCAAGGAGAGATGAGAGTGCTAAACATGGGAAGAGCTAGTACTGTACATAAAAGCAGGAAATGTGATATGATGCAAAAGGGAGGGAAAAGATGATATCTTGTACAGGACTAACCTATGTATTTGGGACAAATGAGAGACAAGCTGTTGGGTTTCAGTTGCCCTTTATAATACAAATGGGGCTGTGGTGGCTATCAAGGGTTTAGGATCATATGTTCCAGGACTAGCCAACTTCTGAGTGGCTCGGGGCTGCACTCCACTGGGAACCTCTGCTGCTCTGTGGGTAGTACAGGCTCCCTTCTGTCACAGCGTGGGCAGAGTGACCTCTCCTCCAAACTCGTGAACCCAAGCTGCACTGCCCCCAGAGGTGAAGGCAGGAAGTAGAAGCTGGAGAAGGGGGAGCTTGGTGATCCAGGCAGCAGCAGCAGCAGTGACAGGGGTAGCAGCCAGGTGGGAGCCTGCAGACTGGATGTTAATCCTCTGTGGGCTCCATATAGTCCATGGCCAGCCAGTTGTACAGGCCCAGTGTATCCCATAGAATCATAGAATCATAGAAGTAGGGTCAGAAGG
>NW_017729024.1:29867475-29867966 GCF_001723915.1 Gavialis gangeticus | reverse complement strand
ATGTCTGCAGAGCTGCACCTACTGCTTTTGCTCGCTGGAGGTTCTGCTCTGGGCAGCTACCTCGTGCCCGCCTTACGCGAATGCCGGCGCAAATGCCAGCGCGCCCTTACAGAGTGCACCTGTTTGCATGCACTGTTCACGCACGCTACCCACGCGCAGCTCAGGAGCGCGGCTCCCTGTCGGGTGAGCTAAGAGGGCTCCGAAGGTCTTCCCCTCTGGATCCACCTCAGCTGTGCTGTACTCTCTGCCCCACTTACCTTAGGGGGAATCAGCTGTTGCTGCCCCGCTGCTGCCTCCGCCGCCGAGGTAAGGGGGTACACGTGTGTGTGTGGCACATGTGTGCCCTGCTCCCTCCGCTCCTGCTCCCCAACTACCCATGATCTAGCTGACCTAGGACTTCATCTACAACCTTTATTTGTACCAAGGGTCATTTTGAATTGGGTCCATAGAGTGGTACTAGCTGAGTTTCAAGCTTCCTATGTAACTAAACT
>NW_017729024.1:29854377-29862475 GCF_001723915.1 Gavialis gangeticus | reverse complement strand
TTCATCTACAACCTTTATTTGTACCAAGGGTCATTTTGAATTGGGTCCATAGAGTGGTACTAGCTGAGTTTCAAGCTTCCTATGTAAATAAACTATGTAAACTGTTTGTTAATGGACTAATGGACTTGATTACAGAGTCTCCAGCTGGGCTCCTAAGGGAGCCTTCTGGGACAAAATGACAAGCAAACAGAAGTTGTAGTTAGTGTGACAAATTTCATTTTACTTTTCCTCTCTTTCAACTGCTGTATTGTGGTCCTTTGTCCCATTAAACCAATTGAATATATCCTACCATTGCCCTTATGGGTCTTTATGTTGTTTTTTCTTTGGCACTTTATCCTTCAGCAATGATCTACTTCTAAATGTGTAGCTTTTTCTAGAAAAGAAACTTGTAACTGGATCTTTAACACCAAAAGCACTCTTTAGCATGATTCTTTTGTGATTTTTATGCGGGATCGTTGTCAACAGTACAACCTCCTTTGACATGTTACAAGAACCAGTTCAAAGGCTTTCAGGGCATGTTTGAAGAGTAGTTGTAAACCGTATCAAGTACAAAAGAGATAGCTGTCTTATAAATATTGCATATAGACACACAAGTGTCTGAATTAAAGTGTACATGTGTTGGTAATGGTGGAAGGAAGATATAAAGAGGGTTTGGTGTCAAGGGACCTTTATATTTCTCTCCTATGACCCTGGTATTCAAAACTTTTCTACCCCATTTCTTTTTTCATGCCAATATTTTTTTACAGTGTAAACTGGAGACAAGAAAAGATTTGCTGTTTGTTTCTGGTAGCGATCAGGTGTTTTTCAGATGACACCTGGTGGACAAAAAATAGACATGCAGCTGGAAATAATAACTAGCAAATGCAAGTGTTTTTCATCCCTTCAATCAGTGGGACAGTGACCTGCTCTTACACCCATTTTAGCACTGGAGAACTGTTTGTTCTGTTTTCACAGGAAGTCACAACAGTGCAGTGCTTCCACACTAGCCATTCTGTTTCAGGGTCACAGGCTGACTCTACATCCACTTCATTCAAGTAGATTATTAGCACAGTTCTTCAGAGCAAATACATACTACCCAAGGATCTATAATATTTATTTGCACCTGTTCAAGTTTTTGATTATCTTAACTGATGCTTTGAATGAGTTCATCCTGTCCATGAGCCAATGAGGATTAGTCCTTGTGGCCTCACACTTGTAAGAAGGTAGAGTGACATCAGCCTGCCTCTAAGGTGCTATGGGCCTGGAAACCTAAGCAATCCCACAATGAGGACTTTCCCATATGGGTTGTAGTGCTCAGGGAGATAACCAACACAGCTTCATTCTTTTCATTAATGTACTGTCCTTTTTTAAAAATAAATTTCAGTTTTTCTTTAAGTTGGGCTAAAGATATCCTTAATTTCTGCTTGTTTTCTAGCTACCCCAATGGTTTCACTCTAGAAATCAGACAAAGGATTAGGTCCGTGTTTTGGTCAAGTGGAAAGGCATCCAGTGAGCCTTTTGGCCTATTAGAGGGAGTTATGTTATCTTGTTCTCTCCCATGTAATGCAGTGGGGTCACAAAGAGATATATATATCACACCTTGGGCCTGTGAAAACAATGGGTGGGTACTAGTGTATCATGGCAAGTGAAGTAGCTTACTTAGGGTGTAAGCGATGGGTAATCCTTTTCCTTTCTTTTGGTTTCAGGACATCAGAAGTGTGGGAGATATTACTTAGGCAATCCTATGATACCTGTGGCATCCCCATGAAGTAAGTATATTGCAGAGTAGATGCTATCAGCACTCTGATTTATGTTTGTGTTTTCCAAGTTATATTTAAAAATGCACCTGTTTTAATGTTAAACTGTATTTTTCATCATAGTTCTATTTTTTCATCTATATTTCTTTACTGCATGGGGATTCTGGGATCTGCTCTTGAGGATGGGATAGGCAAAACTGAGACTCATTGGGCATGTCTACATGTGCAATGAATTTTGAAGCAATAAACTCTGGTGCATACTGTGCCAGAGTTAATTATTCCTGGGTATCGTGTTTGAATGTGTGCCCAGGATTGCAGCACGTTGAGCCAGGTCAGAGCAGCCCCAGCTGGCAGAGGACCCAGGGGGCCAGCCTTCCAGCCCAAGGCTGCTCTGACGTGGCTAAATGTGTTACAGAGGGGCTGGCTGGGGCGTGTGGATGCTCCAGTGTCAGGCTAGCCAGCAGGCAGTTCCTGCACTGAAGCACTCTCATGCCCCAGCCAGCCCTATAGCATCTATATGTGCATTGCTGCGCACTAAAAATCTCTGCCACAGGATAGTACTTGTATTTATAAGTACTAACTGGTAATAGTGTTTATTAATTTATTGTGGCCTAATAGGTTTGCATGAGTAGAAGCTGAAATGTTTACTGCGGAGCTAATTAGGTAGCTCTGCAGTAAACATCTCATGTAGAGCTGTCCACTAAGTATCACCTTAGGGCAGGGGCAGGCAAAGTCCAGCCTGCGGGCTGGATCTGACCCGCAGTGGACACCAATTTCCAGCAACTCCTACCTGCCTGGCTGGGGCCAGTTTCCTTGGAGATCCCAGCAGCAACCACGCTATCATGATAGCATGGGACTAGGGTTTCTGTGGAGACTGACCATAGCAGTGTTGGCAGGGCATGCAGCAGGGCGGGGACCTGCTCTGGGGCCAGGCTGGAATCTTGCAATGGTGATAGCGTGGTCTGGAGTCACGGCAGAGCCGCGACCCCCCTGTGATTGTCTTATATACGGTGGTGGTTGTTCTACCACCACCACTGCCTATGGTGGTAATGCTTACCCCACCGCCCCCTGAGGCCCTCAACCACACAAATCCCAGCACCTACCCACATTACAACAGGTGCAGCAGCAGGTACAGCACGTGGTAAGTTTGCCATTGAGGGGGTGTGCCTTGGCACGTGTTAACATATTAATATTTTGGGGTAACTTGAGTCTTTCTTATAATTGCCTTTCAGAAAACCCATGCACAGTGGAGGTATCTTCCCAGACTCCACCCCTGGGCTATGCTGCATCCTGAGCAATTGTCAGCAGTCGCTCAGAGTCAAGGATGATGTCTGTCAGGTTTGATGGGTCCTCAGGTGACTGAGGAGCCCGATTCTAGATATACACATTTTTCGGCAATGGGGGCATGTTGTTGCGCAGGGGAGTGGGATTCGCAGCCTCAGATGGGTCTCATTCTCCTTCCTCTGCCATCACCGTTCCACCTCAGTATCGACTCTGGCCTTGAAGTAGTGTGCGCCTTGGTGGACCAGGTGGTGCCACACCAAACGGTCAGCAGCTTGCTCCTCCCAGCCATTGGTGTCAATCTCTCCATGCTTGAGGGTGACCTTGAATGTGTCTTTGTACTGTTTCCTTTGAGCATTGGTCAATGGAGAGCTGGGAAAAGAGAATTTGGCGAGGGAGGTGGTTCTCGGACATCTGGATGCAGCAGCCCATCCATCAGAGTTGATTTCTCAAGAGCAAGGCTTTGATGCTGGTGGATGCCGCTTCACAGAGGACGTTCGCACTCATCTGGCGGTCCTCCCGTTTGATCCCCAGGATTTAATGCAAGCACTGCTGGTAAAAGCTCTCGAGGGTGTTAATGTGGCATCGGCAGATGGTCCAGGTTTCACTGCAGTCAGCACGACAGCCTTGTAAATCAGAACCTTCATTGACTTCCAAAGGTCTCTATTATCGAAGACATGTTGTTGCAGCTTGAAGAAGGTGGCATTGGCACAGCTGACCCAGAGCTGGACTTCTTCATTGATGGTAGCCAGTTGAGAGATGTGACTGCCAAGATACGGAAAGTGCTCCATGTACTCCAGAACCTCCCCGTCTACGTAGTGAGGGATCTTCAGCTGACCTGGGAAGGGTTGATTATATATAGGAATCGACAGACATCATGCTTAGAGAAATCTCCCATGGGAGATTTTGTAGCCTGTAGGGGGAAGGCAAAAAAGTGGTTTTGGGAAGATGGGCAAAACCCGTTGTCTTTCTTCCCCTGAAGGACTATTGGAGAATTAGAAATAAACGAAAATTGAAGATAGAAGATGATAGATAATAGAAATAGAAAAGGATGATAGAAGAGAATAGAAATAGAAAAAATAGGGTAATGAATAGTAGAAATAGAAGATCCCATTGTCCAGCTGGCCCCATCCAGTTGGGGAAAAGTTTATTTATGTTGGCTGTTTTTTATTTTTATTTTTTTAAGCAAGAAACAAAAAATAGTATGTTTTATGTTTGCATATTATGTAAATAAAGGTTTATAGTAAGTAAAGGTTTTAATTTATAAAGTTCCTTCTGGATGTGGGGCTCCATGAGGGCAGCTACAGCTTCAGGGAGCAGGGGTATGTTTGGGGAATTAGGGGACTACTGGTTTGCCAGCACCCCTTGCTGCAGGTAAGTACCAAAGAGATCAGCAGGGTAGATTATATGTGGCTCCCCCTGCTGTAATTTATTGTGATTTGCACACTGAGCTTAATTTGATTTAAAGAATGTCATCTGTAAACAAAGATGTAGCAAATCATTTCAGTTTTAATACACCTATTTAATTTAGTGAGGATTAAAGAATGTCACATGTACAAGTGCCCCTAGGCACTAACCACTGAAACAATCTTGGCCCTACAGCAGTTGCAGAGTGATATGAATACTTTTGTATCATTGCAAACAGTAATATGTGGATGTAAAGTGTGCCAGACTGATATCAACAGTGCCAAACAGCTCTTCTATGGATAGCACATACTGGTTTTCAGTACTACTTCTGCTACAATAGCTGCCATTTCAAGAGCTCAGCTTTGTTAAAGCTCTTTCTTTTTTTTAATGGTCTCTGCACTAGAACACTACGTCATCTACAAACGTGTTTTTAATAAAGTACTGTCTCACCCTCCTGGCCAGCACAAATATATTAGCAGACACCATTTTTAGAATCTCTGGACGAGATCCAGGTTTTTGTCAGAACTGCACACAACACAAGTCTGGAGAGTTCAATATGGCACAGAGCTAATTTTTTTATTCCTTCAATCTGCTATATCCAGAGCTCATCCCTGGCATAATAGAGAAAAGCATTAAATTTTTCAGAAATGCCAGGCATTCATTGCTCCTCTTAACTCGAATGCAAGATAGAAATACTTGGTACGTCTAAAAATCAGACACAGTGTACTACGCGGCATACCCAAAAATCAGTAGCCATTTCTGAAAATGTTAATCACACTATCCTCTCATTGGCAAAGTCCCTTCTCTCCCATACCAAAATCCCCCAGCATTAAAAAAGAAGGCATATTAAATGTAAAACTGATGAATGCAATAGCACCTACTGTGCATGTTAAATAAAATGAGGGGTAGTAAATGGGACACATTATCAGGTAGGTGCCTTTACTTAGATATTTGGCCTTCAGTGATAACAAAGCCCTTACTAAGGATAAACTCTCAGGCAAATCAACACTTTGTATAGGGCTTGTAACACAAAACTAAACTAGGAGGTGAGTAAGTATGTTAGGATTTAGTTTTATGTGATTAACTTGTTGTAGTTAATGAAAAACCTGAAGATACAATCTTAGCTAGAAAGAATTTTAACCGAGCTCCTTTGACTCATCAAACTAGTATTCTGTAGTGGAAGCAGATTCAGCAGTTTGTGACTTGTATGTAATGACCACTTTACAGTGCAGATGCTGGGAACACTGAGAGGCTAGGCTTTGTCTAACCCAGATGCCAGAAATACCTATTATGCAATTACTCTGGTATCTCTGACAAAGTGCAATGAGAAATGATGCAAAGAATTCTGGGCCATATGTGTGGAATGTGCTTTACAAATATCATATATGGATTTGCCATAATGAAGTTAGCCGGCACAACTGAATTATAGATAGCTTTACTCAAGAGTATCATTCAGATATTGGAGCAAAACTGCTTATTGAAGACTGATGTTTTGAGTACGTCACTGCCTAAACAGCTAAATTGCTAAATCCAGTAAAAGAAAGCTCAATATGGCTTATAAACTGCAAATAGTTGAAGCAAAAGCAAATACAAGCAAGTACTATCTGGAGGAACTTGTCTCTACCAGAGTAGTACAGCATTAAGACAAAGAAAACTTGGAAATATTTCGGTGGAAAGAATAAATATATTTTTTCAGGGCACTGCAGGTAGTAATCTGTGAGAACAATCCTCCTTAATTTTCACTGATGACTATTTTCAGGTTTTGAAACATTTCCCACTACTAGTTAATTTCTATTCAGGGCTGGCTACATAGAAATCACTAACACAAAGAAATCAAATGTAATTGCAGTCATAAAAACAAAAAGGAAAAATACAGCAGGAAAGTACTCTTAAAAACATCAATTAGGCAATAAAATGTCTTCAGCACAGGCCGTTTGGTTAGCATCTGGGAATGCTTTTGTGTGCTGCAGCTGGGAACAGCACCATTTTATGAAGCCTTTTTAGCTAGCAAAACCACTATTTGAATAGATTATTTCTGTTTGGCAGAAAATGTAGTTGACAGCTCAAGTTTAATTGGAACGTGAGTAAAAGAAAAAACCAATAAGATCTTGGGAGTTCTTGAAAATGCACTGAAAAATTAAAAACTTTTTATTTCATATTTGCAGTATAATGAAGAATGTCCTTTGGCCTTCCTGCATCAAAGAATCAGTAGGAAAATCTAAATTTAAAAAAATGAATAGGGTGCGAGTCAACAGCTAACATCTCTCCACTTTTTGGAGCATTAGTTAGATAGGTATCTTTGCCTCTACATCCTCTGCAAAACCAAGAGACAGAACCAAATTAGTTGCACGTAATGTTTTCCCCAACTAACTTAAGCCACAGACTTTACAGAAGGGGGTGAAGTCATAGAGGGTGGGTGGGTTAGAGGGAGGTGGTAACTGTACTGTAATCTCTGACAAGCACCACTCGCTCCTTCTGTATTTCAGCATTCTCTATAGGGCAACATTCTAGCTCAGCTACAGCCCTGGTCAAACTCCCCTGGCTGTACATTCACCAGTATTTAGATCTCAACAGATGTTTAACTTGTTCAGTCCGGGCACTGCTATTGGCTTCTAGCCTTTAGAAACACTCCTGAGGTACAGATATGCCATCCAGTTTGCTTTTCTGGGACCCAACTACCTTGAACCTGAGATTAATGCTGGCTCCCCCATGCATCCAATAGCTTAAGCACAATCCTCCTAGAGCTCCAAGCTTGTAGTCACTCTAATTTGGGTTTACCCTTTCATGGGGCACAACAGCTAATAGCCTTTTCATGGGGTTTTCAATGCAGTCACAATCTACTTTAGACGGAACAAGGGATACCACGCAGATCTAACATCAAATAAACCCTGAACTCAGAACTTCTCTCCGTCCTCATTGCTGCTAAGCGTTCTTCAGGATTTGAGTTGCTGTCCTTGCAGGGGTCTGGACTCCACGCCTAGGTCAGATTTCTCCTCCAGACCACAGAACCTTTCAGGTTCGGCCACGGACCTGACACGGGCACCAGGCTGACACGAATACCAGTCTATACGAGTGTATGAAATTCACTACTAACATGTAAGCCCGTGGCAAGCCGGAAGTGCTGCTGCAACATTAGATCATCCTTTATTAAACTGTGGTACTTTTAACAGAGTGCTGGAGCCACCAGATAAACTGGGTAGAAAGAAGACCTTGCTGGGAAAGGGATGCAGGGCTGCCTGGGATCTCCTGGCCCATCTAGCCCAGTCTCCTGCATTTGCAGGCTACTGTTTGTCCAAGACAGGTTCTGAACCAGAGACCAGGGGGAGCCTTTTAACTGATGTCACCGTGCTGGGGAGCAGGCCCAGGAAGGGCCGGTTGTAGCAGGGTGGGCACCAGGACGGCAGGGTCTTGACTCAGGACCAGCAGCTCAAACAGCAACTGCAGCCCCTGAGGGAACTGAACCCTCGGCCCCGCAACGGGGCGCATGGCGGGGTGTCACCCTGCCATCGCAGAAGGCTGCCCGTGCCAGGTGGGACGCCCCACGCAGCGCTCAGCCCAGCCCGAGGCGCTTCACAGGCAGCAGCGCGCACGCGCAGACACTCCCGCCTGTGCACCGCGCCGCCACCAACACTCTGGGGGCGTGGTCCCCTGGCTCCGCCCCTAGGCCACACTTG
>NW_017729024.1:29848498-29853710 GCF_001723915.1 Gavialis gangeticus | reverse complement strand
AGGGAGGGGAGGGGCGGGGCGGCCGTTGAAGCGCCGCTCGGCTTCAAGATGGCAGCCCCGGCAACGGCGGTGGCAGCGGCGGTGTCCGGCCACCAACAGGTAAAGGCCGCGCTAACTCCTGGGTCATCGTGTGAGCTTTTCCGCGCCCGCTTCTTCTCCCGCCCCAAGCACGAGCCCCGCACTACGCGGGGCAGCCCTACCGCGTCCGTCAGGGGAAAGGCGCTGGACCTTGTCCTGCGACGGAGGGAGTGTGGCCCGGTCGGAACGGGGGCGTGGCCCAAAGCAGCCGGCCCTGCTCCGAAGCAGCGTTGCTGGGTCTCAAATATGAAACGATCGTATTGGAAGCTTAAAATGCTCTGCGGTATTTGCTGAAAAATATGCAAACAGGCGTGCAAATAAGAACGCAAATAAGTCTTCATTGCTTTAATTACTAGTGAGTGCGTGACAACTGGGACATCAGAGTTAAAGCATTTCTTTATTTCGAGGCAAGTGGTTGTAAGAAAGTCCTGACAGCAAGCCCCAAAGCCAGTTAGGGCTCCCTGAGAATGAGTGAGTATTGCATGTGCTGCATCAATAAGCTGCCTCAAAGTGATTGTACATTTTGAACACTTACTGTTATTGATCATACAGGCAACCCCTGCTCAATAAGGTTTCGGTTAGCGCTGTTTCACTATAGCGCTCATTTAGAAGTGATACCCTATTCTGCTGAGCGCTCTGCCAGTTACACTATAGCGCTCCGTGGAATCTGAGTTTCCGCAGGCAGGCAGGGAGAAGTGGCAGGGACGGCAAGTGGGAGGTGAATGAGTGGCAGTGAGCGGACAGGCAGGCATGAGGGCCCAGGGCAGGACAGGCCCAGGCTGTCACATGGTGCTGGGGGGGGTAGAGACAAGCAGCTGCAAAAGAGGGGAAGGAACACGGGGGCTCAAGCCTGTGCCCAGGGCCAGTGCTGGCAGGGTCCCACACTTAGGGTGGGGGGCAGGAGCATGGGGCCTGTGCTGGTGTGTAGGGCCTGTGCCGGGGCCAGTGAAAGCCCGCACCCAGAGCAGGGTGGCAGGGACCGGTGTCTGGGCTGGAGCAGGCGGGGGGTGGGGAGAAGAGGTGACAACAAAGGCGAGTAGCGTGGGGCCCATGCCAGTGTCCGGAGCCAGGTCTGGCAGGGGCCTGTGCCCAGAGTGGGGTGGCAGGAGCACGGGGTCCGCATTGGTGCCCAGCGGCAGGGACTGGTGCCCAGAGCAGGGCAGCAGTAGTGCCAGTGCCCAGGCTGGCAAGTGGGGCTGGAGAGGCCGGCAGGCAGGCGAGAGAGGTGGGGAGAGGCGGCAGCAGTGAGAAGCAGCGAGGGGCGCCTGGGCATGTGCATGGGACCGTGCCAGGGCCAGGACTGGCGAGGGCCCAAAGGGGGGCAGCAGGAACACGTGCCCAGGCTGGTACGTGGGGCCAGAGCGCCAGCAGGGGAGTGGGAAGAGGTGGCGGTGTGATGGGCAGTAACTAATTAATCTCTATTTACATTCATTTTTATGGAGAAATGGGTTTCGCTTAGTGCAGTTCTGCTTAACGCTCAGTTTTTCTGGAACCAATTAAAAGCTCTAAGTGGGGTTTGCCTGTACATTGTACAAGGGTTGAAATTATTGTACAAATACAATAATTATTATGCCCCTAGCAACACTGCTCCATGGGGCTGTGCAGGGCTTGGGAATCTGACAGGGCAGAGGAGGGCATTGAGCACCCCTGAAGTAGATGACCTCTGGAGGTCCTTTTCAGCCTTACCTCCCTCTGAGCTGTACCTGGGGCTGGGGTTGGCATGTGCCTCATGCAGTGCATGGGGTTAGGCCAGGCACCTGTGGGCCAGATGGTTCATCTCCATGGGCTAGATCTGCAGAGGGAAGTGTGACAGGAAGCACGTGCTGAATTTATTTTAGTAGTTTCTTTGGCTTGTGGTGGTGTATTGGCATGCTGGCTCAGCCCTGGGGATATCTACAGTTGATATCGTTATTCCAGCACCATTAAGCTCTTTACAGACTAGCATAAAGGTTCGGCCCCTGCACCAGCACCTTGCAACCTAAGGCAGTGACTTTTTTTTTCCCCTCAACCAGGGTGCTGCAAGATCCTTTTAAGGGTGCCACAGGGTGGTATGTAATATTAGCACCATTAAGTGCAAACATCTACATGTGTCACAGAGTCATAGTCATAGAGAAGTAGGGCTGGAAGGGACCTCCAGAGTCCAACCCCCTCCATAAGGCAGGATCAGCCCTATCCAAACCATGCCACACAACTGTCATCTAAATTCTACATAAGAGTGCTGTCAGTCTGACACAGCACAGACTTAACACCCTAACCTGCCAAAGGTAAAGCAAAGGAACCACAGGGCCAACATCCTGCTTCTCTAGACTGTGATCAATATGTGCTCAAGAGGCCTGGGTAGAGGGTTATGCCCCCTGCTACAGAGGAAGGCAAAACCCTCACCAGCCCATACCAGTGTCACCCTGGGATATGTGATTTGCAAGATGATCCCAGAGATTTCAAATTGGAATCCCTGGTGTTGAAAACTTTCCTAGCTGTTGTGGTCTGAGTTCTTTGCAACAGAAGAATTACTGTGTTATTTTTTCCATAGTCAAAAGAAAAAAAGCAAGTGGAAGTAAAGAGGTACTTTCCACAGGGTTCCGTGAGCCTAAAAAAAAAGGGTTGAGATCCACAAGGCAGGGGTTTCAAACTCATCTGACCCTGTAAGCTGGATCAGGCTGTGTGCAGATTGTGAGACCAATCTTGCACATTTGATCCAGCACAGAAGGCCAGTCCACCCAGTCCAGACCAGCCCCAGATCCAACATGCAGGGGTAGCTCAGTGTGGGCATCACATACAGCATATCCTAGACTGGCCCCACATGCTGCATGTAGCCCATGCAGGCTCCAGCTCTATGTGCCACGTATAACCCAAACCAGTCCCATGTGCCACATGCTGCAGGGCATGGGGTCAGTCTGGGATGTGCACTGCGTGTGGCACGCATGCCAGATCATCTTGGCACTGCATCTGGATTGCATGGCCGGTCTTTGGGCCTGATGCAGACTGCCTTAGATTCAGTGTATAGGGCTGATCCAGTAAAAGCTCTGCATGCAGTGTGCTGCCCCCTGGCCTGGCCCTGTATGTCTTGTGCCTGGCACACCCCAGACCAGCCCCATGTGCTGTGTGCATTGTTCATGTCGGCTCCAGCCTCCATGCAATGAACAGTGTACGCAGTATGGGTTCTGTGTGCCACGTGTAGTGAACAGCAGGGTCAGCGTATGCTACAGGCAGTGCGTGGGGCAGGTCTGAGACCCACAGGCAGCACTGCGAGCTGGATGATGTGGCTCCATGAGCCAACCATATCTTTGACACCCCTAACCTAGGGGATCTATAAAATACCAATGAAGAAGCTGGCAGGGATGAAAGCTTTTCAGTGAAGCAGAGTACACATCTTATTTTTATATTTTTAGGGGACATTTATTTGTCTAAAACGACAAATACGAAAGGAGAGTGACCCTTAAAGAAGAAAAAAGGGGCTTTTTTAAACCGAGGTAATACTAATTACATACTTATTAGGTATTCTTCAGCTGATAGTTAAAATGAATTAAAAACTGAAATGTCCTGCCTCTGTTGAGTTGATTCTTTTTAGTCACACCTTTAGGTCGGTGGTGAGTGTCTTACAAGTTCTCTGCTTCTTTTCCCCGTAGGTTTCCAGCATAGAGAACTTGTGCTGTTTTCTTGGGTTAACAAGGCCTTAATCATTTTGGTTGTGGCTACTGCATGTGGAAGACAAATGTCTTGTTTATCTATGCCAAGAAGTTCTTGATTATTAGGGTTGTTTTTGCCTATAGAAAAGCTAACTCCTACTAAACTTGTTGTGTGGTGCTGTTGGTGTTAGGTGGATATAGTCTGAGCAGGGAAATATTTACTCAGCACTGATTGAATCAAGTGAGTACAGATGGGAGAGCACAAAGAAATAATGATTCTGCAGTGGTCTCAGCCTGGCAACTGCCTATATAGCACATGCTATCAGTAGGGATTGCAAAATTGTACGCTAACTCACTGATAGTTAATGGTAATATTGGGAATATTCAAAGTTGTCTGTAAGTAATTACAAAATTTGGAAGGTATATTAAACCTTATGCTACAGGTTTTTAACCACGTCCTAATTTTTGGAGCTCAGATGAGACCTTTATGGGTAGATATTTTCCTAAGTATGCCTCATGTCAGGTAGTAACACTTTTCTTTGAAGCTTCTGGTTTTGGTCATGGTCAGAGGCAGAATATTGGGTCTGATCCAGTACTGCATATCTTGTGGCATGCAGTGATTTGGTATTTTACTATATTTCTTTAAAAAAAACATATTACAGTTTTCAGTTTGTTTTCTTAGTGCAGTATTAAACCACTGTGTGGCCATTTAAAATCATTTGAATTACACTGAAGTTGTACTTTTAAATTGGGTTCATGCTAGGTCTTTTATCTTACCTTATTACCAGTGACACAAATAAGTTTTTAAAATGCTAGAATAGTTTAAGTAATAAAGAGTGCTGCATTTTGTGTTCTGTACAGAGTGATAGCTGTTTCAGTACTCCAGGTGCTCGTCAACACTTTCCGTTTCAGAACTGGAAGATAAAAGCTGAACAAGTTAAGAAAGTTGAATTCATAAGAACAGCAGAGAAACTGAAAAATCAGTAAGTTAAAAATTGTCTGCATAAATGTATTTTGCATAGTGTTGTTTTGGGTGGTAGACTTCTGAGGTGATTTCAGATTAGTTGCTAAAACAGTAAAGGGATGTTATTATCTTAGAACGGGGCAGGCAATTATTTTGGGCAGAGGGCCTCTTGATGAGTTTTGGTGAGCTGTCCAGGGCCACATGGGTAGTCCCACCCCCTGGTTGCCCTCTTGGGACCGGAAGTCCCACCCTCTAACCCCTGACCTTTGCCACCGGAAGTCCCTCCCCTTGCCCCTGGAAGTACTGCTTTTGGAGAGGTGGCCTTGGAACCTGACCCCTCCCACAAGCAAGGACCCATCCCATCCCATCAGGCCACAGGCATCAAAAACTGGCCAACCCCCCCACCCATCACTGGTGCCAGCATGACCTGGTCCTGACCCATCCCAGCCCGTGCCCCCCCACCATGGCACAGTAGAAGCCAGCCCAGGCCCAGGTCCCCTCACCAGCACAGCACCCTCCAGTGCTGTAGGACCCCTCCTGTCCC
>NW_017729024.1:29842126-29848369 GCF_001723915.1 Gavialis gangeticus | reverse complement strand
ATCCTGAGCCGCAGGGGGCTCAGCTACAGTTTTCCCTCCCTGGTGCGGCCTGGCCAGCCCATCCCACCCCCTATCAAGCAGTGGCTTCCCCACGTGCTGCTGCACTTTCCCTCTACCTACACCAGCTGGTTCCAAAAGGCAGGAGGCTCCACGGCCACTTCTGCTGGCCAGTGCCAACCCAGCCGGGCGTCCCCAGCAGCACGTGGGAAGTCAGCTTCAGCTGCATGCTGCTCCGGATGGGACAGGCTCTGCCGGGTGGGCACCAGCCAGGAAAAGTGGCATGTCGCTGAAGCTGGCTTCCCACGTGCTGCTGGGGATGGGAGGAGCCCGGCTGGGTTGGCACTGGCCAGCAGAAGCAGCGGCAAGCACGCACATGCATGTGTGTGCGCACACCCCCCCAAGCTCAGCAGGTCAGTCGGTGGGGGAAGGTAAGGGGTGGAGGCCAGATCGAGGTCCCTGCAGTGAGGGATGGAGTGCAGGAGCAGCCCGGTAAGTGGGGCCCTGGGTGGGTGGTGGGAGGATTGAGCCCAGGTGGGTCATCCAGTCATCTGGGGGCGGGGGAAAAGGGCTCCCACTGCTGTGTGCACCCGGCAGAGGCCCCAAGGGGCACGTGCCCCCCATTAGTGCCAGTGGAGGCAGATCCTGCTGTGGGCCAGGCTTTGTGCCCCCAGCCCTGCTGCAGCTGGCTCAGGAGTGGCCTGACGCCATGTGTGTCCAGCTGCTCCCAGGCCAGCTGCAGCGGAGCTTGGGGTGCAAAGCCGAGCCCACAGTGGAAAGTGCCTCTGTGGCGCACAGATCAGGGGGGCACATGCCCCCCCCCAAATGCAGGGCAGTATAGTGGGCTGCAGCAGTGGTGAGAGGGAGCAGGGCTGGAGCAGGGGCAGGCCCTGCACACCCAGGGCGGGGTAGGATGGAGCTGTGAGCAGCTCGTCCGGAGGGGGGAGCGTGGACGCCAGGAGGGCATGGAGGGGGTGGCCCTGTGATTATGCAGGGCAGGGTGGGGCAAACTGCAGCTGCTAGCTGGGGCCAGGCTGTTCCTGGTGGAGGCTGAGGCTGCATGACAGTCGTGCTGGGGGTGGGGCTATTGGGGTGTGCAGTCACACAAAAATTCGCTGTAGTCCTCTCAACCCCGATCCCAGCACCACCACCGCCCAGCCCCACTGCAGTCCCCAGTCTCTGCCGGGAACAGCCTGGTGCTGCCTCCCACTCCCTCCCCCTCCCCCCTACCTCAAGGCATGGGGGTCATGTGCCCCAGATCTGCATGGGGGAGGGCACGCTGCTGCTGTGGGCAGTTGCTGAGAGGCGGTGCCGGGCTGTTCCCAGTGGAGGCTCAGGGTTGTGGTTGGGCTGGGCGGTGGCAGTGCTGGGAAGGGAGTTGGGAGGGCTACAGCGACTTTTCTGGTGGTTGCAGCCCTGTTCCCAGTGCTGCTGCCGCATGGCCCCAGCCTCTGCTGGGAACAGCCCGGCCCCAGCTGGCAGCTGCAGCCTGCCCTGCCCTGCCTTGTGCAATTTCAGGGGCACTTGCCGCCCCTCCGGGGTGGTCTCCCCTCCCCTCCCCCTCCCATGAGCCACTCATAGGTCCATCCTGCCCTGCCTGTTGGGGGAGGAGTGGGGGGGGGTGGTAGATCGAAGCCCCAGAGGTGAGAGAGGGAGTGGGGCTAGGGCTGGGTCATCTCCCCTTCCCCCACAGACTTCCTGCTGGGGAGTCATGCCCCCAAATACTGTTTTCTTCCTCTGCCTCAGTCTGCACCCTCCTCTTCCCTCCCCACAGACTTGCCTGCTGGGTGGGGGGGAGGGGCTGGTGGTGACACAGGGTAGATCTTGGGTTCCTTTTAAATTCCAAAAGTGATCTTCGACTTAAAAGGGTTGGAGACCACTGCTTTAGGGTATTCTGGGACATGGGTGTGCTCTCATTCTCTTCTGTTGATACTGGTTCACTTTGGTTGGAATAATTAAATATAAAGCAGAGAGAAGGTATCTCAGTATCCTCCTGGTTAGGGCACTCACAAAGGAGGGAGCTGATCCTGGAACCTCTTGCAGTTGATCCTGGGCTGGGGGGGAGGGAAGGGGCTGAGGAAGGAGACTTATATTCCACTTATTGCTCCACTAAATATTTCACTATTTTATATTAAATATTCATCAGAGTGGAGATAATAACTCAGGTCTCCCTTCCCTCCGCTGAAGTGAGGCCCAATGAAAAAACAGTTGTTCCATGCAAAGTAGGACAATTTCAGTGAGCTGGATGGAGAAAACCTGTACCCTAGAATACTCAGTAGCTTCATTCTTTTAGAACAGTGATACTTAAGCAGATTCCCAGACACCATGGAGTGCTGCCTGATCTTTTGAAGGGTGCTTGAAAAGAAAAGTAAAGTGTTAGGAGATAAACTAAGTAGATAAGAGCAGACTTAGGCTTGTTCATGCCTGGATGATCCTACTGCTAGGCTTCTCTGCAAGGAGGTAAGCACTGTAATCTGTAAATTATCTTTGAAATTGGGTGCCACACAATTCACAAAAGCTATGGAGGGATGCCAGGGGTACAAAAACATTAAGAATCATTGTTCTAGAAGGTGGCAGAGGTACATTCAAGTTAACTTCAGGCAGGGGAAGGATTGTTTGAAACATGTCTCCAGCATCCTTTGTTAGTGCCCTAACCATTGAGCTATTGTTTAAAAAGGAGCAACACCTTCTTCTCCAACTGTATTTTGTGAGCATAGGCACCTAATTTCAGGAAAGGGTTCATAGCTGTGATTCTTCAGGAAAAGCAGGTGCCTGAGTATCATCTGGGCATTTTCTACTGGCTGATTCAGACAGCTGCTCTCTCAACCGGCTGATTCAGACAGCTGCTCTCTCAACCGTGATAACAGCTGGTGGCTGTGGATACCATTCCTACAGTATATTTACATGGCAGTCACAAAAGTGCTTTAAATTAGCTAGTTCAGGTACCAGTCCCAGCCTGGATGTGGCAGTGCAGAGCTCAGCATAGGCATATTTCCTTTGTTTCTATGATTCTTAGGCTTTTAATTTCCAAAAAAGAATGCAGACGTATATTTGTGCCAAACTCTGGCATTGCGTTCCACTAGGTGGCAAGGCCCCAAAGTTAGGCAACTTTCAATCCTTGTGTGGCTGTAGCCCAGAGCTGCGCAAAATAGTGGATCCAGCTGGTAGCCAGACTCCATTTCCCAGCAGCCCTTGCCCACGTGGTTGGGGCTGATCTCCATGGAAACCCTAGCTGCACCTGTGCTGTGATAGCGCAAGGCTGGGATCTCCATGGAGACCTGCCCCAGCTGTGCTGGCAAGGTACGGGGCAGGGCAGGGCAGGGCAGGGAGCTGCTCAGGAGCCGCTGGGGTCATGTTGCAGGGACAGCTTGATCCGGGGCCAGGGCAGAGCGACAATACACAGTCTACATGTTCTGGGCAGGGGCGTGCAGGCAGCAGATCACGGCTGTGCCCCAGCTTAGTACCAGGCTGTCACCGCTGCAAGGAACGGGGTCAGAGCTGTCCTCCACTGTCTGTGTGCCCCTGCCTGGAGTGTGCAGGCTGCAGATCATGGCTCTGCCTTGGCCTCGGACCAAGGTACCCCCGCTGCAAAATCCCAGTGACTCCGGACAATCCCCTTGTCCTGCTGTGTGCCTTGCTAGCACGGCTGGAACCAGTCTCCATGGCAGCCCGAGCCTTGCACTATCATAGCGCAGGTGTGGCTGGGGTCTCCATGGAGACTGGCCCCAGCCATGTGGGCAGGGGCTTCTGGGAAATGGAGTCTACTACCAGCCCATGGGCTGGACTTTGCCTGCCCCTGTCTAGCTCTGAGTGTGAGACCTGGATCCAGAATCTGGAATCCTTTTAGTTTTGCTATATTGTTGACCTCATAAAGTGGCAAAGATCATCTGTCAATAAATCTACAAAACAACTGTCACAGCCAAGTTAGCCGTTTCTAGCATTAATGTCTGCACAGCTCTCATTCTTGTTTAGATCACTCATGTATTGTAGAACTATTTGGAATGTGGTAGAACCTGGATAATTGTAGGATTAGATTTCTTGGGCCTTGTGAGGATGAGCATTTGCAAGCTAACAGGATATATACAGCTTTAGAAAACAGCTTTGTGGGACTGCTACGGTGCTGTAGCCCAGTGGAGAAGCAGCATCCATTGAAATAAACGCTGCAGCAAACAGCTGCAAGGCTTGTCCTTTCCTCAGAAACCTGTTTTAAAGTAAGCAGGAAGCAAGTCATTAGGATATGAATGATTCATGTTCTACTGTACAAGCAAAGATTTTTCAGCAAATTTGAAGCAAATTTGTCTGTTTACACTAGAGCTCCATCTGTGTCTGCAGTGGCGTTGGTGCAGCTAGTTTCCCAGCTCTACCCCTGCTATGCTCCACTTCTTAGTGGTAGCTATTTGTAAGGGTTTCTGGCACTATGGAGGAACAGCAGGAAAAATAAATAAGAAACAACATAAATAATGTTTCATTGGGGGAAAAAAATGTAAACTAGCATAAATCGAACCCTAAAGGAATAAGCTACTTCACAAAAATAGAAATAAACAATGTTAGCAAATGCACTTCAATTCAGAGGTGCCATTAAAGGAGAAAAGTACTTACCCTCCCCCCGGAGTCTGTCTGAGGCTGGGGTTGAGGGCTGAGTGCCTGTCTGCATGCACATGTGCGCCCCATCCCAGCAGGTCAGTCCATGGGGGAAGGAAGGGGTGGGGCCTAGATCAGGGCCCCTGCAGTGAGGAATTGCTGCTGAGGCAGGAGCAGGGGTGAGTGGGGCCCTGGCTGGGTGGGACTTACCTACTGGGGGGGTGTGCCCCCCAAATAATTTTTCCTTCCTCTGCCTTAATCTGTTCCTCCCCACAGACTTACCTGCTGGGCAGATTTACCTTATTTATGCTTATCTGAAGGAACAGCCTGCTTCTTAGTCTTTTGTTCATCATTAATGCTAGTTACATTGTTATTTAAGGTATGCCTAGGGTGCTGGGGCAGTGCATTGTGACTAAGACAGGCCCTTTTCCAAGCATGACCCTACTATCCACTTCTGCTGACCTTCCAAACTTGGTAGCATGCTGTAAAGCTGCTCCAGTGGCTCTTCCCAAGCAGAATGGGAACTGTGGACAAAGACCCCCATGGAGCTTCATTGGTGTGCTGTAAGATTTGAAGCATATCAGTGGGCATGGGTGAATGGAATGTGTTGAAGAAGCCTGGCCAGGACATGCTGCCACCAGGATGTAGTTTCCTTTGATTGCCTTACTTCTAATAGCAGCCGTGAACTTGGCAGGACCTAGGCAGTTTCATGACTACTAGTAGAACAGCTGTAACAGCAGTGCTGTGAGGATGAACTGCTGAATCCACACATGGTAAGCAGTGTTCTGCTTAAACGCTGCCTGTAGGCTGCTTAGATTGTATTAATACTCCCATTACCCATATGAGGTAGGGAAATACTGTTATCCTCTTTTTACAGATTAGGAAAAGGGGGCTGAGCGATTTGTCCAGGGTCAGACAAGTGTTGTGTGGCAGATCAAGGACTTGAACCCATGTCTACCCAATTTCCAGATTATAGTTACAGATTAGAGTCTTAGCTTCTTGGGAGATTGGGCTCCATGTGCCTCCAGATTCCCCAATCCTCAATATCCCAGGCCCCAGGACAGTCTGGTTCTAAGACAGACCACAAGGCAGCCCATGAGGCGGACCCCAGAATTCCAAGTAGATCTGGGAAGAGGGTGGAAATTACATTTAAAGAGAAACGTCTGGTTTTTGTTCCAAATAAAAATATTATTTTCGTTCCAATTTGGATTTTAAAATTACGGGTGCACTGCTAAAGATTTTCTTGGCCAATACCAATGGCCGATTATTAATCAGCCGTATCAGCTGATATTGATCTGATAGCTGATTTACAGGAATACAGCCGGGCAGCTTGAAGAGCAGTGTCCTGCCAGTAAGTCTGTGGGAGGGAAGGGAAGGGAAGTGCAGGGGGGCAGGGCAGGTTGAGGCCCCTGTGGTGAGAAAGGGAGTGGGGCAGGGGCAGGCACTGCTTAGCCAGGGTGGTGAATGTGACCCCAAGGCAGGGCATGGGGTAGAGCTGCAGATGGCTCATTGGTGGGGAGGGGGGCTAGGGAGGATGGTTCCCTGCTGCTGTGCACACCCCTGTGGGAGGCATGGGGGGCATGTGCTGCCTGGATTTGTGTGCAGGGCAGGGGGGGGCTTTCCGCTGGGCTTGGGGCCAGGGGCTGCGTTGGTCTCTTCCAGGCG
>NW_017729024.1:29831397-29837126 GCF_001723915.1 Gavialis gangeticus | reverse complement strand
GCTAGGGAGGATGGTTCCCTGCTGCTGTGCACACCCCTGTGGGAGGCATGGGGGGCATGTGCTGCCTGGATTTGTGTGCAGGGCAGGGGGGGGCTTTCCGCTGGGCTTGGGGCCAGGGGCTGCGTTGGTCTCTTCCGGGCGTGGAGGGGGATTGGGCTGGGGCTGTGGGTGGGGCGGGCAGTGCTGGGAGGAGTGGCTATGGAGTGGGCAATAGCCACCCCAAAATTCCTCGTAGCCACCCCTCCCACTGGTGCCGCCACCCGCCCTGAGCGCAGCCCTGGCCCAGCACCCTCACCGGGAAGAGGCTGGTGGAGCCCCTGGCCTGCCTTCACCTTGCACGTAAATCTGGAGGGTACAAGCCCCCCATCCCTTCCCTGGGGGTGTGCACAGTGGCAGGGAACTGCCCCTTCTCCCTACCCCACCGCAACCTCCCCTCCCTATCTTCCCGCACTCCTTGGACAAGTCACCTGCAGCTCTGCCCTGTGTCCTGTCCTGGGGTCTCGTTCACCACCCTGGCTGGGCAGTGCCTGCCCCTGCCTCACTCCCTCCCTCACCATGGGGGCCTCGAACTGCCCTTCCCATGCCCTTTCCCTCCCCCCGTCCCTTCCCCTCACAGATTTACCAGCCAGATGCTGCCCTCCAAGCTGCTGGGCTGCATTCCTGGCCGCATGCACGTGGCATTTATTGGTGACATTCGCTACACCAGCCAAAAAAAGTCGATTGCCCATATCGTTAATTTTCCAGTTATCGGTGCCGATCCGATATGCCACCAGTTATATCGGTGTGCTTCTATTTAAAATCCCAACATCTTGCAAGGTGGGATTGCTATTCTATATCCATGTAAGACATGTTGTGGTGGCTACTCCTAGAGCAATGGATGTTAAGTACAAAGCAAATGAAGCCATGTACTTCTCCAGGCCCAGAAAATGGTGCGTACATTTGGGATTAACAAAATATTTGTTGGAGGCGTGATAACACACTATTTACAAGGTAGGTTGAAAGCAGTTATTTTGATTAATGTTCCCTTCGTAGAGCTGTTACATTCTGTAAGGATATACTTGTTGTCTGTAACATTAAATGAAACTCACTTTATTGCATCAAAAAATAAAGAGAACTAGTCTGTGCTCTTGTAACTGATTTCTAAGTGTTAATGATTATGACCACAGACTTTTATTTTCTGTTAATCTTCAGTTATTTTAAAATGAGATTTCAGTCGCATAAGTTTTTTGTTTCAGACTTGCAACTATAGAAAAAGACAAAAATGGCCATCTCTACAGCAAGAAGAGTGATTTCAGGATGGAATACAGCACACTGGAAGAACTGGAACATAAAATGACTAACGGCAGAAAAGCTGAAAGTAACACAGTTTGTTTGCTTCTCCATAGTCACTCCCTTAAGTGGTTTATTAACTCATAGAACAAAGCAAAGCAGGAAGTGAATTCTGATGATAGTGTAGAAAAATACTTTTATGTGCTATTTATAAGGAGCAGTAAGAACTGCATTGTTGCAATATTTACTATTATTAGCCATTTTTAAGCAGTCTTACATACAGAATATAGTGAATATCCAGTCTTTGTAAAACTGCTTTAGGAAACCATTCATATTGCAGATCTGTTGAAAGTAAACCTAACAAGATGTAATGCAGCTTAGCTGAGGGTGTTTAGTTGAATAATTTACTTTAAGGTAACGGAAGCTGGGAATTTTACTGCTCATCCTCTGTGTGCATGATCTTGCCTCGTAGTAAAGCGGAACTTAGACTCATAGAGCTTGAAGGAACCTCACCATATATTTAGTCCAGCACCCTGCACAGATTCAGGATCCTTTGTTCATAAATGATCCTGGATAAATGTATATTTAGCCTCTTCTTGAAAAATCTCTAACAAACAAGATTTTCAGCTTCCCTAGGCAGCTTGTTCCATTATACTACTGATGTTAGTGTTAGGATTTTTTTTTTTTTTTTGAGACTTGATCTGTAGTAACACACAGATGGATTGGGAACAGGGCAAGACTGAAAACAGCTTTTGTTTGAGGTAACTTTTAATTTAGCATGGGGTAGGAGTATGCAAATGCTCAGTTACTGCTGAACAGTTGATGTGATGTAAGGCTGGGGTGTCAAATTTGTTTGGCCTTGAGGGTTGGATTGGGACCCATCTCCAGGGGCAGGGCAAGTGGTGACGGTGGCTGCTGTGTTGGGTCAGGGAGCCACCAGAGCTAACACAGCCATTGCTTGCCTCACCACTAAAGCAAGTACCAAACAGGACTCTTGTGCCCTGGAATTTGGCAGTGGGCACTGCTCTCAAGTTCTTGGTGCATCCTAGAAACTCTTTAAGCTGAATGACATGTCTCTGTGGGCCAGATCCAGCCCGTGGATTGTACGTTTATACTCTTCCTATAAAACTTGTTAGCCTTGCAATAATTTGTTTGTGAGCCTCTGCCCTAGGGTGCAATAAGCTTATGACAGCAGCACAAAATAATTAAGGAGTCTAAAAGTCTCCCACAGTGCTTTGTGGACAAGTGTCTGGATCTGCGGAATCTTTGAAGTAAAGAGGAGGGCGCTAAAGAATACAAATGCCAAATAATCTAATGTGTATTTTAGATTTTGAGAGGATAGATCTAGTCAAAGAAGGTTTACCTGTTGTTGGGTAGACTGCAGATGTTGGCTCATTGCAAATACTTTTGAATTGTGCTATGTAAAGAATGAATTTTTTATTCCGTACTCAAGCTTAAAAATCATTTAAAAATTGGTTTGAAACAAACCAGATTGTAACCATTTTCATTTTTCTTGCCTAAGTGAAAAAATGATCAGTATTATTTTGTTAGATATGAAGCATACCATTAGACCCAGAAGAAATCCTTTGTTTTGGGGCCCTTTTAAAATGTAAGAAAAGCAAATGAAATTAAGAGCTAATAAGGAAATATCCAGCAGTTCAGTCATTAGAGAATTCACCAGGTTACGGGAGACCCGAGTGTGGTTTTTTTTTCTACCCTAAGAAATTTTACGAGCTGCAAGGATAACACCTGAATTACCATCAGCGGGTGTTCTGAGGAGGCTCTCTCTCATTTTTCTCTTTTCAGAGCTGTTTTTCTTTGTATAGGTTCTGAGTCATGATACAGAAAGCAAAAAGGAGTGGTGCCACTGTGTCCTTGCGGGTAGGACACTTGGGAGATGAGACACCGGGGTTCCACTCTCTATTCCAATGAATGCTTAATTATTATTGGTAGTGGAGCAGTGAGATGAAATTCAGGTCATAATTGTAAATTTGAGGTTTAGGATGCTTTGTGACTGTGATCACCTTTGTGGCAAATTTTTTCTATTTGTTGAAAATATTTGGTCACCTAAATTATGGAATGGCAAACACATTACCTTCCCTAGCAAGAATTCAAGCAAACATGACCCAAACTGCATAGTATGTCAGTCTAAACAGCCCAAGCTGAAAAGGGAAAAGGAAGGCAAAGGGAAGATGCTAGTAAGATCATTTTACATAGTAAAGTTTGCACTTTTTTGATGGTGGGTTTTTTTTCCCCTATCCTATATACCAGGGGTTGCCAACTATGACCCATAGGGCAGATTCAGCCTGCAAAGGGGTTGGGTGTGGTCTGCACTTCCCTAAGGGCATGCCTATTCCCCAGCTGTTGATCTAATCTGCATTTTGCTAATGGCTTGTCAATCAGCTCTGGCTGCTCTAGCCAGCTGTTGCAGCCCCTGTGGAAGGCTGCTGTTCCTTGCTACAGCCTCTGCTCACTGTCACTGAAGGGGAATGGTGGCCCATGGTGTCAGCTGGGTTGCATGGTTGCTGACCCCTGATATATACCTTTTCTTCCCTGCATGGCTTTAAGATAAAAATAAGTATTTAGAAGGTACTTAGGCAAAAAGGTTCCAAGAGGGTGCTGTAGTTAGAAAGGGAAGATGAAGATGAAAGGGGTAGTGATATTGGACTAGGAATGCATGCTTTAAGGATAACAGGAAGATTTGAAACAAAGGGTTACACAATTTAGGGCTTTGAGAATGTGTGAAACCTGCCGCAGCTTGACACTTACCAAGTTGCTGTGTTAGGTCACTGGAGTCTTGCGCATTGAAACTTTCCTTCAGTAGTCCTGTTTCTTCCCTTGGCTGCTCTTGCATATATTCTAGGCACAGACTCTGTTACAACTTTCAGGGAATAGGACCTTACAGTGCAGTTGCCATAGCCCCCAGACTAATCAGTAACTTTAAGTATACCCTTTCCCAGAACACTATCCTTGTATTCATTCTCTATTTACTATTCACCTCTTCATTTGAAAAACAGATGCACAAACTTTGGTATGGGCACATGACACATTTACAACGATGTAACTTATATTGGCTTATATGTTGATGAAAGTTGTACTGCTGACTGGAAGAGCTGGTTAACCAGCTCTTTTAACTCTCTGTTGTAGGTGTTGTTACAGTACCCTGAACTATGTAGTGGAGAACTAGTAATAGCCTGTGTGCATTGAGGCTATCCCAGCATGAAATGAACAGTGTGGATATATGACCTGTACACTGGAGTAATTTACACCAGTGTATAATTACTTCCGACTTTCCTGAGGTACCATTACTCTAGACTGAAGTGACTTTTACTGGGGTAGGGCTGCTTGTTGTATGCCTGCTCCCAACTTACACTTACATAAAGGTGGATACTGTATTTTCTCACACATTCTGCACCTTTTTGCCCAAAACCAGCTGGGGAAAATTGGTATATGCATTATACATGAGAAAAAGGGCTCCTCACAGGTCTGGAAATTTGGGGGGAGAAGGAAAAGGGAATGGTGGCAATATTAATTGCCATGGCTTCAGATCAGGTCCTGGCCCCCAGCCCCACTATGTGGCCCCCAAACCTCTGGTAGTTGCCTGCACTTCAAGATAAAATTTTTTCACCCTTTTTGGGGGGACCTTCCAAAAAGAGGGCATGCATTATATTTGGAGGGTGTATTATACATGAGAAAACATGGCAATACCAGTGCAACTGTGTTGTGTACCTGCACCTTTTATTACGGGTTCAGAGTGATAACTTTTTTGTAGCTAGGACAAGAAGTAAATAAAAATTTAGACAAAAGAAAAACCTGTACATTTCTACTTTCTTACCTCTCTGGATCATCATTTGGGCTTGGGCCAGATTTTTCTAACAATCCTTGGGTCCTCCTCTTGCACAAGGCTTCTTAGAATAATGGAAGAGCTGTCTCTCTTGTGCAACTCTTTCATCTTCCTCACCTGTTCCTTTAGTTAAACAAGACCGTTAGCTCTCTGTGTCTCTGAGGTGCCTCTGAATGTCCCTTGCTACCATACTCATGAGATCTGTGTTTTTCAAGACCCAGCATTAACAGAAAGTGTCCTTTGTTCTCGTTTGAGAATGTCCTGTTCGTTAAACCTTGGGCCTCTGCCAAGAGGCTGGAGAAAACTGGTTTAAGTAGGGATATAGCTATTTGAATGGGAGCCACCAAAGCTCAAAATAATCCATTGCCCCTAGCAGAGGAATTTTGTGACAATCCTATAGCATGTGGTTGATTCCACATACTCTGCAGTATTCAATGATGTGGAATTGTGAGATCATTCAGAATTCCTAAATTGCATGTAAACAGGACTTTCATGTCGTTAGAGAGAGCCGGCATAGGAAGTTTGAATTTGATGCACAATGAAACTGTTAGATATACCATTTATTTTCTTATACTTCCTCCACAGAAGCTAAAATTGAGCAACAGCTATCAAAAAT
>NW_017729024.1:29820142-29826397 GCF_001723915.1 Gavialis gangeticus | reverse complement strand
TATTTGAATGGGAGCCACCAAAGCTCAAAATAATCCATTGCCCCTAGCAGAGGAATTTTGTGACAATCCTATAGCATGTGGTTGATTCCACATACTCTGCAGTATTCAATGATGTGGAATTGTGAGATCATTCAGAATTCCTAAATTGCATGTAAACAGGACTTTCATGTCGTTAGAGAGAGCCGGCATAGGAAGTTTGAATTTGATGCACAATGAAACTGTTAGATATACCATTTATTTTCTTATACTTCCTCCACAGAAGCTAAAATTGAGCAACAGCTATCAAAAATACATCATAATGTTAAGAGACTTCAGTGCCAGTTAAAAGATGTAAAGCCTACTCCAGAATGTAAGTTTTGTTGATGAACTTTAAAATACTTTTTTAAACAAAACGTTCATATACTCAGTTAATTGTAACAGGATGTGTAACTGCAGATTCAAGATGTCTTTTCTCTACTCTGTCTTTCCTTCTCTAAAACTTCAAGGGCAGGGGAGTGCAAAGAAAGAGCTGAGGCTCCCAGAAGTCACTGGGACTATTTTTTCTTGGAATAGGCGTGAGTTTCTGTAGGCTGTTGGAATGTGGCACTTCCTGTGCTAGCGTCCTTGTCATTCTTTTTGAGTTATAATAAACAATTAAGTTTAATTGATATACCTTTGGAACTTGGATATAGCATTATATCTCTCTGCCATCTGAGATAGGGCATTAAACAGACACAAAGGCAGGTTACATTTAAGCAAACCAGATTGCTGTTAAAAAGTGGAATGTTTTATAGAGAATGAATGAAGCACATTCAGCATTGAATTCCTTGAACACCTGGAGTGTTGGTAATGGGAAAGCTGTTCACCCATAGCTTACCAGCTCTAATGTAACACAGACTGGAGATAGAAATCTCTTACCAGCTGGAGGCTTTATGATGCTTATGTTACATATGTTAATCTTACTCACTTTTTATCTACAAGTATCTGTCACAAAATCAAGTTGCTGTCTCTGGAGAACTGTCAACAGGGCTTCCAAGGCACGAATGAACATAGAAACTAAACTAAGGCCTTATTTGGATGATGAATTGTATCAACTTAATCAGCTTGTTTTTACACCATATCCTGCCTTTGATCTCAGGGTAATTTCTGTGTTCTTTTAAATCCAGTGGCTGCCTAATATAATATGCATAAGCAGTCCAGGTGTAGGGAACCAGAATTTTTCTCTGCCTCTTGCTGGATGCCCTAATACCAATTCTGTATCCCTCTTTTTCTGCTCTTGTTCTGACCCCATTCTTGGCTGGCTCTGCCTGTTTTCCAGGTTGCTGATTTAGGAGATGTGGGCTTGAACCCCCTTAGACTTTGCGGGGTGGGGAGCTATGACCCAGGTAATCAGTTTCCTGTGAGTGCTTTAATAGGCTATTACACATCAGGTAGTTACACTGCCATTATAAGGCACCTGAGACTGGAATCCAAGTGGCTGAAGGCATCTAATGTGTCACCTGAATCGGGCACCTAAACTCTAAAAGTATAGAGTTTTAGAGCGCTTTCTGTGCTTAGTGTTTCATATAGGTCTTCCTGTTGTCTCACCTACTTGGTGTCTAGGCCCTCTTAATCATCTCTTGGAGTCATCTAATTTCCCCTCAGTAATTTGTATAGGGTGCTTCAGCACACATTCCCATTTCCTTAGATCACTGTCTTAGTACCAGGATCATTTTGTAATTGTTACTGTTGCTGAATCCAAAATTGTAAGTGCCTAACAGACCAATTTGAGTTTTGTTTTATTTTATTTTTTTTTTGCTAAACCTGACATATACCTATCTTCAGTATCTGGTGGAGAAGGGTGAAGACAAATAAAAACGTACATATTCATCAGAACAGCATGCTCTGTCAATACTGATAAAGAATTCCTTCATATCAGCAGTAGTTTGTTAATTCATTATTTTAGTTGCATTTGAGGAAATTGGGTTACCCGTTTCAGTATTTGTCTCTAATTCAAAAAAAGCTAATTCTAATCCACAGGAAGGTGTGGAAGGCACTCTCTGAATTGAACTACAGGTTTCCCTCGACTTATGCAGTACATGCATTCCCGGAGAGTGGCGCATAAATCGAATTCGCATAAAGTGGACCTACTTTACAGTGTAACAAATAGGGATAGGTTCCCATGGTAGTGAAGGAGAGAGTGAGGCTAGGAGTGGGGAACAAGTGCAGGGAGGGGTACTGCTTCTGGGACTGCACAAGGCAGCAAAGCAGAGGGAATAGAGCAGCACTCACCCCAGCCCTGGATGCAGCCGCCCCAGGAGTGGCCGACACCAGTTGCCTGTAACCCCTGGGCTGCACTGTGGCCCCAACTCCCCAGGGCTCTGCCTGTCCCCACTCACCCCATCTCCTGCTGCAGCAGCCCTGGGAACGGCCAATGCTTGCTGCTTGTAGCTTCTGGGCTGCATCATGACCTGGTGCAGGCAGCTGGTGTTAGCTGCTCCAGCATGGGCTGGGGTGACTGCGAACAAGTGGAGCCCTGGGCAGTGCGGGGCACAGTACTTACCACAGCCCCAGCTGCAGCTGCCTGTAGCTACTGGGCTACACCGTGTCCTGGTGGGGAGCTGCTGACACCAACTGCCCACAGCTCCAGCGGCAGCTGCCTGGGGTGAGTACAGGGGGCTGCTGGGGCCAGCTGCCCACACCAGGACACGGTGCAGTCCAGCAGCTACAGGCAGCTGGCATTGGCCACTCCTGGGGCTGCTGCAGCAGGAGCTGGGGTGAGTGGGGACAGGCAGAGCCCTGGGAGGTTCGGGGCACAGTGCAGCCCAGCAGCTACAGGCAGCTGGTGTCAGTCGCTCCTGAGGCCGCTGCAGCTGGGGCTGGGGTGACTGCCGCATCCCATACCACCCGGGGCTCCGCTTGTCCGCACTTGCCCCAGCCTGTGCTGGAGCAGCCCTGGGAGCAGCCTACACCAGCTGCCTGTACCAGGACAGCGCAGCCCAGGAGCAGAGGTGCAGACAAGTGGAGTTCAGGTGCGGGGGGGACAGGCAGAGCATGGTGCAGCCCAGTGGCTTCAGGCAGCTGGTGCCGGCCGCTCCCAGGGCAGCTGCAGCTGGAGCTGGGATGAGTGGGGCTGTGGCCCTTTCTCCTCCCCCCACAGACTTACCTGCTTGGGGCGGGGGGGTCTATACCGATCGCATAAGAGCGAATTTATCTCGCATATAACGAATTATGGATCTAAATATGCTTATCTCATAAGAGCAAATTTGTATATAAAGAACCTGCATAAATCAAGGGAAACCTGTACAGGGAAAGTGATACTTGCTTCTTTTTTTGCTTTTTGTAGTTGTTGAAAAGCTCCGAGAAATGATGGAAGAAGTTGAAAATGCAATAAATGCTTTTAAAGGAGAGCAGAGACAAATGTATGTTTCTACATGCTTCATTTCATAAATGGCATGCTTTTATAAGCTTGATATAACTGAAAATAGGTTGCACAAGGCTAAAAGTGGTAAAATTTAAATATATTAACATAGTTTCATCCTATCTGTGAGAGGGGAAGTAAAAGCCCCTCTAGGGTGTCCCAGACCCACAGGGGTCCAAAGGAGCAGCGGCTGAGAAGAAACGCCAACGCAGGCTCTGCAATTCCGGAGCTGCCTGAGCCTGCATATTGGCAATTGGTGGGGGCCGACTTCGGGGAGGCTTGGGCTGCTCAAAAGGCATCTGAAAACAGAGCTGGCCGGCCAGCAGGGGAAGAGTGGGACACCAGCTGGGAGATGCCAGCTGCAGAGCTGGGAAACACAAGCCCTGAGTGTGGGGGAGTGGAGCAGAGCATCTGCCAGAAGACTCTGGCAGAGGATAAGGAACACAAGCCTCGGGGACCAAGGAACACCTGGGAAGGACACTGGTGCCCCGTTAGGGAACTCGGGTTTGGTTCCAGCTCCCTGCTGGCTGGGGATGGCAGCAGGGAGCTGCTAGCCCTCTTGAACAGCTCAGCAAAGGACAAGGCACAGCCCTGCATGGGAATTACAAGCCTCACCTGTTCGTGAAGAATAGGAGATTGGCTACAGGTCATCTGGGACCTCAGGGCAATTGCACGAGGGAGCCTGACCAGGGTGGGGCACAGGGCGGCTGCCTGTCCCCACAACTACTAGGGGGGAAGGAATGGACGAGTTCCCCTTCTTCTTCTCCCCCACCCCTCCCCGAGTGACCAAGCGGGCACTGGGAGACAGGATCCCAGAGGCCTGCTGGCGGAGGCCAGACACTTTCTGTTGGGTTCATTTTTAGTTACAGGTAGCCCCAAGCTGGGGAAGGTTTAATTGCCCAAGCTGGCCTGAAGTTGAGGGACCAGCCGTAGGGAAGATTGCGTTGGCTGGGAAGACCCAACCCGTTCTGAGGCAGTGTGGATGAGACAAGATCATCCAGGTGAAGAACTGCAGGATGCAGCATTTGCCCAAGGCCATGGATGTGGTGAGGGTGTGTTAAAGGAGAGGTTTGGAGCCCCACGAAGAAAGACTGGGGTCAAGACCTCCTTGCTTTGGGGCCACCTGCAGGGAACTGCCTCCCCAATAAAGAACATCAAGGATGTGGCAGATGAGTAGGAGCAGCACCTGAACCATCTGCGTGGCACCAGAGCCTGATCTCACCCTGACGTCGCTTGGGAGCAAGGCACCTAGCAAGAAAGGGCCGAAGCCCTACAACACCTACAAGCGACACTATCCTATAAATCATATTCCTGTTCCTTTTTTCCATCCTGTTTCTCTAATTTTTTTATAATTTATGTGGTAAGTAAAGACATATTGAAAACATTTTTAAAATTAGATTTTATTTAGGGAAAGATTAATGTCATATCTCTAAGTGTATGTGGTGATACTACATAGTAGCCATAAAGGCATTTCAGTGTGGAGTTCTACATGATATTCATCTAATTTTTGAAGGTATGTCATTTTCTTTTGTTGCGTCTCTGGCACTACAACAGGAAAGAATTACTGTTCTAAGTGCCCTAACTGTATGTGTTCCACCTCTATTTCTTTTGATCCTTAACTCTGAATTTCAGGGGCTTATAGTGTTTCAGTAAAGTCCCTCCATAATGTATTTTAACCTAAATTACTTATGTATCTGCATTGTCTTAAAAGTAGATTTTTGTCTGGGAATTAAGAAAATCCAGAGATTATTTCCTATGGATGCATGGATGATGGGGGGTTTTTATTTTAATTTTATCTTGCTTTTTAGATATGAAGAACTTCTGAAGGAGGAGAAGATTGCTACTAATGAGCTCAGTGCATTAGAGAAAAAAATTGAGATGTGGGCATTGGGTAGCACAGCAGCAGAAAGGGTTTTCCAATTGCCATCAGGTAAGATTTCAGTGGATAAAACGCTACAAAATCATCTGCCTGAAGAAGTAGTAGAATTTGAAAAATTCCTTCAGCGATCAGGAGGACGACAAGGAGGCTGGGATGATTATGATCATCAACTCTTTTTGCAAATATGGACAAAACATAAAGGAAAGGCATCCTACATAGATGAAGTTCTTGAATGTCTCTCTGGAAGAACGAAAGAGGATATTCTACAGCATGAGGAATGGTATCAAGAATTCCAGATATTACAAGAAAGAAAAAAAGAGGTAAGAGAATTTTGAATACTTTTTAAAATGTTTTTAGCTTTTAAAAATACAGACCTACCTGCTTCTGTCTGCTTCCCTAGCTGTTACAGCAGATGCAGCATTTTTCCCACAGATGGTAAACAAAACAGGTTCTCTAGTACTTCACTCTGCAAATGCTGTTTTAAAGACGATGCTCTTGGCACATGTTGTAGTGATGTATTTATTGGCCAAATATATATTTAATGTATTATTATCATTGATCATAGTTCTAGTAGTCCAAAATACCAAACAAGAATGGGAATCCATTGTGCTAGGCACTGTACAAATTGTAGAGTACATTGTACTAGGGACATGAAAGGTTAAACGTTTAGACATTTAAATGATAAGTATATTTATACTGATAATGCATTACCATTAACGTTTAGCATGGGGTGCAGTCCAGCAGGGAAGGGAAGTGGTACGGTGCCTCGGGGACAGGAAGACGGCTGGGAGGGCAGGAGGCAGGGAAGAGGGGTGAGGGGGAAGCAATACCCATAGCCTGTGAGATTAAAGAGGAAAACAGTGGGCGGCCTAATGACTTATCAGTTATGCAATTAGCTACATGTTCAGGGGTGCTCCCTCCCAGTGTGCCAGCAACTGCAGTGGGCTGGGGAAGCCCTTTGCCTGCTGTGCTGCCCACAGCTTCATGTGCACTGTGT
>NW_017729024.1:29813512-29815142 GCF_001723915.1 Gavialis gangeticus | reverse complement strand
CTTTCAAAATTAATGAGAAGTATTTACAGACTAACAAAGAGTGGTTTTCAACTTTTTAAAGAGTCAGAGCATCCCTCAACAACTATTTTTAATCTCGCACCACCTCCTTCTTTCTCCCACTTCCTCCCCTTAAAAGCCCTAGGGATTAGCTCCCAGCAGCAGCTGTGTTCAAGCTGCTGTGCTATTGGTTAACTGTTTAATCAATATAATTAGACGAAGTTAAATGAATAATTTTTAAACAGTATTTACATTCCTATATTGTGCAAACTTTGAGGAAGGATCTTTCTAAATAAACAAGACACAATGGCTTGTGGAAATGCCTATGTAGAAATGGAACATGCTTGGTTCCCACTTGTTTGGGATATAGAAATTTTGAGGTAACTCTGAACTTGAGCCTCCTGCATGGTAATTAATATTTTTTTTAAAAGGGAGGGAGGGAGGGAGGGGAGGCTGAACTGGTGGTAATATGGACAACAAAAGTCTTGTATGTAGTTTCCAGTATTGAGGACATTAGATGATCTGGCTGTGGGATCAAGCAATTGTGAGTTGATTCAGTTCAACTTGAATTTCAGGATGCACAGAAATATACAGCGAGGGTTTTGGACTTCAGCAGGGCTAACTTTTAAGAAACTAAGGCATTTAGGGAGGTTGATTACTTCCGTCTGTCCTGCTTTTTACATATAGCAGTTGTAGAGCATTGTTGGTATTTTTGTGTTGAATCCTGTGCATGCAGGTTTGGGGTGGATAGTTTTTTTTATGTATTTCTGGGTTAAATGGTAGTCTGTGAATGCAAGGGACTGGATTTGGTGGCTTGGGAAGCTTTCTCCAATCTTATTTACTTAAATATTTATCCAGGTGCAAAGACATTGATGTTAGCTAGCCAAGGATATATTCAACTTATTTTAGATATTAATCCTCAGGCGTGCTTGTGGCAGTTAGATAAAAACTGTTTCCATTTACACATGAAAAAATTAAGATGTAGTAGTTAAATAATTTGCAGAAACAGAAAAAAAGCTATGTCAGAGATTAATTTCTACCTCTTTTAGTTCTGCTGTTAGACTACATTTTTGTCCATTCTGTCTCTTTTAGGAATGATAGAATTGCTATGGGAATTGTAAGCTTTTATAAAACAAAATTAATGTTTTTCTTACTTTTCTCTTGAAGTCTATCCAAAAGTGGAAACAGAAGAAGCAACAAGAAAAAGATGAAATCTTAAAGCAGAAGGAGAAGTCAGAAGAAATTCTAAGGACAGCACATCTTCAACACGATGAAGTTAAGAAACAGAAAGCAGAGGAGGAAAGAAAAAAGCGACAAGCAGCAGTTGAAGCATGGAAACAACATAAAGCAATTGAATTTGCAATGAAGCAAGCATCTAAATTGAAAGAAGAAAAAGAGAAGCAGAAGAAACAGGAAAAAGAGCGCCTGCGGCAGTTCCAGTTGAAGCTAGTGTTAGAAGAATACACATTACAGAAGAAGGAAAAGGAGGAGATCCAGAGGCTTGAAAAAGAGAAGAGAGAGGAGGCGGAAAGGGAAGAGAGGAAGAGACTTGCTGCAGAAGAAATTTCTAAGTTTCAAGAGCGAGTGAGTAATTTTATTTTTTACATATGGTATTAGAAAGTGTAAGGCATTT
>NW_017729024.1:29803829-29808512 GCF_001723915.1 Gavialis gangeticus | reverse complement strand
AAAAAAAAAAAAAAAGCAGTCCCTGCCCCATGGTGCTTGCAGTTTAAATAAATGAGAGACAACATGTCGTGGGGAAGCAGGTACTGAAGAATGAAGGGTTTTGTTCAAGATGAGCTGGCAGAGCTGGAAATGGTATTAGAAAGTGTAAGGCATTTGATAATTGATTATCAATAAGTCTTAAGTTCTGTTTTTAGAATCACTAGGCACATCTGTTGGAAGGTAGTTCTGTGTCCTGCAAATAATTCATTGTTTTGTCTAAATTAAGGCCATCCAACTGGCGCTCCACAGGTCGCATGTGGCCTGCTAGGAGCCAGCATATAGTCTGCATGCCACACGGGCTTGTGAGCAGTTAAGGACATGTGACCCATGGACCCTGAGGTTTACTTCTCCCACTGCTGTGCATTGGGATCAAGGAGCTGTGCAGTGCTGCAAGAGGGTGGGGGGGGATACCCCACAGTGTGTGGCCCTTAGCCATGCTCAAGTTGGACAGCCCTGGTCTAAATTATAGAGAAATAGGGCTTGAATGGACCTAACAAGATCATTGTTTCCAATCCCCTACTTCAAGGCATGGTCATCCCTATCTAAACCATCCTAAACTGTGTTCTCTTGCTTTTCTTTAAGGTCTAAGTTCAGCAAAGTACTTGTGCACATTTCATTTTATGTAAAAGTAACTATGAAACTATGAAAAGAATAGTCTCGTTGGCTTTAGTAAGGCCATGTACCTACTGAAAAGTTTATCATAAGCTTAAGTAAGCTGCTGAATAAGGGCATTCCCACTGTCATCATTTGCTTCAATTTTTCTTTCTTAAAGAACGGATATTAAATAAAGGGACTATATAGTGATGCAATGTCAAAGGTTACAGTAGTTTGTTTGAAGAAGATAAACTTGTGTACACAACTGTCCAGAGTAATTTAATTCTGCATTGTAACATTAGGAATGAAAAACATTTGAAGTTGATTTTTTTAATCATATGAAAATGCCATTGCTGTGAAGTAGGCTAATCTCATTGGATCAGAAATTAGTACTGAAGAATGGGAAGAAATTCGTACTGTCTGGAACAATGGTCCTTATACATCCATCTGCACAATAATAAACGAAAATTATTTTAAAATCCTATATTGATGGTATCTGCCCCCGCTTCAAAAAATTAAATGTATTTATGATATAGGAACAGGCAAAGGTTGGAGGGAGTGTGGTCAGTTTGGGAGGATTCTACCACATGTGGTGGATAATGTCCCAAAATTAAATTGTTCTGGAAGAAGGTTGGAGACAGTGAGGGAAATAACAGGATGCCAGCTATCAGATAACCCCTTAATGTTCCTATTGAACCTTCCTGAGTTTCAGCAACATATAAATGTCATAGGGCATTGATCACTTTTGTCTTCTGGTGGCTGCAAGAATTACAGTTGTAAAGGCAACACTAGAAGGTAAGCAACACTGCTAAAATCACAGACTGGCGTAAAAAAGTTTGGGAAGTTTTAGTAATGGAAAAGCTGTCCTATCAAGTCAGGGTTCTACAGGGTAGAAAGCAGAAAGTTTCTTATTTGGCAATCTGGTGAGAATTTCTGGAATTTGCTAAAAAAAATTAAAAAAATTACTTCCAAACCAGAAAATTTGAGGAACTTTTTTGAATATTGAGGTGCAAGTTCTATGAGATAACACTTGGGAATGAATTTGGAATGGATTTTAGATTTGGGGGTAGAAGTTTAATGGAGGATAGTGGGATTTATATTGTGCAGAGTTCTGGGGTGGAGGAGGGGGTGAATTATATTAACAATGAAGAAACACAAAAGCTTTACTTCAACAGAGGCACTGGGGAGCTGTTGGGGATTGGGAAGGAGAAAGGAACGCAAGACTTCCATAGACACTGATTTTAGCTGTGGTAGCACTGTTGGTGGGAGATTGGTATCTGTTTTTGTGTAAATTTGGAGGGATTGCATGTGCCTTTTAATGTTGGATCTGTTATTCTATAAGCTAGATTCATTACTAAATAAAGTTTTAAAATGCCATTGGTGCTTTGACATGATTTGTTTTATGTTACAAAAAGTACTCGATACACATTTCATCCAGAGTATATTTTTCAGGATCTGCATAAACTTGAGCTCAAGATGCTAGAAAAGCAGGTTAAAGAAGAGGAAAAACTAGAAAAAGAAAAAAGATTAGCAAAATTAAGAGAAAAGGTAACAGACATATGTATAGGATTATTTGATTGAACTTTTTTATTAGTCTGAGAAATATTCTTGTGCTTGAAATATATTTTTAAAGAGCTTTTTATCTGTTGCCTTGCTCACGCTCTTTCTCTCTCTCACTCATTGAATTGATTATAAGTGCCATTGATTGTTTTGTTTGTTAATCCTCCCCGTCCCTAATACTATGAAAAATCAGGTTTTTTTAACAAGGAAAATACAACATAAATGTTTTGTTAACAAAGGAGAGAGTTAATTTTTCATTTGAGAGACATTTGTAATAGTATGTTAAAAGCATATAAAGATGGCAAAATATGAGCAAAAACAGATCAAATATTTGCCTGTCTAAAGTTTTTGATTACATTTATTCTAAAAGATGCTGACTACTTGGTAGCTGATGTTCATGCTGAATCATTTTGAGAATTTACAGAAGACTTCTATATGCAAGACTCTCAATTTTAAGTGGTTTTATCTGCACACTAAAGCAGTCACTGTTCCCGTTTGTAACCACATAGAGTAAATGCTTCAGTATTGCATTGAGCCACATGTGGTCTCTGAGGTCAAAGTCTCTTTTCACTAATAACACTTGCTGCATGTCTTCTAAGGAATATCAAACACACACTGCTTTTATGCTAGAGATCTAGCTAATGAAAAGGTACTGATTACTATTTTTTTTTAAATATACTGTTGAAAGGTTGAAGTTCACGTAACCAGAGACCCATCCAGATTGTACAAACCTACAAAGGGTTGGGAGGAACACACAAAAGAGATTGGTCCCACCGGTGCAAAGCCACTTTTACACATTCCACATAGGTAAGAAAGAAGAAAACTGTATTTACTCGATTCTAAGATAAAGTATTGAAGTATTTCCCCCTCATTTAACATGGGGGTGGGGAGAAAAGTCCCTCAACTTGGAACTGAATATGGAATGATTATGAGGAAGTAAGGGGTGGGCAGCTGCTGCAGTTCAGGCTCTGGACCCAACCCTAGGTGGGGCCCAAACCAAATCTACTGCCTGATCGCCCCCCAGCCCTCACTTTACCTCTACACATCATCCTGCCTTTATCTCTTCACATGCTGCTTCTGCCTCATCCCCCTTACCTTTGTTCTGGTGCTGGCAGGCTCTGTCCCTGCTGCAGCCTAGAGGTGTGGAGCAGGGCCCCAGCCCAGCCCCATAGCAGTAATACTGGCTCTGTCCCCTGGCTGCTTAGAAGGCTGCAGCTATGCTAACTCACCTACTTCTTGCAGTGAGCTCTTGCTCACCAAAGCTTCTGCCTCTCTGATTCAGTTAATTCAGGGCTATCCAACTGGGCACCTATGGATCGTGTGCAACTTATGAGGGGTGGATATGCAGCCCCTGGGCTCCCACCCAGATGCTGGTGCTCGTATTGCTCCAGCTGCCTATGTCTTGGGCTGCAGTGGGAAAAGAGCCTGTTGGCACTGGAGCAAAGGTGGGTAGTATAGATGCTTTAGTGAGGGAGGGAAGGCAGGGACCCAAGCAGAACAGAAGTGGCATGGGGGGAAGGAGGGTGGGGGCTTGAGGCTGAAAAAGGAGGAAGGCACAAGAGGTCATAAGTTGCAGGGGGGAGAGGGGAGCAGGGGGCAAGGTGCCTGCCTCCATACCGCGTGCCCCGTACTGCCTGCCTCCACTGCTTCTACCACTGCTTTCCCCTTATCACCTCCCCTATGTCCTGCCCTACTTCATGCTCCCCCTTCTCCACTGCTTGTCCTGCTACTGTCCCCCTCATCACCTGTCCCCCCACCATCTGCAGTAGTGGGGGGAACATATCTAAGACAACGCTCTAATAATTAGGTTTCATACATGGAAAATAACTAATTTATAATTTTTCCATGTATAGAATCTGATTTATTGGGTGTCATCTTAAATTCAGGGCCATCTTGGATATGGGTAGACATGGGTTTGTTTGTTTGTTTTTAAAGGTAGTTAATTGCAATTCATTTTTTTTTTTATCCCCGTAGAGCTATTCCAACCTGGAGACAAGGTTTATAGCTGAATATTTGTGTATAATGTATACAGGAAGATGGTTTACATGTTATCATAATGGCCAACCATGTGTTCAGAAGTTTTCATAAAGGAACAAAGAAGAATAAGAGTATTGTTACATGAGGTTTGAGTTTGACTGCTTAATATTTTGTCATGTTAGCAATGGTATGTGATACCATACATTATGGTATGTATTTTCAGTTCGATATAAGTACCAAGTGTCATGGCATTCATAGTTTCATAAATACGAAAATTAAATTATCTAACTTATATTAAAAAGTGGTGGTAGATGACTTTTCTATACTAACTGATAGTCTATAAACTTGCTCTTTTCACACGTTGTTGTGTACCACAGACCAGGAGTTTGCAATGGTTCACAAACAGTGAGGAGAGATTATCCAGCTCAGTCTAAGGCATGCCAGCCCTTCTGACTTGGCTGCCACATTGGTGAAGCCCTGGGTCCTCTCTTCTCCTCCTCCCCCCCAACCCCT
>NW_017729024.1:29798265-29798829 GCF_001723915.1 Gavialis gangeticus | reverse complement strand
CAGCCATATGCAGCAAATGTATGTGTGTAGATGTTGTCAGTGAACTGACTCCCAAGGGCTAATGGATCTAAAGAAGCTCATAACTTGAGGTGCACTTCTTTCATTTCATTAAGGCTCTGTCTGGAGACAGTTCATTGGGTTGCTACTACATACTTAGCTATAGCTTTTATATATACAATGGTCACTTGATAAAGCAGTGGAAGCAATAATACTTTTGACCAAGGAAGAGGCTTTTTCTCAGTTTCTTAAGGTTTTCTGTTTCATATTCTAATTTTTCAATTAATTTAAACTGGTTTCAATATATATCTTAAACTGTTTTATGTGTAATTTCTGTCCCTAGCCACTGTAACTCTAAGATATGCAGTTACTGTGTTTAATTATATTACAACCTAAACTAGGTTAAGAGTATAAGGGTTGCAAAGTCAAACGTTCAAACGTTAGGAAATACCAAAACTAAGGTTATTCCTTTCCCTTGAGTATTGTCATACCTAGGATCCATGTAGCATTCAATGCATGGGATGGATCTGAAGATGAATCGGACAGGAGTTGCACTGGTGGGGGTGG
>NW_017729024.1:29796503-29798141 GCF_001723915.1 Gavialis gangeticus | reverse complement strand
GGGGGGTGGGGAGCAATAAGTGATTGTTTAACTGAAGACTGCATTGTGATGCAAACAATTAAGCAGACCAAATTTAGGAATGCCAGAATTCAGCTTGCCTATGCGTATCTTGACTCAAAAATTAGGAAACGCTTACCAACTTTAAAAACTTACATTTCACTTACTGTGTATAAGAAAGCATACCTAGTGTTTTTAAGAAACAGACTAAATTTTTGACATGCATAAAGGTTTCAGCCCCACTGGTGAACAACAGAGTTTTCCTACAAACTTCTGCTACCTGAGCTAATGTAGCAACTGTTAGTGGGGTGTCATCCTTTGTCTGTATCAAAAGAAAGTCTCACAGCTATTTGCTGCCAGCACAGTAAAGGTGAGACTGGAATTCTTGTTTTCTATGTGAAGATTTGGAAGGGAATGCAGTCTGGACAGAGTTTTCTGTACACTTGCTTTTTTGTAATATTTATTAATTTACAAATAGTTTACACAAATACAAGATTTAACAAAGCTCTGTAAAATGAGCTGTAAGGGAAGAGATGGAGGTGTTGATCAACAACATCTTTTAATCTGTTATTCTAAACTAGGGATGTCAAACTTACCTGTCCCCACAGGCCAGCTGAATGATATGAGATCATCCATGGGCCAAATTAATGGTATAGGGCTGGCACCATGGGCCATCCCACAGATCACCCCTTTCCCACCCCACTCCTTCTCTGGGACCTAATAGAAAGAGGCCTGGCATCCTGGGCACTTGGCTGCTGCCACAGGAATAAGCCACAGCATCAGGCCTCTTCCCACTGGGGCTCCAGCACTGCAGCTGTTGCTTGGGTGCTTGGCTGCCATTGGGAGCAAACTGTGATGTCAGGCTTCATCTTGCAATGCTTCTGGGGCTCCAGTGCTTCAGCTGTCGCCTGGGCAGTTGGCTATAGCCAAAGGAATGCCCGTTCTCCCCCCCTCTGCCCCATGAAAGGTGTGAGCCAGATAACCTGGATCTGTGGGCCGTATGTTTAACACTCTTGATCTAAACTAATAGTTGAGGATTTGCTGGCGTTGGAGAGTCTCAAATGAAATGCCCTGTTGATCACTGATGAAGTTAAGACAATATTCTTCAAGTTACATTTGTTTTTGCATTTTCGATTGTGATCAAATGTGAGTATTTTTATCTGGTCCTTTTTGGAGAGGGGTGGGGGCAGAAAGCTGTGTTGGCTGAATATTAATTTCAGATACAACTTCTACTTGTCCAGGGACATGTTAATTTACAGCAGCAGTCATCAACCTATGGCTCCCAGGCCTTATCTGAGCCATTTGAATCCAGCCTGTAGACGTGGGGCTTTGGTGGTGTTTAGTGGTGGGGGATGTTGGCTGCAGGAGCTCTTTCACTGCAGAGGCAGGATGGGGTCCTAATACCTGCCTGTCTACAAAAAGACAGGAAAAGGCTGGGAAAGTTTGCCTACCTCTGATTTAAAGCATTAACATGAGAATGTTTGAATGGGATGCAAATTCAGATCTATCAAACTGTTCAGTATATTGGCGCAGAAAAGGCCAACTCTTCTATTCAAATTAGTAAACTATATTGTGGCTCTTCCATGTTAAAGTTTGCACTGCAGCACTGGGAGATTTGAAATTAGGTTCTGAATTGGCTAT
>NW_017729024.1:29782996-29791503 GCF_001723915.1 Gavialis gangeticus | reverse complement strand
TGTTCAGTATATTGGCGCAGAAAAGGCCAACTCTTCTATTCAAATTAGTAAACTATATTGTGGCTCTTCCATGTTAAAGTTTGCACTGCAGCACTGGGAGATTTGAAATTAGGTTCTGAATTGGCTATACTACATCTCATAAAAGCTGCGATTAAAAAAAAAAAAAAAAAAAGGCTATTCTACATCCTTGTGAGAGCATGAAAGTGCTTGAATGCTAAAAGGTGTGTGATAGTGTTAGGTGTAAAACTGTACTTAAAAAAATGACATGGAAGCCAAATGCAGTAAGTTTTGTTGAAGTCACTGGGCTTTACTGTGTCTCCTGGCAATAGGACTGAAACTTAGAAGAGACTGTAGATAATTCAGGCTGCTTGCTAGAATGGTACATCTGCTTTGGTGAACAAGAAGAAAGGTGGTTGCAGGAATCCAATAGTTAGCATCAATGAATACATCAGAAGTTTGCTGGCATGAAACAGGGCAGGAATTACTCAGTAACATAAATATCTAGCATCTGATCAATTAAGCTGTTCCCTGTAAAAGCTTATGACTCTAAACTAGCTGGCCTCTAAGGTGCCTGTCCTGCCTTCTGTCATCCAGTATCCAAGTTACAGAAATATTATGAAAATCAGGTAAATGGAAAGTAATACCACTATAAATTGTCAGACTGAAACAAATACCAATTTTGGAGGTTACATAAACCTGAATATTATATTGGGATTCCTGTGTGATGCTCTTTTCACCTACACTCTTTCATTGGTTGATTTGGCTTATCCCTTATGCTACATCAGTACTTGGGTGTCACCATAATACTATATCACAGGGATTGGCAACCCCTGGCATGCATGCTGAGCATGCCACGCAAGGCCATTTTGCTTGGCACGCCACAGCACAGCTGTTTGAAGCCTCCTGGCTGCAGCTGGCCCTAGCTAACTGCTGCCAGCAATGGAGCCCGGGCTGCTCCCAGCAGGGCTTGCAATGTCCCAGCTGCCTGCTGGGAGAACCCCGGGATCCTGGCTGGAAGCAGCTCCCCAGCCCGGCACAGCTGTTTGCACCCTACCTGCTGCTTTCTGCAGCTGCCCAGAGCTGGGGCTGGCTCCAAACAGCTGCGCCAAGCTCATCACCTGCATGCCAGGAGTGGGGAAGAGACTAGGGTTGTGCTGCCTCAGGCCCCTCCCCCACTGCCCACACCAAGGCGTGCCTGCATGCACTGGTGCGGAGCTGATGCCGGAGACCAGCACAGCTGTTTGGAGCCTCCCAGCTGCAGCCGGCCCCGGCTCTGGGGAGCTGCTACCAGCCAGGATCCTGGGCTGCTCCCAGCAGGTGGCTGGGATGCTGCAAGCCCTGCTGGGAGCAGCCTGGGCTCCAGCAGCTACCCAGAGCCAGGGTAGCTGCTGGCAGCCACAGAGCCCCAGACTGTGGGGCAGGGGCTTTGGGTGGGGGGCAAGGGGCACAAGCAGGGCATCCTGCCATGTACCCCTTGCCCTCATTCAGTTTTTCTGGCATGCCGGCACTCTGGCACCTTCCGAGGTAGGCATTGTGGTGGTTTTCAGCACTCCGGCCAAAAAACGTTGCCTACCCCTGATACATCATCTCATAATATTATATCATCATCACTTCTGTGTTCCTCAGGTGTTAATGGAAAATACCAGTGTTACTATATTAGTTGAGCCAAATTAGAATATGTCAAAACATCTGTGATTGGTGACATATAAATAGTAAACTTATCTGTTTACCAATTAAGTATACAGGATGCAATAATAACTATAAAATTAATGAGAGTTTTGAAAATGCATACATCATCAATGGGTTGATCTACAAAACATGGTCAATTAGGAAACAACACTGATTTCCAAGTGTAGATTGATATTTGTTTATTTCCCCTTAGGAAGAATTGCAAACAATAGTGAGGTGTCTGGGTCTCCTGGATCATTCAGAAATTCAAGAGATCAGGTGATGAATACCTGAGTTACAGCGGTGATGGAAGGTTTTCTTCATCAATGTATATATGCAGTTTTAATAATCTATCCCATCTTGGTTCAGATAGTTATAAATCTGAGCATATTGGAGTTGCCTTATCTATACCTTAGAAATTAGCACAGCGTATGTTGGAAAGGATCTTTTACATTAATAGCAAACATAGATTAGTGGATTTGATGGCTGCTTGCTGTCATGGAGAAGGATAATCTGGACCTTACTTGGAAGCTGACTGGGATCATTAGTTTCTAGTGGAGTTGTGGGGTGCTTGGTGCCCTGTCAGGTATTGATAGTTGAGTAGTAGATGTTTTACGATTTTTCTTTTCCTTCTTTAAAGTGTTCTGTTGAATGAGATGTATCACACTTCTGCAGTCTCCGTGAAAAAAACAACCCCCTGTAAAACTTTTTCTTTCTGTATTTCAGCATAGGCTGGTTTTAGTAGGAATATAGAACACACAATTTCTGAGTTCACAGAATCTTGTGCACTTTATATCTTAAGTCTGTACAGTGCATATCTACCTTTATTGTCTGCCTGACTCCAGATCAACATGACTCTTTAGTAAGAAACTTGGTGAAGAGGGGGCTAAACTGTTGTAATGAAGAATTTCCATGTCCCCCTGAAGAAAGTACTTTGAAAGTGGTGAAACTGAGAGATTGTGTGGCTTTTGCTCAATCCAGAATTCTTGGTGAGAAGAATGTGCAAACAAAAGCATCAATGCAGTTGGGGGGAATGGTGGGGGGTGTCAGGCACAAGCCCAAGATACTGATTTAGAGTTGGTGCCAGTGTTGCTAGGTCTTAAATATGAAATTATCATATTGGGAAGCTCAAATTATGGTATTTTCTGAAAAAACTAGTACACCTGAAAAATGCATGCAAATAAGTCTTCTTATTTACTTTACATAGCTCACTGTAAGTCTCCAGTGAGTGAGCGAGTGAGAAATGGGTCAAAGCTGAAGCATGTTATATGGATGCAAGCAGTCGTAAAGTGCTGATAATGGACCTGAAAGCTAGCTAAGACTCCCTGAGAATGACTTGGGCTTTGCATATGCTGCATCAATTAACTGCCTCAAAAATTATCATACATTTTGAACACTTCTGATATTATCTATTGTACATTGTATACGGGTTGAAATTATTGTACAAATATGATAATTATTGTACATTTAGCAATACTGCTGGCTTGTGCTAGGCTGACAGCCCCCAGAGAGCCCTATACTGCAGCTGGTATCCAGGGCCCCTGTGTCCCAGTAGCAGCCACCCTTGTCAGAGTACAGAGCCCCAGCTGTGGCAGGTAAGACTCTGCCTGAGGCTTGAAGGAGGTCACATATTTGTTCAACTGCATGCATATAGCCTGGACCCTGATCCAGCTGTGTCCATAGCTCACTAGCAGGGGGTTCCCTCAAGCCTTTTGATGGCTGTTTTTATTTTTCCCCAATCATTCGCTCATTGGTAACCCTTGTCCTCCATCTTACCACAGGCATTCCTCTATTCTGACACACTGGGCAGCAGTGCTTGCACCACCTTTTCTGTCAGTGTGTCCTGAACCCATTCTTTATCTTCAATTATCTCAAAAAACTTTCACCTCCACCAGGTGTGTTGGGGCTTCTCCAGAGTCTCATGAATGTTCTCGGGGTAGCCAGATCGGTGGGTAACTTGAACTGTTTTGGGGCTGTTCTCTTAATCCTTTGAGAAACACTGTCATCAAATCCCATGGTGATGAAGAGAGCCCAGCAGTCTGAAACAAGAGGCTCCTCCTGTGATGTGATGTCATTGCAGGTTGTGAGCCTATGAGAGGGCAGTTTGCCACTTGGCTGGGGGTCACCAGTGTCCTCTGGGGTTACCGGTGTTGTTGTTGCTGCCCTTATTGATGTGCTGTCAGTGTTGAAGTCTCAGGAACCGCAGTGCTGGCAAACTCACAGCCAGGAGATCCCAACACTAGTCTTGTCTTAAAGAATGACAACAGGCTTAGTTTGGTAGCAAAGAGCTGGTCAGGTTTGTCTACAAACACGGCCCTGACAAGTCCATCAGCTAGGGCACTTGTACTGTGACAGTGTAGGTGGAACAACACCATGCAGGCTCCCCCAGGCCACTACAAGGTGTTCCTGCTTTCCAGTTCTCTTATACAATGATTAAAACAAATTGTGTTCAAGGTACAGATGTAATACAACATCTCAAACTGTTTTGTACCAGGGGCCTGAGGCATACTCATGTCAGCTTTAAGCAAAGCCTTTGTGGGAGTAGCATATTCTAATCAATGCTGCAGCCAGGCCTACATCAGCCATTCCTCTTTGCTACCAAACCCTTGGTAAAAACCTCCCCCTTGCACAATTCATCACGTGAGGCCCCTTTTTGCAGTGCTTGTGCAATACCAATTCCATTGGAGCACGAAGGGGTGGGGAATATAAACCATTCTCCCTTCCCTCTGCTACTTTCTCCTCCTCTCCTGAAAACCTCCTTCTCACATGACACCAATCCTATCAGTAGGAGAGGGCTGTGCACCTTTCCCCTTTCCTCTCTGCCACCACCCCTGCCCATCTCTGGTAATAACCATCCCCTTCTTGCTCGAAAGTCCTTGTGTGAAGACCCCCTTTTTTCACAAAGGCAAGCCCAGGCTGAACTGAGGCAGGCGGAAGTTGTAGAACAGTGGTTACCAACTAGTGGATCTCAATCCACCAGTAGATCTTGGAGTCGATATGAGGCTGGGGTAGGGGTCTGAGTGCCTGCGTACATGCACACACGCGTGCCCCAGCCCTGCAGGTCAGTTCGTGGGGAAGGGAAAGGGTGGGGGCTAGATCAAGGTCCCTGCAGTGAGAGACACTGCTGCAGAGGCAGGAGCAGGGGTAAGTTGAGTGGAGCCCCAGCCAGGTGGGACTTACCTGCTGGGGAGGTGCACCCCTAAATAATGTTTTCTTCCTCTGCCTTGATCCTCCTTCATCCCCTTCCCTCCCCACAAACTTGCTGGGCAGGGGGAGGGGGTGCTTGCAGCATACAGTAGATCTTGGGTTGCTTTTAAATGCCAAAGGTGATCTCCTACTTAAAAAGGTTGGAGACCACTGTTGCAGAATGACCCCTGCTCAAAGCTGCCCAGCCTCCCCCCCGCCACAGCAATTAAACCCATGCCCCATTCTTTTTCAATTAAAACAAACCCAGAAAGAAGTAAAGTGCTGAGAGTATAAAAGGGTCTCAAGGGTGGGGGGAGAGGTGAGACAAGAGTGGGACATGGACACAGGAGGCTTTCATTCTGGCCTCATGCATGTAATATACTGCAGGTGTAGCACAGTTGGCTCTGCTCTGCTGTCAGATGCAGGAAATGCAGCTGTGGGGGCTGTGGTGGTCCCTTGTAACAGTGGGATCTGAGTATGGTGGCATTGCCCATTTCCTGCTCCCCATCCTAGTTAAAGTAGCAGATCCTAGAAAGAAGGAAACTCCACTGGAAGCTCCCTGGGACACATGCACATGGAGCCCAGACTGTGCCCCTGGCTCTGCATGGGCTGGGCATGGAGGGACAGATGCCTGCCCACCAGCCAGCCCTGCCCCCCAACTACTCAGCCTCAGCCAGCACTCCCAGCCACTGCTGGATGGCAGCAGCTGTGCTGGCCTCTCTCTGCTCATGTTCCAGCATCTGCCCAGAGCTACACCAAGGATCTAGGGAAGGTACAGAGCAGGGTAGCGGTAGGGCCCACAGGGGCCTTGTGCCTCCCCCCCAGAGTGGGGTGCACTAGGAGTCCATACTGGGTGCAGGGGGAAGGGGGATCAGGATGGCACCATTTGTTCCAAAGCTGAAAGCAGATGGGGGCAGACCCGGGTCCCTCTCCCTGCCCTCGAGCTCAGCAGGACACTTATACTTGTTTGACTTCTTCCTCACAACTGAGGGGGATGGTACATGTATGATGACATAATACTCCAGCTGCTCCTGCTGGGAGAAATGAAACAGCCCATGGTGCTGGATGCCTATCCCAGAGCAGCTGCACAGGGGAGGGGCCCTGGTATACCCAGCCCTGGTTCCCACGCCAGAGCCAGCTGCACCGGGGGGGCCTGTTCTACCCACTCCCCGTGCCCACCCAAGGCCACTGCATCTCAGCACTGGGCACTGGTGCTCTGTACAACCAGCTCCCAGTGCCCCAGCCCAGGGGTGGCGGGATCTCAGCCCCTTATAACACCTGGCCGTTACATCCCACGCCAGAGCCAGCCACACGGCCAGGTCTTGGACACCTACCCGTATCACACCAATGCAACAGTTAGAGGAGCTGGAGGAGTCGTCGTTGGTGTCAGTGTCTGGAGGCAGCTGCAGGAGATGCTGGGGGATGTTCAGGCAGATGTGGACCCCCGCCCTCCACCCCAACAGCACATGGAGCAAAACCTATCCCAGCTGGTAAGAGAACGTGCGGGGCTGGTACAGCAGGGGGGTGAGCTGCAGCTAGCTCGGGAGCGATGCTAGGCCTGGGTATAACATCACCCCTTTGAACCCAGGTGTCTCGGCTCCCAGCTCCCCCCTGCATTAACCCACCAATTCCCACTCCTCTCCCACAGCTAGGAGAGAACCCAGGTGTCTGGGCTCCCAGTTCTTCCCCTCCTTCCTCCCCCCGTTGCACTCAAGTCCCAGCAGGAACACTGGCACAGCCTAGTCCCTACCCCCAGCCTGGGCTGCAGCCAGCACCTAGCATGTCTTGGGGAGGGGAAGCCCACAACCCATGGAGCAGCACGCAGCAGAGCAGTCTGGGAGAGCCTCAGACAGAGCCCAGCACTGCTGTGCCCAGGTTACCCCCCACCCAATAACTGCCCACTGTTTTGTTTAATGTGACCAGTGTTTGACCTTGAATAGTCTCAGCCTTCTCATCAAGACAGAGCTTGGAGGGTGGGGGGAGATGCAGGATGGCTACTGCCCATACAGACCTAGCCAGAGAACCCAGGAGTCTAGGACCCCAGCAGCCCCCACTCTTATAGCTTACAGGCTCGGAGGGAAGGCTCCAGGGCTGAGTCCCAGCAGGAGCACTGGCACAGCCCAGTCCCCACCCTGAGCTGCAGCCAGCACCCACTGCCTGTGGGGGTGGCTTAAACCCCCGACCCATGGAGCAGCAAGGGTGGGAGACTATGCAGTAGAGCATGGCAGAGAACAGTTATCACTGAGGATGGGGGTGTCTGGGCTGGACAGGGCTGATCCTGCTACCTCAGGTACAGTTTGGGTTGGATATGCCCCAGAAGTCCCTACAAGCCCCTGGTTCAAGGACCCCAGGTGTCTGGGAGCAGGGAGGGAAGTGTTTCTGCTGCATTTACTGCCTCCTCTTACACCTGCTTCCCCTCCTGGTCTGGCTCCTAGTACTGGTGGTGGGGACACTGCTGGTTGTGATAGGCGTGGTAGCTTACCTGTGCGCTCCACAGTGTCAGATATTAGAGCTGCAGAACAATGCCATGGCCACGGCACCTCCCATGCTTGGTAAGCAATTGGTGGGGGCTGGGAACCTGAATGCCTGGGTTCACTTCTGCTCTGGGAGAGGAATGGGGACAGTGGGCTGGGGGGTGGTGGCTAGAAGCCTCGACACCTGGGTTCTCTGGCCAGGTCTGCGTGGGCAGGAATCATCCTGTGTCTTTCCTCCACAGAGACTGCAGTTAATTGCACAGAGATTGCCAACCTTTCACTGAAGGAGTCCAGCTCAGTAGCCTCAAAACTGCTGATATGCAAAAGTAGGCAATGACATAGGTGCAGCAATGACTGTCTGAGAGCGAGCCCTGGACCACTGAGCCCAGGTCATCTCCTCACCAAGTTCCTGCTGGGTTTTTTTAACCTTTCTTCTTCAACGAAGTCCTGGCACTGCCTCCGTAGGGATGGGCTGTGTTCCCTGTGCGGGAGAGACGGGGCGACTGCTGCCCAAACAGACATGGCCAGACAATCCAGGCTCTTAGCCCAGGCGCCCATCCCTCCCAGAGCCAGGAGAGAGCCCAGGCATCTGGGCTGCCAGCCCAGCCACCCCCTGGCTACCAGGGTGGTTCTATTTGGGCGCTAGGACGCCCCACAGCATCACCCCTATGGCCGCAGGCTGCCCGGGCATCTCTGTGCTGTGCTGCCTGTGTCCCTGCTGCCACAGGGGAGAAACCAGGGGTGCCACAGCCCCAATGCAGGCAGCATCCTGGTGTCCGGGCTTTTGTCTCCTCCCCCCACTTTGCCTGCGCTCAGAGATCACCCCCTGCCCCCCTGGGAACCCCTGTGTCTCTCTGGCCTGCTACCCCCACCCGACCCCCTGTGTCCTCAGCCGCCCTTCCTTCCACCCCAGGACCCCTGACCAGCCTGGGTACCTGCCATAGCCCTCTGGGACCATCACGCAGCTTAGTCCCCCATGACCCTCCTGTGCCCCCCGCCCCTCCAGCCTTGCGGAGGGAGGCTCTCGAGTGCCCCTCGCCCACGTTACTCTCCCCTAGCGGTGGGCTCCGGCGTCACGTGACAGCGGCCGAAGCTGGGCGGTGACGCGGCGGGCGGCGGTGACGCACATGGCGCGCGCCGGGTCGCGTCGGGCGGCCGAGGAAGATGGCGGCGGCGGCC
>NW_017729024.1:29781368-29782927 GCF_001723915.1 Gavialis gangeticus | reverse complement strand
CCACTCGCTGGAGACCAGCAGGTGCGGCCTCGTCGCGGGGGGGGGCGGGTGTTGTCACGGGGGCCTCCCTCCTGCGGGGCCGGGCAGCGCCCCCGGGCTCGGCCGCGCCTGCGTGAGGCAACAGGGCGGGGAGCGAGGCCGCAGCCCCGCGGCAGGGGGCTGGAAGCGGCGCTGAGCAGAGCCCGACCGCGCCCGGACATCTGATAGGGACACTCCTCGGGCGGATTTGATTTAAATCGCGTCGAGTGAAATGATTATTTAAACCACCGTTTAAGTCATTGGTTAGGACGCCTCAATTTTATAACTCGTGGCAAAGGGGATATCTTTTTATTAGACCAAGTAGATATTTGCAAAAAAAAAAGTTTTTATTTGCAAGTATTCTGGCTCAGGCAGCTGTCATCAGCAGGTGTAGGAGAGTGCAGAGATTGTAAAAGTTCTCCTAGGTTGAAATGAAAATTCATATTTCACAGGCGCTGAAGGTGTGGTGCAGCCTTCTGTTTGGAGCAGTTCATTTTGTGTAGAGGAGGCTCAGAGTAAAGTTGGAAAGTCACTTTTTTCTACAGAAAGTTCATTCTTGTTGTTTGATACCCTCTGTTTGTTACTTTCTTGAAACTTTGTACTTTTTGAGAAAGGTAAGGGCTTGACTCTGTGTACAGAAACTTCCAGAGGGACAAATGGGTGGGTAATCAATCAGGTGCTGTTCACAAGGGTGTTACCTCTGGAGATGACAAATTCTCCCTGTCTCTGAAGAAGGGCATTTGTGCCCAAAAGCTTGCAAAGAACAATTTTTTCCACTATTTAGTTGGTCTAATAAAAGATAACACATTTACCTCAAGAACCTTGTCTGCATCTGATTTGTGCAGACAAATCCACAGTTTGAGAACCACAGATGATTGGTAGGGGGGGGCACAGGTCCCCCCTGAAGTTGGCCCCTGACTTGGCAGCACTCAGGACAAGGCAGGTTTTTTTGCTGCATGGGCCAACGGCATGTGGGGTGGGGAGGGTGCTAAGCCAAGGCACAGAAGTATAGGAGTAGATATGGGGCTTTTGGCCTGCTCCTGGGCCCACCCATAAAGGAGGTCCGCTAGGTCTGCTTATAGGCAGTGCTAGAGCCAAGGGGGCCGCTGTGCCCTTTTGCTGCCTTTCCTCCAAGATGGAATACACTTTGCTTGTGCATCCAGGATCGCTCCCTTGAGGAGCAACCACTCATCCTGAACTCCACTCCCCTTGGGGTCATGGTCCCTGATGGCCTCACCGACAAGCTTCCTGAGGTTGTCAAAGTCAGCTTTCCTGAAGTTGAGGACTTCTGTACTGCTCAGTGATTTGCCAGCTTTATGGCGGACGGTGAAGGTGATCAGCTCGTGGTCACTGTCACCCAGTTTCCCTTCAATTGTTAGGTCACTGATAAGGTTGTCCCCCGTTGCCAGAACCAGCTCGAACAGTGCTTTGCCTGTAGACTTCTTGTGTCAGATAGAGCTCATCCATGCACATGAGAAAGCTTTGCGACCACTTGGATTTGGCTGAGTGCTCTTCCTATGAGATGTCCGGGTAGTTGAAGT
>NW_017729024.1:29777991-29781357 GCF_001723915.1 Gavialis gangeticus | reverse complement strand
GTGTTCCCCACAGATTTTAACCCAGAGGGTCTCCAGTCGCCCACCTTGGGTGCCACTGTCAACTTGTGGGGACGCGTAGCTTTCCTTGACAGAGAGAGCTAAACCCCCACCCTTTTTATCCACTCGATCCCTCCTGTACAAGGTATAGCTGTCTATATCTGTGGCCCAGATATGATATCTTTGAGCTTTAATGTATCTTAAATTAAAACTATATAGGTTTTTTTTTAAAAAAAAAAAAGCATCTTAACAAACAAATACAAATACGAATACTTATTTAAATAAAAAATATGATTTATTTTTTTTAATTGTTGAGTTTTATCCACTCTGAAAACTCTGCCTGGAGACCTGAGCAGAGGAGTGAAAGGAAAACAGCTTCACCCTCCAGTGGGTGTGTCGTGCCTCCCTGCCCTGCTGTCAGTGCCTTCTTCCTGCCTGGTAGATGGCTAGTTTGGCCGGAGCCAGGAGGAGGTTGACCAGGAGGACCCAGGGCTAGGCAGACCCGTGATATGACCTAGCAAATGGCTGTTCTTACCTTATTAACCAAACTTCACTGTCACGCAAGACATGGAGCTGCTTCATGCCAATGGAAAGGGTGTCCTCAAAGAGCAAGTGTTTACCAAGTTGTTTAGTTTAACAGATGTTCAGCTTCCAAACTTATAGGGCGGTGATATTTGACTGGGGGGAGGTGCAGCTCTCATGGGTGTTTTGGCTGAGATCCTTTTGGGGTGCAGCACAGTGTGAGTGCTGTTGGGTGTGCACATACGAGTTACAAGATGAGCCTAGAGAGTTCAAATAGGCATCCAGAGTATCAAACAGAACCAGTCTGCCCTGCTTTGGACTTCCTCAGTTCTTTGCCACAGAAGAGAACTGCTCCTTTTTTTTTCTGCACTCAAAAACATAGCAGAACCTAAGAGCTGGCATTTTCCAAGGGCGGCCTCAAGTCTGTTTAGGGATCTTAAATCCAAAAAAGGTTTAGAGTTTCTGTTGCATGTATCTTGCAGATGAAAAAAGTGAATCTTGGTTTTTATTTACTTACTAGACAATTCATTTTTTTTTTGTTTATGGCTTTGTTTCTAGGCTCCATTGGGTTAGAAATTGGAATTCATTCTAAAACTTAGTGGAACAGTATTTTTAAATTATTTTTCTTAATTGAATAAAACTTAACCAAGCTCTCCATTCTCAGTTAATGTGTATAAGAAATTCTGCTGTGAAGAACGGTAATGATTTTGAATTAACAGATGGTGAAAGTGAACCCAAGCATCTCTGCTGAAGTGAAATCAGAAGTGATCAAGGCAAAAATATCTTTTGCACAAATTAAAATACTTCCGGAGGAAGCAGGGGCTAACCAGTCTCTAAAGTGCCAGCCACCCTACCCTATCTTGGGCCTGACTTCAGAATAACATAGTTTACTATGCCACTGTGAGTTTTGGAGGGGAGGCAAATATCATTTTTCAGTTATAAATATTTCAAGTTATCTAGATAATGAATCTAGTATGTGTGAGAGAATGCTTTATTTATGAAGTTTGATATCAAATTTAGTTGGTGTCTTTCTAAATCTGCATTTAAAAAGCAGCATTTAACTCATTAAGTCTCATTGTTTCAACATTTTTTATTTCAATGCTCTTGACAGACTAGGACATTTAGTTCGTAATGTTTAGTACGTTAGGACATTTAGTACAGACATTTAGTTCGTAAGTTAAGTTTAGTTCGTAAGTTAAGACTAGGACATTTAGTTCGTAATGTTTAGTACGTATGGACATTTAGTTCATAAGTTATTCTCATAAATTTGAATGCAAGTAGAGTGTTGGTTTTTTTCATTTAGTTTTTTAAAGTAATTTTGGTCCACTCTGACAGCCTAGGGTGAAGAAAGAGAATCCACTGAACCCCTTCTTGAAGATAAAATCTGAAGTAGAAAGATGTGGGGGAAGGGGGGAGACAAGAAAGCGAAAGTATGTGAAGTTCTACATAAGCACACAGTATCTCTAGATGAAAAGACCCAGAAGGTTATGTTTACCGCTTTTGGGCCAGTTGATGATTGCAGATATTGGGAAATGCACTATAAATAATATACAATAGGAGGTAGATCTCTACTTTGACCTATTAGAGACAGATCAGTGACAGTCACTTACTTCTGCCTTGTTGCTTTGCACCTTGTTACATGTGAAGGTGATGCACCAAGTTAGTGTCTGACCTATAAGATAAAATGCCATTGCTGAATGAAAGTGTAAATTAGTTTGACGATTTAGACCTGGTATTTACTAGACCTGTAGGCGTTGCTGAAGTACAGAAGTTTAGGCATTGGGCTGAAATAGAGTAAAATACCTGTAATCTCTTCAGCTAATGTAGCTCTGATAATATCTTTTGTGAACGCTGCGTTTATTTACTGTTTAGGGATGGGGGATAATTTAAACTTGCACCTTCCACAAAGCACTAAATTAGCATTAGCTGTTGTCTAGTGGTTGAATAATACTAAAATAAAAGATGTGTTGAATCTGTTTGCATTATTTTGAGCATTCTAATTAAACAGAAACTGTTCAATTTAAAGTCTCAGTTAAAAATGAAAAGTGAAGGTAGTTTAAATTCAACATGCAGTTCTTGAGCCATGACACTTTTATTCATTCAGAAAACCTTCTGTTCTGATATGCAGTTTTAAACGGTTACCTTGTCAACATAAGAATTAGTAAACATGATGTATTTCACATAGTAACATTTTTATATCTCAAAGGGCTTTCTTTCTAGTTTAGCTGTAGAGAAATTTAGTCAAAGAGCACATGACTTGTTCAGGGCTACTAAGGAATTAATTTTGGGGATGCAGATGAGCAGTTAGATGCTTGATTACATATCCCACGCTGAAACTGCTATGCCCCATATTCTGAGGTTTATTTTAACATATAGTTGTAGTATACACTAATAGCAATATTAACTTCAGTGATACAATTCAGTAATGTCCCTACACCATCGCTTTGTGCTATAGACGATTGAAGGGAAGAGAGCATTCCCTTCACCTTTGCAGTACAGAAAGTTATGTCTCTAAACATTCTTTCGGAGATGTTTAGTACCACAAATCAGTTACTTCATGCAAAAAACAGCCTTTTGGAAATCAGTATTGATCAGTTTCACTTATGTTAGAGGGAGACCTGTTTAAAAAATAAATTGGGAGCTTAAAACATAAGGGTCTGTATATCTATTCATTGAATCCTTTTTGTTTTGCTAGGGTATAAGCTTCCAGACCTCATAGGAGGCAAATGTCTGACATGTTTGATACTTAATTCTAAATTGATAGGTATGTGAAATACCTGTATACCTAGCATTGCTGGCTTTTTTTTTTTTTCTTTTTCTCCTTTATACTAATATAAATAAGAAACA
>NW_017729024.1:29768117-29777980 GCF_001723915.1 Gavialis gangeticus | reverse complement strand
ATACCTAGCATTGCTGGCTTTTTTTTTTTTTAGTTTGTTTCATAGTGATGGTATACTCAGCAAATGTGACCTATAGATCAACATAGGTACTGGCAGCAGTTGCTTCTATTGAGAATGTATCTTTTACTTTTCCATAAGCTCGATCACTGTATGAAAAAGATTATATTCAGTCATATCACAATAGCAAGGACCTGGATTTGATAATTCATGGAGTCCATTCCAGCTCTTAAAATATATATGTAACTCCATAACGGTTCGGTACCAATAGGATTGTGGGTTCTCTGGCAAAAGAAATTATGGGCTCATAGTGCTTATTTGCCTGGTATTCATACTTTTTCATGCTGATTTAGCTATGGTCCCTTCCCTCCCTTTATAGCTATGGTCCCTTCCCTATATATGTGATCTTTGCTGAATCCCAGCCTGATTAACAGTGGATTCTCAGTTGAATTAAGAAGTTTTCTATACTCTGATGATGGCTTAACTGTGTAGCATTATGTGGAAAGGCTTTTTCAGCATTTGCACTAGCATACAAAGGTTTCTAGCTGCAGTATTTCTCCAATATGGGAAATACTGGCTACGTACATACCTTCAGTTAATATGGCAGAATTCTCTCAGGTTTCTTCTCCTGGTAGAAAAAATTACCCTGAGTTGCATGTACAGACATTCAAATGCTGAGGTGCTGAAGAGTGAAGAGCTTTCTGTGCTGACACTGCAGCTGCAGGGGCCCTGTACACTCATCTCCACGTCCTCTATAGGCACCCTGAGTTTGCCTGGTGTCAGATGGCAGGACTGCATAAGGCAGCCCTAATTGGCTGACCTAGGCCACGCACAATCAGCCTGTGCTTCCCTGAAATGCAGTGTGGGGATTGTGAAAAGGGCATGTCCTGCTCCCTGCTGGAGCAACGGAGTCCAACAAGAGACACTGTCTTCTGGGAGAGAGGGGGAGAACTGGAGAACTATGTTCTTTTCTTAGAGAAGCCACAACATAGACAAACATTCACTCCCTTAGGAGAAACTCTCCTGGGAGTGATTTAACCCTGGTTCTTCCCATGTTGTTTTTTTTCCTGGAGTGGCCATTTTTACTCTGGGAGAAAAAGTTTGAACATGCATACACTTATGGCTTCTCCTGGAAGAGCAGCAACTCCTCCAGGAGAAACGGCATGTCTGTACAAGATCACTGTATGCTGGGGGTGGGCAGTTATTTCAGGTGGAGGGCCACTTAATGAGTTTTGGTGAACTGCCAAGGGTCACAAGGGTAGCCTCACCCCTTAACAGGTGCCTCACCCCTTGGTCACCATTTTGGTACTGGAAGTCGAACCTCTAACCCCTGACCTTTGCCACTGGAAGTCCCTCCCCTTGTCTAAGAAGTACTCCTTCTGGGAGGAAGGGTACTGCTATCTTGAAACCGCCCCCGCAATAGATTCATAGATGCTAGGGTCAGAAGGGACCTCAACAGATCATCGGGTCCGACCCCCTTCCTGGGCAGGAAAGAGTGCTGGGGTCAGATGACCCCAGCCAGATGCCTGTCCAGTCTTCTCTTAAAGACCCCTGAAGTAAGGGAGTGCACCACCTCCCTAGGAAGCCCATTTCAAATATTGGTCACCTTTACCATGAAAAAGTTTTTCTTGATATCTAGCCTAAATCTGCTCTCTGTCAGTTTGTGACCATTGTTCCGTGTTAACCCAGGAGGCACCCTGGTGAACAGAGCATCTCCGATCCCTTGTTGTGTCCCCCTAATGAATTTTTAGGATGCCACAAGATCACCTTGCAGCCTTCTCGTGCAGAGGCTGAAGAGGTCCAGGTCCCTCAGTCTCTCCTCATAGGGCTTGTCCTGTAAGCCCCTAACCATAGGAGTGGCCCTCCTCTGGACCCTCTTGAGTCTATCAGCATCCTTCTTGAAGTACGGTGCTCAGAACTGGACGCAGCACTCTGCATAGAGGAGAAGCATCACCTCCCTAGTTCTATTTGTCATGCATCTGCTGATACATGATAAAGTGTGTTTGGCTTTGCTGATGATTTCATCACACTAATGACTTGTGTTCATCTCAGAGTCCACTATAACTCTGAGATCCCTTTCCGCATCTGTGCTGCTGAGAGGGTCACTTCCCAGCCAGTAGGTGTGATGGATATTTTTGCGTCCTAGGTGCAGCACTCTGCACTTGTCCTATTGTGTACTTCCAACTTTTCTAACCTGTCCTGGTATGCCTGCAGTCATTCCCTACCTTCCAGAGTGTGCGCTTCACCCCACAATTTAGTATTATCCACAGACTTGGACAGAGTGCACTTCACACCCACATCACTGATGAAGATATTGAAAAGTACAGGTCCAAGGACCGAACCCTGTTGGACCCCACTATCCGCATCATTGGAAGTCAATACCGACCTGTCTACTACCACTCTCTGGGTGTGACTCTCTTTCTAAGCCTGGTCTCCAGAGCTCTGTAGTCACTCATGATATGGTTTGGACTACTCCTGGCCACATCGTTTGTTCCCACATGAATGGATGAGGACTAGGGGATAGTTGTTGGAGGACTGGATGATATCAGGAATTCTTGCTGTGATGTCCCTTTTTTATTTAAATATAGTTGTGTCCTGATTTACATGTGCTTGCATATCTAGAGGTGATGTGTATCTAGAGGCAATTGCATAATAGCTCAAAATACAGTGCTTCTCTTATATATTGTGTGTGGGAGGTAAGGAGATGTATGTGGGGAGGGTGTAGTTGGGGAGTGTGTGTGGTGCGAGGTGTGGATATGATGGGTAGGTGTGAAGGGGTGTGGGGTATGTGGTTGGGGTGGGAGCTGTGGGAGGGTGTGGGGTTATGGTAGGTGGGGTGGGAGAGACAGATGGGGCTGGGCCGCTGGCTTCATCATGTGTGGCTCTTGTGGACTATGTAACCCTCACATGATGCAGCCAGGCCAACCCTATGCCCAGGCTCTATACTTTTGCCACCCCACTCTGGGTCTCTGCTAGCCCCAGGGCACCAGCATGGGCTCCACACTCCTGCCTGCCACTGCCACTCAGCTTCCCTGTTTTCCATCTTGCACACCTGCCTGCCACTGCTGCCACCACTTCCCAGCTGCCACTGCTCCCTGCACCCACTGCTGCTTCCTGCCGCCGCTCCACCGCTCCGTCTGCCTACCACTGCTGCTTCCCACCCACCTGCCAGCTGCTCTGCCTCCAGCCCACCCCCACCAGCACCACACAGTTCCCAGCTGCATGATTGCAGCAATTTACCTTCCTCCCTCTGTCCAATCTTATCTGGCTTTCCATTTGGACTGAGGGAAGGTGGGGAACAGCCAAAGGGTCACCAGGCCAGAAGCTGCAGAGGCTTCCGACTGGGGGCAGGGTGGAGCCGGGTGGGCCTTGCTGCTCAGCCGCTGGATCCTGCCACTGGCTCCCCCTGGGTCCTGCTGCTGCTTGGTGCCTTTTCTTTTTTGACAGGCAGCCACATGCAGATAATAATTTTCTAAATTTTTAGGGGCCCTGGGTAGAATGACCTGGAGGGCCAGATTTGGCCCACAGGCCGTATTTTGCCTGCCCCTGCTGTATGCAGACCTGCCCAAACTTTACCTTTAGTTGAATTGAATCATCTTTAAGTTTTTTTTTTCTTGTGTCTTCTAGGTCAGTGTTTCTTAACCCGTGGGTCATGACCCAAAAGTGGGTTGCAAGAATATATGAACGGGTCATGAAAAAACCTTTAAAAATTCATTCTGCTTTAAAGGAGAAAAACATGAAAAAACATGTGTTTTCCCTTGCAGGCTGGCAGAGTTCCAGCCTGCAAGGGGTTGCTTCAGGCCCCCCCATTCCCCACACATCCCACACTGCCCCACATACCCATCCCCTACACCATACACTGTAGGGAGTGGGGCCTTGTGGCAGCGGGTCAAAAGCAAAGGACACTGATAGGGCCAGGGGGCTTTTTTGTACTTAAACTATTGACTGGGTCTGGACTGGTCATCAGTAATTATAAATGTGTCCTGGTACAAAAAAGGTTGAGAACCACTGTTCTAGGTATTGGTTTGACTGGATATTGGTGAAAGGCTAGAATGGTGCCACAGGTATGGTTGTCTGAAAGTATTGGGGTAAGAAGTTTTGGTTAAGTTTATACTGCTCAAAGAACTCTAGCTGTCTGATTATCATTCTGCTCACATAGTGGCTCCTGTATGCACCTTTTATGTTTTTGAATCTATACTTAAAATGTTTTTTTTCCTATAACATATAATAAATTGAAACAGCCTTGAAACCCAGTTTTTCACGAAATGAGCTTATTTTGGCTGTGGTTATTTGTATTAAAGTCACAGTATGTAACACAGAGACAAAGCTCCAGTGTTTGCAACATACCCTTTCTGAGAAAATGCTTCACGTGACGACAAAGATATGACAGCATGACCTGAGGATGTTATGTAGGGTGGAGGGGATGAGTTTTATGAACCACAACTCAGAAATGTGAGCATATCAAGTGCTCTGGGTAAGTCCATGCTGCTTAGTGATGGTGCCAGGTAGGGCCAAACTGAGATGTGCTGTGTTGCTCTGTACGTGTTGCCTCCTAAGGGCGTTAATGCAGTGCTGCAAAAGCACCAATTGACTGTCCTTCTGCATTGATTACCAACTTCCATGCAGTGCAGCACTAATGTGTGCCACTTTGCAGTAACACCACTGGGTAGTTAGACCCTCAGGCTGATGTTCTAAATATCTGAATTATCGTCACAAAAGTGCATTAGCATCACAAAAAATGGGATTTACCTAAAGAACCTTGACCAAATATGTGGAGACAGCAAAGTGTAAGGAATATAGCTGAATGCAACTGGTAAAATTCATAACTAGAAGAGAGACTTAATGAGTTGCCCCTCTTAGTCACAGGTTGAAATACTGTAGACTTTTCTGTTTCTACAAGAATTTGTTAATCTCCGCTGTGACATTTATGGTGGGAAGTGTAAGCCTTATCTTTTTCTTTTAGGTTGACAATTGCATTTTTCGCCCTCTCTGGTCTGGATATGTTGGATTCCTTAGATGTGGTGAACAAAGATGATATAATAGAATGGATTTATTCTCTGCAGGTCCTTCCCACAGAAGACAGTGAGTGAGTTTTTAGCTTTTTTATTGCCTTTAACACCTTTTGTTTTACATCTAGCCCTTGGGAGTAATGCATGATTAGTTACTTATAGATAGAACTTTTCAAAGGTGCTGACTCCATCTAGCTCCCAGTAATATAAAATGTGAGTTAAGAGTGCCTAGCAGTTATACAAATTTATATTAAAAATAGCCTTGTAAAAGAGAGCCTGACTCTTTTTAGACAAATCCATTTGTCTTAGCTTCATAATGTTACAGGTATAAAATTACTCTGAAGCTGTAGAAAATGTAAAATTCCAAGTAAACCCTACCAAAAATAAATGGGCATAATAATGTCTTCCGTTTAGTTAGTAGGAATTCTTAATTTTGCTTGTGGGTAGTTTGGTGGTTTACCATGTGCCTTCTTCGTTCTTGAACCACCTGGAAACATCTCTTTAAAGAGATTAATAGCTGGGGGGTGCGTGGGGCCCAAGGCATATCAGCCTCTGTGGGGCCCCAGGGCAGTGGGGGGTGGTGAGTGTCCAGAGCTGGTGGCTGCTGCAGCAGCAGAGCTGGTGGTGCATAGTGGCTGTAGCAGGGCCTATGCAGCACTGACCGTGGGGCCCGGGGTAGTTTCCCCGATTTGCTGACCCCCAGAGACGGCCCTGCCTACAAGAGATGTATCATACGCAGTTTTCATCCTTCTTAGTGATTGCACTGACCTAGCTGCTTAGCATGGTTATAGGCAACAGTAAAACAGGCAAATATTACTAATGTGAGGGAGCAGCAGGACAGTCATAAGAAGCATGAAGGAAAGCAACTTTTGAAAATAGGGAGAGAAGGATTAGGGTATAAAACAGGGCAAAAATGACCCCCTGCTTGTTTTTAAAAGGATTTAGTTCTTGCAGCTAAACTGCCTATTTTTTAAGTGAATAATACTAGTACTGTGTCAGTTAAACCTATTAAAACCTGATTGCCTACTGCTTAACACAATGTATAGTGATATGTATCTGCCTAAAGTAAATGTGACATTAATTGCATTTCATTCACACTTAATCGGACCTAAATGACGAAGGGTGGAAAATAAATCAGCGGTGAGGGGTGGAACTACCAGGACCCCTCTGCCAATCAGTGGGGGATGGGGGGGTCACTGGGAAAAAAATTTGAAAATGTTGCTGGGTGCCACAGACATCCTGCGATTTTTTTTATTTATTTTTTTTAATTATTATTATTATCATTATTTTTTCCTTTACCTTCCAGATGCTTTAAGTAGATCCTTACTTATGGCCACCAGGCCAAATCCAGCTACCAAGCAGTTGTATCCAGCCCATGATGCTGTGGCCCAAGTAGGGGTGATGGGCATATCTGCCTGTGCACTCTGCTTTGCCATACTTGTTTTTTGGGGGGGAGGGTGTTGAACTTTGTACTGCTGCCTCAGCCCTCCCTGTGTGCTCTTTCAGGTGTCCCCTTAATGTAGGCACTTCTTTTCTCACTGCTGATTTTGTCACTTTGTGGCAGTTGGTTGTGATGGGAACCAGTAGCAAAGGATAAGAGGTGGCAGCAGCAGTAAGTCCAGTAGCAGGCATGCGAGGGTGAGAGAGCAGCCGTTGGCACAGAGCAGGGAGGGTTGGGATGTCATTAGGCAGTTTGGAGTGGTGAGCGTAGTTGGTCACAAACAGGGACTTGCCTTCAGATGCAGCTGTCTTATTTTGGCCCAGCACTCCATATAGGTTGCTGATCCCTGCTTTATATTGTGAGAAAAAGGATACAAACCCTGTCGTCTTTTGCGGATCACTTTAAAAACAAATTTAGCACTTTTTGGAAGATGTTGAGAGCTTGAGAGACTTGAGAGCTCTGGACTGGAGTTATACAGCTATGGGAGAAGCAGGGCAAGTGCAGCTATGCTAGTAAGACATCTGCAGGAGGGAGAGTTTACTTCAAAGACTGCCATTTGTAAGGATAGTTTTGTGATGTGAAAGTAATCTATCCACTAGAAACCAAGCATTGAGGTCTCTGATAGATTTGAAAGTGACATAGCCCTGGTTAGTGTTAGAAACGCTTGTGGTTTTAATAGCATTGTTCAAGGGTATGGTGTTTTATATTGGCAAAAACTCTTAGTTGGTACAGTTTTATATCAATTTTATGAAGTAGTTTTGTGTGTGTAGCTTATTTTGTCCGGGGATTTAGCATAACAGCAAAACCATGGGGGTTTTTTCTGGTAGGTTCTGAGCCTGTGCTAGAAGGGATAGGTAGACTGGCAAATCCTTTCTAGTGTAGACTACATATGAGAGATGAAAACATACCTTTTATTTTCAATGCTATCCCACTGAAGTTTTCCCTCCCCCCCCATGTTTTTATTGCACTCAGATTTCATTTAAAGCAGGTTCATTTCTAAAAAGAAAAGTTTCTTATGTAAATGAGATTAAAAAATTGATGTAAATAAAATCAGATTTCTTTTTCCAAAGGAAAAAAAAGAGGGAAGATATAGACTCTGCAACTAGAAAGTAAAATGTTGCCAGACTTTGAAACTTGATTTTTACAATATCCATTTCTGATTTATTTGGCTGCCTCCTCAGCACTTGAAGAAACAGGGAAAATATTTTTTTGAGATCCCATTCACAGCTGAGGCATCTGTTTATGTGTTTGTGAGTCAGAAAATTGAGCTACAATTGGTCTTACTACTCTTATCTAATCTCCTGTGTATGGCTGGGTCTTATCCACTTGGATCACCCTGAGCGAACCTTGCTTCAAGAATAAAAATTCTCATTTTAAAATCAGTGCTAGTACTTAAGCTTGCAAAGATAAGTTTCCAACTGTGACCCAACGTAGCATAATGCTGTCTTCGCTTTGGCCAGCACAGTGAGAACTGTGCAGTCCTTGGCTGTGAGTGCAGTGCAGATGTCATAGTTCTAAGTTAAGGCTATGATTTTACAGATAATTTACTTTGCTCAGTCATGCATGCCAAACAACTAGTAAAATGCACAAGTAACTACAAAGGGGACAAATAGAAGTGGTGGCCTTTTGTTGTCTTTTCCACTCAGTGCTGACTGCAACACTCATTTAAAGGAGGAACAGCTTTGTTGTTATTTTAATGATTCTGAACAGGCTGTACGTTTTCTGAGTTTTGCATAAACTGCATACAGTCATTAGTAGAAGCACTGGTGTAGATTGGGGTACATTGTGGCTCTAAGTTTGTAGCCGGTAGCCCACAATTTAAAATAAGTTGGCCTTCTCCAAGCAAGTATTTGACTCCCATGATTTGGGGAATATAGCCTTGGGAGAGGGTTAAATTGGCATAGTTCTGTCTTTCTGCTCAGGTGAAGCAGACTTTTCCAAGTGCTTCTCTTATGATTGTTGAGGATTGTGAGTGCTGTATAATTTAACGTTGATAACTTGTTTTGCTTCTAAAGTTTTTTTTAGTAGATGTTCAGATATTGTTAAAACTAGAAATTAACACTAGATGGTGCCATTTCTTAACTATATTTGCATGTAATGTTTTAGCTGGCTGTGTACGTGCTGGCTAAAGTAACTTCGGGTATTTAAAAACTCAGATAACGTGATCAACGTAAATCAACCTTTGTCTGCCACCTTTGCCCTGTGAAACAGTTTTCAAGATTTTATAGATGAGTCTTCTAAATATCATGGCCTTTCTTATTCATACCATAATTCACCAGCAAAAGCAGCTATTTTCACTTCCTTTTTAACACTTCCTTTTCAGCTTAACCATCTATTTTTAATGAAAAAAAGGCCAGCTGTAGATCTGATAGTCTGGGGGCCTTAAGTACAAAATGCTTTTTATTTTAGGAGGCTGAGATGTGGTTCCCCTCTTACAATTATTCATCTTCTTCTGTGAATAATGGATTGCTGTGTTGCTTTCCCCAGGGACTAAGTATGTGTTCACCTAAGCTGCTAGCCAAGAAGTGTCAAAACTCTGAACTAGCCAATTGGACTACTTGACCAGAAAATCATTGTTTGCCAAAAAAACAACAACAATAAAATTAATAGCACTGCTGATAAAACCATGGCATTGAAAGATTACAGTTATTACTTTTTGCTTGACATCAAACCCCAACATTTTACAATAAAAGAATTGGTGCAGTAAGCTCCACAGAAGTTAAAGAAATGAAAAGAGATGATGATGGAAATAAATAAGTTTTAGGTTAATTTAATTTTAAAAACCTCACTTTCCTCAGTTGTCAGTTCCTGGGCCAGCTGTACTTCTGGCCCTCTTGGTCTCTCCTAGTCCACTTCCATTCAGATATCAGATGCCAGCATCCTCAGGGTGTAATCATATTACTTTTATGCTCAGAACAGGTCTTGGACCGCAGGCCACTAATCAGGACTGTCTCAAGGTCAGTACTGGACGCTCTGTTCCCTTCAAGAGCAATAATCTTTCTCTCTGGTGACCAGGGAGCCTTCTTAAAGAAAAGTATTACTTAGAACCACATAATTTAATAGAAAATGTGTTTTAAACTTTAGTCAGACTATTATTTGCCTAGCTTCTTTAATGTTTACCATTTCCAGGAGGTCTGGGAAGAGCCCAGTTGTTTTGGACTTTTTTTTACAGAATTTGTTATTTCCTCTTTAGGCAGTCCTTTTTTACCATATATTTCACAAACTGCAATCTAGAGTATCTGTCTTAATGAGTATATCCATATATCCACTTATGCGTCTTCATCCTTTATCGATGAAGAAAAGCCATGACTTAATGGAGAGTAATTCTCTGATAAAGTAAAAAATAAAAAAAGGTACGAACATAATTTTAGATTTAGGCACCTTGACAATTGTGCATTATTCTGATTGCTTGAAGG
>NW_017729024.1:29750323-29763117 GCF_001723915.1 Gavialis gangeticus | reverse complement strand
TATTTCTTTTTTGATCTCTAGATTCTGAGCTGTGGTAAAAATACTGCTTAATTTGGCCTGGGGTATAGGCTCTTGTCTGTAGGTGTCACACATGTTTATTGGAAGTTAGCTGTTAGATTGTTCTTGTGGTTGCTTTTCAAGTAGTTTCCAACTAAGCTAGATCACTATATTTGTACAGAATGTAGTGTATTGTAATACACTATGTTTCAGTAGTGAAATAGTCCAATAACATAGTGTATTATAACTTTCAGACCAGGTCATAGAGAGAAGTAAGGTTGGAAGGGACCTCAAGAGATCATCTTGTCCAACCAGAGATCATACCTGCAACCTTGGTGTTATTCGCACCACACTCTGACAAACAGTATTCAGTAAATTACATATGTATAGACTGACATTACGTAGCTCCCCGAGTGTCACAGTAGCACAAAGTGAAAAAGAAATTCTTTTCCTCCCTGTTAACTATTGGAACTTGTGTTCAGCTTAATTGCAAAACAGCCCGGCTCACAGCATGTTCTTACTGTATTTACTCAAATACAACACAAGGCTTTTTCTCCCAATCGGCATGTGGAAAAAAGCCCCTCATCTTACATTCACATGCAAGGAAACCACACATTAAATACATTTTCTTATCTTTTGAACTGCTGCTAAGTGTAGCATGTGCTCAGGAAACCAACTCTGAAGCTGATTAAATGCAGCCACAACACTAAGCATGACTATAAAGTATATGGCCCATATTGGGCAAACATACTGATGGGAACCTACCATATGGGTAGGCTAGTGCAACCCATCTGAATACAATATATGGTAGTGCCCATTGAGTGCAGTCCCCCTCAGCATCAACTCTTTTCCAAGCCACAGCTACTACGTTGACTTCATTTCGACTGCCCCTTCACTCCCACAGCTGAACTGTGCCTTTCTTTCCCATTTCCAATGTTTCCCATTTCTACACCAGCCTTAAATGTCTGGCAAATGTCACCAAACGGCCCCAAACAGCTCACCCAGAATCCCTTTGTTGGCCCTTCTCTCAGCCTGTCATGTATGGTTAGTGTGGCCTTGCCTTCTATAAGGTTGAGCTGGACCAGGTTACTATATGCCTCATGCATATACATTTTTGGAGTATATCCCAGGACTCAGAACAAGAACACTCAATTGTAGTCATGAGTGGGGGGCTAATTAGCACATGGGTTGAGCTAAGTCTAAGGGTACTATATGCAAATTTCTATAGCTATATTTATTTCAGGGTCAGGTGGGTTTTTTTAAAATTTATTTCTCACTTCCATGTGCTCAGTAAGAATAGGGTCTAACAGTAAGTGGGGGGAAAGGGCTACAGGAGGAAGAAGTTTGGGGGTGGTAGAGGACAAAGGGGTGACCTGACCCCCCCAGATTTATTTTCCCTGCTGTAGCAGTAGGAAGGGTACAAATTCAAGGCAAGCTCCAATAATTAGATTTTATACCTCGAAAATTATATGAAATATATATATTTCCCATATATAGAATCTAATTATTGGGTGGGGGGATTGTTATCTTGTGTTTGAGTAAATGTGGTATTTGCACCAAGCTATATCCTATCACCATAACACTTTGTAAATTGTAAAGAAAAGCATTCTCTACTCCTTAGAGGTGCATTGATACATCAGTTCATATAGTATCGGCATTGATGAAAGGAAAATTGACATTATTGATGATTGTCTTTTTTGGCTGATGTGGCTGATAATGTCACTGATAAGTGCTGCTTGTGTGGGCATAGCCACAGCATGCAGATGGCCAGGAGTGCAGCCTGGCAGCTTGGAGAGCAGTGTGGCTGGTAAGTCTGTGGTGGGGAAGGGAAGGGGGAAGATTGAGGCCCCCACGGTGAAGGAGGGAGTGGGTTGGGGCAAGGGCAAAGGCAGGCACTGCCTAGCCAGAGCAGGGTGGGAGGTGGAAACGAAGCTGTGAACGGCTCACATGAGGGGTGGCTCCTGCCACTGCATGCATCCCCAGGGAAGGCATGGGGGGGTGTGCCCCCTAGATCTGTATGTGGGGCCAGGGCGGCCTGCTGCTGTGGCTGGGGGTGGCACTGGGATCTTCCTAGCAGGGGGCTGGATCAGGGCTGTGCTTAGGGTATGTGGGGGTCTGCGGGATGGGCTAAAATTCACTGTAGCCCTGCTCCCAGCACCACCTGCACCTGCCCTGAGTGTGGCCCTGGCCCAGTCCCCCCCACCAGCAAAAGCCCAGTGCTGCCCCTGGCCCCAGCCCACAGCGGCAACCTGCCTTCACCCCTGCGCACAGATCCAGGAGGGCACATGTCCTCTATGCCTCCCCTGGGCGTGCGCCCTGTGGCAGGAACCACTGACCCCCTCCCCATGCCCCCTGGATGAGCTGCTTGTGGCTCTGTCCCATGCCCCGACCGGGTTAGGCAGTGCCTGCCCCTGCCCTACTCCCTCCCTCACCATGGGGGCCTTGATCTGTGCCCCCCACAGACTTACCATCCAGACGCTGCTCTTCAACCTGCCTGGCTACATATCAGCAATCGGATTGGTAAAGGCTGATACGGCTCGTTAATAAATGGCCATTGGTATTGGGCCAAAAAATCTTTATCTGTGCACCCTTACTACTCCTAAAATTAATGATCTCGAGTGGGTGGAATGGTGATTTCCAAGTGTACTGTCTTGATTTCATGTACTCTAAACATGTCACTGATTTAGTTTTAAGTCTAGCCAGTGGTGGTTTTGCTTGTGTCCAGTCTAGGACAGCTGATCTTATTTATTTTAGGAAATTATGTAGGACAGGGCTATCCAACTGGCTCCCACCTGGCTGCCACTCCTCCCAGCAGCTTCCAGGGTCTCCAGGCTCCCCATCCCTCTTCCAGCTTTTGCTGCCTGCCTCACCCCAGGGGGCAGTGTGGTACAGCTTACCACATAGGGCAGTGGGGGAGCCCACAGTCATAGAGAGGAAAGTGAGGAGACTGCCTTCATGTGCAGTGAAGTGGTGGGGAAGTGGGGGGCCTGCACCCTATGTGGCTCATGCTAATGTGGCCTCCACTAGTGTGGCTCATGTGGCCCTGGCCACTTAGAAGTTGGACAGCCCTGATCTAGGCTGTGGAACCATCAGGAAACACCCAGTTGTATGGCAGCAATTTTAGGTGGCTTTGTGCTATCATTTTCACAGATTGTCTTAGTTCTCCTTTTCCTTCAATCTGAACCTCTTTGGGTAGAGGCCTTTTCTGCTGTATTCTTAAAGTGTGGGACCCAGCACAGTGGAGGACCCAGTCCTTAGTGAGCCATCTAGGTGTGCCTGCAAGATGAGTAAAGTATCTGTCTCTAAGAACTTTGTTCCTTGCTCCTGAAAGTTTTTTTTTTTTTTATGATTTTAAAATAGGGTGTGCTACAATTAATGTGATGGTTAATACATAATTTTGGGGTGTGTGAAGAGAAAATTACCAAGGCTTGCTTCCTCCTCAGCATTTTATTTATCTTTATCTCCATATACTATAACAGATTATACCAATTTTCTTTTTAAACTGGACTGACCTTTGTCATATTTCTATTCATATAATTTTCAGCTTGGACAGGGGCAGTGGAGGTTTTCGAAATTGCAGGCATTTCTTTCCATTAAGTAAGTACTTCACTGCACGTCAGAATGATGGCTATAAACATAATCGATCTAGGGACCTCTCTGGTAAATAAATGTTTCACTAGTCTAATGGCATAGAAGTATTTACACTGGAACAAACTCAGGCATGTTCATATAAATTGTATTAGATGCAAATTGGATCTTAAACTGGTGTTTAAATTGGAAAAGAGTATTATTGCACTGTGAATCTGTTGGCTACAAGGGACCAACTCACAAGATCTTAATAAATTCTTTTTTATTGTATGGGATTTGAAGTTACCAATAAAATCATAAATGCAAACTTTGAGTTATGAGGGGTACTGGCCATTTTACACATGCAATTGCTGCAGTAGTAATATAGTGCCAATGTTGGTTTATACCTATCCAGGGCACTGGAATCTGTCAGGGGTCAACTTCCTCCAAACTGATGTCTTCTCCAGAAGGTGGTTGCTTGCTTGTGCTGTCTTGGTAGGTCGGGTGCTGGATGAGAGGGCACCACTGAGGGTCATGTTTCACTGCCTTTCATCCATTTCTGGCAGATTTCTGTGATCTGCATCATCTTGGCTACCCAGTTCAGACCTCGATTTCCCACATGGGTCTTAAGTAGTGCATGAAGCTGTCAGTCAGCCACTGGGGGTTCTGCCCAGTGGGGCAGTTTTGAGAGTCCACCCTTCACTTGATTGACTCAATGTGTTGTTGCACATGTGTTGTTTCAGGTGGCTTGTAGAGTACAGTTAGAATGGCTTATAGAGTACAGTTTTGTAATGGTAAGTTTCTCTGGCTAGGCTATTGTCAGTAAACAGCCATAGGCTCTTGCTTTCTCATTCAGTTACCTACTGACTCATACATACTCGCATTCACCCAGGGGATCAGCCCAATACAGCAGTACAATTCCAGTAATTTACAATTCCAATGTATTTTTATAATAATAATTTTAGTAATTCAAGGTATGACTTACTCTAAAGAATACATTTGTTAAAAGGTGTAAAACATAAAATACAGAATGTCAGGCCAAAGATGAGACAGATGTAATATATATTTCTCATTTTTATAAAAATGCAGTGTGAGATGGTGAGGATCAAAGACCACTGGGGACAAGTGAGTTAGGTTAGATGCAGTGGCGTAGACTGATTTAGCATACACTTTAAACAGGTATGGGAAGTTTGCTTTGGGACATAGGTTTTAATCAAAGGGGGAATGGGTTCACCAGGATATACTTAAAATCATGTTTTCAATGCACCTTGGCTTTTCTTGTCTCTTAAAGGCTTTGCTTTGAAGTGGATATTTTAGTTCTTTTGTTTTATTTAGTAACACTTAGCTCAGTTGCTTGCTACGTAGATGTAGTTTGTAGGTTTCTCCTACAGAAATCAACTTCAGCTTTATGGCTTGCTCTGAGCTTTGCCACACCCATGCAATGAGTGTGCTAGGTCTCTGCCAGTACTTAGAAGGAAAAAGAAATGCACAAAAAGGGGAGGGGGTGCAGGCAAGAAGGGGCTTCTGTTATACCAATGCCCAGAAGGGGGAGTGTACAAAGGGAGCTCCCTGTTACAAATCTATATTGGGAGTTTGCATCATTGTAACTACTTTGTAGTATTTTGGTTCAGATTTCTATAGTATAGATGGGGAGTTTTAGGTCCAGAGTATAAACCTTTTATGTTTATTATTATCTGAATACTAAAATATAGGGCTCAGCACTAGCTTTGTACCTCCAGAGACTTAAAATCAAGGACTTGGGTTACTGCAGCTAAAAAAAAAAGCATCGTTCAGCTATCTAAAAGGCTAGCATTATGCTTCATTTGAAACTATATTAACCTATCCTAGGTATTCGTGCCGTAAAGATAAACATGATATAGAGAACTTCAACAAGAGTTCCATATTTGAATAAGCAAGCAGCTTTTTCTTGGGGAAAAAATACGCCCATATGTATTTTGGATAGAGAGAGCAGTCCTGTTAGCTCTTCACAATGTCTCTATTAGATACTTTTGTAGTTCAATGTAGTGACCTACCTGTTATTGCGAAATGGTTTAGTCATTGCCCAATTAAATCCATAGAAGTCATCTCTGTGTTCATGTACATCAAGCAACAGAACTTAAATAAGGGTGCTGTGGAAAGCAAGTCTTACTGGATAGAAATCTAGATGCAAACAACTTATTCCCATGGTAGACACTTTTCTAGGAGGTACTAAGAACAGTGGAGGAAATTCCATGCTAGTATAAACAGGATATGTGAAGCAGATAAAGCACCTTCTGCTGCACTGTTATCTTTCTGGAGAAAATTGTGTTACAGGAGTAACATGTTAAAATTAGACAGTACTGAAAGGATTAGAACAAGCTATACAGATACTTAGTGCTAACGTATCTTGGATCTGGCCAAAATTTAAGTTTCATCAAAGTAAATCAGTTGCCTTTTTCCTTTTTTTTTCTTTTTTTCCCTCCCCTCCCCTCTCCAGGAACAAACTTGAATCGCTGTGGCTTCCGAGGCTCTTCGTATTTGGGGCTGCCATTCAATCCATCCAAGGTTAGTTGATGCTTTGTGTGAGGGGAGAGTCTCCTGTACAAACAAGTAATGATCTTGTGGCTTCTTCATTGACACAGTTGTACAATCCTTAAATATTTAGGAAGCAAGTGTGGATCCAGGCAACCTTGTTTAGTCAAGTTAATATTAAGTTCATTGTATAGTTTTTAAAAATCTCCAGCATGCTTCTAAGGAAGACGGTATTGTGTCTGCATTTACAAATGTCAGGGGAGAAACTGATATACCCCTATAGTGGCTTGCATCAACCCGCACTGCAAATCATTGGCAGTTCTTGGAACAATTGCAGTTGACTAGTCCAGCCAGGCAAAAATTTTGTGGGGCTTAAGAATTGCAAGTGGATCTGGGCCAGAAAAAGCAGAACTTCCTTAAAGCCAAGGAGAAGTATGACAGGGCACTTGAGTGGATCCTGTGTATTACTTGAATGTGGGCAAAAATGTGCTCACACCTGCTGCTAAGGGAGCGGGTGCTACACTTGGAAGATGAGAATAGTGGTGAACTTCACAGGGACAGGTGGGGGAATTGGAAGAGGCAGCAGAAGCCTTGTCTGTGCTGCTTCTGGCAGGATAGCTGGTGATGATGTGAGAAGGAGATGCAGATTCAGGTCCAGGCCAGATTCCAAAAAGCATTTGGAGGAGGGAAGGGGGGTTAGCAGGAAGATTTGCAGGATCAGGTGTAGCCATTTGATGGAAGTATTTCTAAACTGCGGTGGTAGTGTAGTGTAATCAGATGCTGTCTGAAAGTTGGCTGTAGCATACAAAAGCTTATAACTTCTGGATGAGTTAGTGTTCTAACTGTAAGGTGCTACCTTGTCCTTCCTTGCCTTCTGCCTAGACTAATTCATTTTTACCTTGGTACCTACACTATATCCTGCAGTATGGACATACCCTGACTAGAATGCTATTAAGCTGATTTACTCTGGAATAACAAGTTGTCTCCTTGCGGAGTGAATCAGCCAGGCTCCAGAGCAATACACTACTTGGGAGCACAGCAGCATCTCTACCAGGCACTGCAGAGAGACAAGATATTTTTGTCTCTTTGTTTGCTGTGGAGTTACTCCCTTCTAGAGCCCATACTGTGTCTGCTACAGTCTTAGAGGTAAAGGTGATGAACTATACGCTGGTTGGAATTGGCATTAGCTTTAGTTACAGGTTTTCGGCGCTGTTAAGGATTTCTTCACGAAGCACTCTTTAAGGAGAGTTTCTGTAACACTCTTACAGACATACCGAAGAGCAGTTTATGTTAAGGTATTTCAATAACTTTTTAAATGCATAAATAGCAACCCATAACCCAAATAAGGTTATACATTTCTCAAGTTAGATTCTGTGAGCTGATTCTTTTCTTTCTTCTGGTTAATTAGAAGTTGTTAGTAGTGCCGCGCTCCTGCAGCACAGTTGTGTAATACAATTTGAATGGTCTGAAATGCACATCAAGTATTTTCAGTCATAATATTGAAATAAAGCCTTAAAATGAGGGAATGAGTAAATGAAAGAATGAAATAAACTCAGTACATTAAGGCAGGGTATGGTTTCTGCAAGCTCCCTGAAATCCTCTCCTGTGCACAAAGCTTGAAGAAATTGGGCTTCACCGAAAGGAGTTTTTGTAAAGCAGCTTGAAGAAAAGTGCTGTATGAAGTTCTGAATGCCATTGCAATTCGCTGTCTGCACTTTATGGTACTCTTTCATTGTATTGCTTCTTTTCAAACAGCACATGACTTGAGCGATAAATCTTTTATTTTCTGGACACTTGTTGCTACCTACCATGATGTCCCATGCTCTGTAAACTGTCAGTTTGTAGAAAGGGACCAAGGGTAGGAGTGGATAATCTATAGAAATCTAATGCTCTGGCTTTCCAAAGCCTAAACACTGTTTATAGAAGGGCATGTTTTTATATTAAGAATCATTAGGTTAAAGCAGAGGTGCTTTATCTCCAGCCAACAGGCCAAATGTGACCTACAGAGCTATCTTACCTAGTCTTGGGCTCCCCATGGATCGGGAAATTTTGCAATGGAGGAGTAGTGGCAATTAATACTGCCACCCTTCCCACTTGCCAAATTCCCAAACCCTAACCCCCCTGTGGCTGGATCAAGACTGGGCCACCTCTGCCCCCTTCCCCCCTCTATGGCTGGACTAGGACCAAGTCAAGCCCATATCCCCCATAAGGCTGGATGGGGCCTGCTGTGCCTGTCCTGAGCACCAGATGGAGACCGCCAGCTGGACTAGTCCACATATGGACCAGACACTGTCCATCTAGCCCACCAGAGAAAAAAGCTGAGTACCACTGGGTTCAAGGAAGTGGACCTCCCTGGATTGTATTGGCATAAAAAAACCTAAAATATTGCCAATAAGACAACTTAAAAAGAATTATCAATACACAAAAGAATAATAAAACATGGAAGCCTACAATGATAAAACTTGTTTAAAATGGTAAGAATGCTACTGCCTTTTAATTCATAAATGAAAAGTGGTCAGTCAAGCGGGCATCTTAAAAGAAAAAAATAAGCAAACAAAAAAATTGCTAATAAGTGTTTTTGCTTTTGCGTTGGCAAGTTATTTCCACACCTCTATAGTGACCATCTCATCTTTTAGCTCTGAGTAGTGTCACATTGGAAATTAGGCTGATAGCTGTATGTCTGAGCTTATTCTTGGAAGTTCACGGAAATCTCTCATCACTATAGATGTTGCAAAATAATGAAGAAAAGGAAATGGAAAATTCTCCCAGTTTTACTGAATGTTGACAGGATCCTAGTGTGTTTGAGGGGAGGGGGGAAGTAGATGGTTGTTCTTTAACCATTTGATTTTTTTTTTTTTTTTTTTACATAATTGTAGTGTCTTCAAATCTGTGAGAGACTGAAAAAAAATCTTTGTTCAAATCAATAGTCACGTTAACCTAATTCAAGATGATTAGGTGCGTCTTAATGAGCATATGAAGTACTGTAAACTTATAGATTGATTGAAAATTCCACACTAGCAAATGCTTCTGAATACATACATCTGTCTGTAACAGTTGTATAGCATAATTTGAGAGTATGAATTTGCTTCAGGTCCCAAGGTCTGTTCCATCTGGTGTTATTAGATTCAAGTTAAATCTAGCATGCATAACAGACAGTGTTTTAGCTAAGCCTAAGTTGGCCAGAAATCTTAAGTCTTTTGAAACTGTTATAAATCCATTTGAGGGGTGAACCCTCATCAGTAGTGCTTTTTCCATGGAAAACTATTTTAAGGAGGTTGTGTTTGCAATGTAAAATCAACTGAGTTCAGGGACCCTGTTACCATAGTGCATTAGTGCTCAAGCTTTTTGCCTAGTAAGCCAGATGGTCAGTGCCCAGTCCTTCCACAGGCCCAGCTGGTGGTCCCTATCCAGTGCCTGGGGTGGGTGCAGTGGGGCTCTATGTAGTCATGTTGTGGGGTAGGGGGCATGGCCTAGCCCCAACCTCAACCCATGGGAAAGGGTGGGGGGGGTGGCTGGGCCCTGATCTGGCTCTGTGGAGTGAGAGGGTATGGCCCAGCTCTGACTTGCCACACAAGGATTGGGAATTTGGGATCAGAAGAGGGTAGCGGTATTAATTGCCACCACTCTCCCATTAACAAATTTCCCAACTCGTGGGGAGCCCCACAGGTCAGATACCATGGCTCTGCAACTGCAGATTGAGCACCCCTGCCATAATGCATCATACCACAGTTACTGTGTTGAGGGGATGGGAAGGATTTAAGTGTCTCTGATCTATATTGTCATGATTTGCTTCATTGGTGCAGACAGATTCTGCCTGTACTGCAGGACCAAAGCACATAAATCATTTCCACCAGCATGTTTGATTTTGCATTGTAGTTAGGATCTTAACTTTGTCTGCAGTGGTCAGCAAAAGCAGTTAATACCGTACTAATGATAGTTTGCTGAAATAATTTTCATTTATTTATGGTTCAAATTTTAAATGTTTCTTCACAGGCATGAGGAGTTACTTATACTGGAAGTGCAAGGTGGCAATCACAGTCTTAGTTGTTTGTTGTGAGCGCCATTGCTCTGATCCTTGTTTCTGTTACACTAGAAGGATCTCTTAACAGCAGTTAAAATTTGTAACATGGGCAGGACATAGCCATAGTCTGGATCTTTCTCCATAAAAAGGAGGTTAAGTCTTGTCCATGTTACAAAGTGTAACAGGGCCATAATTTTCAATGTCCTTCTTGTCACTAATATATCTGTGATGCAGCTACTTTCATTCTTAAAATAGTTTATCATCATTTTGTTTTCCTCTCTGTCCTTGACCTTAAAAAGTTCAACACTGTTTGAGTTGACAGAAACAATAACTTCCTTATATTTTAGCTTGATGATTTGGTGAGTTATTACTGCAGTGGCGCAGAAATAAAAGTAGTCTTTCTGCGAAGTACACAGTGTACAGTGAAACATGCCTCTCGGCTAATCCTGAAGGTACCTGCAGAGCTCACTTGCTTTAATAGTGATGGCCTCTCTGATAAATGTAGAGCAGGAGTTAATTGTGTGCACTGTGTTTGGAGGCCCTGTGGTACAGTCAGTATAGGGAGCAGCTGAGTAAATGTGGTCTTGTGTACACTGTTTTTCTTTTATTAAATCTTGGAAATTATGGAAAAAGCATTTAAAATTCTTCAAGTATAATTTGATACCTGTGTGGTGGTAGATTTTGTAAAAACAATCTGCAATTAAATTGGCCAGAGATTATTTTCCCTTGAAGTTTGATTCTGGGATATAAACACTGGCATTGTGCATTTGGTTTGGAAATACCATATTTCTTATCAGGTTAACATTCAGTGTGTTGTTATACGTCCTAAGGCCTAAGATGTAAATTGCACAAGGAAAATCCTGAAGAAATCTTGAAAATAGTCTTAGCTTCTAGTAATCTCTTCATTTAACCATAAACCCTTTTAAAATAAGTTGTTTTAGTGGCATTAAACTTAGCAAAGTAATCTGTCTGGGTTGGTAGTTAAAACATCTTACAAAACTTGATTTTTTTTTCCACCCACCGTCGGGAAAGCCACTTGTTCAGTCCTACTTCAGATCATCAGATTCTTAAGACGGCAGTTCCCGTCTGTTAGTATACTTGCTATTTTATACTGTGTTATGATTAAGCTGTTGTTAAAACCCATTACGATGTTGTACTGGAGTTAAGGTTAGCCCTTTAAAAGGGGGGAGGTGAGGAGTATTTTTCATCTGGAAAAAATGCTTGGTCACTCTCTTTTCCAGGGGTGGGCAAGATGCAGCCCACCAGGCCATTCTATCCAGCCTGTGGGGCCCCTAAAAAATTTAGAAAATTAATATTTATCTGCCCCTGGCTGCCTGTCATGTGGCCCTTGATGACTTGCCAAAACTCAGTAAGCGGCCCTCTGCCCAAAATAATTGCCTGTCCCACTCTTTTCCCTTTGTCTTCCTTGATGTGCCCCAAGTACACAATTTACAAGTTTGAAAGTATATTACTACTTATCTTAAAAATACAATGGAACAGCCGTCTAGCTGGGTGTTGTTCCAAGAAAAGCCTTATCTTCATTAAGTGACTAAATGAAATACAACTTGTAAATAGTTTTTCATTATCCACACTCAGCAAACACATTAAATCAGTGCTACATAACATATAAACCAGTCATTATATGTTATGGAATAAGCTCCCTCTGGAGGTGGTACAATTGCCTACCCTGGAAATCTTCAAGAGGACCCCAATTGTCTTTCATGCTTGGTGCAAGGGGCTGGGCCCGATGATCTTCCAAGGTCCATTCCGGCCTTACAGTCTATGTATCTATGAATTTCTTCCCACTACAATAATTCTGATGGAACAAAATTTTACCATACTTTCCAAAATAAAACTTTGTGTTGAGGGGTAACATGAAAATTGCTATCTAAATGGAAATATTTTTTAGAATGATAAATGCCAAAGATTTTTTTCCAATAAAATCTTTTTAAATGCTTTTAAAATTGCTAGTGCAGCATGAAATTCAATTAGAATTTCTGCAACCTTAATTTAAAAAGTCAAAAGAGAGACTGTACTAAATCTCAATTCTCAAATAAGTATAATCTTCTCTTCATCGGAATGAAACTTTGAATTTAAAAAAAAAAAGTTTCATTGCACCTTTTACTGGTCTACTATTCCAGATATTGGTATTTATTTGGAGATTAACACTGTCAACATCCACGCGTAGACAAAATAATGGAACACGGTATTTTTTTCAGACTGGCATTTTCTGTGTGTATAATTAGTGCTGGCATCTTCCCTCCTTCCTAGACATGTCAAGTAAAAAATTAAGTGTTGCAGCCATCCAGTTTATATAATCCTATTGTGTTTAAATTTTTTGCAAATTGAATTTTCTATTCAGTCTTGTGGATGACCTACTTCAATATTGTAAAGGAACTTACTGCTTAGTATTGTGGAAGTTTTCCAAATATTTTTACCTGTGAATGTCTTGCTGGAATCTTTTCTGCCCAAATTAGATGTAGAACGCTTGAAATCTGGCTGGTGTGCTAGGTTACAAGAACTGCTGCTAAAACAGCAGTGTTGGGTTCAAATTTAAGTTTTGTAAAAGGGAAAATCTTGTTTGACCTGTGACTTATAAACTGAGTATTGGCTGTAACAGGACCTGGTTTCTGTTGCCCTAGACATTTGGGATTGGTACGACCTTGTCGTGCATCCACAGGTGCATCTCAAGTAGGGC
>NW_017729024.1:29748826-29750312 GCF_001723915.1 Gavialis gangeticus | reverse complement strand
TACAAGGTCTCTTCTGACCCTACTTCTATGATTCTATGGTACTTATATTTTTAGATGGGGATTCTGGAACTCAAAATTAGAAGTGCAGCATGGAAAGTAGACTGCTCAGAGTAAAGTTGTTGAGGTGAATGTATTTTGGACATGAGGATTTACCATACTAACTGTAACCAGGGACATGGCTCAGGCTGTAGGGCAGGGGTGGGCAATTATTTTGGGCAGAGGGCCACTTACTGAGTTTCGGCAAGCCATTGAGGGCTGCATGATAGGCAGCTCAGGGCAGACTAATATTAATTTTCTAAATTTTTTAGGGCCCCACTGGCTGGGTAGAATGGTCTGGTGGGCTGCATCCAGCCCCCGGGCCTCATTTTGTCCACCTCTGCTGTAGGGAGTAATAGCCTGCTTGCTCAGGGGCACAAGCCAGTTGACAGGGATGATTGCCTGGCTTGAGGAAGTTAAAAGTTCCCAGGGAGAGGAGCTGAGGAGGGAGGGGAGGCTGAAGTACTGAGGAGGCAGCACAGAACTGGGATAGCTTTCTCCAGGTCCAAGGAAGGGCTGCAGGTTTGAGTTAAACCTTTGTTGCTTGTTTTTGCGTTTGTTTTGTTATGGATGTTGGTTTTCATATGGGGACAAGTTAGCCCCAGGAAAAATAAAAAGCTGAATAACAACCTGCTGCATTAAACTTCAGATTTGTCCTTAATTGTTTGCAAGTTTAGAGTCTAATCAAGCTGGGGTGACTTGGTCTAGTGCAGGGGTAGGCAACATTTTTTGGCCGGAGTACCGAAAAAACCACAATGTCAACCTTGGAAGGTGCCAGAATGCTGGCATGCCAGAAAAAGAAAATGGGGGAGGGGAGTGGTACATGGCAGGATGTGCTGCATATTAGTATATTTAATAATCATAAGTGTTGCCTTTATTGTTATGTACTTTTTTTGTTAAGCATGTTGCAGTGAGAGAGAGAGAGAAAAAAAGAGAAATAAGAGAAGGAGGAGACAGAAAGAGAAAGAAAAAAGAGAAAGAGCAGAGAGAGAACCAGGCACATACACAAGCACACACAGAGAACCACACACACACATGCATGTGCGCACACACAGAGAACCACATGTGCACAAACACAGAAAACCAGAACATATGCGTGCACGCATCCAGAACAAGACACGTGTGCACACACAGATGGACAGAACCAGATGCATGGATGCAAAGAGCCAGGCTGCTGGGCCACTGGACAAAGTCCGACCCAGCAATGCACCGGGCCTGCCAGAGCCCCTGTGCTTCCCTGGGGAGCCAGCCCTTGGGCTGCAGCATGACCAGCAGAGGCCCCAGCCTAGAGCCTGCCCATCAGCCCAACCACCTACCCACCCACACAGCTAAGCCTGCAAAGGTGCCACGCTCCTGGCAAGGGGCAGCGCCAGCCTCATCCCAGTAGGGGGGGGCTGGGCCATTGCTGGGTTTGGAGCAGGTGGGAATCAGGCTGGCTCAGCTGCAAGCA
>NW_017729024.1:29747627-29748815 GCF_001723915.1 Gavialis gangeticus | reverse complement strand
GCGGATGAAGGTCATCCGGGCCCGCCAACTTGGATACATCTAAGGTCTGAATTAACAGTCGGGGGACTTGCATCCTTCCTGGGCCTCTCTACTCTGTCACCCGAGCTAGAGGGCTGAGCATCCCATTTCAGGGACTCTTTGACCACCACCCCCAGTTTGTGGGAGGAATAGAGGGGATTAAGTCCCCCTCCCACTCAGCCAGGAGGTCCAGGGGGATTAGTAGAGGGCCAGGCTTTGCTCACCTCAGCCCCTCCCTGCCCCTTACCCTTCTGCTCCCCCAAGGTGCAGACCAGGAATCTTCCAGGTCCACTCTCCCAGGCTCTGCCCCAAGGGAAGCCACCACAGCCAGGAGAAACTGATGCAGCAGGGTGGGCTGGGTCTGTCAGTCCCCACGCAGCTGCTCCTTGGCTGGGCATTAGCCCCGGTCCCAGCAGCAAGGGCCAGGAAGCTTGGGGCAGGAAGGGCAGCTGCTCCTTCCCTCCCAGTCCTGCTCCAGTGTGGTGCCACTGAAACCGGAGAGGCAGGGGGAGCCTGACCTGGCAGAGGATTCCCAACACTGCTCTCCCTGCTCCTGGCCTCACCCTTGTCTACCATGGTGGTGGTCAGTCCTGGCTTTGCCGGACCAGGGAGAGGAGCCTGCTGGCAGCCTCAGGGCTGGGCTGGGCTGGGGCTGGTTGAAGCCCGACACGCACTCACACATTCACCCTCTCCCTTTCGCTCCACTTTGCAGACTCAGCAGAGAGGGCTCCACTTCCTGAGTTCCCCCCTTCATCAACCCTGTGGGCAGGCACCGAGCCCCAGTGCCCCTATCCTATTGTCTCAGGCAGCTGAGCAAGGGGCTCAGGACTGGGACCCAGGACCAGGACCTGCCTCTGCCCCATTATCTTAGGCAGCAGATGCCAGGACTAGGCTGGGGAGTATGGTGCCGGGCAGGGCGGCTATGGCTACAGCTGCACAGCCCTCCCACTGTCTGCTCTGAGGTGCATGTACAGTCACCGCCAGCATGGCGCTGATGCCAAAGCAGTGGAGCCTGGCATAGTTGTTTGCATCCTGCCTGCTGCTTGTTGCAGCTGCCCAGAGCCCAGTCATCACCTCTGTGCTGGGAGCGGGGGAGAGACCGGGGTTGCGCTGCCTCAGGCCCCTCCTCCTGCCCCCTCCAAGGCGCGGGTACATGTGCCAGTACTGAGC
>NW_017729024.1:29735742-29742627 GCF_001723915.1 Gavialis gangeticus | reverse complement strand
ATGGCTACAGCTGCACAGCCCTCCCACTGTCTGCTCTGAGGTGCATGTACAGTCACCGCCAGCATGGCGCTGATGCCAAAGCAGTGGAGCCTGGCATAGTTGTTTGCATCCTGCCTGCTGCTTGTTGCAGCTGCCCAGAGCCCAGTCATCACCTCTGTGCTGGGAGCGGGGGAGAGACCGGGGTTGCGCTGCCTCAGGCCCCTCCTCCTGCCCCCTCCAAGGCGCGGGTACATGTGCCAGTACTGAGCTGTTTGCAGCCTGCCTGCTGCACCCAGCCCTGGCTCTGGGTAGCTGCTGCTTGCAGCTTCCTATCTTTCTGCTGGGAGCAGCCCAGGCTCTATGGTTGGCAGCAGCTACCCAGAGCCGGGGCTGGTGGTGGTGTGTCGAGTAAAAGTGCCAGGGGTTGCCGACCCCTGGTTTAACGTGTGTCCCAGTTAGATTAAATATAGCGCGATACAGTTCAGTGACCTGATCAGTGTTTCAGATGAAATGCTGAGAAAAAAAAAGTCTTAAACCTTGTCATTGGTCCCCTCTTCTTTCCTCCAGCTCAGGTGATCTGTGGAAGAAGAGCAGCATGGTCCTATGTGGAAAGTCAGTGCCAGTACGACAGACTTCTTCCTTCTTTCCTTCCTTCCTTGCTTTTCTTTCTCTCTTTCTCTTACCTCCTACGCCCTGCCTTTCCCATTGCCCCCCAGCTCCTCAGACACCAGCTAGGAGCAACCGCAGCAGTAGGATATGATGATGTGAAGCCCATCCTGAATCCCCATTCATACCCTTGAGGAGAATGATGGTCAGTCCCACTACCGATGTCTCAGTAGGGTCCTTTTCCCTTGCCAGATGAACTATGACTAGAAGAGCTGGTCATATTGAGGGTGGAGCCTAGCCCAAAGGGTTAACTACCCAGCCCTGGCACCTGCCACAGCAGATGGGCCAGGGGTAAGCTACAGTGAGAGTCATGGCCAAGAGATGATATCCATCTGAGAAGCAAGATGACAGGGGTGTTAAATCGTGGCACCATGACATATGGGCATTACATTTCTGCCCAAGAGGAATCCTGTTCTACTAGTAGAAATGAGAAGCATACAAGCATTCACTGAATTTCCCCTGGGGGAAAATTACTGCTTCCAGGAGTTTCTCTCCTAAGAGTGAGCATTTGTACACTCTCCTCCCAGATGAGAGGGGACTTTTCCCCGAACTGGGGACTGCCTGGTTTGGAGAAGGGATTGGGGGCTTTGCCCTGCTGCTCCCTTCCCCTCCCAGCCTGGTGTACTGGCTTCCACTGGTGTCCCGCTATCACCCACGCTGCCTAGCTGGGCAGCAGGAGCAGGGATTGCAAAGCCCAAGGGAGTGGGCCAGGACACTTGTACCCATCTGAGTTCCCAGCCTCACAGGCTTTAAATGCTGTATGTGCTGCTCAGCTGAGAGGCACATGCAGTTATTTAACAGCTAGAGAACTTGGGGTCAGAGAAGCTATCCCTGGCCCTTCTTCCCTGTGCCTCCAGCTTTAAATTACTGCATGCAGCCATCTAGGCTACCTGGGGGGCTACCTTTTTACATCCTGCCCCCTTCCCAGGCCAGGGAGAGGATAGGCTGCCAAGTAATAGGCTCCCATAAGCATGAGGGTGGCCTCTGGCTGCTGGGCAGCTCACCTGTGTAACTCTCCAGCTGGGGGACTGGAAGGTATGTATGCTCCAGCTATTTTTGTATTAATAAGAATGTCAGAGAAATTCTTACTGGTCGAAATGAATGTGTATGTGACCACTGTCTGTTGGAGGAGGAAGGACTCCGTGTCCAGATCCAGCACTTGTTGGACAGCTTTCACTTTCAGCAGTAAGCTTTCCAGTCCAGGAGGATGCTGGGCCAACAGATGCTACTTTTGAATCTTGAACGCTGGACATTTTTTACTGTCTACTCTGACTGCTTGCCTTATTTTTTCCACTTCAATCTCTCTCCTTTTTTTCTGCCCCTCATAATACATGGCAGAAAGTGAAACATTACCTATTGCACCCCTTTTTCCCCCCTGTTTTGGACTGAAAATCTCCAGAGTAAGGACTATATACAGACCACCCCCCAGCCACTGAGTACTAGCATTAATTTAATCTGTTGTATTGTTTTTGCAAGAATAGGGATTTGCCTGACATTTTCTCCCCATCCACTTCCCTAGTTGGGTCATGTACCTGTTGTCTGTCAACAGGTCCATGTACCTGTTATCTGTGGAGACTAAGTAGTCTGCATTCCTTTTATGTCACAGCTGTGGGATTTGGTGCCAAATTTTGCAGTTGAAGCAAAACTTTTACTTTGAAAAATATTTGGCCCTTATAGCTGTAAAGATAACAGGATTGGTGACTGGAAAATAAATAGCTAATTTGTGTATCTATTCTCAGAGTAAAGGCAGGAAAGATGAGTACATTTCTCCTGAATTTAGTGCTAAGAATAAGGTTTTTTCTTTAATAGTTTTAAAAACTTAGTATTATTTTCTTGCATAGATTTTAAAAAAGGGCCGGAAAGTGAAAATGAAAATAGTTTAAAATAAAACCCCTATTAAAATGTGCTAAAATCTCCAGTTGGTTTCCACTGTGTTCAGTAGAGAAATGGCTCTCCTAGCATTTAAAAAAATCTTCTCTTCCTTTTATGAAGCCTTGATACTTGCAGTTTTTTTAAAGGTCTGCCCTACATATTTGAATCATTGCAACACGTGGTATTTGATGTAGTACAATAATCCAGTGATAGGTGCATCTAGGGCATCACAAGAAAAACTGTCTTCCCTTATGAATGACCACAAATTGATGCTGCTTCTGTTGTGTTTTGGAGCTCACCTTTCTTTTTAGCTTTGTAGGTTGCCTTTAAAGTTTTTATGTTTCATCTCCTATTTAGGTCTTGTGTAATAGAGATAAAAGGTTCGCCCTCAGCCAGCAAAGCAAAAATTGCAGAAATCTGGCATGTTGTATTTCTCACACTTGCCAATATATACATCTAAAGATGTGAGAGAATTTGTGGATATAGAAAGTATTAAATGAATAACTCCAAATACTTGTTAATGTATTGTCAGCCCTTTGTAGAAGGGACTGTTGTAAGCAGTGTGATTGAGTAACTAAGTCATCAGACAGTCAGAGGCCTTAGTGTGGGGCCAACCTATGATGTGGTGGAAGTGGCACTCGGGGCTCAGAGTTTAACTTGTGTTACCAAAAGATTGTCCCCCACTTCCTTTGTGATTTTGGGTTCTGCTCTTTGACCGTTGGCCAATTGCTGCCTCTAACTCTCATTTGCTTATGCACAAAATGTGATTAATCTCACTTTACCTTAGTAAAGTGAGATGAGAACTGTAGCTGAAAAGTTCAGTATTAGCCTTGAATGTGGTGATCTCTTTTTACAAAGCTGTTATGAATGAGTACTACTGGTTTATTTATTTATTGGTGTAATTACCAGTTTTTAGTAGAGCCCACTTTCCTTTGTGAAGCTTAGAATCATAGAAAACAGGCCTGGGAGAGACATTAGGAAGGAGGTCATCTAGTTTAATACCCTGCTCAAGGCAGAATTATCCCTGACTAAACCATTCTAGACAAGTGCTTGTCTAACCTGGTCTTAAAAACTCCTATAACCTTTTACTGGTTACCATCGTGGCAAAAGTTGGCAAGGATGTTAAATGGAGCTGTGCAATAATTTTAATTTATTTCAGATGTATCTGGCTGGCTGTATTCCACTTGACCAAAATTAGTTGCACAGAGATGAATTATAAAGGTAAACAAAACATAAAAGTTTGGACTGCCTATATGCATTTTGTTGTCTGATAATATCTTCTGCTAAATGTTTTTGTCTTTAAGGGTCCTGGTATATCTCATCCGTACGACAGTGGCCACATAGCAATGACTTACACTGGATTATCATGTTTGGTTATTCTTGGTGATGACCTGAGTCGAGTGAACAAAGATGCCTTGTTAATTGGATTGAAGGCTCTCCAGCTGGAAGATGGAAGGTACAAGACTTCCTTTATAGCAAAGCACACTGGAAAATTTGGAGGAAAATGTAATTGTGGAACAAATATACTACATATTGCTGTGAAACACCTGGTTTTAACAGTTTTCCGTTTACCAAAAGTTTCCTGTTCTCTGTAGAAGCTAAGCTACAAATACGTTAGCAGGGGCTGAACAGAGGCAGTATAGCTTACTGGTATCCTGAGATGACTTATATTTAAAGAACAGTTATGCTTGTCTAGCATTGCAAACGTTCCCTATTAAGAAGTCTATGGCTGTGGTGTCTTTTTCATTGGAGCCTAAATGAACTTGAATATGCCTTCCTGTTCTCTGATTTTGATGGTGCTCTTTGTTCCTGCAAAGGAACATGCTCAGCTATCTGAGCTTTGTTTAGTTTTGAGGAAATTTAGCTGGCTTAACCTCTCAGTCTGTCTTCTGGATGTTCGACATTGAAATGTAGTATCCTATCTGGAAAGGAGAGCGCATCCTGCCAGACTTACAGGTGTCTCTGGCATTAGTGCGGGGGGACTAACTCCACTGCATAAACTAATGCTGCTCTATTCCTCAATCCCATAAATAGATCATGAGTGAACCTGTGCCCACAGTGTAGACAAAGGCAATGGATTAGCTTGAAAAAAAATTTTTTTGTTTCTCAATCCCCAGTTTCTTCACATGAGATGCGTATTAAACAGACTTGTTTGGCTTTCTGTGTGGTGCTAGACTCCTTGATGTCCTCTAAAAGAAGACTATAGAAAAGCAACATATGGAGTGTCTGACTTTCTAGAGTTCGAGAGAAAAAATATTTTGTTTGTCGTTCCCTCTTTGTTTTTAGTGGATGGTAGACTGATCAAATTGTCATGACAGGAGCTTTCTGATTCAGGATTTTAAAGGTAGTCAGAAATGTAAGGAATGCATTTGGTAATACACTGCTGTTTGTACATAGAGGGATATGAGAGAGACAGCCCTTAGTTTCTTATAACATATTTTTCAGGAGACAGATTGAACAGTATGCTAGGTTCTGAAGACCCTTATAATATTGAGTTTCTCAGAAATTAGCCACACTTAAGCACAGTTGACTCAAGAAATTTTTATATGGGGTAGGGATGGGAGGAAGGGAAATTGGGCAGGGGGGAGGGAGGGAAGGTCTTCTGTAGAAATCATAAGCTTCTGTTGCTGTTCAGCACCCCAGATCAGTGAATAGCTTGTATTTGTTTTTAATACTTCCCTCCATTAGGGGATGTATTTGTATTAGCCCACAGTAATGCATACAATTGAAAAAAGACAGGAGCCCTCAGACACCATTTGTAAAATTAGAGGCTAATGATATATCTGTGAAAGCATAATTCTTTTGTGTTTTTTTGTGACAGATTTTAGGGGACCCTACACTAAATTGGTAAATATATAGCAAAAATCCAAGCATTGTAGCCCATTCAGTACTTGAAACTTTAGTTCAAGGATGGGGAATGTCCGCCCCATTGGCCAGATGTGGTTGGCCAGGGACTCCATTTCCCAGCTGCCCCTGCCCACGTGGCTTGTGCTGGTCTCCATGGAGACCTGAGTCTCAGCCAGCCAGCAGTGCATGCGGCAGAGCAGTGCAGCAGGTTGCCCCAGAGCTGCTGGGATCTTGTGGCGGGGGCAGCTTGCTCCGGAGCCAAGGCAGAGCCACAATCTATAGCCTGCATGCTCCGGGCAGGGGCGTGCATGTAGGGGATCATGGCTGTGCCCTGGCTCCTTGCAGCAGTGACAGCCTGTGTGGAGCTAGGGTAGAGCCGTGTTCCCCTGCATGCGTACCCCTGCCTGGAGCATGCAGGCTACAGATGGCAGTTCCAGAGCAAGCTGCCCCTGTCCCATGCAAGCTGCCTCTGTCCCATGCTCCTGGCAGCTCTGGAACAGCCCCTGCACTGCTCTGTCACAGGCACTGCCAATGTGGCTGAGGTCTTCATGGAGACTGGCAGGAGACATACAGGCAGGGGTGGTTGGGAAATGGAGTCCCTAGCTGACCAATGGCCTGGAGGTTCCTCATCCCCGTTTTAGCTATTTGCTCCTAGAAACCAGAGGTACATAATTAGAAATAGCTAGGGCTGTCATCATACTTTTGACGTCATACTTTTGACCTTCATAAGCCTGAGTTTCCCAAATTCAGTTAATGCAGGCTTCCAAAAACTCAACTAATTAAGTTATTTTTGCTAAGCATATGCACTAAATGTCACTGACAATAAGGAAGCTCATTTTCCGTCACATTCTGCTTCAAGAATAGTTTAGCAATCAGAACTTAAACAATAAAACAGTGTTGTTTTAATTAAATTACACACATACTTAAAGTTAAACCAGAATGCTAGCAGGTTAGACAGGTTTGAAGGGGTATGTTAGATAAAAGGCAGTATGGGCAAATTATCAGGGAGCAGGCAGCGTGTAGAATACATGTTCATTTTATAATTCTGTGAATCCATTATTCTGATTTGTAAAAAACCATGTGTGCAGCCCCTCCAGTTGTCATTCATTGAAGAGGGTTTGTTAGTTCATGAATGAACTGTCTGTTTGGGGCTCTTCATTGCAAAAGGATCCTTTCCATTTCTGAATTATGTTTACACTTGGTTTTTGCATTGGAGCTTCCAATTCTATCATCAGACCTTCCTTTAAGTAGAAACTGTTTTGACCTCAGAGCAATTTAAGTTAGCAGTTAGCTTCTAAATCAGTTGGCAACTAGGGTGAAAGTATTTCGCATGTGCGCTTAGTTTTGAAAAAGAGAGACATTCCCTTACCTGATAACACTGAAGTAATAAGCTTACTATAATGTTACAGTAAGATGTAGTTCAGTGTTGCCCAAGTAACATTTTTTGTTCCCTTAAACTGAATCATTATATTTCCGTATCTAAAGGAAATAGAATTGGTCTAAAATATATATATATATATA
>NW_017729024.1:29733730-29735537 GCF_001723915.1 Gavialis gangeticus | reverse complement strand
TATATATATATATATATATATTATATGTCAGGGTTGTCCATCTGGTAGCCTGTGGGCCACATCTAGCCCAGAATGGGCTATAAAAAAGTGTAATGAAAAATCAAAGTGTTTTCAATTTGAGCTAAGATGATGTGTATAATAATATATTATAGAGGACTCTACCAAGTAAAACTCTTTTCAGGAATTCAGACAAATGAAAATATAATTCTAAAGTTTATTTTAAAATTTGAGAATTCTAGATGAGGAATGAGCTGCATGTGTTTCTGAACTTGAATCTCATGTCTAGATAAAATGACTGACATGAAGTGAGCCAAATATTCTTATGTGCAAAAAAGTGTACATTTGTCTGTCTAGTTTTGGTGTAAGTCAGCATCTGCAGGCACATGGAATTATTAGCGTGTCTATATGTGACACTCTTCTCTTATTGTTTGGCTCAGTGTGGTATTTGAGTTGGTGTTTTTCAAATCAAAAAGATAAATTGTTCTTTAGATTAATGTGTCAGTCAGAGGACATTTTCAAACAACTTCAGTTCAGCTGCCTGGCTCGTAGGTTCTAAAAGCTCCCAAGTATCCTAGCTATATATTTGAGCCAAATGAATTCTTGTCAGGAAGCAAACCAGTTCAATTATATGGTTTTTGATGTCAAGAAACATAAAGATCAGTGTCTGATTTGGACGTGTTAATTCATGCTGCACTCATTTTCCAGTTGTTAGAAGGACTAAGGTAAAATTCAAAAGGGTCACCCAATCAAAGAAATGATGCCAGATTATTTCCCCACCCAGTATGTGAGCGCTAATGATACTGATTTAATATCTTTCTACATATAAAACCTGATCCTTAAATAGTGAATAACTAGGGCCCTAGGATTCCTACAAAGGGATTAGTAGGCAAAAAGATTCTGTTGTGGGTAATGATGCGATATGATAGTGGGTGGAAGAATGCAGGCATTGAAACATTCTATTAAATATTAATACAAGTAGTCTGACATTAGCGTAGCTAAAATTGCAAAAGCCTCTAAAATGTAAATGGTTCATTTAATCTTGTTTTGTTTGATAGAAGCATATCTTTTACAGAGGATATTTAATAATTCAGTGAGTGGATTAGATATCTTTCTAATCATAATATAGTCCTTCTAGGTAGTCCAAATTTATAAGGAATTTCCTCCTGAAAGGAGAAATAAATGTTGCATTATTCAGAATAGTTACTATTCATGTTCATCTTGATAAAGTGATACTCTTTTCAGTACATATTGAAAAAAATCTGTCTTTTAGTTTCTGCGCTGTGCTTGAAGGTAGCGAGAATGACATGAGATTTGTGTACTGTGCTTCCTGTATCTGCTACATGCTCAACAACTGGTCAGGCATGGATATGAAGAAGGCGATAGACTATATTAGAAGAAGTATGGTGAGTTTTCCTGTGTTTGTTAAAAAGATATTAGACTTCTGTGTAGTAGGGAAAATCTTCAGGTATTAGCGTTATACATTTAAATCTGTACAATACACAGCTCTGCTGCACATGTGCTGTTTAATATAATTCTAGTATTGTATATGAGCCAGGGATAAGAAGTCAGTTATTTGTATTTGTTAATATAATTTATTTTTAGCATATATATGTTTCAAATATAATTTCAAATTGTCTACCTTTGTTAAGACCTACATTTATTATATTCCATTAAAAATGTATAACCGTGCTGTATCAATGAACCCTCAGATTGGAATGAGGTGTAGGATGCTGTGGCGCAGTCTAAAGATACCAGAGCAGGTAAAGTAGCCCATTTGAAGCTCCATGCTCTTATGACTTACCAGCTT
>NW_017729024.1:29705896-29728730 GCF_001723915.1 Gavialis gangeticus | reverse complement strand
GTGCTGTATCAATGAACCCTCAGATTAGACTGCGCCACAGCATCCTACACCTCATTCCAAAGATACCAGAGCAGGTAAAGTAGCCCATTTGAAGCTCCATGCTCTTATGACTTACCAGCTTCCAGTATCCATTTTTGACCATTTAGAGTTAGCACAGGTATCTTTGCACAGAAGTGTGGATACACCTTCAATCCCACCATGTTTTAGAATCTGGTTACTGCAGTCATCCCTGATACAGTCAACCAGTGAGTTAGTTTTGTTCCTGACGCACATATTGAATAAGCGGGGCTGTTGCAGGATCAAAGATTTGAGTTAGACATACCTGCAGCTCTCCTGTGCTATGAGATGGAAAAGAATGTAACTGAGAAGGGAGACTTGTTGTCATGTTGCAGTCATTAGGTCTCTGAACGTGGTAGCATTCAGAGCACGGGCACTGAAGATATACAGTCTCTGTTTGTAGCCTTTACCCAAATGAAGAAATTTATCAGTCATAAGAAAATATACATTTATACATTGGGATTTGCTTGGCTGGGTCCTCTGCTGCGTTTCGTTCCTCAAGGGACTCTTCATCAGCTGGCATATGGCCTGTGTTTGCGTGGTATTTCAATGCTTTGTTGGTTTTACGCTTGCTAGGGAGCCCCCAATGCAGCAGGGATTCCCAGTAAGGTGTTTATAGGCCATGTCTGCTTTCTAGTCTGCTATGTTCATTTTTGGATCAGTGTCAAACGCTACTGGATTGTATAACCTTAGTGTAAGCCTGATAGTTGAGTTCTCGTGTCTTGCTATCCAGGATAGGCACAGTTCCTCATGCAATTGGGAATTCAGTCTTTTAAGCAAGCCTTTCTAACCCAGGTAAGTTACAAAATACCATACCTGGAAAGCATTCATCCTGCTTATCACTTGGTTTACCTCTGCTTGATTTCTAGTCTGATGAATCTCCAGGTCCATTGAAGTTAGAAAACAAATATTTATTATACTATCAGAAAGAAAAATAAAATAGAGCTGTTATTAACAAAGGCTGCTCAATTTTTGCTTTATGTAGGTTGCCAAGGTGACCATTTTCCTGCTATGTAAAAGGAATTTTACAGAGTTTATAAATACAGTATTTAAAATTGCATAACACAGGATACCTGAATGCTAATATCCAATGCTGCTATTAAACACTATGTGGCTGCTGTTATAAAATAACGTTAAGTACAAATATTTTTCCATTCAAAAGTAAATTTCATGATTATAAGTAAATGTTATTTCAGTTTTTACAGTTCTGGATTTCTTTTATAAATTATATCGTTGTTTTAGTGGGTTTTTTCCCATACAAATGCTTCTTTTTTAACAATGTTACTTTGTTCTGATATGCACATTATCAGGCAAAATAGTTGGCATTGTTCAGTAGTGAACTGCCATACAAAGATTTGGTTTTGTTTCAACATCCTATGTCACCAGTTGCAAGTAAGTGAGGCTTATTTATATATTTCAGTGCAAGTCATAGTTCATAAGCTCTTCAGCTATGCAAATTGACTTGCAGCTGAGATATAGTAATTTGTTTAGACAACAGCAAGAATGAATAGCCATATCAGTCATTATAGTAGATCTTTTCTGTTTTAGAATTCATTATTTTCTCTTGTCCTCTGTCTCTTGGTTTAGCATTGTTGTGTCAGAAGTGCAACACAAACTTAAATTTCATACAGAAAATTGTTTCCTGAATCATACATTTAAGCACATATGCCAATAAAGGGAAATGTTATGATTGACCATTACAATATTACAGTGTACCTCTAGTCTGAAAAAGTAATCTATTTTGAAAAATGCATCTTTGTACATGATAGACTAGCACTCTTCATTATGTCACTGACTTCAAAGTTGTTGCTTTTCTGAAGTAGAATTTTTGTTGATCTGTAAACCTTGGAGTCAACTTTGACTTCAGTATTCAAGGGGTTGTGACCCTTTTTAGAAAATACAAATAGATAAACTGAACAGGCATGGCTTGGAATTACTAATCCCATAAACGTGGAACCCACAATGTTGTCGTTATAAAAAATTGTGTTCTGTTTTTAAATGTTTTTAGGCAGATTTAATACAAGAGATTTTAGCACTTAACTGATTGCTAAAGCTTACATCAAAAGGAAGAAATTACTGCCAACATTTGTATTTTTAAAGGTAGCTTTCCATAGAGCTGCTTCATTTCACCTCAAGCAGGGTGCTTTCTTTTTCATGCTTAACAAGTATGTTTTCTTGTTGCTCTTATGGGCTTGATGTGTGCTAGTCTTTACTAAAGTATGTCATGTACTTCAGTGCCAGGTTACTTGTAATGCTTTGTTACTTTCCTGCTCTTGGTTTTTTGGTGAAGATAACAGCATAAATAAATTAGGTTCATCTTGTCTGAATTCAGAAACTGCTTTCTCTTTGTAAAAAAAAACAAAAAAACAAAAAAAACAACAACACAGCTCCAGCAGAATAGATTTAAAAAGTCCCACAGAATTGGCTTTTTCTGTTCCTGTAACTTTGCAATGAAATGCTGTATAATTATTCATCACTTATCATGCAATGCTACTGAAACAGAAACATTGATGTTGTTTTGAGAAAACAATTATAAAAGCTGCTGGCAGGGCATTTTATTGCTGTTAACTTTTCAAGGCACAAGTTGTTCAGAAGTTATCAGCTGGTTTAAAAATTGAACACTGTGTCTTGATACAAATTTTTCTTACAAAATGAAAATATGTATGCAGGATGCTGGAGATGTATGTTGATATGAATAATTTGGTTCTGAAGTGCTTTTTCTTTTTCAGTCATACGATAACGGGCTGGCACAGGGAGCTGGGCTGGAATCTCATGGTAAGGCCGTCAAAATGTTTTCTCCACTCTAAAAATGGCTATAGTGAACTTTTAAGCTGCTTTCCACACTTCTGGTATTCAGCATTCCTATCATGCTTTCCCTCCCTTTGGATATTTTGGGTGGTTAAGGAAGTACAATAAATCCAAAGCATCTCTTAGAATGTGTTGCCATCCTTTTTCCTATGACCCTACGGTCTTACCCGTGTTTGGTGGCATAGAGAGAGAGTGCTAAACGGTTTTGCTCTCTGTTGTTCTTATCTAACTAACTCTTAAAGGATGGGACCTAAGCTGTATATTGGGAGAGCAGCCTCCTTACAATGTTAACATTTCTGTTTTGTGAGTCCTGCAAGTGTCCTCATGCAGCTTTCCTTCATGAGGATGCTCTCCAGTTCAGACAGCCTCAGATAAACCCTATCATCGTTTCCTGTGCTGAACCACAAAGTCAATGTGGGGTTAAATTTTAGGTCTACAGTTAGCTCTTATAAGCAGCAAGCTGAAAAGCATGAAGTCAGGAATTCTTAACTTGCTGTTTTCAGTGCAAACATTATTTATTTGTCTGTGGCAATAATTGCTAGAGCAGTTGGGTCATTTCTAATATGGAAAAGACAACGTTATTATGTGTGTACGTGTATGTTAAAGGTTTGATAACCTTATACTGAACACTGGTTCTTGCATGATGTCATGATGATTGTTCCATGGCATGTTGGAAACCAAAAACTCATTTCATAGGGATTATTTAATAATGTCTACAGTTAACAAATTTAACCATGGTTCCTTAGCATTCCACCATGCTTTTTGCTCTAGAGTCTCTTCTATGTATTGATGCTAGAATGAAGTTAGTAGTGAAGTACAGGAGCCTAATTCTCACTGGACCAAGTTCACAGCATGTTTATATTGCTAGCGGTGTGTCTTGATCTAAATGAGTCCACATATTGCCTCAACAACTTAATTTAGGTTCTTACCCAGGCAGTTTTTAACCTAAGTGTATGCTATGGCATATTCCATAATAACAAGGATTAGGTAGACTCAGATAAAGTAATTCACTACCAAATTGTAGTGTGGTTTCAGGAAATCTTGACAGTTTAGTTAGTGTGAAAGTGATGCAGAAATTACTTGAGATTCCTGTTTTGTTTTGGACTTCAGTCTATTCTCTTGAAGTCTGGAGCACCACTGTGTGTTTTGCAGTGTTCTTTATAGTTTTAATGGGGTCCTTAGACTTTCATAGTGTAGACACCATCTTGAAATGGATATGGTCTTGTGGTCCCCTTCTGTCCATCAGAGAAATGTTCTATATCAGCAATTTTAGGGAAGTACTTGGTGTTTACTGTCAGTGCAGTGAGAAGATGGTGGAGTGATCAGTTCCCAGCAGGCCAGCTGCAGTGTAAGAAGCTTCGTGGTGGTACATTTTTATTGTAAACCTGCTGAAGTGTAGCAGTAAGGGAGTCTGGAACAATGCACAACTGCTGGCAGCTTGTAACTAGTTGGATTTTTGAGCAAGAGCTAACTAAATATACTGCCAGGTTACCTACAATGTACTTCAGGAATTTGGCTACTTCAGTAATTTGATGTGGAAGTCTAGCTTTTCCCTCTGTGACCACACCCCCCACCCCGATTGAAGGAAAATGACTGATATTTGTTCTAGTGTAACTGTAGCATTAATTTGATTAATAAACGATCATTCATTGGCTCTAGTGAGAGCAGTTGAATCGGAACCGGGGGTGAGGAAGGGGATGCCCTGGGAGGAGAGGGTTCAGCAGTTTTCTGTTTCTGTGCCTCAAATCGTCCCAGCTGGAGCACTAGCAGAAAGAAGGCAAAGGTCCTTATTGTGGCTTAAAAACAATAGTGAATGTTCTGTAGAAATAAAGGATGGAATGACTTTATCTTCCCCCTTCTTTCACTGGAAATTTCTCTCTCTCCCCAACCTTATGATCCTTCTTTTTCCCCGACATGATGAGATTTATTGTAGGGGGTAGTGAATTGGAAATTTTTCTTCCCTTTAATTTTTCTACATTGGAGTGGTATAGATCATAGTTTCTCAACCTGTGGTACATGTACCCCTGGGGGTACCTGGGCACCCCAACACTCTCTCTCTCTTATCCTCTTTTCTTCTCTCTCTTGCCCCTTCCTCCTCTCAAAACTATGGCAAGAAATTTGGTGCGCCATGCATTGCGGTGCTTTAAATTTCCCAGTAATAATTTGGCATGCCGCGTTTTGCATGGCACTGGGTTCAGCCCTTCTAGCTTTGGTCAACATCACCTCTAGCCCAGGTACATACTTGAGTTGTGCACCCCTGGTGTAAAAGGTGGCAATCCTACCCACACCCGATCAGACATCTGTCATATCACGGCCTTATATACACAGCCCTTCTTCCAACATATGGCACACATTAGTCTGTAAATATAAACTCCCCTGAAAAACTGAGTGTTGGGGTACTTATTAAAATTTTTAGAAGTTAAGGGGTACTTGCTACTTAAAAGTTGAGAAACACTGGTATAGATAGCTTGCTTACTGTGTCTCTGAATTTGCCAGCATCGTTTGAGAGAGATTTCTGGATTCCTGTTCATTTGCTTGTGGATTACATATGGAAACAGGTCTGCAGCAGTGAATACAGCACAGTTGCATCAATGTTTACTACTTATATGAATGGTGCAGCACTGATGGAGCCTCCAGCTGTAAGGAAATTAATCTCTCGTCACTGTAAAATAGTGCATGTAATTTTTTTTGTGGCGGGTGTCTGTGCCAGACAAAGGGTTACTTTTCCTCTGGAGTTTAGATTTCAAATCAGCTTTTCTAATTAAGCAGGCTTCTGATTTATTTATTTTTTTGTATTATGCTGTAGCTTTTATGATCTCAGATAGCCAGATCCTCACTAAGGCTAAATTTCTATTTCAAAGCATCACAGAGACTATTCTTCTTCTCCTTGCAGGTGGCTCCACGTTTTGTGGAATTGCATCATTGTGCTTGATGGGTAAATTGGAGGAAGTCTTCTCTGAGAAAGAACTGAACAGGATAAGAAGATGGTGTATAATGAGACAACAGAATGGCTACCATGGACGGCCCAACAAACCTGTGGACACGTGTTACTCCTTCTGGGTGGGAGCAACTCTTAAGGTAATACAGTAGTGAGACATTTTTATATATTTATTAGCTAGTTTAACTCCTTTATCTGTCACTGCTGCAGCATAGTTGCATCCAGTGCAGGTTGGTATGACCTTAAAATTGCTATCTTGCTCTCTGCACTTTGTACTGTACTATAGTTATCTAGTACTTTTTTGCAAAAATGTAGGGCCTTAACTCTTACTAGATTTATGCTCTGTTGCACCAATTAAATATTAATACTTTTGTTCATGTATTGTTGAACCACTCATTTCTTTTCAGCTCTTAAAAATATTCCAGTATACCAATTTTGAGAAAAACAGGAATTACATCTTGTCAACTCAAGATCGCCTTGTTGGTGGATTTGCAAAGTGGCCAGACAGCCATCCAGGTAAACTACTCTCACAAATCTGGGGTATTTTTTATGTCTCAATTTAGTCCAACAGGTCTCTCATACTTTTTATTAAATTTAATTGTTTTCCTCTCAAAAATGTGGGCAATAAAAGCTATAAAATATAACGGACTGTCATAACATGAAGTATACACATTTCCCTCTACCACTTTTCCTTGTTTATTGCTGCAGCAAATTAGTCTCTTATGTAAAGGGGACATAAAACAGAGTTTAGACTCTGGATTGCATTTTCTTTAGTTTTTCTGATCACTTTTTAACTAAAGAACTTGTGTAATAAGTAACCATGTAGTCTTAACAGAGATGGCAACTGGAGTGGTTCTGTCCACATGATAATACCCCAAAGGAAGTATGTATTTACCATAAGGTTTCCAGCAAAAGAATCATTGCATGAGAATGTATTCTTCTTGAACCTACTTGTATTTGCTATGCTGCTTTGAGATCAGTCACTGTCACCATAGTAGAGCCATTCCTCTCTATCTTGATGTGCTCCTTTTTTAGCACACTAAAATGCAATCTGTTTAAAACCTGAGCTGTATAAAAGATATCTTGTACTATCAAAGTTGGATGTATGAAGGAATAAGGCTTAAGGTTGGTAAGGCTAAAGGTAAACCTTACTTTCTTTGGGTTTTCATTAAGTGCACACATGAACACTATGTAATTCCCTTCAAAGTGAGTCTTCTCTGATTCTGCTACCAAGGCCCTCTTTTGAAGGTGGTAAGCTTCTGTGCCTGATTTATAGACAGGCTGAATGTAGAACTGGAGGATTTAGAACTTCATTCTAATGATTAGTGTAGGATGTCTCTAGAAAACTTCACTGGTATGCCAAGCACTTAGTAGCCCTGGCACCTTGCAAAATACAGCTTATTTCTTAGTACTTATTAGCCTTGGCAGCTTGTGTGACCTGTATGTGTGTTACGCAGTTTTGCTGCTTTTGAATATCACCTGTGTGCAACTTCACAAAGCTTAAGTCAGATATGAGGGAGGGAATGCAGGTCTGCTTTGAAGAGTGACCTCATGAAAACTGTCTCTTACATTTCCACTTATGCATGTCTGTGGCTTCTATTACAAAACCGCACAGCTGAAATGGTAACTGCTATCCCTGAAGAATCTGCTTGGCGTCTGGGAGTTGAGCTTTGTTCTTTCTGGCTTGTACAATATCTGCATAATGCAGATTTTTCCAGCCTAATGCTGTCTTCAGTTACACCCTTTGTCTTTAAAACATACCATCAGGATGAAACAGTCCTGTTACTTTCACTATAACATCCACATCTAGAGGTAGGAAGGACAGTAGTCCTGTAAACTGAGCTCAAGTTTGTTGATGCGAGAATCAGGAAAGAGATGGGTCACTTTCCTTGAGCTTCTTTGGTTCTGCAGAGGAGTGTTAAACTTGCCTTTGTCACTGAAGTAAGTGAGTGTGACTCTATATGCACCAGAGCAAGTCTATTTAATATGTGGATGCTATTTTTGTATAGTCATTTTTCAAGTTGTGATTTTGTTCCGATCTCCTTTGACTTCTCTATTGATATAAGGAGTCTTTTTACTCTTTGATCTTTGAAACTGCAACCTGTGTCAGTATCTTGCGGCTCAAATAGTAATCTTCAGGAAGAAAGATTACATCTAAGTTTTGTGTAACTGAAGAAAAATTGTACATAGCTAATAGATATAGAGATTTAATTTGGTGATACCATATTGGTTGTAAAGTTACTCTGATTTGATTCTCCCCCTGCCCTTACTTCAGTTGAGCATTCATGTTAATAGGTGGTCATCTGATGAAACCCTAGATTTTGAAATTAGTGTTGAAAGCTTCAGATTCCAAATGTTCTGGCTTTGTACAGTTGTGAATGTAGCTCTTGAGCTGATGTTAACTGAAGGGTGGGGGCGGGGGGATATAATGGTAAGTAGAAAGACAAAATGGTTTTTTTTTGCGTTTAATGGACCAGAAAGGATACAAATGTTTTTCAGCATTAAGAAAATTAAAATGCAATCATTTCTCATCTTAATTTGCATTGTACTAAAGACCAAAGAATTGGTGGATCTTCAGTCTTATCATGCTGTTTAGCACTGGTTCTTAACTTACCATCACCAAGTCTTTAATTATGGACCAGTATAATTCTACATCTCTGGGCTGGGAGCTAAGAAACTTTTTGTTCTGTGCTTGTAGGATCCATTGTAGTTAGCTGTGCAGCTGAACACCCATTCAAGATTGTACACAATTTGAGAACACAGTACCTTAAACCTCACAAAACCCCAGTAGCGATGTTACTGCTCTTTTGCAGATGAGGAAGGGGAAGTGTAGATTTGTCCAAAAATTTGATGTTAAAGCAGTAGACTTCAAACATCAAGTTGGCTTGTATGTTAATCACTAATAAATCACATGCACTTTAATTGTGCTTCCAGTTAGGTAAGCAAAAGCAGATCTTTGTTTAAAAGGCTTTCAGATTTATATATTTAAGATTGACATCTGTCTTATGTTAATTTTGCTGGTATCCAGTGATAAGTGATCAGTACAAGACTTTTTTGTGAATAAGCCAGTTTTGAAAAACGAAGAACGACTTGGTTGTCCTTCACTGCTTATGCATCAGTCTTGGTAAAGAGAGTTTCTTCAGGGGAAAATAGACACCAACACAATTGCCTGTGTTCCTGTTGGTCCAAAACAGTGAGACCTTATCTGAGTCTTATACTGTACACCTCAGTGTAGTATCTGAATTACCTAAACTTTAAAATTCAATGCAAAACTAAGAAAATGAAGAGTGAATTGAAAGTGTATATAAAGGCACAGATGAAGCAGAAAGAAGACTGGAAATGAAGAGTTACTTTGATTAAAGCACAAGGATCAAGAAGAACGTAGAAATAAGCACTTTGAAAACATTAAAAGTAGAGGTGCACTGACATATCAGTTCATATTGGATCGGCACCAATAAAAAGAAAATTGACGTTGTCAGCAATTGGGTCTTTTTGACCAGTGTGGCTGATAATGTCACCAATAAATAAATGCCACATGCATGCATGCAGCTAGAGCATGCATGTGGCCAGGAATGCAGCCTGGCAGTGTGGAAAGCAGCGTCCAGATGGTAAGTCAGTGGTGGGGAAGGGTTGTGAGGAAGGGAAGGGGCATGCGGGATGCAGATCAAGGCCCACATGGTGAGGGAGGGAGTGGGACAGGGGAAGGTGCTGCCCAGCCAGAGCAGGGTGGGGTGTGGGATGGAGCTGCGGAAGGCTTATCTGGGGGCGTGGGGCACTGGAGAGGGAGGCAGCTTCTCAGAGGCATGGGGAGCATGTGCCCCCTGGATTTGTGCACAGGGCGAGGATGGACTGCTTACTGCAGGCCTGGGGCTGTAGCAGCCTCTTCCCAGCATGGGGGTGTGACAGGTGGCAGCAGCGCTGGGAGTGGGGGCTGTGGGGTGGGTTATAGCCACCCTCAAATTTGCTGTAGCGCACCTGCCCTGCCCACCCTGAGCACAGCTCTGGCCCAGCCCCCTGGCAAGGAGAGGCTGGTACAGCCTCTGGCCCCAGCTCACAGCAGGCAGCCTGCCCTTGCCCCGCATACAAATCTGGGGGGCCCATGCCCCTCATTCCTCCCCCCTGGGATGCATGCAGCAACAGGGAACTGTTTCCCCTGCCCCCAATCCCTGTGTACCCTCCTGAATGAGGCTTCATCCACCACCCCAGCTGGGTGTAGTACCTGCCCCAGCCCAATCCCTCCCTCACTGCAGGGGCCTCGATCTGCTCCACACTATGCCCCTTCCCTCCCTCAGTCTCCTTCCCCCACCATAGACTTACCAGCTGGATGCTGCTCTCCATGCTGTCGGGCTGCATATCAACTATCAGATCAGTATCGGCTGATATGGCTGGTTAATAATTGGCCGTCGGTATTGGCCAGAAAAATCTTTATTGGTGCACCCTTAATTAAAAGTGAAGTTATGAGTAAATGTAAACTGAGACTTGTTTAGGAAGCACTGTAAATGAAAGTTGTCTTATCCAATCATTGCAGGTCTGAATGTCTTAAATTATTAGGCTATCTGCTATCTATTTGACTCTTTCACTAAATTTTGGTTGTGCAACACTTCTAGTCTTCAGAAGCCTTAACTGATAGTGACTGACTTGTTTCAAACAAAGCTATGTCAGAATAGGTATGTTTTGACCTATCCTAAATTCTGCATTAGTCTCCACTACTTCACAACCTCCTGATTAAGCCTACCAGATAGCCATATATGGACGATCAGGCAATAGTTTGTAATGGGGTTTTAGCGAACATTCTTTGTTTTTTTCCTGTGGGAGAGCTCTCCATGGCAGACATATTTGCCATATATAGTGAACTATGGTCTGTCTGCATGTTAATGAAGTTTAATGGAGGATTCTTTCATTCAATAAAAATCAAAACATTTGGCTGGCGTTTGTGCAAATACATTCTTGAAAAATCTGTTCAGTCACCTGTGAAATTACAGTGAAACTCACCTAAGTACATTATGGAGCATTGATCTGCCTGAGAGAGTCAAGTTAGGGGTATGGTTTCCCATGGGGAGTGGGGGAAGTGTGGGGAATCTTTCTGTGTTTATGGTGGTATTATGTTCATGGTTATAGTTCCTAGTTTTCATATATACCTTGCTGTTTCAATAATTCATGTCATCTCATCTGCAGAGTCTCCTGCTGTACCCAAGAACAATGTTCCTATGCTCAAAAATATCTTCTGCCTATTTGTAGCAGGAAATGTTTAGACCAGTGGTGGCCAGCCTGTGATCTGTGTTCCTCAAGTGGCACAGACAGTCCATGTGTGTGGCATGTGGCAGATTGGGGAGGGGACATCAGCAGCAAAGTGGCAAACAGAGCATGGAGCAGAAAAGCAGCAGCATATCAGGCAGGTAGCATGGGGCAGGAAACAAAGCAGAGCAGCAGATCAGTTGGAGAGCACAGGGAAGGAAGAAGAAAGAGCAGCAGATGGGCAAGGGAAGGAGGTCAGAGTAGTACTCAGGGAGGGTGCAGGGCTAATTTATGGTACTTCTGTCAAGAGGGTCAATTCTCACTGCTTGAGAATATTGACTCTGAGAAACACACTCTTTAGGTAAAGACCATCTCCTCCCTAGCCTGAAGTAACTACTGTTAGTTGGCAAAGGCCTTTGCTGAATAAAGTTGAGATTCCTAGAATACATTCTCAGATTTCAGGCCTTTCCTCAATACTCTTTATGACCTAGTTAATTACTGTGTTTTCTCATGTGTAACACCCTTTTTCATCAAAACCAGCTGAAAATCCATCAAGAAAATCCACTCTTAAGGAGCCCAGAAATATGGTGGCTGTAGAGCAGTGGTAGCATTAACTGGTGCAGCTATGGGAGCTATGACAATTAAAGGTACCACTACTCCCCTGCCACTAAATTTCTAAACCCATGGAGAGGCCCCCGCACCCAGCTGGATGACATGTTCCTACATGCTAGACGGGGCAGTGCATGGGGTTGGTCTGTGGCTGGACTTGACACATGGTCCTGGACTTATCTGGCATGCAAGACTGGCAATAGGTTTGGCTCCCTGGCTGCTACCACTGACTTTCTTCTAGGAAAACTCCTTGTTTTCTCCACCCTGCCTTTAACAACAAGGTAGATATTATACCAGGAGGCCATGGTTTATGTCAGGGGTTCTTAAACTTTGTTATACCGCAACCCCAAGCGCTGGATGGTAGGAGACAGGAAGCTCGCATGTGGTAGCCACTGCCACCCCTCTGCACGATACTTCCCCACATCGCTGCCCGTACCCCCTGGGGAGTTTGCGGCCCCATTTTTAAGTTGCTCGTGACCTCCCAGGGGTCATGACCCACAGTTTGAGAACCCCTGGTGTATGTGAACAAATACAGCATGAAATATTTAGATCTGTAGAATAATAAAGCAGAAAGTGAAGGGCTTTTCATTTTCTAATTGTTCATTGTCTGGCTAAAATATATTGGTATCTAGAACAGGTGACTGTGTTGCTGCATGGTTCACCACAAAGCTCTTACTATATCCCTTTTTGTCTTGTTTTCAGATGCTTTACATGCCTATTTTGGGATCTGTGGCCTGTCATTAATGGAGGAATCTGGCATTTGCAAAGTTCACCCTGCCCTGAATGTAAGCACCAGAACCTCAGAGCGCCTTCACCACCTCCATGAGATCTGGAAAACTAAGGACTCTAAACAGTGTTCAGATGATATGCATATCTCTACATGACTGATTTAGGCCCAAGTTTAGTGTCGTAGCATCACTGTAGCCCAGGGTTAAAAGCCATGTATAACCAATGTGCTCTTTAAGTGCTGGAGTCCTACAATCAAACCCATGTTCCGGGCATCACTTTGATAGCGAACAGCCTTTGGTGAGTTATTTGGCACTGAGGTAAAAGGAAATAATTTCAGTTATGTAGAAGTTCTTTGCTGCAGGCTCTGTAAAGGCTCTTCAAACAGCTTGTCCTTCTAAGAAATCCCTTGAAGCAAATTTAACTCTTCAGTTTATATTTTTTTTAAATTAGTGCATACTGTGTCAAGCTGTGTAACAGGGAAAGTATTTTCAAAATCTGTTTACATATCATACAGTATAGCACTAAATTTTGGAGTTCTTAATGACCTTATTATTTGACACACTTTTGGGTAGAGAATCTACATTAAGCCTCATTAAAGGTTACCTTTTTTCATCTACTTTCAGATTCCATAATCTTTGTAAAAAAAAATTTAAAAAAATAAAATTATTTTATTCAATATAGAGTGGATTTCTAAAGTTATTAAAATATTCATAATCTCCTTGCACAGCTCCTGCAACAAGGAAGTAGACCAAGGACAGGCAACCCCTGGCACACTTGCCAGTTAGTGGCATGCAGAGCCATTTTCCCCAGCACGCAAGGAGGTGTGTGAGGAAATTGTTTAAACAAAAAATTTAAACAAGTTGCTGCTCTGTGTTCTCCTGAGCAACTGCAGGTCCTAGTACCATGGCAGGCACAGGGGGTGAAGTCAGGAGAACACAGACAAGGATGCAAGTCTGTGTTTTGCTAACCCTAACTCCTGTCCCCAGGCTGCATCCCCCAGCCCAGCCTGGCCCCTGGAGGGAGCTGCTGGAGGGGTGGGATGGGCTTGGGCAGACACTGCACAGGGCCACTGTGTTGGAGGCTCCCAGTGGGTGGATGAGCCCTAGGCCTGGCTGGGGTTCGGGCAGGCAGACACCCTGTCCCACCCGGGTGGGGGCAGCACCAGGGGGCCGGGCACTCAGGCCAGGGTATGGGCGGCATGGGGAGAAAGAGGCGCAGGGTAAGGTGCTGTGGGCAGGCTGACCTAGCTGACCCCTTGGGAAGGGTGGCGCTGGGTGGAAAGCGAGGCTGCCCTGCGGTTCCACGAGCTTGGGCCACAGCTGGTGTGTGGGCAGGAGCGCCCAGCAGCACCCAAGGCAGAGCTCAGTCTGTGCAGCTTTGCAGGGATGGGCCACAGCTGCCCTGCCTGTGAGTGGCACCACCTGGCCAGGGCAGGACATCCAGCTCAGGGGGTCTCCTGGCTCCAGGCTCGGCCTCCCTATGCACAGGGCACAGTCCAAACAGGGCAGAGCTGCCCCTGCTGCAAGGGCCTGGCTGTGGGAGTCTGCCAGGTCCCGGGAATAGCCGCCACAGTTGCCTGACCAAGCCCTGGCCTTGCTGACCGGCAGCTACCCTCCAGGGGCCAGGGCCGGGGCAGGCACTGTGGAGGGCCACTGCACTGCAGGCTCCTGGCTGGCTTGGCCCCAAGCGCCACCTATGGTAGCTGTTCCCAAGGCCCAGGGAGCTCCCATGGCCAGGTCCTTGCACTGGGAGCAGCTCTGCCCTGCTCGCACTGTGCCTGGTGCACAAGGAGGTTGAGTCCAGAGCCAGACATCCCCACCCCGAGCCTAGCATCCTGACCTGGCCAGGCACATCCCCTGGCAGGCAGGGCAGCTGCAGCCCAACACTGCAGAGCTCCATGGGCTGGGCTGGGCTGGGCTGGGCTGGGCCCCACCTCGGGTGTTGCTGGGCACCCCTGCCTGCCTGCTGTGGCCCAAGTCTGCGGAGCCCCAGGGCAGCCCCTGCTTCTCACTTGGCTCCTGCTCTCCTCCAGCTGCTGCCTTCCCAAGGGGTCAGCCTGTCCACAGCAACTCTCCCTGTGCAGCCCAGACCCTGTCCTGAGCACCCAGCTTTGGTGCTCCATAGGGTGGCCATCATAGAGGACAGTCTGGTTGTCTTTTGTTCTCTATTGATATGAAACCCGATGCCTTTATGTCCTCTATTTTTCTCTTCAAGACAAAAATAGAGGACATAAAGGCGTTTGGTTTCATATCAATAGAGGGCAGAGTATCAGAAAACTGGAATGTCCTCTATGATGGCCACCCTAGTGCTCGGCACCCCAGTGCTGCCTCCACGTGGGTGGGGTAGGGACATCTGCTTGCCCGAGCCCCAGCCTTGGGCCCAGGCTTCCCCCGCTCCGGGATCATCGGGGAGGCCTGAGCTCCCCAGCCCTGGTGGCTGCTGCTGGGGTGTTGCTGCCTACCTCCACTGGATGTTGCCCTGAACTAGCAGGCCCAAGCTGTAGCTTGTAGCGGTGGGAGACATGAGCAGGAAAGGACACACCCTCTTTCTTTTCTCCCTTTCTTTTCTTTCCCTCTTTCTTTTTTTTTCTCTCTTCTCTCCTCTCTCTCTCCTTTTCTCTCCTTTTTTCTCTCTTCTCCCCTTTTTCTCTCGTTTTTCTTTTTCTCCTCCTTTTTTCTTTCTTTACCTGTCTTTCATTTTTCTCTCTCCTCTCCTTTTTTCTTTCCCTCGCCCCCCCTTTCTCTTTTTTTCTCTCTCTCATTACAACATGCTTAACAAAAATACACAAGAACAAAGGTAGTATATGAAGTTTTATTTATTGTCATCAGGTTTAGAATCTTTAGAAAACCTGGTATTTACCATAAAAAAAACAACATGTATGATTGTCAACTATATTAATATGCAGTGCGTCCTGCCATGTACCCCCTGCCCCAGTCTTTTTTTCTTGCATGCTGGCACTCTGGCACCTTCCAAGGTAGACATTGCGGGGGGTGTCGACACTCTGGCTAAAAACGTTGCCTACCCTTGAAGTGGACTCTTGTAATTGGCTTTTACTGAAGTATTACTACCTTTGTTGGATTTTAATGTGGTATGGACTAAAAACCTTACAAACAATGAGGAAGAAGAGAACTAGCGGAATCCTCTGGAAAAGGTAGCGCCTGTCCAAATGTCATTGCAGCACACTGCTCTGAAGCTGAGCACCAGTTATACAGCTAGGGTGAGACGACGCAATGAATTCTGTTTTGATTTCTTTAAATATATAATTAATATAATTCACAAGAGGTACAATTGTGGTAGACTGCTTTGAGGCAGGGCTTAACTATTACCGCAAGGTGAGCCAGTTAATAAAATGGCAGTCTTTTTACTGGCTTCTGCAGGACATGATGTTCGTCACATTGACTGTCACACAAGCAGATGTATTGATTTTGGGGGCTTTTAACAACATAGTGTATAATCCATAATGAGGACACGTTACCATAATCCACAGTACTGCAGTCTTTACAGTAAATGGAGGTGGAAAAAACACGAATGATGGGACAGCCGTTAAAAATCAAGTCCTAGCAAATCCATTTACATTCAGGTTCAAAACTGGTTTGTTTCTTGCATCACATGCAAATTGACAGCATTTTATTTAGAAAACCAGCTAAAATGTGTTTGGGTGGGGGGGGATTGTTTTTGTTTTGCTTCATTTTTAGACCTGTAAACTACTGTGGTGTGTTGAATTAGCTGGGGACGGGGGGTTCATTTGACCCTCCTTGTTTCATTTCAAGTTGTGACATCCACAAAATTTTGTTCAGGCTGAATGTCAATATCAGACTTCCATTTGTCTTAAGTTGGAATAGCCAAAATCATTATAGATGTTGTATTTATATCCCATTAACTTCTCTGGCTTTGTTTTTATATCCTTGAACTGTTTGTGCCTTTACTTCTCATGAACAACATAATGACTTTGATTAGTTTGAAACCTCTAATATTTTACATTGACAGAGTTCACCCTTTAAGTAGACACAAGCTTGGAATTGATGATTTGCTCTTAATGTCTCATTCTGCATGAAACTGACAAATGATGGCCATCGCATGTTCTTGTGTAGCTGCCATTTTGATTGTGATTGTGTCAATGGCATTAATGTTAGCAGAGATAAATCTGTAAATTCATATTAGCCGTCTCATTTTTCTTGATCATCTTGGGAAAAGTGACTAGGGAAAAGTGTTTATCTTTATGTAAAATTCTTAAAGCGATAACAGGTAAGAGAAGGTGAACCTGGAAATTTAGATTCAGCAGATTGAGATATGTAACCAGTATACAGAAGCGAAAAATGTAGCTGTGAAAGCATTACACTGCCGCCCAACGTTAGGGCTGTGTGAAACAGCACTGTTTCGTTTTGACTTCTGTTCTGACAGGACAGTGTTTCATTTTGAGTTTTGTTTTAAGTTTCATTTCATTTCGAAAGCACTGTTCTGTTTCGTTTCATCAAAACTGTTTATCTGTTCAATGCTGTTTTGACGTTTCGCCCATAGGCTATAATGGGGAAGCACAAAACTGCCTATAACTTTGTCATTTCTGGCCTGATTTGGATGGAACGTGCAGGGATGGTAGCCCCTTCTGAGGCCATGAAGCCTGCCAAGTTTCAAGGAGATAGGGAGTTCTGGGAAACTGCACCTCAAACTGTTTACAACAAAACTTGTAATACTCGTAAGTGTGAAAGCACAGAGAGAACTCCGTTCAAACAATGCTTTTTTGCAGTTTTTCCATCCCTCCCTCAGAGCACTGGGATTGGAAGGGACCTCAGGGAAGGATCACAGTCACTGGCCAGCTACACAGTCAATATCAGAGCAGTCCTTCCCCCTACCTCTCCTTAGTTTCTCTGTAGCTGTGAGCAAGCCCAGCTTCGAAACTCGAAACATTTTGAAACTTTCAAAATGTTTCAACTGCCCAAGTTCTGATTCAAGGCTGTTTCAAAGCCTTTCATTTCGTTTTGATTTTGCTGTTTCAAGCTTGAAACAAGTCGAAACGAAACAGCCGGAGAAATTTCGCACAGCCCTACTACCCATCTATGGTAAACCTCAGCTTTTCACATGATCTAATTAACTAATGCAGCTGCACTTTATTTGAAATGTACTATTTAATTATACAGAAATGAAGGCTTCTATTGAAACTTTAACCTCATCCTCATTTTAACATAATTAATGGAAGATGGTATGATGACTTAATTGGGAGTGTTCCTGCTAAGTGCACATGTGTTTATATACACGGTTTCCTCATCTTCAAAGTTCCAAATAAGACTAATACATTCCAATACAGATGACTAACAAATAATTGGATGTAGGAGAAACCTAAAATATATTAATTTCAACAAACAAATCAAGGTCGTCTTGGTATCCTGGAAAAATTAAAAGCAAAGTCAAAACTGGGGAGAGCAGGAGCACATGACCATTTTGTCTACAAGTGGTTACTACCCAAAACTGAAATATCTCCACCTTTGTATCTACAAACCCTCCATTGCAGCCTTAAAGCTTTAAGAGTTCAAATGATTTCATGTGGAAGAGAGAGGGTATTGACTGCCAATTTCAAGGGCCTTTATAAGGACACCCTGCATGAAGCTGCCTCTTACATGCCAGCCAGTATTTATAGTCCAAAGGCAGACCTCAAAGAGATGCTTCTCTGGTCCCATGTATCCTAGAAACTCTGGGCTCTACAAGAATCCACAAAGTGAGCTGTCAGAGAAGCAGGCAGACTTCCTTTGGAAGTTAGATGGAACTGGTGCATTTCGTGTAAAACAAGTCACTATTGGCAAATGAATGTTTTTAAATTAAAATGCTTTCACCAGAAAATACTTGGCCTGGTCTACTTAGAAATGTTAATACTTGGCTAATTAGGGTCTTAACATGAAACAGGACACAGCATTTTTCCATCTCAGTTATTTCACTCATATTTGTATACCTTTCACAAAATGAAAGGCTCAAAGGTTTGGCCATATGTAGACAGTTCAAAAGGAAGAATAACATGTCCAACGTGGAAGTGTAGCATGAGGGACTACTTTCACTACAGGACATTGCCTGGTTTGGAGGACTAATATGGGTTCAAGAAGACTAAAGAGGCAGATGTGGAGGCAGAATGTATATATGATAAGGGCCTGATGGAAAAAATGTAAAGAGAGAAGGACTTTTAGGTGCTGAGGTGGTATGATGAGATGTATTTGAATGTGGCATTTAGTGATGATTAGCTTTTCAGTGGAAGCCTTAGGGCCACCCTTGTCTGCCTTTACTAGTGCTCAGTCTCTTAGGGTTATTGGGGAAAGAAGTGACACAACAACTTTAGTGATGCATAATGTCCTCCCCCTTGATGATGCTATATTTAATGCCTTCAGTCTCAGCATGTCGTGTTGCCTATATATTAGTGCATTTATGCCTTTAGGTACTAAACTGGTTTAGTTAATTTCTCATCCGCTGGTGCAAAGGCTTCCAGATTACCTTCACACTAGCTATGTTAAAACTCCTGCTGTCTGCTTTCCAAAAGGAGCTACCCACCCGAGACAGGAGTCTGGAACAGAGTTATGCATGTATTCACTGTCTTGCCCAGTGTTAGGAGAGGGGGAAATTTCTCAATGCTAGAGAATGGGGCTTTCATTGTTAAGGTTATTAGGTATGTTTCAGTAAAAAAGAAGAAAAAATGGTGGGAGGAAAAACATGCAAATGAAGAGGAGTCTATACTTTGACAATAAATTGTGGCCTTTTTCATGAAGATTGCATCCCTGTTGAACCCTGTAGCCCTGCCAAGATGAAATTCATCAAATGAATAACCTCTTGCTCCAGTCAACTGAAACATCCTTTTGGATTGGCTGACTTTGGTAGAAGCTATCCCATTTGAATAACCTAAGTTAAAATGCTCTTTTGAAATGGAAGCAAGGCCTGTTTCAAGTTGCTTGTGTAGACCAATGCCTTCCCTTTTGGATCCAGGTCTCCGTGCCACCACCTCTTTTCCCACAACCACAGCACACACAATACATTCAGGATTTGCTAAACATAGTCTTTATTCTGGGGGAGGGGAGAGGATCCAGAGAATCGCATGCTCATTTTGTGGGACATCCACCAAAAGGCAATTTGATATTAAAGTGATGTGGAAAACAGGGGCTCCTCAGAATAAAATCTGGGCCATCTTCAGGAAAGAGGATTTCATTTTTAATCACCCATTTCTAAGTTTAGGGCAAACAAAAGGGAATGGTTCATAACGTATCGTTGTGGTGCCTGTACTGCCCAGACAGCTAAGCAAGCTGGAATGTTCTTGGAATGACATACTTGAAATAGCTTTCAGCTATCTGAAATGAGCATGGCCCTGTCTTTACTTGGTGCTGCTCAGTAACCTTATTTTAGGAAAAGCCTTCCTTCTGTGGCCTCAGCTCACCACAATAAAGGAAATTAAAGAAAAAAATAACTTCTTAACCTTGGGATCAGCCATCATATCACCTCTTGCTGTAACTGTAAACTCTCATTGTAGAAAGGTTTATAGTCTTATCTTTGTTACTTGTTTTGGTGCTTGTTCTGTTTATTCCTATTTATTCTATTTATACTTTTTGAGGTTGGTCTGATGTGATTTGCTGTTTCTTCTTTCACGGACAACTCAACTCAAAAGCACACAGGCATGAATGTGTGATTATTATAAATCGTAGGGAGAGATTTTAGAACAAATCTGCAATCTTTACAGGATGGTATGCATTCATTTGCTCTGCAGTCTGCATACTCATATTATACAAACCAACTGTGTGTAGCTTACACTCACTACACACCATCCTTAAATAGCTTCTGAAATGTGCAGCTCTCAGGGCCAAGGACAGGCTCCAGCAAGAGCAAAACCGGCCCAAGCAGGTCAAATATAGCCACAGGACTTTCCTTTTATATACACAGATGCATAAGAGAGATGGCACATGTCGCCTGCAGACTGGTAATAACATATGATCCAGTATTACACCCACACCCACCCACCCATGCAAGCTGCTACTATGACTAGGTCCCTCTAATAGCTCTTCCAAGCCCTGAGAATTGTTTTCTTTGTAAACTAATTCCACGAGCAAATAATTTGTACTATTGGACCAAGGAAGCTGCAAGTACGAGCAAATACGGGGACGGCGTAATTTTAAAAAGGAAAAGCATGTTCATTCTTCTGATAATTAGACAAATGCCTCAGGCCATTAGCAATGTGCCAGGCCCCCATCTTCCTCTTCCCCCCACCCCCTTACAGCCTTTGTGAACCCCTGACACAGAACCGCAGGACTTCATGCTCTTACTGAGCTGCTGGAGATGCTAAAATCTTTGCTGCTGGGGAGCACTCAGGAACTATATCCAGGGCCATGTTGTAGTTCACGTTTTTACACTCCCATGTACTGTGCTTTGCCAGGCATACAAAGGATCCAGCAGAGTTCCTGGGATATCTGGTGGGGGCCTTGTGTGACAGTTCACTTAAAAGCCCATCTGCTTCCTTCTTCTGTATCTGGGAATCCCTGATTCTCATCCCTGTAAATGTTCCCCAGCTACCCCCCTGCTTTTAGTCCGCTGTAGGGCTGTGCAAACCCTACTGCAGTCTTGACCTCAGTGATCCCCTGCAAATGCCAAGGAGCTTCAGTGGAGAGTTTGCAGCTCACCCTAAAGGGGCAGGGGAGGGCAATTAGTTAATTCATGGCTGCGGCCTCCTAGCTCTGAAGTCAGCAAAGGCAGAGGGGGAAGGACCAGAGCAGGATCCTTCTAAGCAGAGTATGAGACGTGCTTAGTGCGGGTCCCTGGAAAGTGCCCTTTCAAAGCCCCAAGGCTGTGGAATGCCGCTAGAGATCAACCATTCCCATGGTCTCCTTTCTAAAAAAGGCAACAAAATTCTGCAGCAGCTGTTGCTCAGATAGCAAGATTGGATTGGATTCCCCTCTCCCTGTCAAGCTAGCTTGCCCTCTCTACAGCTGGAACAAAGCTTTTCAATGCTTTGGTGTCATCCTCTGTGCAGAGTTGAAGCAAATGGGCAGGTGGATGATTTCTTTTTTTTCCCCCCCAACCAAACAAGTGGCCTGATGTCAGTCACCGCTCTAAAGGGCTGTGTGCCACAAGCAGATAATGCTTCCGCCTGTTGCAAGAGGCTTCAGGTCAATGGCAGGAGCCCCTTATGGAGCCAGAGGGAGGGTAAAGCTAGAAATGTTTTACAGCATAGTCAAGTCAGTAAAGGATGTTATTATTTTTTGTGAAATTCGGATTTGGATTTGGCTGATTCGGGGGACAGTGATTTGATTCAGTGATTTGAATCACTGTCCTGAATTGATTCAGCCGAATCTGATTCGGAGATTTGGCTGCTGTCAAATCTCCGAATCACACAGGCCCATCCCCCACCCACTCTCCCAGCCCTGGGAATGGCTGCCCTGCCCACCCCAGGTCCAGCCCTTTAAGAACCCCCTCCCCAAACCCCCAGGCTCACCAGTTCCTGCCAGGTGGGGGGTGATCCCTGCTGCCCCCCACGCTGCGTGGGGGGCTCTGCACAAGCCCCGTGAAACCCTGACCGCCGCTGCAGGAACTAGTGAGTCGGGGGGGGGCGTTGTTTTTTTTCTTAAAGGGCTGGAGCTGGGGCAGGCTGGGCAGGCACTGGGGGGTCTGGGGGAGCGAGGGGGGTCAGGGGGCTCATGGCAGAGCCCCCACATGCAGTGGGGGCAACAGGGCCCCCACCCGGCAGCACCCAGTGAGTCGGTACTTTTTTTAAAGCTCCAGGAGCTGGGATGGGCGGGGCAGCCATGGGGGGAGGGCTGGGGGAGCAGGCTGGAGTTGGAGGGGATTGAGAGAGCAGGCAGGGGACGGGGCCTGGCAGGGGACCCCATGGTCCCCTCCCCACTTCTTCAGCCTCCCCTACCCCGCCCCTTACTTACTAGCTCTGAGTCTGGTTCCAGCTCCCTGCTGCAGCAGGTGGGGACTGTCTGAATCATCGAAGTTCTCCGAACCTTTTCCAGATCGATTCGGAGAGCTTCAAACTGATTCAGACCTTTTTGTTGGTTCCCTGATTCGATTCAGATTTGGAGATTTGGCCACCAAATCAGGCCGAATCTCCTCTGAATTGAATCACCACCCAAAGGTGCACACAGCCCTACTGTTCAGCCTATTAAGAGATGAGTATAAGTGGGGGCAGTAACATGAAACAACACAGGGGAATTTGAGACTGAAAATTAGGGCAATTTTCCCAGCAGACCAGAGGATTATGCCTATGGGCCTGTCTGCACTGGGTTGGGAAGAATTCAGGTTGTGCAGAGCTTTAACTTTTGATCTAGGTACAGACAGTCAAAAAGCCCAAGGCTGAATCAATTCAGTCTTTGCAGCTTAGTCTAAAATGCGCAGATTAAACTGAAACAGAAGTGAACAAACATTTACCTTTGATTCAGGAAATGCAGCTACATGCCTACAGTGGCTTGGGACAGAAGTTGGGTGTGCTCTGGAGCAGAT
>NW_017729024.1:29703186-29705336 GCF_001723915.1 Gavialis gangeticus | reverse complement strand
AAGCTAGCTTGCCCTCTCTACAGCTGGAACAAAGCTTTTCAATGCTTTGGTGTCATCCTCTGTGCAGAGTTGAAGCAAATGGGCAGGTGGATGATTTCTTTTTTTTCCCCCCCAACCAAACAAGTGGCCTGATGTCAGTCACCGCTCTAAAGGGCTGTGTGCCACAAGCAGATAATGCTTCCGCCTGTTGCAAGAGGCTTCAGGTCAATGGCAGGAGCCCCTTATGGAGCCAGAGGGAGGGTAAAGCTAGAAATGTTTTACAGCATAGTCAAGTCAGTAAAGGATGTTATTATTTTTTGTGAAATTCGGATTTGGATTTGGCTGATTCGGGGGACAGTGATTTGATTCAGTGATTTGAATCACTGTCCTGAATTGATTCAGCCGAATCTGATTCGGAGATTTGGCTGCTGTCAAATCTCCGAATCACACAGGCCCATCCCCCACCCACTCTCCCAGCCCTGGGAATGGCTGCCCTGCCCACCCCAGGTCCAGCCCTTTAAGAACCCCCTCCCCAAACCCCCAGGCTCACCAGTTCCTGCCAGGTGGGGGGTGATCCCTGCTGCCCCCCACGCTGCGTGGGGGGCTCTGCACAAGCCCCGTGAAACCCTGACCGCCGCTGCAGGAACTAGTGAGTCGGGGGGGGGCGTTGTTTTTTTTCTTAAAGGGCTGGAGCTGGGGCAGGCTGGGCAGGCACTGGGGGGTCTGGGGGAGCGAGGGGGGTCAGGGGGCTCATGGCAGAGCCCCCACATGCAGTGGGGGCAACAGGGCCCCCACCCGGCAGCACCCAGTGAGTCGGTACTTTTTTTAAAGCTCCAGGAGCTGGGATGGGCGGGGCAGCCATGGGGGGAGGGCTGGGGGAGCAGGCTGGAGTTGGAGGGGATTGAGAGAGCAGGCAGGGGACGGGGCCTGGCAGGGGACCCCATGGTCCCCTCCCCACTTCTTCAGCCTCCCCTACCCCGCCCCTTACTTACTAGCTCTGAGTCTGGTTCCAGCTCCCTGCTGCAGCAGGTGGGGACTGTCTGAATCATCGAAGTTCTCCGAACCTTTTCCAGATCGATTCGGAGAGCTTCAAACTGATTCAGACCTTTTTGTTGGTTCCCTGATTCGATTCAGATTTGGAGATTTGGCCACCAAATCAGGCCGAATCTCCTCTGAATTGAATCACCACCCAAAGGTGCACACAGCCCTACTGTTCAGCCTATTAAGAGATGAGTATAAGTGGGGGCAGTAACATGAAACAACACAGGGGAATTTGAGACTGAAAATTAGGGCAATTTTCCCAGCAGACCAGAGGATTATGCCTATGGGCCTGTCTGCACTGGGTTGGGAAGAATTCAGGTTGTGCAGAGCTTTAACTTTTGATCTAGGTACAGACAGTCAAAAAGCCCAAGGCTGAATCAATTCAGTCTTTGCAGCTTAGTCTAAAATGCGCAGATTAAACTGAAACAGAAGTGAACAAACATTTACCTTTGATTCAGGAAATGCAGCTACATGCCTACAGTGGCTTGGGACAGAAGTTGGGTGTGCTCTGGAGCAGATAGCATAGCCCAGCCTAGGGCTGCAAAGCATGCTGGGATGCTGGGGGACTCTGATTTAACTTGAACCAGGAAGGGGTCTGGGACAGAAGTTTCATAAACTGGTTTGACCCCAATCACTTAAGTCTGATACTGCATTCAACCAGGTGTATCTTAAACCAGTTTCAGCCATTTTGAAACAGGTTTATGTGCACTGAGCTCCTGTTCTGTCATGGGTTTAAACCAGTTTCTGATCACTTAAATCGGTTTATGTGTAACTTATGTCCCTAGCCTTGAGGAATAGCTATTTAATAAGCTTGTCCACACAGCCGGCTGTTTCAGTCTGAAAATCTATACCCACAGCAAGGATTTTTTCCAGCATAAAACTACAGCACTTTTGAGTGCTTTGTCCTCACCCTGGGCTTTATGTATTCTCCAACATTTCTGATGGTATACTGTAGGATACATAGCAGAAACCAGCTGTGAATTCATAGAATCATAGGGTTGGAAGGGACTTCAGGAGGTCATCTAGTCCAACCCCCTGCTCAAAGCAGGACTGTCCCCAACTAGATCATCCTAACCAAAGGTTTGTCTAGCCAGGTCTTAAAAACCTCCAAGAATGGAGCTTCCACCACC
>NW_017729024.1:29690795-29703004 GCF_001723915.1 Gavialis gangeticus | reverse complement strand
CCCAGGTCCTTTTCTGCAGAGCTGCTGCCCAGCCACTCAGCCCCCAGCCTGTACTAATGCATGGGATTGTTTCGTCCTAAGTGCAGGACTTTGCACATGTCCTTGTTTAGCCTGGTGTCATCTGTAAACTTGCTGAGGGTGCACTCTATGCCATCTTCCAGGTCGTTGATGAAGACATTGAACAAAACTGTCCCTAGGACCAACTGCTGGAGCACTCCACTTGATACCAGCTGCCAAGTAGACATCAAGCCATTGATTACTACCCTCTGAACCCAATGCCCTGGTCAGTTTTCTATCCACCTTACAGTCCATTCATCCAGCCCATACTGCCTTAGGTTGCCTGTGAGAATGTTGTGGAAGACTGAATTAAAAGCCTTGCTAAAATCAAGGTACACCACATCCACTGGTCTCCCTGTGTCCACAGAGCCATTCACTTTGCAATAGAAGGGAATTTGGTTGGTCAGGCATGACTTGTCCTTGTTGAATCCATGCTGACTGTTTCTAATCACCTTTTTCTCTTCCGAGTGCTTAGAAATGGATTCCTTGAGGATCTGCTCCATGATTTTTCCAGGTGAGGCCCTTTGACCCTAAGTGATCTTTTCTACTCCCTTTTTCTCCTCTTCTTTCTCAAAGTCATGGTTATCTTTGGAGATCACAGTCTCCTCAGGAACTTTGATACTGCCCACCAGGAACTGGGAGCAGAAATGACTTCTGGGGGAGCACAGGGGGAGCAATCACCCTCTGTGCATGTCCTTGTAGTTGAGACAGGAGGACTGCTGGAGGGCCTACTTTTGTCCTGGGATTTCTTATAAACGTGTTTGATGTCCTTGCTTTTGTTGAGGCATTGGATTGCATCCCAGGAGAAATTCCTCTTCATCAACCATTTGTTCTTTGTAGACGAGCCTATTACAGTGACCTTTTTGAAAGGGCTACCTGCATATTTGCTTCTCTTCAGTGGGTAAGGGAGATCCATGACTTCTGCTTGGCTCCAAGTGGCCAGAGGATGCCTAATATAGCTTTGCCATAATAACAGCAATATATTATTGTGGGATGCTATTTTCAGAGTGTGAAACCACAAGTGGACCAGTCCTGGGTGCGTCCTAGACTTTAAATGGCCCCAGAACAGTGACGTGCACACAGGTAAAAAGCTGGTGAGTCCTGGTGTTATTGCAAAGCAGTGTGGGATAGCAACTGGAGGAGTGCCAAGCTAGTGCAAAGTACAGGAGTATACAGTGAACTTCTTCCACTTAAGAAGGGGATTATAGAATCTGTTCAGCTGGTAAATTACAGAAAATGATATATGCTATTTTATTTAAAACAAAAAAAAACAAAAACCCTCCAAGTTAATATGAACAAAAAACCCTGTGTAGCCAAGCTCTAAGAGAAGTGTGGAAACCCCATTGATGATGTTAAAACTTAACTACAGATAGTACTAGAAAATATATTGTAGCAAATTAACTTGCACTGACTGCATAGGACTGGTCTTTCTCTGATTTCCAGCAGTATCTGATTTCTGAGTTTTAGGGCAGATTGTTTTAACTGAATGAATTTAGTCAGTCTGCTATTCTTATTCAGTTAATGTTTTTAAAAACTGTAGATACCTACATTCCTCTTGTCAGACTATATTAATAACTGCAGCATAAAATGGCTTCTGTATTACATATTCATGATATGCATGGCTACATACTTGGGATGGTTCTTTATAAATATATAATTGCATACTCAAAATAATTTATTAAATATTAATAGAAGTCTACATACTTAACCCATATTTCTAAAATGAACTTGTTCCCAGTGGCATATAATTACTGTACTGTTATGTCAAATGGAACTGTGTGAGGGGAGACCATAAGGAATTATATGTTTCAGTGCAGCAAATCACTGAAGCAAAGGGCTTTTCTCTGAATGTCTTTTTCTTTTGTGTGTTTGCACCTCAAATGACAGAGGTTGTTGGCCTAGAAACAGAGCAAGTCAACAAAATCCAATATCTTGGGTGTTAAAATGATTGGGATCCTTGGTTCATAGTTGACCGTTATCTATGGATAAACAGAATCCCTGGACCCAAATGCCTCAAAACTTTGTGGGTTTGAAATGTCCATTCAGTGCACTTTGCCACAACTTTGTTTGGGCCATGAACATCTGTAAATTAGATGTGGGAGCAGAGATCAGGAGAAGGGGCGTCATTTCCAGACATGGAACGTTTCTCTCTAGATTCTGTCATCAGTAGCATGAACAAGTATAAAGCACTGCTAATGCATTGCTTACCAGCAATGTTTTATTGTTACAGGAACTGGTAGTTTAGTATTACATGTGTAATGTTTTTACTGTCTTTGCTGGTGGTCATCAGGGTAAAATTACCAGGGATGCTAAACCCTGTTTTATCTTATGGTAATAGATGTTGACATTTTAGTTCATTTGTGTAGTTCCAAGTACCATCCTGGTGGAAATTTATGTCAATGTATCACATGTCTTCAGAAGTCATTGAAAGTCTGCCCAAACACCAATACTGAGTCTTGCTCAGATCCTAAGTTCAACTGAGTGGTAAAGGTCAAGTATCTCAATTTCCATCTCAACTGAGGATCGAAAGCCCCATCTGTATGATCTGAGTTGGCTAGCTGGGCAATCCTCTTCCCTGATCTTTCACAGGGTGCTCCCAATTTTATGCTATGTATTTTACTGAGTGATGTGCCCTGCAGAAACAAGAAGTAGCTACTGGTTTTTATTAAGTAGCTGACAGCACATAGTTTATTGTGGGCATTCATGTCTCCTTTGTTGGATTATTTCACTTTGTTAGCAAGAGCTGAGTTGGAATGATCAGCCAACTGAAACAAGATCAGAAGAAGGATCTTAATTGTGATGTGGAACAGTGTGCTATCCAAAAACAGTGAGTCTATAAACAGATTTTGGACAAACTCCCCAAACCAAGAATCACAAGATGTACCAGTCAGTTCTGGGCTAAGATGAAAAGACTACATTTGGAGTGGCAGAGGCCAAGATGCCCCTAAACATTACTCCTGAGTGGAAATTTTATATCAATTTAGCTGACTGTAATTACAGGGTGTAAATGCCCTCTTAAGCCAGTGGTTCTCAACATTTTTGGACTCAAGGTCCCTCTCACTCCTGACCTGCACCCCTCGGCCCTGCTGATGCCCCTCACTCCCAACCCACAGACCCCAGTGGGTGGGGCAGAGTATGGATATGTATATGCCCCCCAATTTCTGTGCCCACAGCAGGCATGTGGCTGCAGCCTTGCTAGACTGGGCAGGAGCCACCTCTTCTCCCCTCAAGCTGCCCACACTGCCCCTCACCCCACCTCAGTTCTGGGGTAGAGTCGTGGCCCGAGGACAGTGGTGGCAATGGCTAGGACATGGCAGTGAGATGTCAGGCTGCAGCCTGACATGTGAGCGGCTGGTGGTGGGGGAGGTGAGGGCAGCACACCCTCCCCACTGCCCACTATTCCTTACACTGCTGGCAATGCGGCTGGCATGAGGGTCCCAGCAGCAGTGGCAGAAACAAGCCTCGCTGTCCCGTTCTGCCCTCCCATGTCAGGTCCCGCAGCTACAGTCCAGCCAGGCTGCAACCCTGTGCCCAATGTGGGCACAGAAATTAGGGGCATGCCTGTCCCAATGTGTCACCTATGCCCCCCCCCAACTTACCTGTAAGGTGCTGCGGGAGCTTCTCTCCACTGCTGTTTGGCTGCTGTGTGCATGTGCACACATCCATGTAGTGCCCCCTTGCTGGCTGCCTCCTGCTCCCCCCTGCCCTAAGTATTTTTAAAGTTTGTTCGTAACTCTTTGATATGTTCTTGTGACCCACTTTCGCGTTGCGACCCATGAGTTGAGAAATGCTGCTCTAAGCTTTTCTACAGAGTACATCTACACATGTATTAACATGCCATTGCTACTGCGTATTAAATTTAGTACCTCTAATATGAGATACTACATAAATGTGCACTAGCCAGTGCTAATGTGCAGTAGCGGTGTTTTTACGATGCTTAATGCACTGTAGACTAATTCTACTGTGTGTTAGTGCATTAGTACAGTTTTTGCTGTGATGCTTTCTAATGCACAGTAGAATTAGTCTACTGTGCATTAAGCGTCTTGTGTAGACGCACCCACTGAGGAGTATCAGACTCTTGCCTGATTGTGGGTAGACTAACTGAGAGGATTTAGATGTGAAGGTGCTGAAGGTTAAGGACAGGGATCTAGAGGCAAAGAAAGAACTGCAGTTGGTGGCTGAGAATGGTGACAGTGAGATTGCTGGAGAGAGGGTGTGACTAAAAGCAGATGTATTATGTAGAGCTGTCTCTTCTAAAGATTATTGCACAGTTTGAATTGAGGTGTAAGATCCACTAACAGGTGGTCTGGTATGCACAGGAGCAAGAGCTAACTGGAGCCCACACCCCTGCAACAGGAATTCCCATATAGTCCAGATGTAGAAGCTCATTGAAGTAACCAGGTCTGTTGCAGCTGCCAAACGCAAGGACCTCCTCACAGAGCCTCTGGTCTGAATCCCAAGCTGAACCTGCAAGGACTGGAAGTCAGCTCGTATTGCTTGGGAATAGTCCTAATCGGTGTCATCAGGACTGGAAACCCCTTGGTATATGGTCAAGGAGACTGGGTAAGATCCTGTAACACTTGCCTGGTCTATCAAGTGGCCCACCTGGGGGTATCACTAGTCATTTGTCCCAGGAGATGACTGTCTTACTCCACCAGACCATCCTGTCTTGAGTGAGCCTCATGTTTCCTGCCCATGCCTTACCTCAGTCCTTCTTTAGCTTGTCATCAAGCCCTTTCTCTGAAGATTCTGTGGCTGCTTGCTCACTTTTGTAGTAAGTTGGCTACAGTCAAGCCAGTCTGCTTCTGGGTTGTGCCCTCAAAACATCTCTACACATTGATGCTCTACATAATCCATTTCCTCATTCTTGTGACTCAAACCAACACCCAGTGATACCATCTCTTGCCACTTCTGGAGAATTACAAATTCTAAGGTGCCAACTTCTATTCTGCCCTGCTCCTACATCCACAAATATCCAACTAGGATGTGAGTTGGCAGCTCCTCCTTGGAACCACGATCACACCATGTTTTTGGTATGGTTTTCTGTGCCCCCTCAACACTCATTATTTTTGTGGTGAAAGGAAGACAGATTGCAGCCCTTCTCTTGGTTCCTCTGTAACCTCAGTGTGAGGTTCTGGCTACACTTCTCTACTCTTGTGCCTCATTTGAGGTTCCACAAGTCATGGGATCTTCCCATAGGTTGTTGGTATGGGAGATGCTGGTGATAGTATACTTCAAACAGAAAATGAGGTTGGTGTTTAAGGTTCAAAGTAGCACCACGATTGCAGCTCTCCTGGACTATAGTCAGGGTGGACTTTATAATATTTGGTTGGTATGGTCTCCTCAATCCCCTTCCCCCACCATCCAGCCAAATGCTGGAAAATATTCTTATGTGGTGGTGGTGGTCTCTTGCTGAGAAGAGATAGGCACCCAACCTTCAATAAAGCTACCTTTCCAGCCAATAAATGCTTCTACTGAGCCATGTCCTTCCCTTACTGCTCTCCTCCTTTCCACAGTTCAGTGCAACCTTCTTCATACCCATTCATTGGATACTTTGGGTATTTTTGTCATTTTTAAGTGGTCCAAATTCTTTTTGACATTCAGTACCTTCCTTTTTCTCTAGTCACTTTTCCAGTGGCTCTCTCTTGCTATGCCTCCTCACTGGTCCTGTCACAGAGTTGGGCCTAGACTAGGGGTGACCAAGATATGGCCCAGCCTGTGGAAACATGTCATTCCACTGGAAAAGTGGCACAACTGCCCATGGGGGGGTCTTCTAGCCCTTTTCATAGAAGACCCCCCCATAGTGCCATAATCTGTTGTATGTAACTGGATGCTAATAGTTGGTCCATTCAGGACTGTATTCCTGATACTTTCATTGAGTTGTGTGACTTTGGGTGCATCTACACATGTGCATTTACTGCGTAGTAACTAAAATTACTGCACAGTCCGGGCACACATCTACATATACATGCTTGTACTGTACAGTAAATATGGTGACTTATGCCAACTTGAGTGTAAATTTGATACCTGCATCATACAGGTATCAGATTTACTCCTGATTAGTTACTACACAATAACACACATGTAGACACCTTACTATGTAGTAACACTGTGTGTGTGGACTGACTTAGGACTAACTTTAGTTCCAAGTCAGTCCACATGTAGTGTTAATGTGTTTTAATGCCTGCATATGTAGACACTGGCCTATTCCCTCTTACTGAGCAGTAATTTACTGCCCAGTAAATTGAAGTCAGTGAAAATGCACATGTAGACATGCCCTTTGAATACAAGCCTATTTCTCTCTTTGTAAAAAGGATGTCAAAGATATTTATGTAACTCATAGATGCATTGTAAAGTTTCCCTCATCCATCCAACCATCTTCATGTTTCATATTACCATGATCATTGTAGGATCTGAGCATCTTTTAGTTAAAATCTGAGGCTTTAGTGAATTTCATGGAGTCCCTTGTATTTCTCCCTTTTCAAAGTAAGAAACCAGTTATGTCTTAACTTGCCTTTTATTTTTTAATAGGGGCCTTGGTTGGAGAACTTGGGATAAAAGCCAGGGTGTCTATGTTGTGGGCATCCTCCTTGAGGTAGAAAGACCTTTTCAAAGAGAAAACACTTTAGGATTTGATGAGACAAACATATTCTGAGATCCCTCCATGGAAGTCACTATATAAGTGCAAATGATATGTGTATCAGCAGTAAAACAAAGATGGAGGAGGGAAGAGCAGTGGAAGCTAACAAACTAATGGCTATTCTCAGTTCCTTGACAGATGATAATGCATGTATATCAATTGTTTGCTATCAGTGTCAAGTTAATTGCATTGCTTTTTCCTCCCAGAAGCAGCAAAGGGGAAATTTGAAAAAGAAAAAAAAATCCAACTGTAGCATCTGAAAGAGATGCCTCCTAGTACAGAACAGCCATGAATAGGTTTCACTGCAAGTGGAGTTTGTGGCCTACACACCCAAGCAGTGAGCTTATGAATGAAAATTTGGTTAAATAACATTTCCTCTATTTGTAAAATTCCTCCTGCCTGTTGGGGGAAGGGGGGAATGTGTTCCTGATGCTTTATTGAATCTCTTCAGCTGCTCCTGGTACTTTCCACTGACTCTGCTCCCTGAGGAAGGAGAGGGTTTATGTAAAATTCATAAACCATTTATGCTAATTCTCTTTAGTTTTGTTTGATTTGGACACGGGCCTATAAACTCCTTTGATTATGTCTAGAAGAACAGAAGTAGGTCATATTTCTCACCAGAGACATACATACTTTTGATACGCATATGCACAGTTTTTTAATGATTTTGAGTGTTTGTTGTTCTAATGATACAATGTAATGCTTAGGACAGCCACACTGTACACTGGAATATTTTAGTACCATCCATAATTTGATCTGTCTTGTCTCTCTCTTCCTCAAGTTTAAACTGTTAATGACATTTTATTGCTGTGATATAAAAGTACATGGTTGTCTTTCTGCATGTATCTATTTTCAGTCCAATTGTCCTATTTAGAGGGTAGAATTTGGTCCCAGTCTTTCTACATTGTCTTCCATGCAAGTGGATCCAGTCTATTGCTATTTGGAATGTCCCCACTTGAACCACCATTTCCAGTTACTTGTCTTAAGGGGATTCCCTATGTAAGACCTGCCAGTGATTTAAATACCCTGTGTGCATATTTATATGGAAAAAGCCTTTAAACAAGAAGCGAGACATGTATAATAGGCATGTACATGACTGGATTCACTACTTTGTGGAAAAAAGTGAATACTTTAGAGTCCTCAGAGAGTAGAAAGAAAATGGCATCAAGCTTCACTGCTCAAAATCAGTTCAGCAGCAGAAACTCAGCAAAGGAAGAGACAAAGCAGCAAATCCAGAGTTGTCACCAACTGTCCTTGGAGAGTCAACATATTTTACAGGTCAGGAAATATGCATTTCTTCTATATGTTGATCTCTATCAAGTCACACCAGGACTCAGTACTAGTTTGTGCTATGCTACAGGACTATAATGTGGAACCAAGTCACCTGCTAGGGTATATTCGTTTAAATTGGTTTGTGACAGCTGATAACTTGGCCCATGGTATGTATTTGTATGGAAGCCATTTTAAAGTCCAAAGCAAACAGTTTACTCTTTATTTTGATGTTAAGTCTATCAAGAGCTTATAAAAAGCACTGAATTGGTGCTAACAGTTTTTGAAGAAAAAAGAATAAAAAAACAGTTCTAGAGATGAAAAAGGCTCCTAGGGATGAAGAAAGCAGACGAAAAACAAATACACACTAGTCTCATGTTCTGGTTCATAGAAAACGGGTCGAAGGTGGGCATTTGCAACATTTCACCTACATCTAATTGTTTTGCAAGCTCCCTCCCCCTCCCTTGCTGCTCCACATACACCACCTCCTGTCCCAACGGTGAACAAATGGCACCTGAATTACAGCTGTAGCCAGTGACATTAAGAAGAAAATGGGGTTTTTTACATCTTTTAGCATCTGGGAAGAAGAGCCAGCATTTGACCACCCCCCAACCAGGCCACAGAGAAACATCCCATGGAGTTCTAGCTGTGACGTGGAGCCTTTAGGTTAGTTCCTGCTCTCTGCTGTGCTGTCATGCTTCAGATGAGGGTATATGAAGGTATCATGGGGCCTGTCTCTAATGCAGCAGGACAGAATTTCTTACTTGTCCTAGAAACATACATGAAGAAATCTGTGCTAATGCAGCCTTAAGATAAGGAAACTACTTATGGGAGATGGATTTACCCTGAAGCTTCAGATCTAACTCCTTTTGAATGCAAGAAAAATTCTGCCAGAATTTCTCATGTCTGTAGCAGAACCAGCTTATCTCCAGAATTGAAGCCCAAATAAAACCAAAAGTGCAAAGGTATCTGTTCATATTAATTCTTATCTATATATTCAGCCAAATTCTCCCTGTATATGCTGTCTTATGTTTCTCTCTCCATGAATGAGGATCTAAAGTGTGGACTTGGGTGTCTCCATCCTCAGAGGTTTTTAAGACACAGCTGGACAAAGCCTTGGCTGGGATGATATAGTTGCAGATGATCCTGCTTTGAGCAGGGGCTTGGATTAGATGATCTCCTGAGGTCCCTTCCAACCCTAATTTTCTATCAGTGGTAGGTGGATAGCATTTAGGCACCTCCTTCCCACTGTGTCCTCATTAATGCTGTACCTCTTTTATATTTATTTTATATACCACTGGGACTTCTTCTGGGGGATAGTTCTTTGTACCATGGTTCTTTGAGCTGTAAAAAATAACCTGAGCTGCTTTATTATTCTTTTGTAGTCTATTATGGGAGAACACAAGTATGTACGGGAAATTCTGGTGAGTCTTATCAGACCATGAGTTTTTTAGACTAACTCCTCATGGCAAAGTTGAATTAAAGCAGCACTTGTGCTCTGGCCTATGCTCCCTAGCTAGACCAGCTAGCCTGAGCTGAAAGTACCACCATTTACATTGGGTAAAAAGTCTCTGCCAATATGACTCATCCAAGACCACTCTTGCTGCCATATTTGTATTAGGACAGCTTACTAAGATACTCTCATTTGTTTGACAAAGGGATCTTTGGCTGCCACAGGTCTCCTGTTCATCTCTACCAACACTGATAAAAATGGGAATTTTTTAGGAATTTCTCCACCAATGGCAACTCCTTTTAAAGGAGGTGGTAAACCTTGGCCTGTTGGTTCTGATTGTCAAAACAGGGTGCCAGTTAAGTCCTATACATGGTAGGCAGCTGACCCTATAGACAATCATTAATAGCAATGATCAAATCAATTTGAAGACTACTAGTGTGCAGTGAAGAACAATGATGTGTACACGAGTGCAGGAAGAACGCTTGAATCTAGTCAGTGTTCCAGTGCAGATAGGAGATCATTTGCTAGCATGGCTGAGATTTTAGTGACAATTATTCTGGTAGTTTTTAAAGTGTAGTAGACAGGGATCTAGACTATCTACTAGACCATCAAAGTAATTTCATGCAAACTGAAAACTGGTAAAAATTTTCAGTCATTACTAATCCCGTAATTTGTTCAGTTTGCTAAACTATTCAGTCCTTTTGTTTCCATTGTATTGATCTTTGGGGTCCTTTACTGCAGATAAATTCCATTGTCATTCTATGGTGGAAATCTACTTGATTTGGCTGAAAAGTGCTGAGGTAAGTGTATATCTACAGCTGAAATTTGTTGCAGGGCAAGTTGGGTTATTCTGTAGTGAAGTGCCTTGTGTCCACAAATCCACCTTTTTCACAGACCTGTGTCAGACTATCATATTCCTAATTATTCAGTGGCTATGCCTTATGTGTTAGTGTGGCCTTATGCTAAGATCTCTGGGGAAGAGGCGTACACAGGTCCATGGTCTGTCTATCCACCAAAAGTATATACAAGTGGCTACCTGAACAACTGAAGGAGAAGGGTCCAACTGAAATAGAAGTCACTACTACATGGAGACTAAAGAGGTCTGGCTGGGTCATAAGAGCGTGAAGGACAATAACAAGATATCTGGGAGAGCCTGCAGCTAGCATGAAGTTCTCCTGTCACTTCTGGTTATCCCAAGTCTGCTGAACTATCCTGTCCCATCAGTCAGTGCAAGTGAAGCCAGCCACTAAGTCAAGCTGTGACAGGAAGAGATTTTGGAGAAATGAAATGGACATTTCAGCTTGCCTATTCTCTTCAGATGCCCTTATTGAATTGGTTCTGAAGTCGCCACCGGATGTTAAATTGATTTACAGCATCCTATTGTCAGGATTCAGGGCAACAGGTAGGGTTTAACTCCCAGCTAGCCCTAAGTAATGGAGTAATGGCTGCCAGTTGCCTACTTACCCCCAGCTAACTCTAGTTACCAGTGTGGGAGTGACTTCCCTGGGTATAAGCAGCTGACCTCTCAGTATTTGTCAGGCTACTCATCAGCACAGATGTCTCTGTTTCATAGATTTCATAGATGTTAGGGCTGGAAGGGACCTCAAAAATCATCAAGTCCAGCCCCCTGCCCCAGGGGCAGGAAGTTTTAGCCACAGGCTCCTTGTTCATGACTGCTGTCTTCTTGTTCTTGACTTCCAGCTATAGGCTCTAGTCCAGACTCTGTCTCCTGGCAGCCAGCTTCTGGTTCCAGGCTTTAATTCAGTGATTGCTTATGTCCTGTTATCTAACAACAACTGGCACACGGCCTGACAGTACTTGGAAAATGGCATAGCCTGGCTTGCAAAAATAACAGGGATTATGGGGTGAAAAAAGAGGAATATTTTTGATCTGAAGCTCCAGAATTCCATTGGCTTCTGGTGAGGAAACCCACAATGCACAGCATAGAAAATCCCAGAATGCATTTAGCACAGCAGTGGAGCAATGCACTGTGGGACATCTGGCCAGAATGCAGCGGACTTCTTTAGAAGCATCACTGGGCATGTCTACACATGACACTACATCACCCTAGCAACATGCCATAGTGACATAGTATCCTTGGGCAAAAAACATGACACTGCAACTATGTCACTTTAGCAACACACTCCGTCATTATAGCATGTCGCTACAGTGACGTAGTGCCTAAAAATAACTGCAGGGTGTACACATTGCAGTACAGGCTGTTAATGCGCCAGCTTTTAGTACTTCCAAAAGGAAATACTAAATAATGGTGCAGTAACAACAGCACCACAGCAACATGTATAGATGCTCCTGCTGTGCTGTGCATCCTCAAAGAGACAAGCAAAAATACCTTGATCATTGGCTAACAATGTGGTGTATACACACTGCAATAGTTATTAAGGATCACTGGGTACAGACATACAAACTTGCACTAAGATTCAAGTGTAGACGTGTCCTAAGAAGCAGGATCTTGAATATGGCCACTAGCTAGAGGAGGCTGTAGTGTAAACTGTTGTCTTCAGTATTGTGAAGTGGAAATCGCTGTAAATTCTTGGCTTTTCACAGTGTTTTTACTAAGCAGAAGATCAAAGGTGTATTTTTGCCTGGTTCTGATTATTGTTTTGGAGAAAGTAGGGTAGAGGTGCACCTTATAGACTAATTAAGGTGGAGATGCACAAGCTTTTGAGAGGCCAAAATCACTTCATGAGATTCTATAATTCTGGAGAAGCATCAGATTATAATCTTCCTTAATGCAGCAGTGATTCAACCCTTTCTTCAGGACTAAATTAG
>NW_017729024.1:29689527-29690784 GCF_001723915.1 Gavialis gangeticus | reverse complement strand
TCCCTTCCAACCCTAGAAACTATGAAACTATGAAAACTGCCTAAGACAGAGTAAAAGCAAAAGAAATACAGAGAATCTGACATGCTGCCACCTTGCACCTTGTGTAAACATTTACCTCTGTGTAAACTCTGAGTACCAAACAAGCAGAAAACATTCCCATTCTGATTTAGGCATTTTACACTCACTTTGTATAGGCAAAATGCAAGGAAGAATCCAATAGCATGTTGAAAAACAACCTAATGAGACACATGCTTGCATGAAGAAAGTCTGGAGAAAAATAAAGGAAAGAAAGAAGAAGAGCAAAAACACGGCAGTGAGGAAGAGAAGGGGACTTGAGAGATAATGCAAATTAATGAGACAGAATAATTTCTAGTTACAAATGCATTCAAGAAAATTATGTTCTGGTGGTAGTAAATTGCAAAGAGAAAGAAAAGGTGAAACATGTTGACTAAATTATCAATTATTCACTGAGCCCTGGTTGGAACACAATTAGCTTTCGGGACACTTAAAAACCTTGGTTCCTGTTCACATGATACTGTAGTGGTTTGCCAAAGCAAAGGTATGATGCATCAAATTTTGTTTTAAAAATAATATATTACTAGAATGTCTAACAATAAAAAAAAATCAAAAGACACTTACCACAACAATATGTCTACATGCAATTCTGCTCCATAATAATGGAACTTTACATACATCTCTTGCACTGGGTTCCCAGTTATGATTTTCCCAATGATCCAGATATTGACTAACAGTTGCCCAGTTGCCTACATGTACCTCAAAGAAAAAAAGTATTCTGATAGACTATTGCAAATCTTTCTTAATGCAGCAGTGATTCAACCCTTTCTTCAGGACTAAATTAGTATCCCAGTTTAATGACAGTTGCAGTAAGAGTTCTCAAAATATAAGGAACCCTTTCAAACAATTCCTTGTTCTAGGATTAACTAACTTATTGTTCCTGAACTCCTGCTAATACTCAGGAAAAGGAATGACAACAGACAGTGGAAGTTGGCCATAGAAGTGCTTTTTAATACTACTTAGCAGGCATATCTACAGGTGGGCATCTACTGCGCAGTAACCAAAATTACTGTGCTGTACAGGTGCACGTCTATACTTGCACACCTGTATTGCACAGTAAATATGGCAACTTATGCCGACTTGAGCGTAAATTTGATATCTGCATCATGCAGGTATCAAATTTACACCTGATTAGTTACTTCACAGTAATGCATGTGTAGGCGCCTTACTGCACAGTAACAG
>NW_017729024.1:29677070-29684527 GCF_001723915.1 Gavialis gangeticus | reverse complement strand
CTTAGCAGGCATATCTACAGGTGGGCATCTACTGCGCAGTAACCAAAATTACTGTGCTGTACAGGTGCACGTCTATACTTGCACACCTGTATTGCACAGTAAATATGGCAACTTATGCCGACTTGAGCGTAAATTTGATATCTGCATCATGCAGGTATCAAATTTACACCTGATTAGTTACTTCACAGTAATGCATGTGTAGGCGCCTTACTGCACAGTAACAGTGTGTGTGGACTGACTTGGGACTAAATTTAGTCCCAAGTCAGTCCACACTCAGCATTAATGTGCTTTAATGCCTGCACGTGTGCATGCCAGCCTATTCCCACTTACTGTGCAGTAATTTACTGTGCAGTAAATTTAAGCCACCACAAATGCATGTGTAGACATGCCAGATGAGCTGTAAAAAGTCTTTATTAGGTAGATCAGAGAAATAGAATACCTAGCATCATGTTAAATTATGCATCAAGAGCTTTGCTGCTCTATTGACCAATGTCTCTTTCTTTCCTGACAGCGGTTTAGGAATAAACAAGATGGAAGGAAAGAACTGTCAGACTGCTGACAGTGTACTGAAAGTGTGTGTGTATATTCAGATAGCAAGCTCTCCGGTTAATGAGTCATCTGATATCTGTTGCTAGTATCTAATAACAAACAAGTCTGGTATCTATTCATGTGCCCCATTTACTGAGAAAGAAAGGGTTTATTATTTCAGTGAGTAACCTGTAGAAAGGGTCTGGGATAGTATTACTGTAGTATCAGAGACCTTAGCAAATACAGGCTCTGAAAAGATACACAATACTGTTATAAAATCCCCTTTTCAATGTTTTCACCACAGAGAAGTTAGATGTGATTAGTAGGTTACTTGTGCAGTACCCAATGCTAAGGATACTCCCCTCCTTCCTGGTGTGGAAGGGAGCAAAGGTAGGCAGTAAGGCCTTTACACCAGACAAGAGCAAGGAGGGCTCCTTCCTGTGAGCACTGTGAAGGTGGTCACTGTGGCCTTTGTGGAGAGTGTAAGACTGGAAGGGGGGTGATGGGAAGTCAACTGCTCTCTGCAGTGTGCTCCTCCAAAAACCCAGCAGATTTCCAAACACAAAGTCTTGCCTGGGGTTTCTACCTGCCTTTACAGAGGGCAAAATGTGTGTGTGTTCATTAAGAGGGAGGCAGTGAAAGCATGGCTTTTTACTGAGAGATGTGGGTAGACACGAGTGCTGTATTACCCAAAGCATTTGGGACCTGGTTTCACTACAGACCCTTGGGTTCCCACTAAGCCACCTTGCCCATGCAGTGTGGTTGCAGATATATCCTCCCGAAGGAGATTTATTGCGTTTTCTGCTTCAGTGACAGAGTTCTCCAGCCACATTTTCCTAATCCCATATATTTTTCTGCTGAAGGGAAAGCTAGAAGACTATTTGTGCTATTTGCACACCATTCCTGACATGCCTCAGAGTGCCTGTGCCTGAGATGCTTGTAGAAGCAATCATCTCAGTCTTTCGGGAGACCAGTATTATATTACTCTGGTACCTCGTTATGACAAATCCCTCTATTACCTGTGGAATAGGCGCAAGGTTTGTTCAGAGTATTGTTCACATCCTATGTGGGAGGAGTTATGTGGAGAATCAGACTGGAGTTAAAGGTAATAAGATTAGAGCCTCTTAGATCCTACAGTTCTTAGACCCTTCTTTGAAGTGGTTATGAATGGTTTGCTCGGAGACTCAGCTTGTGACAATCACATTACAACAATCAGAAAACATCTGTTAACGGGTACTAAACATCTAGCAGATTAATTTATGCTGAAATTCCTGGCCTCACGGGGCCAAATATAATTATAAATTTGATGGGATGTTCTACATTGTATTATGAAGTAACAGGTACCTTTTTTTTGTTTTAATTTTAAGCCAGATCTTCGGGGATGTATATCAACCCACTGGTAGGTGTAGAGCTCAATTGAAACCAGACTGGAGCTAGAGCAACCTATATCTGCTGAGAAACTGACCCTATATTTCACTCCCATTTGTGGGGGGGTACTGAGGAGTTCTAGAAAAGAGGAATTCATATATTTTTACTTCTCAAAGTCTGTAATTACCTACACTGTGGTCAGTCCTTACTTCTTCATTGGAGTGACAGAGCCTGGAGGGATGCCCATGATAACAGGGCTGAAATGACTTCATTACTCAGAGAGAACTAGTGCTCTCACTTTCCCTGCAAGAAGAATGTAGGGAGATCCTTTGGTCCTATCACAGTTCTGCTGTTGGTTGGAGAACTGCCAATGGCAGAGGAAGAGCAAGGGCTTCACCCATCAGATGGACTGTAGCTCAGTTACAATGGGATCTTGCTCATCAACTTCAGTAATGGCCTAATATGCTATACCCCTCAGGGCTTCTTCTACTCTAACAGAAAGTTGAAAACAGTGCAGGAATCAGGAATTCTGATTTCTAGATGGAAGGATCACAAGAATCTGATGCCTCCTATCATAGTTCCTCTAGTCTCCTGGAACATTCTCACAGCTACAATATGGGCTGCCGCCCTGCAAATTCCAGACCACATGCACGACTGGCTTAAGTTATATTGATGCATGCCATATTGGTGCCACTTTTGTATACAGGTGAGCCTTTCCACTCTTCTTCTCCCTTTGTCTCTTTGTTTCCTTGAAACAGAAGATGAGAATTTGGAAAGCCAGGTGAACAAATGGTGTTTTGGGAAAGGGGTAGGTTTGCTGTGTCCCCATATGCATGCTGGAGCCCTTGGTGCCAAGTTTCTCCCTTTGAAAGGAGGTAGGTAAACACCAGAAGGATCTACTATAACTTTCCATATCAAACCAATGAATGGCCTTACTAACTAACAAAGGGCATCAGTAATTTTTCAGAGGAAGAAACACAGATGATTATATGTTAAAATAGCACTGTCCTTTACTGAGTCATGAATGCACGTTCTGAGGAGGAGAAAAATGTTTCATAAAATCTATAATGGAATAGAAATTTTTTCATGAAAAACTGTTTAAAAATTAAGTAAGTTTAAATTAGATTGAAACACACCAGCCTTGCAGTTTAGAGACTGCAGCAAATGCTGGGGAATCAGAAAGTGAAACTGAACTTTGTCCATGATCTTGACTACAGGTAGACTTAGATTTATCAGAATAGCTGATGTGTTACAAGCTATTCTGTAATAAATACCTCTCCGTATTTACATTCTAATCTTCAATAAAAATGACATTGTACCTTATTTATCAGTGTACTTTGTGAGTGAACTAATTATTCCATGATAAAATGGGGAGGTGCAGAGAGCTATAGCAGTTTGTCTCATTTAAAAGAACTATTCTGGTCAATTTTCCTTTGTTGACAAGTCCATAGGCCCTGATACTACAATCAGACTGAAGTGGGTGAAGAACTGTGCTACTATTTAGAGCTCTACCTGGGAATAAGGTCCACTCTGGTGGATCAGATTGCAAGTTTGGGGCCAAAGGTTTGTCACAGGCATCTTTTACCTAACAACTACACACAGTTTAAGAAACTGCTTTAAGGTTTGATCCTGCAAACACTGAGAGTATGCCTACACTGCAAAATAAAGGTGTGAATGCAGCATTAGTACCTGTGCTAGTTAACATCTAGCTAGCATAAGGAACCTAAGAAGCAAAGAGCAGAAGACGGCCAATAAACTATTGTCTCCCAGGGCCAGGGGTGGGCAAAGTCTGGCCTGCGGGCTGGACTGGGCCTGCAGCAGTCTCCATTACCCAGCAGTCCCTGCCCACATTGTTGTGGCCATTTTCCATGGAGACCCTGAGAGCAGCAGCACCATGACAGCATGGGGCCAGGGTTTCTGTGGAGACCTGGCCCCAGCAGCACTGGCAGGGTGAATAGCTGGGTGGGAAGCTGCTCCAGGGCTGGGATCTTGTAGCAGTCACAGCATGGTCTGGAGCTGGGACAGAGCTGCAATCCACTGCCTGCGTGACCCAAGCAAGGGCATGCAGGCAGTGGATTGCAGCTCTGAACCATACTGTTACCACTGCAAGATCCCAGCCCTGACCCTGGAACAGCTCACTGCCCAATCGTGCACCTTGCCAATACTGCTGGGGGCCAGTCTCCATGGAAGCCCTAGCCCCATCTGTCATGGCACCACCACTACTGGGGTCTCTGTGGAAACTGGCCACAGTGACATGGGCAGGGGCCATTTTGCCCACCTGTGCCCTAGACATTCTGCTGCTATTGTTTGTTGTGCTAACTAGATTAAAGCAAGCACATATATACTTACCTGTGCGCTATATTCTCCATTGCTGGAGGTGTTCAAGAAAAGGTTGGAGAGCCACTGGCCAGGGATGATCTAAGCCAGGGGTTGGGAACCCCTGGCATGTGTGCCAGAGTGTGGCACATGAAACTATTTTGCTCAGCGTGCTAGTCATCCCAGGCTCTGGGCAGGCCCCTGCCACCAGCCACAGAGCCGGGGCTGCTCACATCAGGTGGCAGGGAGGCTGCAAACAGCTGCAGCAGGGCCTGTGGAGCCCTAGCTTGGCTTGTTGCTGGCAGCAGATTCATGCGTGCCTCTAGGCAGATGGTGGGGAAGAGGTCAAGGCTTCGCTGCCACAACAAGGATTGGGCCCTTTGTGGCTCCCTCGCTGTCTGCTCCTGGCACACCAACATCTTACAAGTTGAAGTTGCAGGGTTTTTTGGTGCTCTGCCCAAAAATGTTGCTGATTGCTGCTCAAAGCATAGCTATGCCATTCCCCAACCCAAGTGTAACTGTAGGTATTTCCCATGCTTCTGGGCTTTACTGCTTGCCCTCTCTTCCTTCCCCTCACCCCTTTTTCTGCTATGTGTGTCAGGGTGTTTTTAACCCTTCCCAGAAGCATTGGGTGTTGGTTACAGCCAAAGCTGGGGACTTTGACTAATGCTCCTGCTGGGACCAAAGCCAGAAGTTCCTGTCTAGAGGGCCTTGCCCCTCTGCTTATGGTCAAACCAATCTCCATATTTGGGGTCAGGAAGGAATTTTACCCCATGGTCAGATTGGTTTGAACTGTGAGGATTTTTGCCTTCCTCTGCAGCTGGGGAGAGGAGGGAAAGGGGAGTGTGGCCTTCTCCCTTGGATCTCTTGAGCATATATATACAACAGTTCATGCAAGCAGGATGTTGGCTGCTGTGGTTCTCCTATTTTACCTGTGGCAAGTTAGGGCTGTGTTGTATCAGGGTTGAGGGTAAACTTAGTAGAATTTAAATTATGGTTTGGAGAGTCTAGCAGAGGGCGACAAAATGTGGAGGGTGTTACATAAATTGCCAATTGCTCAAATCATGAGCAAGACCTTATGAGGGAGGATAAGGCAAGATGTTGCATTTATTGATTAAGCACTTAATACACACACACACACGACCCCCCACATTCATACCCCAATTTCTGTTCTGCACTGGTATATGTTACCAGTCTTCGTGCTCGGATCAACTCGGTGGCCAGCCAAGTTGATCACAAGTAGGAGCCGGGCTCCTGGCAGTCCATCTCATCAGATGAACTGATGCTCTAGGATGACATGCAGAACAAGACACAAAATCGATGCGTCTTGCCCCATTTTTCATAGCCTTGTCAATTCACCCAGTCCTCTGGGCTTCTGCTGGGTTATCATTGTGTTCTTCCTTGAAGGTCAGTTGCCATTGTTCTCTTGCTGTTTTGGGGTGGATTTTTCTTGTTTTTGCCTTTTATCTGTCTGCATTCTTCGGCCAGTCACTAGCTGATGTTTTCCTTTTCCACAAACACACTCTCGCCCATTCTCTCACACATACAGCATACAAAGGTCAAGCACTTATGTCAAGATTCAGAGCAATACAAAATGGAGTTTCTTAAGGCAATGCAAAACTCAAGAAAATACATAAGATTAAAAGCAATAGGCAAAAAGTCTATTTGTATAACAAGAGGGCTGGCGGAAATGATTTATGAAGCAAGACCGGGGGAACTGGACTTATTAGGCTAGAGAAGAGGAGACTGAGAGAAGGCTTAATAGCAGTCTTCAGCTTCCTGAAGTGGGGTTCAAAAGAGGATGAAGCTGAACTGTTCTCAGTAGTGGCAGATGACAGAACAAGGAGCAATGGTCTTAGGTTGCAGCAAGGGACTTTTTGGTTAGATATTAGGAAGAATTTTTTTGCTAGGAAGGTAGTAAAGCAATGGAACAGGTTACCCAGAGAGGTGGTGGAAGCTCCATCCTTGGAGGTTTTCAAAACCTGGCTAAACAAATCCCTGGCTGGGATGATCTAGTTGGGGCTGGTCCTGCTTTGAGTAGGGGGTTGGACTTGATGACCTCCTCAGGTCCCTTCCAACCCAACTTTCTATGATTCCTGCCTTGGGGAGGGGACTAGATGATCTCTGGAGTCCCTTCCAGCCCTGCTTCTCTAGGATTCATACACTGTGTAGCCACTCCCTTATTTGCAGATGAAAATGTACACACTCTGAGTACTACTATTGCCTTCAGAGACCCTGCTCAGACTGTTTAAGTTAAATAGCTTCTTAGATATTCTCAGGGTAGGCGCAATCATGTAGCTTTTGTGGTTTGAGCTAAAAAAGTGCTAGCGCCTGAGACAGAAGCAATGGTGAAAACTTAGCCAGATATTAAATGTTAGGTCTGATTATCTAAAGGAATTCAAGTAAGGAACTGAGTTTTAAGATGACCATGTCTTTTTAATCACACTCAGCAGATACTCAGAAAAATCACTCATATAAGCAACTGCTATGTTTTTATATAAGCCACACTTTTTTTTTGGAGCAGCAACATGCTTAATCTACAGGATTAGTACAGTCCTCTTCCTTCACTACCATGCCTTGTAGGCTGATGTTCAGCTCATGCCCTTTCACTACATCTCATCGCTGGAGAAGGCCAGCTGGTTTCATGTTCTTTGCTGTGCATCTCTCCTTCCCTTGTTGGTTAAAACAGTCTGGTTGTAAGGGGGAAGGGAAAGGCACTTCCCAAGTTCTGACCAAATAAAGGCAGGGGGTTGCTTTCTGCTCCCTGCCTGTTTTGACTTGGACCCACCAGATTTCAAGCCCAGACTGGAGCCCTTCATGTTATACACTGGAACCAGACTGCATTTGTGGTGTGTTGTTCCCGGCTTAAAGAGAGATGCCCGAGGGGGAGGAGAAACACAGGCCCTTTAGGAGGAGCTTGTATGTCCCAAGTTCACCTAATACATTTTCACAGCAGCTCTCACTTTTTTCCGTTAGCTCATCTTCTCCCTGACCACATCAATGCAATCAATCAAGGCAGCTCCCTGCCTCTTTTCTTTTAGTCCTTCAGAGCACAGCTCGGGGCGGCTGGGTTGTTTTTGGGGGGGAGGTTCCCACTTCCCCCCCTTTCTGGGGGGCAAATCTCTTGCCTAGAGCAGTGTGGGAAGTCCTTGCCCTTTAGGAGGCTGCCCGGCTTGTGGGCATCCGCCGGCAAAGGTTGCCAGCCATGTCCGAGTCTGATGACGGGAAGCAGTTCGGCTACATCA
>NW_017729024.1:29671712-29672070 GCF_001723915.1 Gavialis gangeticus | reverse complement strand
GGCTGGGTTGTTTTTGGGGGGGAGGTTCCCACTTCCCCCCCTTTCTGGGGGGCAAATCTCTTGCCTAGAGCAGTGTGGGAAGTCCTTGCCCTTTAGGAGGCTGCCCGGCTTGTGGGCATCCGCCGGCAAAGGTTGCCAGCCATGTCCGAGTCTGATGACGGGAAGCAGTTCGGCTACATCATGGAGTTGATAGAAAAAGGCAAGGTAAGGACCCGGGCGCTGCCCCCGGCTGGGGAGGGCTGTGCTGCGGGGCCGGGCGCGGGATCTCCCGGCTCCCCGGCCGCCGCCGCCGCCGCGAGCCAGGGAGGGAGGGAGGCAGGCTGCTGCGGCGGGATCCGCGGGCGGGGAAGGGGCGAAA
>NW_017729024.1:29671039-29671518 GCF_001723915.1 Gavialis gangeticus | reverse complement strand
TTCTGCTGTCTTCCCCGCGTCCGTCTGACTTGGTCCGACCTGCTACCCTGCTCTCTGCTCCCCGCCATGTCCCCCGTCCGACTTGCTGCTCTGCCCCTGCCCGATCCCCTGCTTTGCTAGCTGCTCCCTGCCCCGTGTCCCCCGCCCAACTTCTTGTTCCGTCTTCTGCTCCTTGTCCGATCTGCTACTCTGCTTTCTGCTCCCCACCCGTGCCCCCGTCTGACTTGCTGCGCTGCCTTCTGCTCCTGCCCTGCATTCCCTGTCCCACTTTTTTACCTTCTTCTCTCTGCCAGATCTGCTACTCTGCCTTCTGCTCCCTGCCCTGTTTTCCCTGTCCAGCTTCTTTACTTTCTGCTCCCTGCCAGATCTGCTACTCTGCTTTCTGCTCCCTGTTCCATGTCCCCTGTTTGGCTTGCTCTGCTTTCTGTTCCCTGTCTACTCTGCTGCTCTGCCTGCTGCTCCCTGCCTGATCTGCTGCT
>NW_017729024.1:29650924-29666039 GCF_001723915.1 Gavialis gangeticus | reverse complement strand
GCTGCTCTGCCTGCTGCTCCCTGCCTGATCTGCTGCTCTGCTTCCTGCCCTGGCCACCGCTGCCTGTCCACTCTGTGATCTCCTGTGCTGTGCCCATGCCACTTGTGGCTGTCGCCCCCCTCATTAGACCATACACCCCAGGATTCATGGAGCAGCTCTATCTCTGGTGCTTTTGCTGTCTTTAATCCTTCTGAGATAGGCATCTTGCCACAAACGTGGGACTAGTCCCATTGCATGCAGTGCCTGTGGCTACACTGGGGAGAAGGTGTGCACTGACAGCCTAGTACTGACAAAGCACCCTGCAACTTTAAAACATTTGCCGGATGACATTAAACCCCTATTGGCATTTCCCTTGCATAGCTAATGTGTAAAGTTACACCCAGCCTGTCTATGCTGGGATTTTAATGTGCAGTTAGAAAGCAGCATGGTTTCTAGCATAGATACATACATTTTTGCAAAACTGGGGCCTGGGTCATTAATGGGCATGTATTAAGTTACCTGGGCTGTTCAACGTTCAGAATGATCCTGGGATTGAGCCAGTTGTAGTGCTGCATGCAGTACCTTAGCCTGAAGATCAGAAACATGGGGAAGTGCTCAGGCAGAAGGCAGGGTAGAGGTGCGCCTTGTAGACTAAGTAAATCAGAGATGCATAAGTTTCATGAAGCCAGGGTCACTTTATAGTGATCTCGCTTCAGTTCTTTGTGCATCACTTCATGACGAAGTGAGCTTGGGCTCATGAAAGCTTATGCATCTCTGATTTACTTAGTCTATAAGGTGCATCTTTATCCTGCCTTCTGCCTGACTTCACACTAACACAGCTTCCTCTCTGCTCATGGAAGAGTCCAGAGACATTCTCATTTCTATGGAAAAGGGAGGCACAAAGAAGAGTTAATTCTTAGTACTCTGAAGCAAAAAGGTGTTAAAAATCTCTTTGGAAGAAAAGTTGTTGTAATGATTATAACAGGAGACTGCTGGGCCTCTTGGACTCTATTCTTAGTTCTGTCATTGATTCTCTGTGATTTTTGGACCGTTCACTTCACTTGCATGCTTCAGAGGCTGACTGGTATTTGTCCTGCACTTTGAAATCTTCAGCTGAAAAGTGACATATTTTTAAGCTTGAGGTAGAGAGAAAAGTCTAGCATTTGGTGGCTTTATCACTTGCCTGTACTCCAGAGTGTCGCAATGCTAAATTAGAATTACAAAATGTGCTAGTGCAGAAACAAATATTGGCAACGTGATATTAAATATTTTCTTTTTTATCCATGGTTGCTGTGGCTGAGGATACTGCTCTAATGAAAACACTGCTGTCTAACAGGAAATGATTCAGGACTTGCAGAGACATTTTGGGGAAATAATGGTGTCTGCATCTTTTAAAGTAAAAAAAAAAAATAAGGAATCCAACTCCTTTTTTTCATATTAGTAAAGGCTGATGGCTTCTTAAACCTTTTTATCTGACTTCTTTTCCTGAAAAGGTTATGCTATGGTTTGTGAGAGCTCTAAAAACCTGAAATACACCCTGTACTTTAGATTAGGAAAGGGATTATTTAAGGCACTCTTCCTCTTTCTATTTCTGTTCTTAAGGCATAATGAGGTCTTTGTGCATGCTCAAATGTGGGTTTGTTTCATTTTTGGCTTAGTCAAAGTTGCCCGCCTTGTATTGCTTTTCTCTTTACTTCTCCTGGTTAACTATTGAAAATTTGGAAATAATAATGGCTGTAATGATACATTGTCTGGAAAAAAAGACTAGTAAGTCTGAATATCACTAATGCCTCACTCTGAATAAGTGTTCTGAATAGAAGGCTAAGTCAGGGTGAGGGAAATGTTCTTGCCTGAGGAGTTGTTTCTGCTTACTAGTTAGCACTGCCATTCCTGCTGGACAGGATTCAAGCATGTGGCTCATAAAGAGATGCCCAAAGACAAATTTTTGCTGTTGTCATGGGCCCCATTGCTTTAAATGATAGGCATAAAAACTGTTTCCAAAGATTGCAATCACTGCTTGCCCCACAATAAAACAATGGGTTTTATTTCCAGCTCTTCCATCACAAATAATTGTTCTGGGCTGGTAATAAGTACCAAACTTTCCTTTATTACCTCTCTTTAGTAAAACATACACCAGTAAGGTAGCATGAGGAGTGGATATCATAGAATCATAGAAAGTTAGCGTTGGAAGGGACCTCAGGAGGTCATCTAGTCCAACACCCTGCACAAAGCAGAACCATCCCCAGTTAGATTATTCCAGCCAAAACTTTGTCTAGCCAGGTTTTGAAAACCCCCAAGGATGGAGTTTCCACCACCTCTCTGGGTAACCTGTTCCAGAGTTTTACTACCCTCCTAGTGAGAAAATTCTTCCTAATATCTAACCTAAACTTCCCTTGCTGCAACTTGAGATCATTGCTCCTTGTTCTGTCATCTGCCACCACTGAAAACAGTCCAGTTCCATCCTCTTTCAACTCCCCCCTTCAGGTAGTTGAAAGCTGCTAGTAAATCCCCTCTTAGTCTTCTTTTCTCAAGACTAAATAAGCTCAGTTCCCTCAGTCTTTTCTCATAGATCATGTCCTTCAGGCCCCTCACCATTTTTGTTGCCCTCCTCTGGACTCTCTCCAGTTTGTCCACATCCTTTCTGTAGGGGTCTCAAAACTAACCACAGTCAACTCCAGAAGTGGCCTCACCAGTGCAAAATAGGAGGGAATGATCACTTCACTTGATATCATATGTGATGCATGGGAGAGGCATGGGGGGCACATGCCCCTCCCCCCTGAGACTGGCTGCTGCTGAAGCTGTTGCAGGCTTCTGTGGGCAGTTGCTGTGGCCCCCCCCCCCCGGCAGCTGTGGGCAGTCCCCGCTCACTACTTGCTGCTGCCGACAATGTGGATGGTGGCTGCGGGTGGTTTCTGCCAGTTGCCTCCTGCTTGCCAACCCCACCCCCCTTGCTGCCAAGACTGCTGTGGCTGCCTGCAGGAGGTCCCCACTCAGCCCACCCTCACCGCTGATGTCACTGTAGCCACCTATAAGCAGTCCCCACTCACTGCCACCATGTCCCCTGCTGCCGGCACCGCTGCCACCGCTGCTGCCTGCAGGCAGTCGCTGTGCCCCACCAGCCTCCAGGGGCATGTGCCATTCATGCTTGAACTACTGGAAACACACCTATCAATGTAGCCCAGTATGCCATTAGCCTTCTTGGCAACAAGGGCACGCTGCTGGCTTAGATTCAGCTTATTGTCCACTGTAACTCCCAAGTCCTTTTCTGCAGAGCTGCTGCCCAGCCAGCAAGCCCCCAGCTTGTGCTGGTGCATGGGATTGCTCCATCCTAAGTCCAGGACTTTTTACCTTGTTGAACCTCATGAGGTGTTTTTTGACCCAATCCTCCCATTTGTCTAACTCACTCTGAATCCTAGCCCTACCTCCAGCATATTTACTACTCCCCACAGCTTGGTGTTGTCTGCAAACTTGCTGATATCAAATGTTAAACTCAGCGACTGATTTCCAAGAATGACATAAGGGCTAGGGACAGACAATCAAAAAGCCTGATGCTGAATTGATTCAATCTTTGCAGGTTTCTGTAAACTACTTAGACTGAACTGATAAGAAAGTGAAGTCACACTTGCTTTTCAAAAGTGGAAGGGAGACAGGCCCCTGCAGTGGTCCACACCAGGAGCCAGGGCATGCTAGAACTCACCTCCCAGCCTGGTGGCTAGTGGGGAGATGGATGACTTCCCCAGTCACGCTCCCTCTTTAGCCTCCAGTCAGCTGAGGAGGGGGTATGGGGGAAACCTCCCCATCAGACCTCTAGCCAGGCTCTCCCTAGCGCTGGGGAAGGGGGAAGAAGGAAGGTCCCAGTAGAATGTTTCTCCCTCTCTCCACATGCCTGGATCTGGTCTCCCTAGCCATCCCCCCTCCTCAATCTGGGCTGGCTGAGGAGGGGATGTGGGGGGAACCTCTTCCCTCTGCCTGGTATTGGACCCCCAGCAGGGTGGTTCCTTCCTCCTCCCCCCACACAGAGCCAGGAGCTGGGCTGATTACCTGGCTGTGCCCCCGCCCTGGCCAGCAGGCTGGCTGAGAAGGGAGTTGGGGGGGGGATGCCTCCCCCAGCTCTGGACCCCCAGCTGGGCTGTGTCAGGTGCAGGGGGGGAGTCCTCAGTGGGGGATGTTTTTCCTACCTTCCTCCTCAGCTGGCCTGCCCACCAGGGAGGGGGCATGGCCTGGTGATCAGCTCAGCTCCCAGCTGCAGGGAAGCCTGCAGTGAGGGCTTTACGCCCCCGCCTGAGCTGGGAGCCATCCTGATCACCCCGCCATGCCCCCTGCTTGGCTGGCAGGACGGCTGAGGAGGGAGTCGGAGGGAAACAGCCTCCCCCTACCCCCCACTGCCCCAACTTTGGATTTGTATCCAGGCTGTGCCCAGCACAGGGGTGGGAAGCCCATAATGGGGGCTGTTCCCCTCCCCACTCCCTCCTCAGCTGACCCACTGGCTGGGGAAGGGGCATGGCTGGGTAATTGCCCTGGCGTCTGACGCAGGTTGGACTGTGGCAGGGGCAACGCGTAGGGGGTGCACATGGTTGCACATGCACCCCCTGAGCGTGGCAGTGCACCCTCTGTAAAAAGGCGCAGCCGACAGTGTCAGCAATGCTTGCGGGCAGTTGCCACTCATCATCCTGCTGCCAACACCGCCAGTGGCATTTGTGGTCAGTCCATGATCACCCCAGGCCACTGCCACTGCTGCCAGCGGCACCTGTGGGTGATCACTGACCTCTTGGCTGGTACTCACCATGCCCCCCACCGCTGACAGTGCTGGCACCATCTGCAGGAGTTCCTAGCTTACTGCCGCTGTGCTCCTGCTATTGCCACTGTGCTCCCACCACCAACAGCACAACCATTCCCCCCAGCCGCCGGGGCCACACACCATTTGTGGACTGTGGGCTTCTGTGCAGCTAGGAGCTGGGCTGATCACCTGGTGGTATTTGCTCCCCAGCCAGCAGGCTGGCTGAGGAGGGAGTGGGGAGAAAAAATGGCAGCCTCCTCCCTTTCTGTCTCCCACCCCAATTCCAGACGCTTGCTGTCGTCCCAGAAGCTGCTGAGTGAGCACAGCCCCTGGCACCAATGCTTTGCTGGAGCTGGCTCAGGGGGACAGAGCACTGGCTGCCCAGTACCTCCTGGGCAGAGCTACAGCCTGGGGGCCTGCCACCCCCAGCAGCTGAAGCCAGGGGTGGGGGGAATGCCCACTCTGTGCCCAGCAGAGAGGGGAAGCTGGTAGTGGGGGCTTTACTCCCCTGCCCCAGATGGGAGCTGATTGATTTCCTGGCCGAGAAGGCGGTGAGGAAATACACCCCACTCCTGGCTGCTGGGGATGGAAGAGTCCCTGTTGGCACCTGGGGGCTGGACTACTCCTGCTCTGTTGGAGCAGAGAGCACAGCCCAGGGGTGCAGAGCATGCTGGGGGACTTTTATTTAACTTAAACCAGGAAGGTGTTTGGGACCGAATTCCCATAAAACAGTTTGACCCAAATCAGTTAAGTCTGATACTACATTCAAGCAGGTTTATCTTAAACCAGTTTTAGCCATTTTGAAAGTGAAGAGTAGACCATCCCCAACTAGACCAGTGTTATGTGCACTGAACTTCTGTTCTGGCACAGGCTTAAACCAGTTCCTGATCACTTAAACTGGTTTATGTGTAACTTCTGTCCCTAGTGAACGTGCATCTCAAGAATGCTGTTCTGGATTCCTTATACATTTGGTCCCAAACTCACACTTGACAAGGCCATGTTATGACCCACTTGATGTTCTTTAAAAAACGGGGCTCTTTTTTCTGCATATTCAGAAATTTCTATTTGCAAGGTTTTTGTATGGTGGTTATTGTCTCAGTTCCTTAATTAACTGCAGTGGTCTCTTTCATGGTCTCTTCAAAGTCTTAGGTTTCAGGCCTTTAAACCCTTATAGTTCTCAGGGTGTGAAGCACTTATTTCCCCCCCTCTAGATTGTGTTTTGAAACTACTGCCCTCTTTCTGGTCATTCTTACTTTCCCAAAGGATTTAAGTTCAGCACCTGCAACTCATCTTTCTCAGGGACTATGGCAAGGCTAGGTTACCTGCAGATGCTATGCTGACACAGCTGCTATACCAGCAAAGCCTCCTGCTGGAGATAGATCTTATACTAGCAAAAGTCCTTTTTATGGGAGTAGTTAAATCAAGTCCCCAAATGACATAAGCGATACCAGCAGCTGGTGGGGGTAAGTGACTTTTTTTTCACTGTGATCCTAATCCACATCATTATGCTAGCCAGCCTTTGTAGTGTAGACCTGGCTAGTGTTAACCAGTGATCAGCCACCTTTCACGTAGTAAAGAACTGTTTATTTAGAGCCAAAGCACTAGCGAAAACATGTAATAAAATGTAAGCAGCTTTCATGCATACCTACATATCCACCTAGAATCCTGGCAGCTACAGTACACAAATATATCCAGCAAGTGACCCTTCTCTGAGATCACTACCCTCCCTTTATAGTTTTACTTCTTTGTCAGGCCTCTTAAATCAAAGGAAACCACTACTCGCAATTTCCCCCAGGGAATGAGACTGCCACAGACTTGTTATCTTCATTAGTGATTTACATTAATTACCCCCTAGAGACAGCAGTTCCTACAAGAAACCCACTCACTGAACCAGGAACACAAAGGGCCCAAGTAACACTGATAGCCTTGATGCAGTAGTCTTTGAATTTTCCATGTGCTCATAGCATCTGTCACATCTTGATGTAATAGTCTCTGGAATATTCTGTCTTTCCAAAGCACCTGTCACAAGCGTCCCTATAGCTGTGTAGCATCTGAGTGCCCTATAATACCCAACTGAAGTAGTATAAGCATTGTCCCTCTTTTACAGAAAAGGAGGAGGAGGCTGGGAAGAGGAGACTTCCATCGATTTCCTGAGTTACAGGCCAAATCTTAAGCAAAAGTATATTTTTCCTTGCCAGTGATAGTATCAATTTTCTTTCATTCTGCTCCCTAATTCCTATAGGCCAGGGACAGAAGTTACACATAAACTGGTTTAAGTGATCAGAAGGCGGTTTAAACCTGTAACAGAACAGAAGTTTAGTACACATAAACCACTTTCAAAATGGCCCAACCTGGTTTAAGATAAACATGGTTGAATGTAGTACCAGACTTAACTCACTGATATCTGTTGTCCCAAGGTTCCTTTTACCAGAGACTCCCAAAGATTGACATAGCCCCTCATCCGATTTGGTATCAAGTGAACTTTATTAGTAACTCCTAGGCTTATTATAAAATAATTATCCTTGCAATATGACCTGGCAAGTGGTTCCTTAGACATTATAACAGCGGCCTTCAGTGGTACCAGCCTCAGATCCTCTGCGAGATGTGTGGGATGTTAGTTTCTGGATTTCCTGTTACTCAAAGCAAGAAGTCCAAGGCTGTTCTTGTCTCCCCATGGTGGCAACACAAACACACAATGTCTCTTTGTCCACTACTTTTGTAACTTTCTCATCTCAAACCAATCCTGTCCAATCCTCAAGTTTCTTACCTCATCTTTTTAGATAAGGTACTCCAATCCTATTCCAGTCCTGGGCCCCCCCCCCCCCACGGAAACTACGATACCTGGTTATCCCACCATACCAATCCCAGCACTCATTTTTCCCAGTGCCTTATAAGGCACTCTGTACAATTTAATTGCTTAGTTCCGGGAAGGCCTAAAGTTATGCTAAGACCCTAAGCATAACTCAGTTTGCCCACTACAATGTCAAGCCAGTTTACAGAACTTCTGTCCCAGACCCCTTTCTGGTTTAAGTTAAATCAGAGTCTCCCAGCAGCTGCCCCTGGTGCTGGAGTGGCAAGGGGGTTGGGGATCCTGATAGGGGCTGCTCCACCCCAACTAGGTGGACCCCAACTGGGGTCCCCTGGGGGAAAGGGGGGGAGGGAGGGGGGAATAAACCCCCTCCTCTCTTTGTTTTAGGGGCCATGTTGGGCTGGCATCTGGCCAGGGGCCAGGGTCTGGCCATGCTCCCTCCCCAAAAAAGTCTGGTAAAGGCTGCTTCCCTCCTCCTCCAGGCAGACCCTGGCTGGGGTCCCTGCAGGCCAGGGTGGGGCTTTAAATCCCTCCCCAATCATACTCAGGCCTGCCACGGCCTGGCCATGCCTCCCTCTGCCCCCTCAGCTCAGCTTCCCTTGGCCACTGCAGAAGGGAAGGGAAGGCTGCTCTAGTGTCCCCTGGCTTCATGCCTGGGCCACTGCAGGCATGTGGCTGCATTGCCGGAATCAAAAGTAAATGTCTATTCACTTGCTTGCTGGTTCAATCTACACAGGTTAGACTAACCTGCAAAGATTGAATCAATTCAGGCTCAGGCTTTTTGAATGTCTGTACGTAGCCAGAATGCCCCTTTCACAATAGCCAAACATGAAAATACTGTATTTCAAAAAAATGCTTCTCTGAGCCTGTTCACAAACTTGTCCTCCATTTATAGACCACTGTTTTATTTTTGTTCGGAATATGGCTTAAGATTAACTTAGCTCTTTCTGCAATAGCAGTAACTTCAATGTATATGCAGAACCATATGATATGAAACCATATTTGTGCATGATGGCATTTGTTTCAATTGAACAGCAGAGCCAATGTTTTGCATAGTTTTCTAAAACAAGATTGTAAAACAGTAAGAATTTAAGAGTCATTTTAGCTTAGCTGTAAATATTTTTGCTATATATGATTTTGCTGTTCAAAGAAGGTCACAACATTCACAGTTATCTTGAGCAATTCTTCAAACTTTTCAGATGACTCCTTCTCACTCTATTCTGTCTTTCTGCCTAACCCCAGAACAATCAAGTTTTACAGAGATCTTGGGATTCAAAAAGAATAACTTTTAAAAACATCACTTAATTCAAAGCATTTAAAATAAAGAATATATGTATATATATATGGAATATATAGTGTGCATGTATGTGTGTGCACAGGTGCGCTTAAATTAAAGAAAAACCACTTTGTCTGTCTTCTCATCTTTCAAAGCACCTGTTCAAAGCCATTGGCCAGCTGAAGAATAAATATTCAGCTTAGAAAGATTAAGATAAAAACTTCTTTATCTTTGAGTAAAATTGCACGTTTCAACCCATGTATTTAGGAAGAGACCAGGAAATAAAATCTCAGGTCCATATATGGCATGGTAAATCTTACTACACTCTAAATAAAATATGTACTAATTGTCCAATGCAGCAAGGACCTCGGTATGCCCCAATTTTGAATGCTTTGAGTAGCTGGGGAAGCAAAATGTGAAACTGTTGGCTTTACGATTAGTTGGTTTACCATTAATTCCCTGTCAAGCCACAAGACCCAAGTGATCTAGAGCCAGCTACATGCTATACCAACTTTATGAGAAACCCCCTGCTTCTCCTATTAGGACAGCTCTCCAATCTCTGCTCCAAATATAATGTACGAGATGGTTTTTGATACAGCAACAAAAGCAAAAACAGAATAGGGAAGAGCACTGAGAATGTAGTAACCCTGCACTGAGGGGGCATCCCCACGACGGTAAAAAAGCCTGGTAATAGGATGAAGGGGGGCAAAAGTAAAGACAAAAAGTTTCCCTCCTGAATTCTACATGTTGGAAGGCCTCAGGCCTTTTCATACATACAACAGCTCAGTAAGCTGAGGGGAGCAAGGTAATTAAAATCCTGTTCACACAGCAGCCAATGCAAACAGACATTTAAACAAGTTAATACTTCAATGTTCAATTAAAGGATTGACTAAAAAGTCCCTGGCAAGTCTTGACAATAATGATAGTTGGCATTTGTTTGCATTCGGAGGGTGGGGGAACAAGAAGAATGGGGACATTTTGGCCTTGTCTACACTAGCAAGGGTTTTATCTAAACCAGTATAGAGCCCAATTTAATTTGTAAGTGTGGGCCGAAGGTAGGGTCAGATACTGAGAAGATACCCTTTTGATTTAGTTAGTCTATAAAGTGCAAATGTACCCTGTCTTCTGCCTGACTTCAGATTAACATGACTAACTATCTCTGTCTGCGTTTGTATGTGTCGTCTGGGACAGTTCTCTTCAGTACTGTTTCAGAAACTATGGCAATGTTGAACATCCATCTTTTTTGTTGGTAGTTATTATTTAAACCATATTACCCCAGGCCAGTTACACCCATTGTCAGTAGTACGCTGGTGTGGACAAGATTGGGTTATGCTTATAAAAGACAAAATTCTTTAAATGACACACATAGAGACAAGGAATTTTGAAGATCAGAGTATAATAAAATTATTCACAAGTTTCCAAACCATTTTTCAATTCATGTTTTATTAGCCTTGTGGAAGCTATACACTGTCATTTCCCTGCCAACATGTTTTTAGTCCTTTGTGTGATGGCTTATTGCTGCAAGGTTGAATGTGAGTTCTGGCCAATTGGCACTTTGACATAAAAATGTATACAAAGAATTCCTGCCATTGTCAAGTAGTTTAAAGTTCAACTTGATTTGAGGGTGGCTTACAAAGTAAACGCATAAGAAAATATTTACATCTATCTATAAAAATATTAAAATACTTTCCCTTTTGTCTGGAATGTAAATATCCCTTTGCAATGCCGAAAATGCAAAATCACCACCCCGATGTTCACCATTTCCAGAAAGCATAATTTACCAGTCAAATTTCACAGCTCAGGCTCAGAGAAGCACAAAAATAGTTAATGCTGAAAACAAGATTACACTCTTCAGATATTTTGTTATTAATAGTTTGTGTAGAAAGGTAGTACAAGTACCAGTAAAGAGTTTGGGGGGAAATATAATGAGTTGTGCTTTCTTAAATAAACTGTACAAATATAAATGAAAGCTGGTAAGATGTAGGTCAGATTTAGGGTTTACTAAACTTGACAGCCCATTAACACTGACATTTGGTCCTCAACTCAATCAGTTTTAATTAAACTAAACTTCCTTCCACTGTATGGATTCAGGACGTTGTCTTAACTTTGAATTTTCTTGTTAAGTGATTGTTTCTGCCTCCTTCCCCACCCCTCATGACCAAGCTGAATTCTACATAACTATAGATAGTATTGTTTCCATCTCTTTCCAATAAAGAAAACAATGTTATGTACAGGCTTAACTTATTTCTAACATAAACATGTTGAAAAGGGGAGAAGGTGTGTGCGTATGCACATGCAAGTGTGTGAGAGACAGACACAAGCACATAAAGACCATCTGGAGTTTATCTGTCTGACTACTGATACTATTACTCTGGGTGTTTCTCCCCAATTTCATAATGTTTTACTGTTCCTCTCTTTCCTATGGTATGGATTTTAAAAAAAAATCTATTTATTAGATTTATATTTTTCCCTATCCAAAAGGCACAGAATGGCTTATAATAACAAGACAAACACCCCACAGTTAGGAAACAGCAGTTGATTCTCCAAACACTGTCCTAAAATTTGAGAACTCAAACTCCCCCATCCCTCATCTACATTTTATGCTTTTTCTGGCAAGGGCCTTGCCTTTTTTTGGTGATAGTTTTTTGTTCTAATACAAATAAATTATAATCCTCAGCATTCACAGTCTCTTAAATCTCCTGTACCTAAAGTGCTGTACCTAACATTAACTGAGATTTACATACCCTGTAGTTTTGTCTGTATTAAACATTTTGGAGGTCATTTTCCTACCAGTGGCAGCAAAAGTGGATGCTAGTTGAGAAAGGGCATTGTTTTCTTTTCCATTGTTGTCCAGACTTGTTGTTAACAGGGTGAGATAGCAGAGCAGTAAAAGCATAGGTGCCTTGTGTATCCCAGTGCTGTGAAGGCAGGACACTTTCCAAAAAGTCTAGCATGAGCACAGTCTATGCGGTATATTGCATCAATGAATGATTAGGGCACTGTTTGCAGAAGAAATGTGTGCTACTTGGATCTTTAAATCAATTTAGTTAAGCTGGTGCCAGTATGTAACGAAGACACATTCACAATTCCAACCCCATCTTATCTTAATGTAGTTACTGACTTAAGTTAAATTGACATAAGCAAAGGTCAGACAGGATTTGTACTAGTTTAACCAGCTTAACTTTGAAATCAGTTTAATTTAAACCAATAAACTTTTCTAGACAAAAGGAATAACACAGCAGTCAACTGGCTTTCTCAGGCCAGAGAAGGAATTGGTAGCAGAGGCAGGATTAGAGTTTTGGAGATCTTGACTTCTGATAGTTTTGGACACAATCAATTCCATGCACTTACTGTTCTTTTACCTCTCCTCTTCCTTTCACTCCCTCTTTGTTAGTCCCTTTTCCCTTTTTGGGGAGGCTCCTTGAACTCCAGACCTTCAACTTTTAAGATTTCTCAAGATTCTGATTAAGATGAGATCACCTCCAGTGCTCTCTGCCAGCTACAAAATAATCTAAAATGCCTTTCTTCACGCAAGCTTATAAATTCTTATCACAATATTCATGCGGAGCTTGATACTCCCAATAGACCACAGAAGGTTCACAGAGGAGGATTTGTGAACTAACTACCTGTTGATTGTTCCCTAGAGCAGGGGTGGTCAACCTGGGACATATGTGCTAAAAGTGGCACAGGCAACCTCTGTGTGTGGCATGCAGCAGATTGCAGAGGGGCCAGGGGACACAGTGGCAGATTGGGGAGGAAGCAAAAAGCAGAACAGCAGATGGGGCAGGGGAAGGGGATCAGAGTGGCACTCAGGGAGGGGGCAGAACTCAATTTCTGGCATGCCCAACAAAAAGGTTGGCCACAACGGCCCTAGACAATATCTTGCTCCATGGAAGAAAGTTGGTGCTTCCCCATCAGAATTAGGAGGATGAAACTGAAAGCTCTGTCAGCATAGCTGTTCTGTTTTCAGTTTGTGAACTAATAGCTAGGCAATCTTAAATGCTTTGCCTATTCATAAATCCCTGGATACTTTTCAGCTCCTACATACATATATATATAATCACACACCCACCAGTATTTTTTTTGTGGGGGGGTGGGGGGGGAGTGAAAGGTTGTTTTTTTTTTACTCCCAGTGCTGATGGAGCCTCAAATCTAGCTATTTTTTGTTTTGTTTTTAATTGCACCCATCCCCATGTAGTCTGAGCACCTTCTGTGTTAATTAGTCTGAAAATAGCTTGCCTTGTTTATTGGAACCTTGTGCCAAGACTGCATGTCTTTTCTCCCACTGTTATGACTCTCTGGGGAGAGGAAACATGCAGGGCTTTCAAAAGATTTGCCCTCTGAGAGGGTGGCAGGGCTTGAGCTACTTCTCAGGTCTGGGAGGGCCATCACTGGGTGCCGAAATCTCCTTTTCTGTGAAGGAGTGAGAGAAGTTTGTAAATAAAAAAGAACAATGGTGCCAATCTGGTCAGACCAAGGGAAGCTTTAGGGCATACAAGTTTGATGTGCCAGGATGCAAACAAGCCGGGTATACATGTGTCCAGCTGAGAGTAGCTATGGCAGCTGGTTAGTTTCCCTGTCTCTCTCTCCTCTCTCTCAAAATTTCCCCTCCCCCTCTTCTCTCCCCCCTGCCTTTTGTATTCAAATTTCTCTCTTCTTCTGACCCCAGCTTTGTGCCTGTCCTTTCACAGCATCTGATGGAGTTAGCCTCTGCCCATGAAAGCTTGTGATGGATAATTGTATTAAACCAGGGGTGCTGAACCTATGGCCCACAGGCCAGATCTGGGCCCCAGTGCTGTTAGCCGGCCCATGGGGTACCCTAGGGGTCTAAAAATTGCTGGTAGGCCTGCTGCCACATTTCCGGACTTGTGGGGAGCCCTGGGCCTTGCGCACTAGATTGGGTGCCTGATCCTGGCATGTAGAGTTGGGCCCCAGGGCGCAATTGTGGCACATGGAGCACAATCCCAGCACTTAGGCAGAGTGGGGCCAGTCCCAGCACCCAGGGACCACATCCAGGTGTACCAGGCTGGCAGAGGCAGCACGGGGCCCACTCCTGGCACACAGGGCTTGATCTGGCCCCTGGCCCTGTACTCGCCCAGTGCCACTCATCTGGGCTGTAGTGCCAAACCCTTGAGTCCCACTGGGTTAGACTAGCAGGTGCAACTCTGCCCTACTCCACACAGGATGTGGTCTTGTCTGCCTCCTGCTCGTCTGAAGCAGGCAGCTGTGCTGGGCCCCAGGACCAGGTCTCTCAAGCTCCTGCCCCCTTCCTCAGAGGCTGGGGCAGTGACAGCCTGGCTCTGCCCACTGGATCGGGGATTTCTGCTTCACTGAAGCTGCCAGGCAATGGCAGGGTCCCCAAGGGCTGGGCAGTGGGGGCCAGGACAGGGCTGGGTGCTGCAGGGTGACATTTGGTGGGCGGATTCTGCTCCTGTGGCTGCCCAGGGAAGATGCCCAAGTGTGGGCATGTAGGAGGTGTGTGTGTAGGGTGTGAGGGTGTGTGTGTAAGGGGTATGTAGGGTGCGTGTGTGTAATCTGTGTGTAGTGTGCGTCTGTGGTGTGTTGTGTGCGTGCCAGATGTGTGAGTAGTGTGGGTGTTTGATGTGCGGGGGTGTAGTGTGTGTGTGCTGTATACAGAGACAACCCAAGCAGGGTGCAGGGCCCGGGGCAAATCAGCCCATGCACGGTCCTGTCCCCACTCCCATCCCATGCTCTCAGGCCCAAAGAAGCTGCCACTGCCATCAGCAGCGTTGGTGTCAGCAGCAGGCGAGGGGCGGTTGCCCCAATTAGCGACCCCCCCTAAGGGATGGCCCTGGCCGTACGATGTGTGTAGTGTGCGTGTGGGTGTGTAGTGGGGGTGTGTGCAATGTGTGTAGTGTGTGTGTACAGTATGTCTGTGGCGTGTGTCAGATGCGTGTGTAGTGTGGGTGTTTAATGTGTAGGTGTGCAGTGTGTGTGGTGCGTGTGGGTGTGTAGCAGGGGTGTGTAATACATGTATGTGTAGGTGTGTAGTGTGTGGTATGTAGTGTATGTCATGTGTATGTAGGGTGGGTGCTTAATACGTGTGTGTGTGTGTAATGTGTGTAGTGTGTGCCTGGTGTGGGGGTGTGTGTGAAATGCGTGTAGTGTGTATCTGTGGTATGTCGTGTGTTAGGCGCGTCAGATGGGTGTGTAGTGTGTGTGTGGGTGTGGTGTGTGCGGTGCGTGTGTAACGTGTGCAACGTGTGCGCGCGGAGGGCGGCCCCGGCCGGGTCCTGCTGGACAGCTCCGCGCC
>NW_017729024.1:29648159-29650740 GCF_001723915.1 Gavialis gangeticus | reverse complement strand
CCGGGGCCCCGCGCCTAGCCCCCGCGCCCGCCCTGGGCGCCCCCGGCGGCTGCAGGGACTTGAAAGGCTGCGGGTGGTCTCCGCTTCCCGCCCGCCTGCCTGGGGAAGCCTGGAGACGGGGCGCCCGGCCGCGGGCACAGCCGCAGCATGGCACGCCGGCCGGTGGGTCCCGGGGGCAGCACCAGGTGCCGGGCCCATGGTCAGCCTGGCACGGCTCGTCCAGCCCAGGGGCACGGGGGGAAGGAAATCTGCCCAGGCAGGCAGCTTCGCTTGCCCTTTGCTCCCTTTGGGCGCTGGAGGGAGACATGAGGTCCCGGGGGACCTGTCAGCGTGGGGTGTTGGGAAGGAGTCTACTTGTTTTTGATCCTTTCAAGAAGTGACTGGCAGAGCCAGATACTGCCCCTGATCATAGAGGCATTAAAAAAATGCCTTTTTATTTACACAAGCGGAGAGCAAAGAATCTTACTTCCTTATTGCTGATAGACCCGCTGTGCCTGTCTGGGATTTGGGGGGTGTGTATGTGACACCTTGTGGGCTGTCACAAGAAACAGGCGTCTGAGCAAGTGAAAAGAGAAGATTTTTTTCATTCTTGTTCATCTTTAATGTCTGTGTAACCTAAAACACGAAACACAGGGGAACATGATGTACTCAGTGCTGAACTTGGAGCCACTTCCAGTTCTACTAATGTGCTTGTGTATCTGTATCTGTTTTCTAAACCAACCATACAAGGAAGTGATCATTTCATGTTTCTAATTTCTCTAAGTTTGAAAAAACAAGCAGAAAAAGCTGCTTTGTGGAATAATTTTCAGGCTGTGTCTATACACCCTTACAAGAAAAAAAAAAATCAAAAGCTTTCTGTGGATGCTTAGAAAAATGTTTTCTTTCTAGTTCACCATTAAGCAGGGAATTATGATGCTTGACATAAAAATATTGTTTTTTCCATTCCCCCCCTGGAAAGAAGTTGTAATCTTAACAGCTAAGGATTGTATAGAAAGGAATATTTGGTAACCAGATTATAACTTAAAATCATGGGTTTTAGTGGGTTTTAATTAACTTTTACAACAGGTTTTAAAATGTCTGGGTAGCAGACGGATGGTCACAGACAGTCAGTGTTCAAAGTAGCACCTAGAATCCAAGGACAAGTCATCAGCACAAAAACAGTCTTAATTCAGGTTAATCCTAGTGAAAAGTAGGCAGTTTTAGCATAAATTATCAGTTTGAGTAAACTGTGGTGGAATTTAGAATTTAACTCCACTTGAGAACTTGTATTAAAAAGACAACTGTCTTTTCTTCCTTAGGGGTTTAAATTTAATTCAATTCCCCTTTTCATTTAAAAAAGATGTTCTTTTAGGGTTTTAAATTAATCTAAAGATTGATTATTTAATTAATCTTTTCTTCCTTAGGGTTTTAAATTAATTCAGTTCCCCTTACTTTTCATTTTAAAAAGACACTTCCTTAGGCAAGTAAAGCAGTTCAGTTTTGTGTTGCATAGATCGCGCCAACTTGCTCGCTAGATGATATCTTGCTCCATGCTAGCAGTTTTGTGTTGCGTAGATTGCTTCTTGTCCTCTTGTAAACTAAGATCAAGTGTATTGTCTTGTTTATGTATCAGTGAATGTTAGCAAAGTTTTCTTAGTATTATCACCATTTGGTTTACCGTATTAATCTGTTATGGTCTCTGTGAGAGGTAAGGATTTCCTAGGGTGATATCATTTATCGGACCAATTGCATAGTTAGGATAGAGTTAGGTAGTCCCAGAGTGGAAGATCACCTCCTTCAGGTCACCTGAAGAAGAATGCCTTCCATTTAAAACCTTCATTGATGAAGAAAGACTTGCATTTGAAAGCTTCCCTGATTCTATCCTAACTATGCAGTTGGTTCAGTAAAAAGATATATTACCCTAAGAAATCCTTGCCTTGCATAATTTCTGCATCCCCATGGCTATGATGTCGCTTTAACACAACCATGGTCTATGTGGACATTTACCCTTAGACTAATAAAACACTCCAAAATAATCTTCCTCAGTTTTTGGAAACAGTTCCCCACCTATGTTATAACACCATTTCTGAATGCTTGTGTATGTTGTGGGTCATCTTTGCTCAAATTATGTTTTTTCTTTGTCTTTCTTTTACCAGGTTACCATTAAAAACATTGAACGAGAGCTTATCTGCCCAGCATGCAAGGAGTTATTTACTCACCCACTGATCCTCCCATGTCAGCACAGTATCTGTCACAAGTGTGTGAAAGAAATTCTGTTCTTCACAGTTGAAGACTCTTTTACTGATGCAGGCTCTGAATCATCCAATCAGAGTAGCCCTCGGATTCGAATCCATTCTCCTAGCATGGATAGAATTGAAAGGGTTGCTAGATCCGGTACGTACTAGGACTTTGTGTAATCTCATACTTTTACATGTAAGATGTGACTTGATCTGAATGGTATCTGACTTGGTAAAGATGTCCTCTCTGTACTTTTTAAGTGTTATAAGTAATTAGCTTGCAGTGGTATGTGAAAGGTTGTGGTTACAGCTCAGAAAATTGACGGTGAGAATGTCTGCCTTTATTGTCAAAAAAAAAAAAAAAA
>NW_017729024.1:29642877-29648102 GCF_001723915.1 Gavialis gangeticus | reverse complement strand
AAAGTTTTTTTAAAAAAAAAAAAAAAAAAAAGGAGCTGCTCTATTGAACATGTATGAAATAGCCTTTAAATAAGGTATCCTGCAAATAGCCATTTTCACTTCCTGACTCCCCCCCAGTATTAAATAAATCCAGTAACTCACTGGAAATGTCTACACATGTACTTTACTGCACATTAGACTATATGCACAGCAATTACTGTGCAGTATATTAATTTAATGTACTGCTTGTTAGTACTGACATATACGGGTACTAGAAAATGTCGCTCTCAACTAATATGCCAAAGTGCATGTGTCTAATGCTCCCTGTCAGCCTATGCAGCAGGGGGTCACAATTGCTGCTTGGCTAAACCCTGAGCTCCAGGGGGTGGGAGGACCTGTCTCCAGCTTCATGGGCATCTCCAAACCACACGGAGCTTGGGGCTACAGCTGCTCCCGCACGTGTGAATCCTACTTGCCCTATTAAAAGCTGATGAGCATGGGGATGCTCCCTTCTTCCTTCTCCCATCCAGTCTCACCTTAATTGCCAGTGCTGCTGAAGGGCTGTTCCAGGACCCGTGATCTCCACTTCATATATTTCACAGACATTAGGGCTGGAAGGGACTTTGTAAGATCATTGGGTCCAGCCCCCTGCCCAAAGGGGCAGGAAGTCAGCTAGGGTCAAAGGATCCCAGCAAGATAAGCATCCAAGTGTTTCTTAAAAGTGCCCACAATAGGTGTTTGCACTATCTCTGGGGGGAGTCTCTTCCAGGCTTTGGAGGCTCAGACAGTAAAGAAGTTTTTCCTTATGTCCAGCCTAAAACGGTCTTGGAGGAGTTTGTGACCGTTGGATCTTGTCATCCCTTGGGGTGCTCTGGTGAACAGGCGTTGTTCCCCCAGATCCTGATGCACACCCCTTATGTACTTCTAGGCTGCCACCAAGGTACCCCTGAGCCTGTGCTTCTCCAGGCTGAAGAGTTCCATAGCTTGTAGCCTGTCTTCATAAGGCCTGTTCTCTTGCCCTCTGATCATGTGCGTGGCTCTCCTCTGGACTCTTTCAAGCTTCTCCATGTTCTTCCTAAATTGTGGAGCCCAGAATTAGATGTAGTACTCCAGCCGTTGCATCACCAAGGCTGAATACAGTGGGAGGATGACTTCTTGGGTCTTGCTCAAGATGCATCAGTAGATACAAGCCAGAGTTTTGTTTGCTTTGCCAGCTGTGGTATCGCATTGATGGCTCGTGTTCATCTTGTGGTCAGTCATGACCCCCAGGTCTCTTTCAGTCATGGTGCTAGCGAGTGTAGCATTGCCAAGCCTATAAGCGTGGTGCGGGTTCATCCTTCCCCCCCACCCCAGGTGGAGCATCTTGCATTTCTCTGTAAACAATGCCATCAGGTTTTCATCTGCCCACCTTGCAAGCCTATCGAGGTCAGCCTGGATCACCAGCCTATCCTCAAGTGTGCAGTGGTGATGCATAGGGGGTGCACGGGGATGCATATGCACCCCTTGAGAGCACCAGCTTACCCTCTGACAGGCCGTGCTCGCCGCTTAGGTGATGGGCAGGGGTGCAGGCAGGAGCACTGCTGCCTCCCCTGCGAGCATCGGCCAGGGAGAGGGAATGCCATGGTACACCCAGAAGCGGCTGTTGTGCTCCCAGAAGTGGCCACTTTGTGATCAGCCATGGGGTCCTCCCCCGGTCGACAAGATTGTCTGCGGGGGGGGGGAGGGGGCATGTGCCCCCCCTGACTAAAGTGGCACCAGTCACCCATGCAGGTGTGGATGCTCTTCCCCAAAGTTTGGTATCATCAGCAAACTTAGCCAGTCCACTTCTGACTTCAGTGTCCAGATCGTTTATGAATACATTAAAGAGTACAGGTTCGAGAATGGAGCCTTGGGGGACACCACTAGTCACTATGTTGATTCGGTTCCATCAACTACCACTCTCTGGGTCCGACCTCAGAGCCAGTTCCCCAGCCATTAGCCTGTGGATTAGCTGAGGCTGCAGTTGCCCAATTTTTCCAGAAGGACATCATGGGATGCCAGGTCAAAGGCTTTTTAAAAGTCCAAATATATGATATCAACCTCTTTCCTTTTGTCCAGGTGATATGTCACCTGGTCATACAGGGAAATGAGATTGGTCAGGCAAAACCTACCCGCAACAAACCTGTGCTGCCTATCCCTTACAATGTTGCCTTCTGTTAGCCTGTCAAGAATGGTTTCTTTGATAATTTTTTCCAAACTATTCCCAGGGATTGAGGTCAAGCTGATTGGCTTGTAGTTCACAAGTCTTCTTTCCTCACTTTCTTGAAGATGGGCACCACCTTGGCCCTCTTCCAATCTTTGGGTACTCTCCCCGAGTATCACGAGTTCTCGAATATCCTCGGCCAGTGGTTGTGCTATGATGTCTGCCAGTTCCTTTAGCACTCTTGGGTGCAGCCTATTCAGACCAGTTGATTTGTGGGGGTCCAGCCTCTCAAGATGCTCCCTCACAAGATCCACACCAATGGTGGGCATATATTCATCCTCACCTTGGCCATCCTGCATCATGTTAGGCACAGTGGTCCCTTTGGGCTGGTGAAAAACTGACGCAAAGTAATTATTAAGCAGATTGGCTTTTTTCTGGGTGTTGGTAGTCAGTTGCCCCAAACTGCCTTTGTTTTTTTTTCAACTCCCTACATATCTGAAGAAGGATTTTTTTATTGTTCTTGATCCGTGTAGCCAGTTGGAGTTCAGTTGCAGCCTTGGCTTTCCTGGTTCGCTCCCTACAGGTGCGGACCAGTGCAGAATACTCCTCCTTAGTGGTGTTACCTGTCTTCCATCCTTTATAAGTCTCTCTTTTTTAGACGTAGAAGGTCCATGAGTTCTCTGTTGAGCCAAGGGGGTTGTTGAGCCTTTTTACCACCTTTCTTATGGGTTGGGATGGACTCCCTTTGTGCTTCTAGGATCAATTCCTTAAGGAGCAACCACTCATGAACTCCCCTTCCTGTGAAATCATGGCCTTTCAGGGCCTCAAAAGCAAGCCTGAACTTATGAAAGTCAGCCTTCCTAAAGTCAAGACTACTGCATTGCTGGCTGACTTGCCAGCTTTGTGATGGATAGTGAAACAGTGATCAACTTGTGTTCACTGTCACCCAACTTCCCTTTGATTCTTAGGTTGCTGATTAGATCATCCCCTTTGGCCAGTACCAGGTCCAGCAGTGGCTTACCTCTTGTCAGCCCATAAACTTCTTGAGACAGATAAAGCTCATCCATGCATGTAAGGAAGCTTTGAGACTGACCAGATTTGTCCCAGTGCGCTTCCTGTGAGATATCCAGGTAGTTGAAGTTGCCCATGACAACCGTGCACTGAGAGTGTGCAGCCTTGGCCAATTCCCTGGTGACTTTTTGGTCAAGCTCTTGTTCCTGATTTGGAGGTCTGTAGTAGACTCCTACCATTGTATCCCATTCACCACATTCCCCTTGTATTCTAACCCAAAGGGTCTCCAGTCCTCCTTGGGTGCCAATCTTAGCTTGTAGGGACGTGCAGCTCTCCTTCATATAGAGAGCTACACCCCTGCCCGTTTTTTCAGCACGCTCTCTCCTGTACAGGGTATAGCCATTTATACCCATAGTCTAGTCATGTACTCCTTGTACTCATGAAGGAGCTCTGTTCCTGGGCTGGGTAGGAGTGAGTTCCCTTGAGCATTCTAACTTGCTGATTTTGCAGTTGATGCTTGGTGGTGAGCTTGCTTTGGTGGTTATCTGCCCATCCCCTGGTGAGCTTAGTTTAAAACCTAGTTGAGCATATCAGCCTTTCCGGCTGAGAAGAGCTTCTTCCCCTGTGGAGTGAGGTAGAGGCCATCTCTTCCCAACAGACCATTTCCTCTCTCTCCAAAGAGCAAGCTCATCAACTTCTCCCCCTAGGGGATGCTATGGAGTGCATGGCTTGCTTGTATCTGTGCTTGCAAACAAAAACAACCCTTTGCAGAAATGTGGTGTGGAGCATGGTGGCATCTGAGCGCTGACAGCAGCAAGGCATTTGGAGGGTGGCAGGGCTTCAGCAGCTGCATGGTGGGGGGGTACTAGGGGAAGGGAATAGTTACTTCTGCCCCTCTTTCCATGTATGGCAGCAAGCCTTGCAAGCCGGGATTTGTCCTCTGCCTGCCAGCTGCAGAGCAGATTGGTACCAGAGGTAGATGCACCCCGACAGGCCAAGGTGCTGCTTTGTTGCTGAACTCATGCCAGGCACGTTATGTTCACCTTTAGATTTTTTTTTTATAATTTTTTTTTTGGAAATTACCTTCATGTGACATTAGCTGTGGGGTTTTTTTATGGCTTGCACTCTTGTTTGTTGCTGAATATAATTTAGTATATTATAGTCCAGGTATAGCAACCTGTTTGGCACGAGGCCTTATGTATACTTATGTCCATGTACATATGCCCACCGCAGACAATCTTCAAAGAATCTAGTTCTCAAACTTTGTCAAATTTCTACTGTGTGCATGTATGAATGGAAATTTTTTAGAGCCTTATAATGGTTGATTTGGGTGACTTCTCAGAGGCATGGCTGAATTGCATCTTTGTGACACCAAAGCACGTAGGTCCTAGAATTCTAATATTATAAAAGCCTTAGTCTGTCTGTTTGTCTCTGTCCATCCGTAACGCTTTAGTCGCACTCTGATTGGCTGTCTCGGCAGCCAGTCACAGTACTCTAAGAGTGTTTGGGCTGCAGGTGGTGGCGGCACTGCCAGGACAGCAGGGACAGAAGGGATGGAGGAGTGGAGGAGTCGGAGGTGGTGGCGTGAGGGGGGTGGGGAATAGGGGTGGACCCATGGCAACGGCACGAGGCAGGAGGGGGAGGGAGGGAAATGAGTATGTGCCTACTGGGGTGTGGGGGAAGAGTGGGCCTGGATGCTGCCATGACAACGGGGACAAAAGGGAGGCAGCAGGGGGGTGAGGCCAGCTCTCCCGGGACAGAGTGAGGCATGAGGCCAGCAACACTGGCCTTACCCTCCACCCCCTGCTCCTTGGATGCAGCAGTGGCATGGGGTGTTGAGTGGTGGTGCTCCGTCCATCCCCACCCCCACCCCCACCCCCTGTCATTCATGAGGAGGGGGAGGGGAGGGGAGACAGACAGATGTGGGCTGGGCAGATGGCATGGTATGGGGGAATGGCTGGGGGTGGGGGGCAGGTCTGGCTCGGCCCCGAAGGTAGGTGGGGAGGGAAGGCGTGGCCTTCCCCCCCCCACCCCCCCATCGTTCTTGATGGGC
>NW_017729024.1:29634303-29642648 GCF_001723915.1 Gavialis gangeticus | reverse complement strand
CCCCCCACCCCCCCATCGTTCTTGATGGGCAATTGGCTAGTTTCTCAAATAAGAGACATTTTTTTAACATGGGCAGTATTTCTCTAACACTGTTCTTGGAAATGGCTAAATTGTTGTAGCTGAAGTTGCTTTCTCCATCCCCAAGCTAAATCATCGGGTAGACATTCAACCTGAGAAAGCTTCAGGTGAAATGCTTAAAGTTTGCCAAAATTACAAGCACCTGAAAACAAGATCTGTAATGACAAGTGTTGGGCAACTACAAATGTTGCTGTGTGGGTTACTTGTGATATAGAAATATATGGTTCCATTCCTGTGTGTGTGTTATGAGGTGTGATCTCAGAAAACAGAAGCTACTTGTCTGAATGTAAATGGTGCTAGAAACAGTTTGGTCCCCCTCTTGGCTGAATGTTCTGTGTATTCCCCTAGCTAATGTGTTTTTGTAGAATAGAGTGGGTTTTACAATAGAATCTGACTGGGGGAAGGGACATATACCCATTCCTTCATAAGAAGGGAGATGTGTTAGCTAAAACTCTGCTTTATGGAGCTATTATCTACACTACTTACTTTGTTCAAATGTAGCTTTGTTATAATAATGCAAAAAAATCTGGTGGTGTTCATACTACAAAAATTGTATTCGTGAAGCACTGAACTATTCCCAAATGAAATGAAATGGGCCTTTGTCTTTGTTTTTTTCCCTTTTTGTGTTACAACTGTGTAGTGTATTAGGAAACTAAACAATTTTTTATTTCAGTCTTACAGTACTTTACTGCAGTGGGGAAGAAAACAGTTGTTGCTTTCTTATGTGAACAATTAAAAACAATTGGTGAATCTACACTTCTGTTATTTCTAAAAACAGCTTTCTATTCATTGTCCACAGCCTCACAGCGGAGGTCTTTTGGGTGGAGAGGTAGAACTATTTCACTCTTTGTATTTCTGTAGATAGTATAGCATTTAGATATTAAGTAAAATATCATTGATTGGCATATAGTTTAAATATCAGTGGTCAAGTCTGCAAAACAGTTTAGCAAGTGGACAAAGATATGGAAGACTTCTATTTGGAAGACATTTTATTCTGTTCTGCAATTAGCCTGAAGGTCAACTGGACTCAAACACACGCATCTATGTGGGTTACACAATTTCTGTAGATGTGCTGTCTAATGTGCATTTCTTTTTAAGGGAACAATTTCTCATCTGCTACATAACCAAGCTTCAGTACAACTGAATATAGTTTTAATTTCAGTAAGATGTAAAGAGATAACTAGTCTAAAGTCAGGCAGAAGGCAGGGCAGAGATGCACCTTACTGACTTATTTGACCCAACTTTTCCCCTCTTGGCAGTGCCTCCTTCCTCCTATCCTTTGTCCCCCTCTATATAGAACCTCTGCTTTCTGCAAGTACATTGACAGCATCTTAGGAAGTGGTAGGCTACAAAAGTTTATGCCTCTCTCAACCTGTTAGTCTTTAAGATGCCATTTTGTCCAGTACAATTTAAGTGATGATCTCTAGGTACCATAGTCGTTGTTTTCTAGCTTAAAGAAAAAGAAGTATCCTTAAAGTTTGTATTGCATTATAAAAAGAGAATGAATAACTCTTGAAAGAAAGAAATGCTAAAGAGGAAGTCGCTAGCCTGACTGAGTAGTTCTGGCATCCAGAAACTGCAGTTTGGTGTAAGAATGTAGGAGAAAAGGTAACAATTTCAAAAACAGTGGTGAAGTTATATATAAATACAGTAGATTTTGGTTCTAGCTTTTTTGAATATTCAAATATTCAGTTGACTTTTCCTGTCACTTTTTAAAATGTTAGACTGGGATTCATGCTGAAAATTAACAGTATAATAGCACCTCTTCTTGAGATGTCAGCACTAATCACTGTTGTACTGATTCATTCAGCTGAGAACTACTATTTTATGGGAGGAAGAAGTCACTTCTACAGCTGTTGAAGGACACTTGGTTTTCCCCTTTAAGTGATGATCTTAAGTTGCTCTTTCTAACAGCATACTGTTTTAGAGCAGAGGTTAAGAGATTTAGTGTTTTCTCATTAAGTTCTTCTTTAGTTTCTGGATGCCCTCAAAATCAGAACAAAAGTTAATTGGATTTATTTTATGATATTCAGAGAGCTTAATTAATCACAGCCAACTTGAAGGATAGTTGATTTAAAAATAGTTTTACAGTTTCAGGTATTAAACCTGCTCCGGAATATGTCTGCTAACTCTTGTGCATTTGCAGTTGCTCTAGTAGAGTGATTCTCAGCTGGGGTGCCTCAAGGTCCTGGGGTGCCATGCAGTGCTAGCACTGTTAGGCATGCAAATAAGATTCATAAGATAAACCCAGCAATTTTGAATAGGAATCCATGTTATTAAAAACATCCTGACCTTTTGTGAGTATTCTGAGATCTTTGAAATAGAAGAATCACCCCATTATTTTTCTGTAGTCACAAAACAAGTGAAAACTAAGAGCTGGCATTTTATGAGAGATGCCTTGAGTCTTTTGAGGGCTGCCTCAAGTCTATAATGGTTGAGAACAGCTATAGCTTGTCACTTGGCTGTGTGATAGACCCAAAGTGAGGAAACTGACTGTTTAGGCGAAACATGGAAGGTCCTTCTTATGTAAACCTCCCAACTGACAAAAATAAAGACATTTCAGGGTTATTCTTTCAGGTCACAGTCCATCTTTTTGAAAAGATATTTAACTTGGGAGACAGCTTCTTTCTGTTAGGAATGAAGCTGTTTCTAGCTATCGTATTTTCAAGCAACACTTAAGATTAATATAAACAAAAGATTTTAAAGTCAGCCAAGACAATAAATTTTAAGCATCTAATTTACTGATTTGTTCTTCAGTTTAGGACTCTTCATGGTTCTTCATGACCTCACTAACTTTTGAAGATGCTGTAGATGTGAACTCTTTAAAAAAATCATGGCAGAGTCCAGTTGACCTTTAAGATATTCTTTTCTAAACCCCCTCACAAATTGTATTTGTATTTTCCATGACCACAGAATGCTGGTGATATCTGATTTTACATGTTTGTTTTTCCAAGTGATTTGTGTTTAAGATGTGGTATCCCTTTTCTGATTTAACTGCCAGAGATGGTGCTGTTCTCTAATTTAAATATAGGATGCTGTCATGGAGGATATATATTTTTAAAGGTTAGTTTAGACTTGTCAGTTGTTGAAGGCCCCCACCTGCACATGCACTGTCTCTAGCAGGAGAACCATATCTTCATAACTTAATAGTGTTGGAGAATCTATAGGGCTAGAGAAGGAAGTTACACACAAACCAGTTTAAGTGATCAGAAACTGGTTTAAACCCATAACAGAACAGAAGTTCAGTGCACATAAACCAGTTTCAAAATGACTGAAACTGGTTTAAGATGAATCTGGTTGAATGTAGTATCAGACTTAACTGATTTAGGTTAAACCAGTTTATAAAACTTCTGTCCCAGACCCCTTCCTGGTTTAAGTTAAATCAGAGTCCCCCAGCTGGGGTCTGGGGCCAGGGAGCAGGTTAAACTCACTTTCCTCAAAGTACAGAGCTGCCTTGCCCTGCTGGCTGGCTTAGTGCTGGCTGTGACTGGACTACAAATTCCAGAGGCACCTGGAAGCAGGAAGGGGATGTGATGAGTAATCTTGCAGAGTCCTACTGTTGTGATTATGTCCTGCAAATCTCAGAGATCTCAGGGGCAGCAGGAAGAGGAAGTGAACACACAGCCCAGGCTGGCTTCTTGCCAGCGAGCCATGCTCTAGCACCCCCTGGTTTCTGGCCTGAGCCACTGCAGGCATATGGCTGCATTTCCTGAATCAAAAGCGAGTATCTGTTCATTTGCTTATTGGTTCAATTTTGCATCTTAGACTAATATGCAAAGACTGAATCAATTCAGCCTCAGGCTTTTTGACTGTCTGCGTTTAGCCCAGAAGTTTACATAACTTATGATACCAGCAGTAGGATGCCCTCTAGTTGATAGTGAGTGTAAATATGCAGAAAAAAATGAAGCTAGAAGTTTAATATTGTTATAGATTTTGAAATTTCCTGGGACAGCTGTATGTAGAGTTATTTGGCAGAAGGAAATGTAAAACATAAAAAGATACCTTGTGTTCTTGGATCAATAAATTGATCAGAATCTTACCTTTACCAACTTGTATTTTTTAATAAAAATGGGAATTACCAGGCTAATCTACTCTCAGATACACGAAGAATCAGCCTAAGTTTTTAAGTTAACTACCAGTAGCATGTGCTGACATAGTTAACATATGAATTTCTTGTCTCCATATGAATTTACGGACCTTGTATTCTTTGAAGTAGTTGTTAGTCTAAGAAAAACAAATTATTAGCGTTGAATCAGTGAAAAGGGATGGAATATCTTAAGATCTCTTGGATTTCCTGGCCACTGAATATGTTGCTATAGGTATGGTGTCACCAGTATATGTATAAAGCATGGCTTCGTTATCACAATCTTGTCTTGTTTCATGTGTGACAAAGAAGATGGCTGACTTGTATCTGGGGTTAAACAAATTTCTTTCCCACATTTGTGTCAACTTAGTCCAGACTTCAAAAGCATGCTACTGGATAAGAGTTTGAGATTTGTATTGTTTTAAACTTGACCACTGCACCACGTTTTTTTCACCTGCTATTTTATGTTTTTGGCATTGCTCCTTAAAGCATTGTATTAACCACTTGTGCTGCAGCCATACAAACCAGTGTTTGGTTTCCCTTATTTCTTTGCTTTTTATGTAAGCATCTTTTGGTGGCTGTTCTTCACTGCATGGTATTGCATGTCAGATTATCTTCAACCCAGGTCTTTCAGGCTTGCTTCAAAGTCTATGTAGAAAGTGTATTTATATTTGTGTATGCATGTCCTGGGAGCATACATCTTTATATAAGGCTTTTAAACTGTTACTGTTTTATCCATTGCATGTGTGTGTTACTCTACATATGCCAAGTTACAGATATTGCAGGGCATGCAGTTTGGGTTATTAAATTCACATCAAGTAAGTACCAAGATACTTTGTATTCCTTTTTAGCCAGAGATCTAAACTGTACCTGAACTACAGTAATTGGTTTAATTTCACTTTTTCCCCTCCCATCCAAGTAGCCTTATTTCCATATGTTGTCTAGGCAGAGAGAAATATGTGATTTACTGAACTGGAGAGGCACCATCTGCTTGTGTACATTTGCTCACTCCACAGTTGGACTTTTTATTCCCTTCCTTGCATATGCAGCTATAACATGGTGCATATTTTAGGAGAATCATTCTTCACCACAATGAGAAGACTTTGCAAAGGAATTAATTTATTCTGGGGGACCTTTTTGCATTAGAGCAATGCAGAATGCCATGAAGTCTGAGATGAGAAGGAGCAGTTAGTGGCATCTTGAGACTTTTTTTTTTATTTAATGAAGTCTTCACCAAGGAACTCTTCAAATTATGTGAGGCTTTATGTCTGCTTTATCACAGAGGTTGATAAAGGGTTAATGTATTGGTTAAAAAGAAGTGTGTGTAATTAGTTGATGTTTGCATTATCTATCCCTCTTGAAAAATTAGCTTAAAGTTCCCTTTAGGTCCTGCAGTCTCATTTTTTCCCCCAGTACAGACTAGGGTATGCTATATATTAAACCTGCTAAAAACCAAATGGGCTTTCCTTTGGTATCATGCCTGGTGGTCTTCTTTTTTTATAGAGTATTTAGTTCTGATAAGCTTGTTTAAAAACAAGCCTGGCTAAATTGTTCAATTAAAAACATTCAGCTCAGTCTGTCCCTACTGGGATTGAATGATTTGGCTGGAAGCTCCTAATGTTCTAAGAGCCTACCTGTCTTGTCTTGTATTTGTGGGTTCCTTCCAAACCATGTTTTTAAAAATCAAGTACATTTGGATTTTGGGGAACAATACTGTTTATTGTCACTCTGAGATTAAACAACCTTCACTTTGTATGTTTTATCAATGCCCCCCTGATCTGTATTTGAACAGCCATCCATCCAGACAGATTTTAGAAAGTTTGTATGTATGTATAAGGCAATTGGGACTCATAGTAGAGATGATATCTTTTATTAGACCCACAAGATTTTTGCAAAAAAAAGTCTTTAATTGCAAGCTTTTGGGCACACACCCTCCATCAGGCATTGGAGAAAATATTATAGAAGTTCTCCTGGGTAGAAATGAAAGTTCATATTTCATAGGATTTCACAGAGGAGTCAATAGATGGAAAACTCCTCTGGGCAGTCAGCTGATAGCTATGTGTATGTATGGTATTTAAAGATGGTTCCATCTGTGACAGATCCAAAACTAGATTACTGTGGTAAATCTTTGAATGTTAATGGCAGAACCTCAGTTTTTGATACTTTTAGAATTTAGTTTGGAAAAACTTCCATGGTGTAGAGTAAATATTTTGATTATACCTCTAAGTAAGTTTGTCTAAAAATGCCTTTCCACCAGAACTATAAATGACAAATACAGGGAGTTTTTTCTACTTTGCACAGTACTGCAGAAACTAATTGCTCCATTGTATAGGTATTGTCTTTCACACTGCCTGGACTATATAGTGCTTGTTTCTGAAGAAAAGCAGCCTCTCAGCCATACTATACTATTTTGTTCTGTTACCAGAAACACAACTTCAATGCTGCACATTTGGTATTGAATTAGTAAAATGTTCTTACCTCAATTTCATTTGGAATTCAGTTGTAACTTACTCTGTCTTCTGTATACAAACGAGGCAATTTTTTGAAAAGGCAAATCTGTTCTTTTTGGCTTGGCCAAATGTATCAGAATTAGAATTGTACCACTTTTGAGAGGTGCACTGAAATGGTTCAGAATTGACTTACAGATCCCTGTCTTATGATCTCTCCCTGCTTCTGCCCTGTTTTCCCACTTTTTTGTAACTAAGACTTGCTGTCTATACAGGCTGGAAACGCAATTCATTGACTCCTAGAACCACCATCTTTCCTTGTCCTGGCTGTCGGCATGATATAGATCTGGGAGAACGTGGCATCAATGGCTTATTCCGAAACTTCACATTGGAAACTATAGTGGAAAGATACAGGCAGGCAGCCAGGGCAGCCACAGCTATTATGTGTGATCTCTGCAAACCTCCACCTCAAGAATCCACAAAGAGTTGCATGGACTGCAGTGCAAGCTATTGCAATGAATGCTTCAAAATACATCATCCTTGGGGAACTGTAAAAGCCCAGCATGAATATGTTGGACCAACTACTAACTTCAGGCCTAAGGTAAGTGGTGTTTTAAGCTAACGTACCATACGGACAAATCCTGCAGATATGTTACTTACCAGATGCATCTCTTGCCCCACTCTAATATACTACAGAATATATCTGGCTCAGTGCTTTTTTATGACTGATAACCATTTCATTTGATCTTCTAGACTTTATTACTAACATGTACTGAAGAAATCATCAGCCACATATTAAAGTTATTAGCCTGATGTTAATGTGGTGGGTGTTGACAAGTGTAGGAGCACACGGGAATGGTTAGAGGCCTGTGTGTGTGTAGATTGTCCTTAGAATGGTCTTAATTCCTGATTTCAGTGGCTTTCTTATAAGTAGCAGAATAATTAGAGTTCTGCAATGAAATTTCCATTTGGATTCCTTTCGATATCCAAATAAGCTGAGGGATAGAGGTGCACCGATACATTGGTCCATTATCAGATCAGCACCAATATAAAGAAAATGGATTTTATTGGAAATCAGCCTGATGTGGCTGATAATTTGGCTGATAAATGCCTCTGCATGCGTTCAGCCACAGTGCAGCACTTAGTCAGTCAGGAGCATAGCCCGGCAGCTTGAAGAGCTCCATCCAGTTAGTAAGTCTGTTGTGGTTGAAGAGGAGGGGGGAGGGAAGGGACATGGGGGGCAGATCAAAGCTCCTGTGGTGAGGGATGGAGTGGGGCTGGGGCTGAGGCTGGTGCAGGCGCTGCCCAGTTGGGGCAGGGCAGCTTGCTGGATGGAGCTGTGGCTCGTCTCGGGGGAGGGTACAGCTACCACCACTGTGCGCACCCTGGGAGGGCATGGGGGGCATGTGCCCCCAGATCTGCGCAGGGCGGGATAGGCTGCAGCTGTGGGCTGGCATTGGGGCTGCTCTGGGCTCGTCCCAGCGCGTGGGGGGGAAGGGGGGTTGGGCCAGGACTGTGCTCGGGACATTCGGTGACACTGGGAGGGGAGGCTATGGCAAATTTTGGGGAGGCTGCAGCCCGCCTCTGTAGTCCCCTCCTAGCACTGCCGCTGCCCACCCCGAGTGCAGCTTGGCCCAGTCCCTGCTGGGAAGAGACCTGTGCAGCTCTGGCCCCAGCCTGCGCCTACAGTCTGCTCCGCCTCACGCAGATCCAGGGATTCCCCACCCCACCATGCC
>NW_017729024.1:29629008-29633177 GCF_001723915.1 Gavialis gangeticus | reverse complement strand
TGCAGTTGCTCGGGACATTCGGTGACACTGGGAGGGGAGGCTATGGCAAATTTTGGGGAGGCTGCAGCCCGCCTCTGTAGTCCCCTCCTAGCACTGCCGCTGCCCACCCCGAGTGCAGCTTGGCCCAGTCCCTGCTGGGAAGAGACCTGTGCAGCTCTGGCCCCAGCCTGCGCCTACAGTCTGCTCCGCCTCACGCAGATCCAGGGATTCCCCACCCCACCATGCCCTCCCAGGGCGTGCACAGCGGTGGGAGCCGCACCCCCCGGATGAGCTGCGGCTCCATCCCACCCCTGCCCCAGCCCCACTCCTCCCACGCTGCGGGAGCCTTGATATGCACCCCCCATGCCCCTTCCCTCCCCCTCCCCTTCCACCACAACAAACTTACATGCTACATATAGCTGTTCAAGCTGCAGGCCTGCATGTCAGAAATCGGACTGGTATCGGCTGATATGCCTCCTTAAAAATCGGCTATTGGTATCGGCCCCAAAATCTCTATCGGTGCACCTCTACTCGGGAATATGGGATTTCTTCCCTTCCCCTTTTGGCAAGCTTAGGACTAAAGAAGTTGAGTTTTATGCTTTTTTTCCCCGCAGTCATAATTCTTGTCTAGCTATTGTAGAAGAATGGAGCTTTCATAAGAAGTTCTGGACTTCATGCTGTTGGTTGTTGCTGCTTCATGCTTCACTAGGGAATAGTAGCAAAGGGAAAGGCACAATGGTTTACTCAGTGTATAAATAGCACATGGTAATCCCATGATGAATGTAACTGGTATAAATGGCTATATTTAAAGATTGCTTAGACCTGTGTGAATTCAAAATTTTTGCATCCATGGAACTCTACTCTTAGTGTGCCACTGTCTCATGGATACTACTGTAAGATAATACTTTGCTTTTAAGACCAGTTTTGCCTTGCATTGAGTTCTGTATAGACCAAATTACGTGTTTCAATTGAGTAAAATGTTCACACTGCACGTAGCTGACTTTTAAAGAACTAAACTGTTCACTGGTTCTGGAAATACTTAACCACATACTTTTAAACAGGTAGATTTGCTCATATGTGAAGCTTTTACTAACAGCATAGCATTTTCTGGTAGCAGTTGTTCTTACATGTACATTTAAACTTAAACATAACTGTAAGATTAAAATCTAGTCATGCTCTTTATGGAGAGTGCCAGGTTCTAGAAAATCAAAGCTGACCATGTGGGGCTGCTTTTTATTTCATACAAATTTTTAGTCTAACTTGATAAAATTGGTAAGTTCTGTAAGACAGTACCTTTATCTAGATTGTTGTAGTTACTTTTACTTTGTAGGTTTTCTAATCTTTCTCCTGTAAGCAAGTGAACTGAAAGTAAGTTCAGATAGATGTGATTTAATCCTGTTTAGTATTGAAATATTAATTTTATATGAAGATTGTATTAAATTACTCTTCTCTAAGCTTAATTTTCATTCATGGTATTCATGCAGCCAGGCAAAATAGAACCATACAATATTAACTTTAGTTGCATAGCTTTGTAAAACTGGTATCTGGTTTTCACTTTTCTAGCCATACATTGTTTAATTTTGTATGTATTGTGAAGATGGGAACACTGAATGTATAGGCTCCAGCTCATTCAAAGCAAGAGGATCTAGGGAGGCACAGGAGCTTAATTTTCCTGGACTTGGTAGTCTGATTTATATAATGAACAGATCATAGTTAAATTTCTCTTTTAATACAAAGTATTGCATCAAGTCATTGTCATTTAATTATTCCATTTACTAGCATTTTAATTGCATAAAAATAACATGTAAACATCTATGCTTTTTTTGTGTGTGGGGGGGTGGGCCTACTTTATCAGACCTACTGGCTTATGGCTACACGTTTTAAGGTCACTAGAAACCTTTAAATTATTTTTAGAATTAGACTTAAAATTTAGAAATATGTCATTTATTAAGATTTTTAAGATGTAATATCTATAGGAAATTCACCTTGTAGGCAGATACAGGAGGAGAGAATTCTGGTTCTCTTGATGCTAATACAGACATGGTTTATTAATAGATCGACATTTTAGAATGTCAATCTGTGGCTTGAGTGTTTCAATTTATACACTTTCCTATGAGGACAAAATGAGGAATAGTAAACTATAGTCAAGCCTATATGTTGACCCCTTAAGGGATATGCTATGACTACTGCACAAGATTAGATTAGGGTTTTGATAACATGCCTTTTTGTTAGGAGATGATTTGAATGCATGGAGTGTTATTATTCTCGTAAACAATGTTCCAAGTCATTCATTTGATTAATTTAAAACCAGACTGAATAATGCTGAGCAATGTGTGTGATAGGGATGGGAGAGACGCATACTGTATTATTGTTCCTTGAATAATGACACAGAAGAACAAGATAATCTGGTAGGTCTTCTCCATCTCTTGTTTTTTGAGAGCTATAACTTTCATTTACCAAATGTGGAATAACATGACACAATTATATTTTAAGCTGTATTACAATAGTCAAACAGTTCTGTGAGAAAACAACGTATTCTTGCAACTTGCATACCTGAGTGGGCAAAAAAGTGGCAGAGCAGCCTCAGTGTTAAGCGCTAAGTAATGTATATAGACACTGCTTGGCTCTGAACTAGCTGTTACAACTTGGGAAAGGTGACCTTGGAGTTGTTATATGTAGTTCTCTAAAAACATTGGCTCAGTATGCAGTGGTGACCAAAAAAGCCTGGTAAAATGTTGGGCATTCAACAATCCAGTAAAGTGTTGGGCATCATTAAGAAGACAATTAAAAACTAAACAGAAAAAATTATCGGTTTCATCACTTTACTATGTAAATCCATGGTACGTGCACATCTTGAATGCTGTGTGCATTTCTTCACATCCAAAAAAGAAGAATGCAGTAGAACTAAAAATGTACAGAGAGGGCCAACAAAAATGATCAGGAATATGGAGAGGCTGCTGTATCAGGAGAGACTAGGAGGGGTAGGACTTCTTGTTTGGAACAAAAAAGGCTGATCAGGGACAAGATAAAGGTCTGTAAAATCATGACAGGTGTGGATTAAGTGAATAGGAAACTTTCAATCTCTGACTCCCAGAATACAACAATGAGAGGACACCCACTGAAATGATCAGGAGGCAGGTTGAAAACAAACGAGATTAAATTCCACTGCATATTTGAGCCATTGTTTTTACAGAGCTACATATAACAGCTCCAAGGTCATTTTTCCTGTTGCTCAGAGGCACTTGGGGATTGGGAGGGTTCCCAGTCAGCCTGCTGTCACTCTTGGTGTTCAGGCTGCTTTGGTCAATGTGCTTTCAGAGGCAGTTGCCTGCAACCAGCTTCTTAGAGCTTGCGTGGCACGAAAAAAGAACAGCTTGAATTTGTGTCAGTGGTGAAAGCTCAGATAGGTTTATTGTCATCTAGGATAGTACACTAGTAGGTTTGTATAGCAATCTGCCCGGCTCAGCGAAATGCCCACACCGTGGTAAGTGATGCATTACGTGCACAGATGCCCCTTAAGTCACTACGAAAGGGTGAGTCTCACATCCCTGTATTTATAGCCTAGATGCCCTCACTCCATGCCAGTTCTTATCTCTGGCTCTTTTTGCTTTTGGTCAAGTCCAGACACTTGCAGCTTATTCCTTGCCAACTGCAGCTCCCCCCTCCCAAATTCAGACATTTAGAGCTCACTCCTTTCTGAGTTTGGGCTTTTCTAGTTCACTCCCTACTGAATTTGAGTATATTTAACTTACCCCTGCTGAGTGCAGCTTGTCCTGTGTTATCTCTCCCTCCCTAGTGAGTTCTAACTTTTTACTCCCCAGCTTGTTCAGCTATAGTTTCTTACGTTTTTGCTCACTGCGTCTTTTATCAAGTCATCCAGCAGTCAGTAAATCCTTTTACTCCCAAGGTCTTTTGCAGTGTCTTAGCATTACTGCAGCCTAGCATAACTGAAACTCCTACATTTCCCAAGTCGTAACAGCTAATTCATTGCCCAGTGTTGCATATGTGCATAGTTAATTTGCAGATACTTTCATCACAGGAGGTTGTAGAGGCAGATAGTATAACCATGTATTAGACATATTCATGGAGGACAGCTCTATTAATAGCTACCAAAGAGAACAGACAGGGATATCCTGTGATATCCCCAAACCAATAATGACTGACAACAGGGAGGGTATGACCAGGATATT
>NW_017729024.1:29619865-29624008 GCF_001723915.1 Gavialis gangeticus | reverse complement strand
CTAATTCATTGCCCAGTGTTGCATATGTGCATAGTTAATTTGCAGATACTTTCATCACAGGAGGTTGTAGAGGCAGATAGTATAACCATGTATTAGACATATTCATGGAGGACAGCTCTATTAATAGCTACCAAAGAGAACAGACAGGGATATCCTGTGATATCCCCAAACCAATAATGACTGACAACAGGGAGGGTATGACCAGGGATTGATTACATGAAAAATTTTCCCTCTAAAGCAGTGGTGCTCAGACTTTCAGTCCTGTGGGTCAGATGAGTGGTGCAGAGATGGTTTGCAGGCCAGATCCCTCTTGGGGTTGGCACACCTGAATCTGGCCCTGCGCCATCTTGGGCTGCCCCTTTCTCTCTAGTATAGCACACTAGGCTCCCTATCTCTGGAAATTTGGCCACAGGAGAGCGACAATTAATGTTGCCACTATTCCCCTGCTGCCAGATTTTTAGACCTGTAGAAATTACATGCCTTTACAGGCTGGGGACTGAGCACGCCTGCTGTAAAGCATCTACTGCTTCTGCTGTCAGAGACAGAAGACTCAGGTAGACAGACCATTGGTCTAACCCAGTATGGCACTTTTCTTTTTTTAAACCGTAACATAACAAGCTTAATCAATGTGTAGTGCAACCTGAGTAGATATTTCATTATAGTTTCACGTTTACCTAACACAATAGAATTTTTCCTTTTCTTTTTTGTTTTTTTCAGCTATGGTTATTTTTAAACTGATGTTTACAATGTCTGGCTGTATTTATTCTGTGATGTGTTACAAATTGGCAATTTGCTTCTAAAATTTGCATCTTTCCTACATTACATTGTATTCTGCTTTTGGAAACCTCTAAGCTATTTTAGGGAATTAGGTGAGGCACTGGTGACTAAGACTGGAGTCAGTAGTCCTAGGAGTGTTGTTTTAAGTGTAATAGGACTATTTCTGTCCTTGGCATGGATGACATATGTTAAACAGTTCTATTACACTAAAGCAGTGGTATTCAATCTTTTTGCCTGGTGGGCTGGATCTGGCCAGTGGTCCGAATCTGGCACCCGGGGCTGGCGTGGCAGAGCTCCACCCAGCCATATGGAGGAGGGTGGGGGCAATTGTGTGGAGGAAGGGGGTTAGGGACATGGCTGGGGAGAGGGGACATGGCCAGGCCCCAATCTGGCCCTGTGCCGGTTGTTAACATTTCATTCTTCTGAAACACCTGTATTTTAATTTGCTCTTTGCAGATTTTGATGTGCCCAGAACATGAAATGGAGAGGGTGAACATGTATTGTGAAATCTGCAGACGGCCTGTTTGTCATCTTTGTAAACTGGGTGGGTCTCATGCAAACCATAAAGTAACGACCATGAGCAGTGCCTACAAAACTCTCAAGGTGAGACTGTTAACCCTTCACTTTGCCTGAGGAAAGGAAAAATTCATAACATCTGTGTGTATAAATTGGTGATTTTCAGTGAAGGTGCTGCCAGATCTTTTGATGGGGTGCTTCACAATATTAGCATTGTTAGGTATTAAACACCTACATGTGATTCATAAGATAAACCTAGAGTTTTCAAATAGGAATCCATAGTGCCAAAAACTTTCTGACCTGTTGTGGTCTTTTTGACTTCTTTGCAACAGAAAAATTGCTCTGTTACTTTTTTGTAGTCAAGAAAGCTAAGAGCTGGTATTTTCCCAGGGGTGATTTGAGTTTAACATGAAGTTGTCTTGAGCTGAAAAAGATTGAGAACCACTGGTTGTAAGGTGTTGTGTTCTTGGAATGGGCTTACTTGTAGAAAATCAGACAATATAATTGGAAGATATTTTTGTAAACATCTTGGTCTAAAGGCTGTCGCAAAGTGGCACATCTTGTAATTGGTTCACTCATGTTTACCTGAAATTATACACCACGTGTTCTGACAGATTTTAAAATTTCATAGAACGAACTCATCTTAGAATCATAGAGAAATGGACTAGATGGCCAACTCCAGTCCCTTCCCCTCCCTGTCCTTCTGCTTAAGGCAGGATCATCCCTATCTAAAACTTGTCAGACAAATATTTGTCTCATCTGTATTCTGATGATGGAAGTTGTACACCCTCTCAAAGCTATCTGTTCCAGTACTTAATCACTCTCCGAGTTGGAAAGTTTGTCCTAATAGTTACCACAATCATCTTTTGTTGCAGTTTCAGCCCATTCTTTGGATGCAGAACAGTTGATCACCAGATCATCATCTTTATAACAACCCTTTTTGTATTAGAAAACTTATCAAAACTCCTCTCCCCATTGCATCTCTTCTCTAGACCAAATAATCCGAATTCTTCCAGTCTTTCCTTATGTTTTTTTAGTTCTCTAATTATTTGTTTACAGCACTCCTGTTTAATTAATCCAAATATGCTCTTAGCTTTTTTCCTTCTTTTTTCTTTTTTTAAGGTAATGTTACACTGTCTTGTTCAGTTTGGTCCCTTTTATTTTTGTACAGTGCACACAGCTTGGCTAGTCCTTTCCTATTTTATACTTGTGCATTTAATTTTTCTGCCCTGAACACAGTACTTGTCATTATTACATTGCATTTCATTTGCTTTTTGTTTCAAAAAAATTTTAAGTCCTAATACTGTCCACCAAATGTTTGTTACCTGACCCACCTTGGGGTCCTTGGAAATTTATTTAAGTATAACTTAAATTCCATTTTCCCAAGTTAGTATAAAGATATTGAATAGTACTGGACCCAGACCTTACTTTGTGGGACCATCTTCCCTCATGCCTCTGTCTAGTAGGACATCAAGTCATTCCATGACTACTGTTTGAATACAATTATCCAACCAGTCTGTTTTATAGTAGTTTCTAGACCAGTACTTGGCCCTTTCTCAGTCTTCCAGGACCTCTTCCAGTACCACGAGTCTTCAAATATCTTCGCCAATGGTCCCACAAAGCCTCTAGCGAACTCCCTCAGCACTCATGGGTGTAGTCCATCTAGTTCTGATGACTTAGAGTAGCTGAATGTCTTCAAGTGCTCCCTCACCAGTTCAAAACTGACCATTGGTTGCCCCATGCCCTTGCCCCGTGCTCCTGCCTTAGGAGCCACGTGACACCATCTTCCTGCCGCTGCTGGACTGTGTGGTGTCCCCTCCCCGCCTGGCAGCAGGCACGTGGTGTTGCATGGCTCCTGAGGCAGTGGCAGCAGGGCAAAGAGCCCTCAGCCCGCAGCGGGCAGCCCATCTCCACCCTGCACACAAATCTGGGGGGCATGCGTCTCCCCTGCCTCCCCCGGGGTGTGCACAGTAGCGAAAGCTGCCCAGGCTTTGATCATCCAACAACCTGCCCCTGGGCCCCATTCGCCCCTGCCCCACTCCCTGCCTCACTGCAGGGGCCTTGATTTGTCTCCCCCCATCCCCAATGCCCCTTCTCTCTCCCCCTACTCCTTCCCGTCCACAGACTTACCTGCTGGGAGGTGTGCGTGTGCATGTACTCAGCTCCCTCAAATAACATTTTCTCCCTCTGCCTATGGCTAGATCTGGCCTTGCTGTCTGATTCTCTTCATTAGGTGAAATGCATGTCACTTGTTGTCTGCCATTCCCAGGAGCATCTGAGCTGAATCTTGTGGGACCAAATCTTAGGAAACCCTGGGTTTCTGCATTTTCAGAGATGTGCCCTGAGTTGGATTCCCCAGGCGTGCAGCTCTGCAAATGGAGAAACCTGGGGTTCCCCCCTTTTGTAGAGGTGCACACCTGGAAAAACCAACTTGGGATGCACCTCTGCAAATGAGAGACCCTGTACATGTGCTTCTGGGGATTCAAGGACCCAAATTGTGCATGCCCAGGAAATGGGAATTCTTGGTGCGTGCATAGTTGGGCCCTGAAGCCTCCAGCACGCCTGCCCAGGTTGTCTTAAAAGCGTAGGAAACTCTAGCCTGCCCACCTTAAAGAAAACTGATGTCTGTGAATAGATGCAGCACAAAGCCCGCCCTGTGCAGATCCGGGGGCACATGCCCACTCCCATGCCCTCCTGGACTGGTGGAGCGCAGTGGCGGAAGCCCCCCTACCCGAGTCCTGCACCCCCCTGTCCCAGATGGGCAGCTTGTCCAGGCCCAATCCCTTCCTTGTTGTGGGGAAGTTTATCTGCCCCCTCCTTCCCACACACCCCCCTTCCCTCCCCCTTCCA
>NW_017729024.1:29587956-29619791 GCF_001723915.1 Gavialis gangeticus | reverse complement strand
CCCCCCTCCACCCACCACAACAGACTTACTAGCTGGAGGCATCTGTGTCCAGCATGGTGAAGACTGCTGCCTGTTTAGTTTATGGCTGAATCTCTGAATCAGCGCTGAACCTTCAGATCCGAATTGGCTGAATTGAATTGGGACAGTGATTCGAATCACCGAATTGAATCACTGTCCCTCTGAATCAGCCGAATCCAAATCTGAAGCAAATACTTGCTGCTTTGCACAGGCCTACTGTGCATGTTCCTGTAACTTGCTGCTTTTTGTAATCTAGAGCTATTTAGTGCCTGCAGATATGTAAAGTGACCTCTAGATGTCTGACAGTTGCTGCATGTAAACAGTATAAGACAATGTAGATAGAATTTTGTTTCTGATAATTTTTTATTATATTTCAACAGGAGAAGCTTTCAAAGGATATTGATTACCTCATTAGTAAGGAGAGCCAGGTAAAAGGTCAGATTTCTGAACTGAGTCTCTTGATGAAAGAAACACAGGTAAGGATAACTCAATGAGTGGGTTTTTTGCTAGGTATCGTAATGGGGGCTCTTAATATTGGAGTACAGTCATGATTTACTTGTTTACTTTATGGAAATGTGCTGAAACTGAGTTCTGTGATTTTTTGGGAGGAGGGGATCTATCAGAACTTTTTATTTTGTGCATTGTATTTGAGGATGATATGAGTTAAACCTCCTTTGACAAAGGTACCTGTCAGAGCTAACTTTAATGGTGGGCAACATGGGAGACTGCCCAGGGTGCTGTGATCAGGGGGGTGTCATACACACATGCTGCCCAGTTCCTGGGCCCGTTGGATGGAGCCACTATGCGGCAGGGTATCAGTGGTGGTGACTTGGGGAAAGGAGAGGGAGAGGCATTGGGGTAGGGCAGAGGATGGCACCAAAGTACAAATTTGCCTAGGACACCGTTTCCTCTAAGGTCAGCTCTGGTACCAGTCAGGTGTCTGATAATGTCCTCTTGGACTTCTTCAGGGCAGGGGATGTCTTCAGTGTACAATAAGGACCCAGTCCAGATCAGAAGCGTTAAATGCTACTATAACATATTTTAAGAGGAAAAAATCTAAGACACAGACAGAAGTGCAGCTCCCTGTTGTAACTCATGGCACTTTACAGGAAATGCTCTGAGTTTCAATGATCCTCTGGACCCAACAGAAGTGTGCTTTTGAGTGCTGGGTGTTAGGGAATCCAGCTGTTGTTTAGAGCTGTTGCGAGACTGCAGCTGGTCTCCCCAGAGCCATGCACCTCTTCCCTGCCAGCCCTGTCTTAGGGGTTCCCCAGGTGGCGCTGGAGGATGGGGCGGGTGGATTGGAGCTTCTCCACCTCAGATGGCTTCAGTACTCCCTCCTGAGCTGGCTGAAAAAACATGAGACTGAACTCCCTCCGCTCACTTCCCCCCTCTCATTTTGAAAACAGTCCCCGGGGTGGGAAGCAGCCCAGACAAAAATTACTGAGGGCTCTCCATTTTGGAGTGTCTTCATCTGAACCCTTGTGCAATGAGGGTTCAGATTTACATGGGATTGGGCCCTTTTTAAAGCACTCTGCAGCCATTCACTTCTACAGCCATGACCAAACAGAGCACTTTCAGGGGCTAGATCAGGTGAAAATTGTCACATCTGCATGCACCTCTAGTCATTGTCCCCTGCATATTGGGAACCTGATTTGAAAAAAGGACATATTTAAGATCAAATAGGAAAAAAATGTACAGTAGTGCTAAGAAGAAAAATTCACATATAAGACTAGAAGCTAAACAGAATGGATGAGAAAGGAAGGCTGCCTCAGGTTGTAGGAATGTCAGATGCTCTTTGATTATGTAGTCTCTAGTTTCCATCTGATTATACAGTGAGAGTGTGGCAAGAATGAAAGCCATAAATCGAAGGAAATAAAGGAATTTCCTACTTGAGAAATTAAAGCTAGTATCTTTGTTGGGGAAACAGTATAAACTTAAAGAACAGAGGACATGTGGAAATTTTTAAATCCGTATTTTTCTGCCCCACAGTGGAAATAATTCTTTTGAATAATAAACCTGACACAAATGTTAATTACCACAGTAGGAAACTTTTTACTTGAAATATCCAAGTGCTGGAAAAGACTACGAAGTTGAGCTGTTGAGCTTTTATCACATAAATTAAAATGCCTAGTGGGAATGATATAGGGAGAGTTATGCTCTATATATTTCTGGGATGATTAGAGAAGTATCTTCTTGTTTTAATTTTTGACTATATTACCATTTTGAAGGGCTAATGACTATTTATGAACTTGTGCACAAAACTCCTTTCTCTTTTAATTAAGTGATTAAAAAATGGTCTAGTTGCCCATCAAAAATAACTGCATTGTTAGAATTTTTAACTGCTGTTTTGAAAATACTTCCCATAAGATTCCACAGCACTGTAGAATGAGTAAATCTTGGGGTTTTTTAATGTACTTTATTTCTTATAATAGTGCAATGGGGAGAGAGCTAAAGAAGAAGCATCTCATAATTTTGACAAGTTGTTTGATGTTTTGCAAGAGAGGAGATCATCTGCTCTCAGGGCAATTGATGCTTCTAAGAATTTAAGACTGGAGAAACTGCAGACTCAAATGGAGGAATATCAGGGACTTCTGGAAAATAATGGCCTTGTAGGATATGCTCAAGAAGTGCTTAAAGAAACAGACCAATCTTGCTTTGTTCAAACAGCAAAACAGCTTCATGTCAGGTATTTACATTTTAAAATGCACTTAAATTTTAGATGCACTTTAAAATAGTTGTCATGGCATGTGTTTTCAAATATTGTTAGGATGTTTGAAAAAATACTGGATGTAACTGATGCTTATTTTGCAGAGGCTAATGAGTCCAGGTTTATGGTGTGGGTAACTTACATTAAGTTGTAATGTAGAAAACACACAGAGGTGAACCTTTCTCTTGATTTAAATAATGGGAAATTCATCCATCAGAAAATGGTTAAGTCAAAAGGTATTTTGCCATATTAAGGGACTATTGCAAAGTTGTTGGGGCTAGATTAGATTATGCTATTACTAATTATTCACATATGTTTTGTTTCCTAAACTATTTTTATGGATGCTTATCTACAGACACCTCCTCTTGTCAGATTTATTGGGCTATTTTGGATTTATCATGTTGTAAAATGGATGACATTTGGGGCCAGAATTTTCATCTGGCTGTTGTTATTATACTGTGGTATTAAATAAACATTAGTATTTATTTATCTCTGTCGTTTTTTAGAATACAGAAAGCTACTGAATCTCTGAAGAGTTTCAGACCAGCAGCTCAAGCTTCTTTTGAAGACTTTGTGCTTGATACAACCAAGCAAGAGGAGACTCTTGGAGACTTGTCTTTTTACTCCAGTGGTAAGTTGCAGAAGTGATGGTACTCTTGCTTACTCTTTCTTGATCTGGGGATCAGTAATTAATGCTAACACTGGAAGGAGCCTATGTATTAGGAAAGGTTAACGGTCCACAGCCTTGGAGAATTCATTGTCTCCCCTTTGCTTCTCTCTGACCCTTGCAAAGCTATTTCCCTGCAAGAAGTGATAGAAAAGCTCTTTGTGGTGAGAGATGGCTCTGCTGTTCTCTCTAACAAAACATTCTAAAATTTCAGTCTTACTTTTGCAGTTTATAAAGGCAGCAAGAACATTTAGTACTGCTTCTGAAAGAATACTATGATGGAAGAGAGTTTTGATCATAATATGATACTGTTCAATAAGGGAGTGCAGGGGGAAGACCACTAAATATAGTATACATGTTAATATTGCAGGCTTAAGTTTTGGTAAATAAGCAGTAGAAACCTAAGGTAAACTAGCACTGAGAATTATTTTGAATAACCACAACAGACATTTGCTTTTAGAATTAAAACGCCGTAAAAGCTTGCTTAAATAGCTGTTTGCTAATAAGTTAGTATTAGGACAGTTTTTTATTGTTTGGAAGTGTTTCATAGGATTTTGGTCATATCTGGTCTAACTAGCAAGTTTTGATCCCTCAAGTGACAGGTAAGGGGCATATTGTGGTTTTTAAAATGTACTGTAGATACTTGACACTGAACTTAAAAAATAAGTACAGAAAACAGGAGGAACATTAGTAGAACATGGATTTGCAATGCCCACCCCAGAAAAACTCTTCGTTGCATTCATTGTAAATCATATGTCATATAGCCTTTGACCAATATATAAAACTTCTATTCCAGGTCTAGATGTACCAGAAATCAATGAGGAGCAGAGCAGAATGTATAATAAAGCTTTGATCAGTTGGGAGCAGCCAGGGAAGGCAGAGTTAGCTGATACCTATATCCTTGAATATCGTAAGCTTAATAGAGAAGAGGAGAATGCAATGTGGCAGGAGACTGAAGTCTGCAACAAAAGTAAAGTAATCTCCGACCTTGATAACAACAGCAGCTATGCCTTTAGAGTCCGAGGCTATAAAGGGTCTATCTGTAGCCCATGGAGTAGGGAAGTTATCTTGCACACACCTCCAGCTTCAGGTATAGTATGCTTTTTGCCTTGTCCATAAACAATTGTATCAATACACAGCACCTACAATTTCTTTCTAATGCAGCCATTTTCAATACATACTTAATTTTGTTACCGTCCTATGTGTGTACGTTCGTTGAAAGTATTATGTTCATGAAATAATTAAAGTTGCAAATAATTGTAAACATCCAATAGTAAGCAATCTACTGTTTCTTAAATTGTAATCCAGTAGTTTGTGTTTAAAAAAAAAAATTCCAAGATGTGCTGGCACAAGGAATAGGTTAAGTACCAGAAATGTGGTCAAATATTGTGCTAATATAAATGTTTGGTTTTTGGGTGGGTTTTTTTTAGTCTATAGTTTTCTCTTTGATGACAAGTGTGGCTACAACCAAGAACGTCTTGTGCTGAATGCAAAGAGAAACTCTGTGGAAAGTCGGGCTGGATTTCCTCTGCTGCTAGGAGCTGAACGTATCCAAGTGGGGTGTTACATGACTCTCGACTACATCATTGGAGACACAGGAATCACAAAAGGGAAGCACTTCTGGGCTTTTCATGTGGAATCCTATTCATACCTGGTGAAAGTGGGAGTTGCATCTAGTGCTAAAATACAAGAGTGGTTCCATAATCCCCGTGATGTAACCAGCCCAAGGTAAATGGTAGACTGTTGTCTAAGATGAGATAAGAAAACTAGGTGAGGCTTTTTGTTTTTTTTTTTTTCAGCCAGTAAATTAAAGTAATTTTTTTCCTCAGTAAATTTTTAATTAGTAGAACTAAGATGTGACCTTATTTCACAGTGCTTCTAATGTTTCCTTTCTCTTCCCTCATCGTTCCACAAGCTATGTACCTCTGTGTTTTCAGTCAGCCTGTGTTTTATAACCAAATGATAGAGGCTAAATTACCAGTTGGCGACACAGTTTGGTCCCTCACCAACATTAGGAATATTTGCAGAGTAGAGCTCACATGCCATTCTTTTTGGGTATGTATTGCTCTGCGGAAGAATACCATAGGTCAAATGCATAGGGGAGTCTGGAAAGTAATTCAGTTGCTATAACTTACACTTTCTGTCCTCACTCTTTTGTTTGGGTTCTCGTAAACTTTAATGTTAAGCCATTAATGCATTTCCTGGGAAGCTGAGTCAGAACTGGTATAGTGGGCCTGCAAGTGAGGCAAGTGACAAAGACCATTTTATTTAAGTGTAAGCTCCAATAATACATCCTCTACTGGAAGTTCACCATTCTTAAATCATTGTAGATGTTCAAAACTTGAACCGATAAATGGCTGTAAGTGGAGTTGTGATATTTGCTTATACATATGCCTGTTGGGTTTATTATTTGGAAGATAATCCAGAGATCACTTGGGAAGGGATGTCACTGTGGGTGCAGGTTTGTGAAAAGAATGATGTGGTCTTTTCTGGAGGTGCACAGATATATTGGTCCACGTAGTATCGGCACCGATAAAAAGGAAAATTTACCTTATCAGCAATCACCTTTTTTGGCTGGTGATAATGTCACCAATAAATGCCACTTGCATGTGCTCAGCTGCAGCATGCATGTGGGCAGGAATGCAGCCCAGTAGTTTGGAGACCAGTGTTCAGCTGGTAAGTCTGTGGGGGCATGAGGAGGGGGCAGATTGAGTCTCCCACAGTGAGGGAGGGAGAGGGGGCTGGGGTAGGGGCAGGGGCAGGTGCTGCCCAGCCACAGCAGAGTGCAGGATGGAGCTGTGGGCAGCTTGCCTGGGTGTGCAGGGAGGCAGGGAGGAGGGGTGGCTCTTGCTGCTGCGCACGCCTCCGGTGGAGTCATGGCAAGCATGTGCCCTCTGGATTTGTGCACAAGATGAGGGTGGACTGTGTGCTATCGGCTTGGGGCTGAGGGCTGCACCAGCTTCTTTCCAGCAGAGTGGCTGGGCTGGGGCTGCGCTCAGGGCAGGGAGGGCAGCAGCAACATTGGGAGGGGACTATGGGACGGCTACCACAGCTTTTGGGGTGGCTATAGCCCACCCCATAGCCCCCCTTCCCAGTGTCACTGCCACCACCTGCCCTGAGCGCAGCCCCAGCCCAGCCCCACTTCCAGTAAGAGGCTGGTACAGCTCCTGGCCCCAGCCCCCAGGGGGCAGCCCACCTTCACCCCGCGCACAAATCCAGGGGTCACATGCCCCCCATACCTCACCCCGGGGTGTGTGCAGCAGTGGGAGCCACTCTCCTCCCCCCGGTACCCCTGGACGAGCCGCCTGTGGCTCCATCCCGTGCCCCACCCTGCCCTGGCTAGGCAGTGCCTGCCCCTGCCCCAGCCCCACTCCCTCCCTCACTGTGGGGACCTTGATCTGCACCTCCATACCCTTTCCCCCCACAGATTTACCAGCCAGATGCTGTTCTCCAGGCTGCATATTGGCAATTGGATCAGTATTGGCCGATATGGCTGGTTGGCTGTTGGTATCAGCCCAAAAAATCTTTATCGGTGCACCCCTACTATTTTCATCACCTCTTGATATACGTTCTGCTTTTTCTGCACAAGGAAGCACCGTGGCAGTAAAAAAAACTTAATTTCCTATAGAGCCATATTGTAAACTTCCCTCCTCTTGTCAATACTCTGGTCCCTTGCTATCAAAGGGAAAACCTAAACTAATACCAAGTTATGAGATAATGGTTAGGAAAAAACAGTTATTGTGGTGCACATGTGTATTTTTAGTTATTCCTGTTGCCTTGCTATGTGCTGTTGAGTTAATGGTATTCTGCCTACTCATAGGTAATCAAGCAGTTGATAAATGAGTAGGTATGTCCCTCCCTTTGCCAGGCGTCTTCTCTGTAGTTTAACAGAAAGTCTTGATCTGGTTAGTATTAATTACCCTTGGGTCAAGCTGACAAACTGTTCTTCATGTTATCTTAGACATGAGGCTGAAAAAAGAGGAGGACAATTAAAATAGGCATTATTCCACTTATTTTTATATCCATTTTATGTATGCTGGAAGGATGGGGTGGTTTAAAATATAGGCTTGAGCACAGTGGTTAAATGTTAAGCTGCAGGCATAATTTTGCAGGCCCTTTACTGATCTGCTTCTAGCATTGATGCAGTTGGTCTCATTAGGCTGAGGAGGTTGTGCCAGAACTTGTTACTCAGTACTGCTACATCTATCTAGACTGACTTTGTTGTTGTTGTTTTAAAGGCATAGTGCTGATTAGCACAACATCTAGCATCTCTTAATCATTAGTGACTTTGGCTTTGTAAGAACTCTGTTGGGGATAGAACGACTTGACCGATGTTACAGATAAAGAAACAAACGTCTTATGACCCCTGCCACCCCCAGTGCTCCTTCCTGCCCATGGTAGGGGGTTGGACTAGATGATCTGTCTAGGTCCCTTCTGACTCATTGATTCTATGATTCTGTCAATATTGTGATTTTGTCCATGGTCTGTTTTAGAGCAGGAGACTGAATGCAGATGTCCTGTGTCCTAGACACAGCAACACCTGGAACTCCTTACAGGTAGATTAAAGCTAACAAGGATATTCCCACCAGTGCTAGTAACACCTCAATTCAGGGAACACCTACACAGCATGTCAGTTAGGATCTATTTTATCTAGCATAGATAAGGAAGGCAAAGATAAGCCAAGAGCAGGGGTTTCAGCACAAGCCAGCAATTGGGATTTGTGGCATGACTCATGCTGGAGCCTGTTCTGGTGTATGGTCTTTGTCGCCCTCAGCTGTAACCTAGCCTTGACTGATACCAGGGATATGCTAGCTGAGGTAGTGTCACACCCTCACTTGTATTAGAAATGTCTTGTGGTGCTCTGTCATCATCTTCTGATGATTTGTGCTATAAAATACTTGTTATAATTAGGGTCCTACCAAAATCACAATTTGCGGATTTTGTGAAATCTGGCATTGCCTGTGAAATCTGTAGGAAGAAAAAACCCCAAACTACTGAAAATAAAATATTGGCTCCCCAGAGGGAGCCGGCAGTCCTTAGGGTGCTGCGGCAGCCCACCGGGAAAGAGGGGGAGGGGGTTCTGCCCACTCAAAGGGCTGCTGGCAAGATGAGTGCTGCCCCAGCCCCTCACTGCTGATTGGTTGGAAGGGCTACCCATCATGTGGCCCTGTTGCTTTCCACCAATCAGCGGTGAGGGGGCAGGGCTGCAAGACAGGCAGTCCTCACAGCCAATAATAGGTAAGGGGCAGTGCCATCAGGACCCTCAGCTAATCAGAGGAGTGGGGGCACCACCATGCTCTGCCTGTGAAATGGCTGCCAGGTCCCACGTTCTGCCTGTGAAAGTGGTGGGCAGCTGTCCCAATGTCAGTAGATCCCTAGTTTTAGTAGATCATATTAAGAACTCTCTCAGCCTTTCAGATTTCAGACAGTGCTGCTTTTCTGTTCTAGGTATGAGCAAGACAGCGGTCATGACAGTGGGAGTGAAGATACCTGCTTTGAATCATCTCAGCCTTTTACATTGGTTACTTTAGGCATGAAGAAATTCTTTATTCCCAAGGCACCTACTGCTCCCAAAGATTCTGCCAACAGGATTCTTCCTATGCCGTCCTGTATAGGAATCTGCCTGGACTATGACAAAGGCAAAGTTGGATTCTATGATGCTGACCACATGAAATGCCTTTATGAGCGCCAGGTAGATTGTTCGGGTACAATGTATCCAGCATTTGCATTAATGGGCAGTGGAGGAATTCATCTTGAGGAGGCCATCACAGCAAAATATTTGGAATATCCAGATGATGTGTAGTGCATATCTCTACTAATTGCTGTTTTGAGATCAGAAATGAAAGCGGAAGGATCTGCCTTAGCATAAATTCTTGAATAATTACATCCTGTTTAAGTGTTCTTGTTGCACTCAGGCTTTTTGGTCTTATTTTTTTATGCACAAAACCGAACATGATCTACTCTCTTTACCAACTCTCTAGAGAGGACATCCTTCTATTCACTGTGCTGCCTTTTTGTTGTGTGGTAACCCACATTCCACAATTGTATGAAAAAAAAGTTTTATTAGCAACCTGATTGCTTTACTTGACCTAGGAACTTGCCGTTTGCAAGTTAAATCATTTATCTAGTTGGTACTGTTGACATCACATTCCATTTTTTAATGGAGTAAGACCCACATAGTTTATTTTATTGCTGTTATTTTCTGTATATGCTCTTCATTTTAAAAGAAGCCTGTCTGAATGAGTTTGAGCAGTTCTTGTAACTAAATCCTAAGCAACATTGAGGTTTGCACCAGTTGAAAGTACAAAGCACTAGGATATCACAACTGCAGTTGAACCTGGCTTGTATTTGAAAGGAGAAAATAATATTAAAAAAATGGTATCAGATAGCCTATAATCACACTAAGTGTATAAAATGATGACCTATAGAACTGGTGTATAACTCTTCTAGTAAGAGCTCTTACAATTCCAGGGTTTTAGTATAGACTGGATAAAATATATTGAGAAGTGCAATTTGTCTTGAAATATTTCATTTCATTGTCTGTGTAACTTAACTATGGGCATGTATAATAATGGTACCTGGTCTTTTTCTGGGCAAAAAATAATTGAATAATTGTCATAAGTGATAAAACATAAGCAACTTTTAAATTTAAATTAATTCAGGTATTTCTGTTAATAAATATTTTATAAGTTAACTTTGGATTCAATAAAGGAATGTTTTAATAAGAATAAGTTAGGAAAATGCACTGATTACGTTTGAGATTGGGTTTTTTGTTGGTTTTGTTTTGCCTTAAAGTGTCTTTAGTTTAAGTGTCTATTCCTGTTCCATTACACTCTGATTATTTGTGTGGTAATGACTGAAAGGAATCTGTGCAAAAATGGCTGAAGTACCTGCATTGTTGGTTTTAGTCTAGTTTGTGAAAGATGAACCTGCTGTGGAAAGTAATTCTGAAACAAATGTCTAGTGCTCTGTTTTGATTGTGATAGTAATTTTGCTGCTTCTGCATGGAGTAAGTTTACAAGCTGTGCTATCTAAGTACAAGTATATGAATTGGAATTTAAATATTGCAGCATTTTTGATTGAGGATATTGGGGTCATTCTGGATCATAAGCATAAAGTATATTAACTTTATTTTGCATTAATTTAATATGTACCACCTATGCAATAACTTTATTAGACAGGGGATTGATAGTACTTTAAAATCCCAGTATGTTTGTCAATTAAAGTATGATCCAGCCAGGGAACTTCTGGTGTATGCATTTCCTTATTTGAGTTGAACATTGATTGATTTGGCACTGGGTATTACTTGAATATTTCAGACACATTCAATATGATAATAAATGGTGCTTACTCCAGTTTAATAAATGCAAATATACTATCATCAGGTATATGGAAGCAAATGATTTATTTTTAACTACAAAGGGAAGAAAACGGTTCAGTGATACTTGCCTGTCTCTAAGTGTTTGTTTGTTTTTTCAAAACTTGTTTCTTCCTACAAAATAGCACTTTACAACATAGACTAAGCTAAGAATTTGTGGTGGTTGAGTGGATCTGTGCAATATAGTTGTTTTAAAACCATTGGTGACTACTGTGTGATCTCAAAGCTTTGTGCAGGTGTAAAAAAAATCACAAAATGTTTTTTTCATAATATATTTAAAGCTTTAACAGGAAGGCCTTGTTTAAAAATATTCTGTAATGTAAATGTAACTTCACTTTGGCTTTTTTAAAAATAAAAACTTAAATGTAATAGTTGGGTCACTTACATTCTTATGTCCTAGCTTTAAACTGTGTTGCTGATAGATGCAAAAAATGACTGACATTCTTAGTAGAAGTAATTTGTTCTGTTTTAACAACAGTAAATATCTGTGCATTATAACAGTATGTTAAGTACTCATGGAGCCCTGGTTATTAATTTTTTGGTATAGTGGATGAGTCTATTCTGGATTCTTTGTGATTGCTTTTTGTTTGAATTGTATGCCTGGAAAATTGACCTCCCCTAAGGTGTACACCATGAAAATCAGATGTTAAGAATTCCACCTCTATAAAGTTTCAGTACTTTCATGTTCTTATTTTGAGTTGCTCGGTCTCTCTCTTCTTCTTGGAGTCTCTTATATGCATCTGTGCCCACTGATGGCTCTAGTCCCAAATATACTGTATAATTGGTGAATTGTGAAAAATGTTAACATGGTCACTCCTTGGTCAGACATTTGGGTTATAGTCCTCTTTAGGAGTTGGGCTGTGTTCCTCACAATTAGAGCTGGAATCCATTGAGAACAAGGAGAGCCTGTCTTGCTAGAGTAAATGACTCTCTATGCCCTTCCAAGAAGGCACGAAAGTTGTTTGCTAAACTTGAACTATCTCAAAACAGACCATACTCTGTTACAGGCAATATTATGCTTTTCTTTGTGGAGTCATTTGTGTTAATATGTTGTAATTCTTTGTTTAAATAGCCTTAACATACCTGAATTAGGAGAAATACCGCCCTAATAAAAATGTTAGGGAAGGGGACACGGTTGTGTGAAAGTCACTGTTTGTATGCTTCCTGAGAGGAGCACAAGGAAGTGGAGGTAAAGCTTACTGGCATATTATAAAGCATATGCTTTGAGGGGCATATTCAGAAATTTCATGGTGTCTAACTTTTTTTTACTCTGTAACAGTTTCATTAATTCATTTTTTTAAGACTTAGGAAAACACCACTATAAATGCCTGTCTGTGTGAGAGAGAGCTAATATGAGACTCTGGTGCACATTGAAAAAAGTCGCTTTGACTTGGCTTGAAGAACATTTTTAGCTCCTTGGCACAATAATAAGGCTTTTTGTGTATTTATTGCCCAACCATAAACATTACACTTGGCAAATCCAGCTCTGCATGAAAGGATTCACTTGTTTAGCTGGCCTGCCTTGTTTGACAGGCTCCATTCTTGTGAATTTGTTTTTTTTTTTTTCCCTCTCTTGCTTCTACTTTCGATAAAGGAACTCTTTAGACAAAAAGTGTGTGTCTGTGTGTAGAGGATGGGGGAACAGTGCTTTTTAAGTGATCTGAAATGTATACAGCTGGGGACATATCTCCACCTTTCCAGCTGTCTACTTCCATACTCAGATGCTACCAGGAATTCTGATGGTCCAAATCAGTGCTGTGCCCACGTCACTCCTCCTTTCTTGCAGTGTTAGGAGTCTTTATTCCTCTTCCCTAAGTCTATGTGGGAGCTGCAGCAGAGAAAAGAGCGGGAAGCAGAGCTGCCCTGAGCTGCTGGGCTTTTTTTTTTTCCCTTCTCCCTTTAGAATAATACTGTGGTGGGATAACTGCCTTTATACACCAACCCTAGCTGACTGCCAACTCCACTGACCTGACTTCTGGTGCATTGCAAAATCGTATTAATGCAATTTAAATTGACCATAAGAACTGGAGTAAAACTTAATTTTAGCCACTTTCTGTATCAAAACAAAACAGAAAAGCATAGGCAAAGCCATATTTTTAAATTTAAGTAGTAAATTAAGATGAGAACTGCTTGTGAGCTATGACCTCTGCTTAAGAAATACTAGAAATGAGTGAATGCTAATTATGTTTAGACTCTTATGCTAGTAACCCTATTACCCACTTAATTACAAAGTATACAATGAAGTGCTGCTGTTCTTCCATCAAGCAAGGGAGAACTCTTCAGCTTCTTTCTCATGAAATGACTAGAAAGACCACAAAATAGTGTGAGCATACTTCTGAATCAGTTAGTTCAGGCTGGCTATAACACTTCTGGCTATCCACTAGCACAAATGTCTTAGGTGCTTCTAATTACTATTGAGATCCATATCCAGGGTTTTGCTCAATACAGAGACCCAGTCTGCAATACAGTGTTCTGTTGGGAAAGGGTTTAGATTGTCCACATTCAAAGGTACTCATCGGGGGCAGAGCCTCGCCTTTTTGTGGTCAGAGTGATTTCATTTCTCTCTTGGAGATTCTGCCACCATCTGGCAGCCAGCAGTAGATACATGTAGGCACTGTCCCTTCCGCTAGCTTTAGAGAGCTCTTTAGTAGTCGCTGTTCTCCCAGACAGCGCTTTGTGCTCTGCTAGAACAGCTGCTGTATCAGAGCCATGCACGTCTTGGGGAATGACCAGGATGTGATTGGTCAAGGCTTGGCTATAGAGGGTTACAACTCAGGGAATCAGGAGCAGACAGGGTCCAGACTAAATACAAGAGTCAGGATTAGGAGCACATGGGACAGGAGACCAAGTTCAGTAAAGTACTAAAATGTTGCTAGTCAGGGGGGCTTGGGGCAGGTGATTCTAGCTGTAAGGGACAAGGGTGCAGGTGATTACTAAACTAAAGTCAGGAGCCCACTGTCAGAAAACAGGTCTTGACTGGAATCAAGACGGGGGTGAGAGAGGTGTGGGAAGAAATCAGGAACTGTCAAGTCTAGAGCACAAGGAGCGAGGAGCTGGAATCAGGACTCTATGAACAGGGAATCAGAAACCCAGAGCTTGGGGTGCTACTTTAAACTCTGGTAGGAGTGACTCTACTGCAGGAAAAGAGGAAAAGGAGTCTTCTGGCACACTAGTTGCTGGGGGATCTGGCTTTGCCTTCTGGAAAAGCATCAGCCCAAAAAGGGCTGCAACAGTGAAATTTGCTGGTAGGAGAAAGCCGAAAAAAAAAGCCGCTGCTGGTGGTCCAGTAGCAGGGTCTCTGGCCTTTTAAACGTAAAGTTACGGGGGCCCCTGCTGGACAGGGATGGTAATTTTGTTTTTAAATTTTTCCAGGTCCTCAGGCATGGGTATTTAAAGACTTGGACCCCAGCAAAAGTCCCACAGAGAAGGCTCTAGGCCTGGGCCCTGCAGCTTAGTGTCTTCCCCCAAGCATGAGGTTGAAGCTTGAGATTGCACGCTGGGCTTACTTGTGTGTCCATCCTAGCCAGTAAGTTTCTCCCCCACTTCTCCTATAGACAATGGTTATTGTGGGGTCCCAGAGAGAGAGAGCTCCCAGAATTGGGCTCTGGATAGTGCAGGCCCTCGGCTGCATCCTACTAGCCACTGGCCATGAGCACTCTCCTCCTCAGTGCCTTGCTGGGGTGAGGTGCTGGCTTGGCTCTGTGGCTGGCCAGGCTGGATTATTTTTTTTTCCCCATCCCCATAAGCAGAGCGGTGCTTGGCTCCTCAACCTGCCTGACTACTGCCACAGCAGGGGGTGCAAAGTTGCAGTAGCATCTTGTGTAGATGTTCCCCATGAGGACCCATGTGTCTCCTTTTTTCATTTTCCTTTGTCTATCTGGGAAGTCTTCCTTCCCCTCTAGAGCACCATGCTTTCTGCTATGTGACTAAAGGAAAAGTGCTTAGGAAAAACTGACAAAAAGACTTTCCTTCCTACTTTGGAAAAATACCAAACTGCTGGGATCCAAGTCCTTACATACCCCAGCTGAAGGTAATCTCTTGTATCTCTCATATTTGTCTAGCTCCTCAACAGTGAAATTTGTTCTTCCTTCTTTCTGCTTTAGCTACCTCTATAAAACCTTGTCTTTTTTAATACACTTGCTAGAGTCTGCAAAAGGAATAAGTCATTAATCTTAGTCCTATAAACGTGGCAGGTTGTTTTATAGAGGCTTCTTTGGACCAGGTACCTTTTTAACTTTTTCCCCCTCTTTTTTTTTTAAAGGAGGGTAAACCTAGTTCTTAAAGTCTAAACTAGATCAATGCTGACCAAGACATAGGTGAGGGACACCAACCATACTCATGAGGAAAAATAATGGAATGGCACGGATGTAATTTTTAATTCATCAAAGAAGAATACTATTTTACCTACTGTAGGCCTAGGTTGTCATGAGATTTTCAAGATAAGTGTGGAACGTACACTTGTGAGCATGCTTTACACATCTTATGTTTATCTACTCACTCTTCTTTCCCTAATTCTGAAGTGAGACAAATCAAAGGTGTGTGCACTTCCTTGGAAAAAAAAAAGATTTTTTTTTTTAAAGCCTATAATCATTTTCATGTTTTGGCTATTGTCCTCCCCAACCCCTCATCCCATATTTTGCTCAGTGGTATGTGCGCAGCCAGCAGAAAACTTGGCTAAAATGAAGGGAAGCTAAACGTAGACAAGACCCATCCTTTCCAGGCCAAGATGCTTTTTATATTCTCCTCTATTGTGAGGAGGAAAAGATGGGCTCACAAAGTGTAGGCTCAGCTGCCCTTCTCTCCCTCCTAGTCAAGGGTCAAGTACTCTACTGGCTGAGACTACAAAAAACATCTAAGAAAATCAGCTGGGCAGAGCTGCAACGGGGGATCCAAGTGTTCAAGTCAAGTCAGTCCTGAGGCTGTTGTGACTGTTGTAGCACCTTCAATGCTGAAACAACCCTCCTCCACTGGTGAGTCTTCATGCAGCGACCTGGTGGTACCCATCTCCTCTCCAGGTATGGATGACCATTGGCTCATAGGGAGCTCATCCACCCTTTGACCGGCCTTGTGTTTAGTACTGCTGGATGTCCACACACACTCCCCACCTGGGCTAGCCCAGGTTGGAGCACTGATTTAGTCACTGATAACCTGACCATAGAACAGGCTGTACTGGCTTACATGGTAACAGATAGCAGACCAAGAGAGGCCTGGCCTGGCCTGACAATAGAGCTAAGTGTTGGGGTGGACAAAAAAAATTGTGCATGAAATGTATTGAAGTAGATGACACTGTTCACACACATGCACACACACAGTTAATTGCATGACTACCTGTTTACAGGAGTGGAGTGTGATGGCTAAATCTAGCATCTTTAAAACAGAGGGGAACTTTGGCACCGAGCATAGAATTAATCCCTGCAAGTACTGTCTTATTGGACTTTGAGCAAGCATCATTAAGACTAACTGAACTTTGAGAGAGAGAACTACATACAAGTACAGCACCTTGTCCTTTGAGCACTAAATGTAGTTTGTCAAAAGAGAAAAATGAAAAGCTTCTCTAACTGTCTGAGCTATGCTGTTGATCCAATACAAGGTATCATCCTGAAATCCTTCCTTGCCTCTTGCATAACATTAATCATGCATGTTTAGAATGAAAATACATGCAAGAATATTTTTAACAAAATTCATAGAATCATAGAAAATTAGGGTTAGAAGGGATCTGAGGAGGTCGTCTAGTCTAACCCCATGCTCAAAGCTGGACCAGCCCCAACTAGATCATCCCAGCCAAGGCTTTGTCTAGCCAGGTCTTAAAAACCTCCAAGGATGGAGAGTCCACCACTTCTCTGGGTAGCCTGTTCCGGTGTTTTACTCCCCCCTCAGTGAGAAAATTATTGTTAATATCTAACCTAAACTTCCCTTGCTGCTACTTGAGACTGTTGCTCCTTGTTCTGTCATCTGTCACCATTGAGAACAGTCTCAGGGAGATAATCAGCTGGTCCTGATTTATGCTTTGGTTTATGAAGGCTATGTGCTGAATCCATTAATATATATGAAAAGCATATTGAGTATTGCTTTTAAAAATGGAGGCCTAAACCCTGGGTCTCATCCCAAGGCCCAGCAAAGCAGCTGGTGTAGGTGTTATACCTAAAAGCTGGGTTTGGGGGAAGGCTGGCATCTCCTATGTTTTTAGGCTGGGAAGCAAAGAGGAACTGTTCTACATCCACAGGGTTGGAGGAGGTTGATCAGCTTCTGAAAGCTGCTATGTGGTTGTCTGTGATAGCATGAGCAGAACACAGTGATTTGGGCTGTCCCTTCCAGGCTTATGAGGAAATCGATAGGTAAACATCTCTGTTCATAAAGTGATTCCCAGCCTCCCTCTGACCTATACTGCTGCACTTCGGGAGGTAAATGACATTTAGGTGCTTTGCTTAATCAGATCTAAATGTGTCCATGAGTGTAGAGTACCATGCATGTAAAGCATGTAGATCCTTACTCAGGACAGAATCCTTCCATCTTCTTGGGTGCATCTACATGTGTCCTCATGGCGCTGTTGTTGCTGTGCTGTGCTGGCAGTGCACAGTTATTTTTTAGCTGAAACATCACAGTAGCAACGCACTATAGCGAGGGAGCATGGTGCTATGGCATACGGTTTGTGCCCTCCAATGCTACGTCACCGTAGCAGGCTGGTATGGTGATGTAGCACCTTGTGTAGACATGTTCCTTGTATCCCTGTGCAGTAGAAGTAGGTTGGTTCTGTGAGGTGGGGTGAGGAGGAAGGGCATTGCCCCCCCTGTGAAAGGATGCCGTGTTCACAATGTACAGGGGAAAGTGTGAGAGACAATACAGTGTACAAAGCAAAACCACACGACCAGGAACAGCTATAGTAAAACTACCCCCAACTGCTGCTACAGGGTCCTGACCTGATGATATAGGAGTTTTCTGTCTCTATAGATTTCCTGTTAGTGTTCTTCTGTTTCTACGGACAAACTGGCCACTGCATCCCTCATCCAGCTGACTGCCTCCTCATTTTTGTTGGATCCCTTTATCAAAATGGGCTTAAGTACTAGGCCTGAGCGAGTCGGCAGCAATCCGATCCGGCTTCAGATCTGGCCACTTCAGATGCCAGCGATCCAATCTGGAGCTCCAGACCAGGTTTCTGCTTTGATCCGGCCAAAGCAGCTCCGAAGCTTTGGTGCCGTCTCAGAGATCTGGCCATAGGGTATAATGGGGAATCAAAGAAATATCTATAACTTTGTTGTTTTTTGTCTGATTTGGATGAAATTTGCAGGGATTGTAGTCTCTGCTGAGAGCATGAAGCCTGCCATGTTTTAAGAAGATCAGTGCAGGAGTTTGAGGGGAACTGTACCTGAGATTTGTGAAAGCAAAACTCATGACACGTGTATGTGTTACAACACAGGGGGGTGAAAACTGCAGGGGTGGTAGCTCCTGGTGAGGCTAAAAAGCCTGCCAAGTTTCAAGAAGATTTTTGCAGGGGTTTGGGGGGAACTGCACCTCAAGCTGCAGGCTTGGGGCAGTTGATTGTCTGTATTGATTATTTCCTCTCCTTAGTCTCTGCTTTTGCAGGTGTTAACTGATGGTAATTAAGTGGCTACATTAGCTAGGTACTGTGTATTGAGCTGGTCCCTGAGTGAATCATGATTGGTTGGTAATTGGTAACACAGAAGCTTAGCAGCCAGGTCTGCAGTAGTGTCTCCCACGCCCCAAGACAGAGACAGTCAGTTGCACAAGCACCCATGTCACGAGTTTTGTCCATCAGCAGCTAGGGGTGCAGGACCCCAGAACCCCCCTGCACCTACGCCTTAACAGCTGGCAGGCTTCGTGGCCACAGCAGGGGCTGCTATCCCTGCAGCTTTCACCCTACTGTGCCTTAACATATACAGGGTCACCCATGTCACGAGTTTCGCTTGTCTGTAGCTTGAGGTGCAGTTCCCCACAAACCCCTGCAACAATCTTCTTGAAACTTGGCAGGCTTTGTGGCCTCACCAGGAGCCATCACCCCTGCAGTTTTCACTCCCCTGTGGTGTAACACATAGACGTGACATGAGTTTTGCTTTCAAGACTTTGGGGTGCAGTTCCCCCCAAACCTCTGCACTGATCTTCTTGAAACTTGGCAGGCTTTGTGGTGTCAGCCAGGGCCACCACTTGTGCAGTTTTCACCCCCCTGTGATGTAACACATACACATGACATCAGTTTTGCTTTCACAAATTTGGGGTGCAATTCCCCCCGAGCCCCTGCACTGATCTTCTTAAAACTTGGCAGGCTTTGTGCTCCAAGCAGAGACTGCCACCCCTGCAAGTTACATCCAAATCAAACACAAACCAACAAAGTTATAGATATTTCATTGTTTCTCCATTATACCCTATGGCCAGATCTCTGAAACGGCTCCGAAGCTTTTCCGAAGCACTTTGGAAGCTTTGAACTGCTTCAGAAAGCCTAACAAAGCCAGTGCTTTGATCTGGACATGCTGCTTTGGACGTCAAAGCATCTGAAGCTTCTTTGGATCCAAAGCTCTGTCCAAAGCCTCACACAGCTCTATTAAGTACACCAAGGTTTCACTGTCACTGAATCAACCCTTGAATACTTTCAGTTAGTTCAGATTCCTTCATAGTGCTAAGTAGCCTGTTTTGCTATTTTTTTAAACTCTGTTACCTCTACCTATTGGATTAGTCCCTCCTGGTTTTCAAGCCATGCTAGTCCAAGTCCTGGACTGCTAATGTAAAACATGAGCAAATTTTTTAAAACACTTTTTTGATATTTTTTATACATCATAAAGAAGCAATAAAGGGCATAATCTTAATATCTTCCCTTGAAATTCACTCTTTTTAATAAAAGTGGTTCCACAGGGCAGGTAAAAAGAGATTAAAGATTACTTTTTGACGTATAATATTAAAAAGGGTCTGTATATTGTCTGATACCAAGGAAAAGCAGGCTGAATCCAATCCATCTACTTGATTCACTTAAAAAAATAATCCCACTTTAAATTGCACATCATCAAAATTAAAAGTCCTCAAACTTAAAAGTTCTGTAAAGCTTATATAAGAGTTGTGTTGCTTTTCTGCTCATGCTTACAATGGCTCTCACAGAAAGAGCAAGTTTGTCTAAGACCTCTGTGTTACATGAGGGTTTACAGTGCTGGATCCTGTCCTTACTGGCAGTGCCACTGAGGTCGGTAGGATTCCATCAGAGTCAGTCATAGGGGGTGCAGACAGAAGTGCAGCTCCCAGCTATAATTCAGAACATTTTCTGTGAAGTGTTTTGGGTTACAACATTACCCCAGACCAAACAGAAGTTCCCAGGGTCCAGGCAGAAGTGACAATTTTTGCATGATCTGGCCACAGAAAGCAGTCTATAGCCATGACCAGAGCCATCCTTAGGGGTGTGTAGGGTCCAGGGCATATTAGCCTGTGCGGGGTCTGCTTGGGGGGGGGGAGGGGCCAGAGTGCAGAGGGGTTGGGGGGTGAGCAGCTGTAGTGTGGATCCGGTGGCGCATGGTGGCCAGCAGGGCCTGAACAGCACTGTCTGTGGGGCCTCCCAAAATGTGGGGCCCAGGGTGTTTGCCCTGATTTACCTCCTGCCTTCCCCACCCCTCCAAAGAATGGCTCTGTCCATGCCCAAATACAACTGCATGGCGGCAGGCAGCTTAAAAAATCCAACTGGGTGAAAATCTGCCCCCTCATTGCATAAGGTATCAGATAAAGGCATTTCAAAATGCAGCATCTTTTGTAACTTGTGTCTGTGGGGCTCCCAGACTGTTGCTGTTTTCAGAATGGGAGGGGGGGAAAGGAGTGGACAGAGTTCAGTCTGGGGTTCTTCAGCCCCCGCTAGAGTGTGGGTGGGGGTATTGGACTCCCAGCTCACAGCTAGATTCCCCCTGAGCTAACAGTGAAATTCTGTTTAGTTTGGGGTAATGTTGTAACTCATAACCAGGGATCCTGGTTTTCTCTGATTTAAAAATTGCAAATTCTCCTGTTAAAAATTTCAAATTCTCTGATTAAAAACCCAAAATCTGTGATAAAAATTAAAGGCCCCCCACAGCCCCTCCCAGTGCTACTGGTGCCCCGCACTTCCCGCCACAGTTTTAACAGCCATCCTAATGCCCCCTGCAACAGCCCCCCAGACCCACAGACATGCAGACACTGACACCCACCCCAGCAGGTAAGTGTGTGTGGGGGTGAGGGGCAGGGCAGGGTGGGGGAAGGTGCTGGTGGGGTAGATCAAGAAGTCGGGGAGTGTGCCCCTGTGCCCACTCCCAGGAACAGGGCCATTCTGTGGGCCACACACGTGCTGGCCAGCCTGGCAGGAGGTTCACACATGGAGGCTGCCACCACAACTCTGTCACTGCACCCTGCGCTACCATCCCACAGCCACCTGAATGGCTTTGTGGGCAAGTGACGCAGGGCATCGCAGCAGCAGTGCGGTGGCAACCACCGTGTGCGGGCCACATATGTGCCACCCAGTGGGGGTGTAAAATGGGGGGCTTGCATGAAGCAGCATATCCTGCAACTGGCTGAATGGCTCCATGGCGCTGTGGGGTGGTGGTGGTTGTATGCAGGGTGGCGGGGCTTGGTGGGTAAGCACTGCCACCATGGAGCCATGCCCTTTGCCCCTGGATCCTAGAGGTAAGTGGGGTTTGGGGGCTGTGGAGCAGGGCTGAGGAAGATGTTTGGGGGCTGAAGGAACGGGGGGTGCTGCCAGCCCCAGGCAGCATATTGCAGCTGGGAACAGGGCCAGGGGGCAAGGGCAGGGATGTCCCTCTGTGGGGGGCTTTGCGGGCAAGTGATATGGAGCGCAGTGTGGTGGTGCCCGCCATGTGCAGGCCACACACATGCCACCTGGCCAGCTGTCCGGGGGAGGGGGAGAGGGAAGCTGGCATGCAGCCAGAGCACAGCTCCATGGCTGACTCTGCAGCCACGGCGAGGGGTGGGGGTGGGGGCATGGGCTTGGGCTTGGGCTTGCACATGGCAGCTGCTGCCAGTTACCTGGAGGCCCGTGATGGCGGTGATGGCTGCTGCCTGAAAAACCTGCTGCTGCCAGAGGTTGCAGCTGGGAGCTGCACTTCTGTTTGCACCCATTGTGGATTCCTGTGTCTATGACTGAGGCCTAAATAAGGGCTTGTCCTGCCAACACTTGTGAACCTTTTTGCTATTGTGAGCATGCGCACTGAATTCAGGGCATGTAGGAATGAATTACTTGCATGTGTAATTAAATGTAAATTCCAGCAATTTACTGGGCTGGAAGGAAATTATATATATGTTTACCTTTGCCAAGTGGCCAGTCTTGAGGCTGTCATCAAGTCCTACTGACTGGAGAAGAATTAAACACTGAAGCAGGTGGAAAAGTGGGTTATGTTGTTTCAGAGCAGCATCTACTGGGACACAAGATGTGCCACCTCTTTAAAGATCACAGAACGCAACTGTGTGCCTCACTTGATACAATGGAGCAACCTCACAATGACCTCTTTAGTTCTGTGGGGAGTGGCACAAAATTTAAGATTGCCTGAGGTGCCCTTTGACCTGGGGCTATCCCTGCCTTTAATGCAGTTTCAGTGCAGCTGGCAGCATTGTTATCCGCCATAGAACATACATGAATGCAAAGGCACAGTGAACAATTGCTTTGAAGTAAAGCTGAGAAATGTTTCTTCTCATTAGACAAACCTAATGGTATTGCCATTAGTTGTATGGCTGCCATTCCCATTGAGTCATCTAAACAGTGCTGATGAATACCAGAGGGTGACCATCAAAGATTATGGAGTGAGAAAGGACCAAAAAGACAGTTCTGTTTTCCACTTTGTTTTATGCCACTTTTAAAAAACTTTTCTAACATACTTTCCTGTCCAAGGGCATGGCTGCTGACCCAAAATAAAACAACCAACAGACTGTGCTGTGTTAGTTTTCCCTGATATTTACAGAGGGTCATGAAACTTGCATTATTGATGTCTGTCATTCACATATTTAAGATGACTCTGTTGTACTGGAAAAGCATGTGTACCTGAAACAGTCAAACTGCTTTCACCAAATTCTCTCTTGGAAGTGTTGAGAATGCCATTGAATTTTTTTTCCAAAGTTGCTACAGCACAAACTTTTGGCATACTACTTAATAATTTGCACTCCAGCTCCTGTGCTGTTAAGAGATGTTATGATAACAAACAGATAATTAATAGGACTCTTGGTAGTTAAAAATAGACCAACAATAATTTTCTAGTACTAAAGCCAGCTAATTGCAGGAGGAATTATAAATGCTCTTGCATGAAGATCACTTCGCTCAGTTATTTTTTTTTATTGCTATACTTTATTGTTAATTTAAAAAAAAAACCTCTAAAGAAGTTTGACTTCTCAGACTTGTCCACAGTACATAGTAATTTCTCTCTCTTTCTCTCTCTTTTGGAGGTGAAAATTCTTTAATCTGTCCTTTAAGCCCAAACTGTGAGAAGCATTGTACATGTAGCAAAGCGCATTGATTTCTTATTTTTGTTTTATTTCTCCCAAAAGGGCATGTCTACATGAGATGCTAACTGTACAATAGCTTAATAATACGTTGCAGTAGTGTGTCACAGTACAAACTGCTAATATGCTACTGTGCAGTATTATTAGGCTACTGCACAGAAGCATCACTAAAAAGGCATGCGCCAGTGCTACTGCACAGTAGAGCCAGTTACTCTGCATTGATTTAGTACTTGATTATACAAGTACTCAACTTAATGCACAGTAACTACAGCACATTAATGAACATATAGATGCACCCAAATGGTATTACATCTATTTTTTTTGTTTATGCATTTTTTTCCTCCTCACGGTAACGAAAAGGAAATTTTATTGGAGCAAAACCATTTCCAAAACAGTATTGAAATACCCATAAAAGACTACAAAATGAGGAGAAATGGTCTATCTAGCCTGGAGTTACAACTGCATTAAGAGATTTGATCACTCAAGGTTGTCTCTTGACTGCTACAGTTAATTTGAATTTTTTTAAAGATGCTGATGTGGCCTTTATCATACTCCATTACCAAGCCAATGTTGTGGTCATTACCCAGTTTGAGCATACTTGCAGTATATGATTAAATATGTACAACACAGCTAAAGTGTGTGTGTGTGTGTGTGCTTGCGAGAGGGAGAGTTAGAGTGCAGTCATGTAGCCAGGTCCCCACCGTTGATGGGAATTATGTGGATGTACCCAGAAGCACAGGTAGATGTAGAATTTGGAAAAGGGGGATGCAGATGGTAAGGTGTATCATCCCCTCTGAAACAACACATTTCTCAAATAAAAAAACAAAAACTCTAGAAGCTTTACAAAGATGCTTGAGACCTAGGGCTACACTGAAGGAAAAACAGATATAACTTCATTGCAATGAGTTAAGAACAGTCTGCAGAGCTGTGAAATAGCTGCTCCTGTGCATGAGTTTCTAACAGAGAGCAGAGTTGGAGAAGAAAGTTTAGGTTGATCAGTGGAATGTCAAGACCATTTTTAAAAAAAGAGAGGGTTCTTAACACCTGTGGTATGAAGAGTTTAGAAAGGATCAGTTAGATGATAATGAGCCATGAAGTCAATTGACTCCCTCAGTGCTAATGCTGTTGCCACTGCCAGGTAGTTGGTTTTAAATTTGCACTCCTGCAACCCCCTGCCCCTTTTTTTGGATCTACCCCTTCCCAGAAAGTCTACTCCAAGGCCTTTTGGTAGCAATAACAGCAGTATGGTAGACTTTCAAAGTCCATTAGCTGGGGAGGTTAAAATGGAAACAGAAGAAAGTTTAACATTGGAAATGTCCTGATTGATGTCATGCCATGCTAGGAGAAGCTCACCCTTTTTTCCCCTTGGTGTTCTGTTTGCAATCAACTCTACTGTCATGGTGTGTGTCCCCACCTTTTTAAAAAATGGTTTCCCCCATAGTTCCTGTTATGGTAGGTGTCCTAAATGTTTGCAGACACAACAGGACAATTTATTCTCTTACGGCTGAGTTATTAAGGTGACAGTGTTGTAAACCTGACAGCCATCAAATCACTTGCTAAATAGGAAGCAAGCAAGGAATGTTTTACACCTGCACTAATATGCTGTAATTTGGATTTCCTATAGTTAATGCATGATACAATAAACATTAACAATGTTCAGTTTTCCCCAAGGTACTTGTGAGCTACACAGCTGGTCCTTAGTTGCTGCTTCAACTGATGTATAAAGTAATATTACATGAACATCATATTCAAAACATCGCCACAGGAATAAATCTGCATGATGAATACTTCTGTGGAGATTTGTAATTGGTATCTCACCTCTTCTGATGTATCATCCGAACTAGTGAATTCAGATGAATATTCTACTTCTAGAAGCCAAAGTCATTTAAAATACTCTTATTGCTATGTTATAATGCACAAAAACATTAGTTAAATGTCCATTTACTTTGGGGTCCACTGCTGTACTTTAAAAAAGGAGGAAAGTAGGTAGGTGGGAATCCTATGGACTTCCTAAGTGAGGTATCAGACCCTTGACAGAAGCCAAAACCAACATGCCTGTACCAGATCTAGATACATTTCACCAGTATGAGTGCAAGAGTCTGTCCACCTGAGCATCACTGAAGAGTCATGGTCCTAGACTCTCCAGGTTAATAAATGGCTTCCTATTTTATAGTAGCAGTGGCTCATGATCCAGTTAAAACAAACATCCGGAGGTTTCTTAATTATCTTTTTTTTAAGGACTGGGCTCATGCAATAGGTATGTGTAGTTCCTGTATTTTCCTTTTATCAATCCTGTTGTGAAACTACAGTTCCTATCAACTTGGACTCGCCAACTTCATTAAAAAGGGGTAGAGCATGAGATTTTGGGGTTTTTTTTTCAGCTTCTGGGGAATCCTGGCATATATAGATTCATATAGGTGTAGGGTTGGAAGGGACCTAAGTAGATCATCAAGTCTGACCCCCTGCCCTGGGCAGGAGAGAAAAATAGGCTCATATGCACCCAGCTAGGTAATTATCAAGCTCCTCTTAAAGACCCCCAAGGTAGAAGCCAGCACCATTTCCCTTGGAAGTTGGTTCCAGATCCTAGCCGCCCTGACTGTGAAACAGTGTCTTCTAATGTCCCGTCTGAACCTACTCTCAAACAACTTATGGCCATTATTCCTTGTTGTTCCGGGAGGTGCTCGGGTGAACAGGGTCTCTCCCATTCCCAGCAGGTCCCCCTGGTAAGTTTGTAGACGGCCACCAGGTCCCCTCTCATCCTTCTCTTGTGAAGGCTGAACAGGTTCAGGTCCCGTAGCCTCTCCTTGTAGGGCCTGGCCTGTTGTCCCTGGATCATGGGAGTGGCCCTCCTCTGGACCCTCTCAATGCTGGCCACATCCCTCCTGAAGTGCGGTGCCCAGAACTGGATGCGGTACTCCAGCTGTGGCCTCAGTGCCGCATAGAGGGGGAGGATCACCTCTTTGGACCTGCTCGTGATGCATCTGTGGATGCATGACAAGGTGTGGTTAGCCTTCCTGACCACTTCCTCATGTTGGCGGCTCATGTTCATTTTAGAATCAATAATGACTCCAAGATCTCTTTCTACCACAGTGCTTTTGAGAAGGGAGTTCCCCAGCCTATAGGTATGCTGCTGGTTCTTTCCACCCAAGTGCAGCACCCTGCACTTGTCAGTGTTGAATCCCATCCTATTCACATTCACCCACCCCTGTAACCTGTCCAGGTCCAGCTGTATCGTGTCCCTCCCTTCTAGCGTGCCCACCTCGCCCCAGATCTTGGTGTCGTCAGCGAATTTGAAAAGGGTGCTTTTCACCCCCTCATCCAAGTCGCTAATAAAGAGATTAAACAGTGCGGGCCTGAGGACAAAGCCCTGGGGGACCCCACTGTCCACATCTCTCCAGGTCGAATATGACCTGTCCACCACCACTCTGGGTGCAGCCCCTCAGCCAGTTTGCGACCCATCTGACTGTAGGCATCAATGCCACAGTCACCTAACTTTTTAATAAGAATGGGGTGGGAGACAGTGTCAAAGGTCTTCTTGAAGTCCAGAAACACTACATCCACCGCGACACCCGCGTCTAATGATTTTGTGACCTGATTGTAGAAGGCAATCAGGTTGGTCTGACAGGACCTGCCCCTAGTGAACCCATGCTGGTTGCTCCTGAGCATCGCCCCCCTGCTGATCCTTCCCAGATGTGCTCCTGGATAACCTTCTCAAAGAGCTTCCCCAGGATCAAAGTAAGACTAACGGGCCTATATTTGCCCAGGTCCTCCCTCCTCCCTTTTTTGAAAATTGGGACCACATTGGCCCTCTTTCAGGAGGTTTCTTAAAGCTAACTTAACTTGTTATTCTTTCCATCAAAACACTGTGTGCTGTCTAGCTTGTACCTCTGATTCCCAGTGCCACAACATGACTGCTTTTGAAATTTGTCTTTCCATTGTAGAGGTGTAGTAGGGTAGCTCCATGCCCTGGTAGCAGCTCTGTATGGGGGCAGCACTGGCTGCTGTGCTGCCAGCAGCAGCATGCCCAGCTACCTGCTGTGGCAATAGCTATATATGCACCTCCTCCCCCAAAGGTGGTGTCCAGGTCTGTTGCCTCTGTTACACTGCTATTCCATTGTACCATGACCTTCCACAGTGTGACTCTAGGTGCTAAGCAAAAATTCAAGCACGTTGCTAAATTTTGAGCTATTGAGAATATTGCTTAAGAAGCATCATCTGTGTTGTGCATTAATTGGATATTTATTTCCATAAAGGGCCAATTTGGGAAAGCAAGTCTTTAGGTGAATAATCGTGGGGTTTTTGGGGCTTTTTTGCATCGTTCTCATGTAAGCAGCTCTAATGAGAAAACTGACTGGCAGTGGCCTTCAGTCTAGGACAGCAGAAGGAAGATACTGTGGCTTTTTCAGTTCTGACTGTTAATATGAATAAGTCTTGGGGTTAGTGTTGTTAGACTGTAATCATTTGACTCTGCAGCTGGCAACCACACTACCTACTTTTAAATGATCAAACAATAGTTAAATGCTCATAATACTGCTTCAGGTGTTATTAATGGAAATACATCATAAAAAATAGAGCTGGTATGTGAATGTAAAGCCCTGAGCAGCCCAGAAGCCCTCAGCCATTAGCTGTTTGAAATCATTATTATTTCAATATAGACTATTTCATTTTCTCATGAAATATTATAAAGCTGGAGATTAGCTGCTCTCATTCAATTTTCACTGTATTTGTTTATTAGAAAAATTGGTAACAAATAACCTAAAGCCACCATTTCTAGAGAGAGGCCAGCCTCAAGGGTGAAAATGATACAGGCTAAAATCCACAGCCCCACTCCTGAGCCAAGGTGCAGAATGAATATGAAGAATGCCCAGAGCATGGGGGTGGAGTGCTGAAGGGTCTATCTGGAGCCATATTGTGATTCCTCCTAGGAAACACAAAGGATGCCCAAGCCATGACCTTGACCATAGGGTGCAAGGCTTCATTCTGTGCAGGGGTTAGGACCTTTGCATCCAGCCAGTGCATCATATCTATGAGCGCCTTTGAGCACAAGGATGACACTTGTTCCATGGCTTGAAAAGCCTCTGGGGCCCTGGCCACATTAATAGATAATGTCAATGAAAGATGGTGATCCTCTTAGAATTACTTTTTCTCCTTTGTAACGATTGTTACAGCTAATATAGGCTGTAACCAGAATCTGACTAGAAGAAAGATTTTACCTTTCTTACTAGGAGGGTACTAAAACACTGGAACAGGTTACCAAGAGAAGTTGTGGAATCTCCATTCTTGGCAGTTTTTAAGACCCAGCTAGACAAAGCCTTGGCTAGGGTGATATAGTTGAGGATGGTCCTGCTTTGAACAGGGGGTTGGACTAGATGACCTCCTGAGGTCCCTTCCAATCCTAATTTTCTATGATTCTATGGAAGGTGATGCAACAAAATAAGACTCCTGTATTTTTTCTTGGTATGCCCCACTAATTCCAGTAAGAAGATCAGACAGGAAAATTAAAGCCAAAATTAGGACATAAATTTAAAATATGCTTCTATAATCAATACACTGTGCTATCCAAAGTTCCTTTTTAAGTTACTGCTGGTGATAGAAACATACAGTGATTCACTATGCATGTCTAGAGGAAGCACTTTGAAACCATATCTTGCTATGCAAGAGGACAGAAATCTATTGTAAAGGAAGAATATTTAGACATGTTGGAGAAAGAGGGGGGACAAAACAAAACAAGGCAGGTCTACACTGCCTGTAAATCACACTAGGGACTGCTGAGTGAAGTAGGGAATTTCTGCTTCATATATGCTGCACCCTGAACAAGGTATAAATGAAACTACCTTTCTGTGGCACTTGGTGTGTGTGTCTACACATGCACATTTAATGTGCATTAGCCTGATTTAAGGTGCATTAAGGGCATATTTCTACATGTGCACACCCTTAATATACCTTAAATGGTGATTTAAGTCCATTTGAGCCTAAATTTGATACTGCGTAATGCAGGTATCGAATTTATGTGCGGATAGTTACATTACATTAGCGAACATGAAGACACACTACCGTGCATTAATGTGGTGTGTGTCCATTGACTTGGGACTTACTTTAGTCTCAAGTTGGTCTGCACACCTGCATTAACTCGCATGCATGTGTGGATGTGTGCCTAAATCGCCTTAATGTGGATTAGGCTAACGCACATTAAGTTTAGGTGTGCATAAAAGCACATGTAGACACGCTTGATGTGTGCTAATAAAAATGCCTGAGACACAGAAATTATAATATGTACATTGCAGGGTGTAGTCACCATGAAGTGGGTGTGTACTGTCCTTCATTGTGGCCCTCCCTTGTGTACGTACATTTTTGACAGCCTACAATGAAAGCTAAAGGCAGTAAGTGCAGAGTGAAAGAGATAGGAGGTTGAGGTGCAGACGTGTTCGGGGTAGTCATTTAAAGCAGCTGTGCTCAAAGTTTTGGCCTAGTGGGCCAGATGAGGGGTGTGGAGACCGTCTACAAACTGAGTGGGATCCTGCAGACCAGGATTGGGTCCTAGGGTCCTGCACTGCCTCTGTCCAGTCCCATATGCTAGGAATGAGCATTGTGCTGCCCTGTGCACAAGATGACATGGCACAAGAGGGCTAAATGTGGTCCATGGGCTCATAGTTGAGCAGCCCTGACTTAAAGAATTATTTCAAAGTCAAGCTCAGGGCCAACGACATCTTAGTTTAAAACATATTCTTGGACACATCGAGGTAAAAATATGTTGGCTCTCTGCAGGTGTTAATTTGATACACACTGGACTGACTCAGGACTCCTGAGTACTTACAGCTGCCAGTAGTTTCCACAGAAGTTAATGGAGTGCAGCACTTGTTTAAATACTCCTCAAGTGGCAGTGTCTGCGTGCCTGAAAATGAAAGCAGAAGCCCTGATTGCACATTGAGGCATAAATGATTTGATCAAATAAATACTGTACTTTTTCTTTACTTTAATTATAAATATTATACATTTGTTGTCCATTTCTGACAAAAAAAAAACAAATGCAGAAAAACCCTGAAGAGGTATACAGGCAACCATGGTATTCGTGATACCATGGGACCCTGTAGGGGACAGGAGAAGGAGCAATGACTTCAGGCTGCAGCAGAAGAAATTCAGGTTGGAGAGTAGGAGGAACTTGCTGACTGTGAGGGTGGTCAAGCATTGGAACGGGCTACCTATAAAAGTTCTGCAACCTCCATCCCTGGCAATTTTCAAGAGTAATTTGGACAGATACTTGGCTGGGCTGGTTTAGTCAGGGATGATTCTGGCTTTAGCAGGGGGGTGGACTAGATAACCTCATGAGATCCCTTCCATCCTTAGTTTCCTATGATCCACCTAAGGCCACTCCTGCAATTCTTTTCTATGAAAAAAATGTGAGGATGGTTAAAATTAGTTCTCAGAGAATAGTGTGAAGAAGGTATTAGATACCATAGTCAGGACCAGGCCACTGAAATCCTTGGATTGTTAGGCAGGAATTTGATTTGAAATGTGAGATGTGTATATATTTCTTGGCACAGACGCTCAAGATAGCTCTGAAGCTGTCTGTCTTTCAAGTTCCTCAGTGTGTACATCTCCCTGGCAGGATGTCAGTGAGTTGTTTGTTGCTCTAGGTCTGAAAGAACTTGCTTATTATACTGTCCATGTTTGCCTTCTGGAAATTGAAATGTTTTGCATTTAGGCTGGGCCATGTAAAGTGTACTCAGGTATTATCGAAGCACTCTTTCAGCTCTGTACAAATGCAGATGCACTATAAAAACACACGGCTCCAATGAGTGCCACATGAGTCAGAATTGCTGCTGCTCAATTAGATATCACCTGTGACAAACATAGCTCTGTCATCCCTGTCTATCATAGGCACTCCTTGCCTGCCTCTATTTTGTTAAATCCTTTAAGTTTTCCCTCCCTGTGTACAGTTCAAAAGAGAGATTATTTTTGTTCACTTTCTTTTGTGTGTTTCTCCAGCTGCCCAAACACACATGCCACATCAGGTGGTTTGCCTTCATTTTTGAAGTGTGCCTTAAGTATTTCCATCTTCTTTTCTCATTATCAAACTGTCTGTATAGCTTTAACTATTTGAAGTTGCTCATCCTGTGGAAATAATCAGTTGGTTGGGGAGGTTTATTGATATATGTATGCACTAGATTCATTTGGCTAGGTACAGACAGTCAAAAAGCCTGAGGCTGAATTGATTCAGTCTTTGCAGGTTAGTTTAAGTTGGACAGATTAAATTGAAACAGAAGTGAACAGACATTTATCTTTGATTCAGAAAATGCAGCCACATGCCTGCTGTGGCTCAGGCCAGAAGCTGGGGGCAGTTAGACCATGGCTCTCTGGCTGTGTGTTCACTTCCTCTTTCTGCTGCCCTCAAGGTCTCTGGGATTTGCAGTCCAGAATTACAGCAGCAGGACTCTCCAGTGTTGCTCATCACTACTTCTTCCTGCTTCCAGGTGCCTCTGGGGTTTGTAGTCCCTAGTTGCAGCCAGCAGTAAGTTTGAGCCAGGGAAGGGGTGTTTAACCCCCACTTCCTGGCCCCAACCACCAGCTGGGGTTTGTCTGGGTGGGGCAGTCCTTCCCCC
>NW_017729024.1:29580319-29582956 GCF_001723915.1 Gavialis gangeticus | reverse complement strand
TGTTGCAGAGTTGAGTCCTCATTACGTTCCGACCCTGACGGTTTTAGCTCTCCCCACCCCCATAGACTGGGCTGTATCCCCAGCTGGGCTCCCGCCAGCCCCCTTGTCAGCCAGCCCTCACTGCTCCAGCTAGGGAGAAGAGGGGTAAGCCCAGCCCTGCTCTCTGGAGCAGACAGCACAGCCCAGCCCAACGCAGAGCTGCAAAATGCTGGGAGACTCTGATTTAACTTGGACCAGGAAGGGGTCTGGGACAGAAATTTCATAAACTGATTTGACCTAAATCAGTTAAGTCTGATACTACATTCAACCAGGTTTATCTTAAATCAGTTTCAGCCATTTTGAAACTTGCTTAAGTGCATTTAACTTCTGTTCTGTTATGGGTTTAAACCAGTTTCTGATCACTTAAATCAGTTTATGTGTAATGTCTGTCCCTAGTCTTTGAGTTCAGGGGCTCTTCTAGTCATGAAGTGAGCTTGGTCTCACAAAAAGTTATATACTTTAATTTAGTTTATAAGGTGCATATCTACCTTACCTTATGCCAAACAATGTCACAGTGGCAGCTGAAGCTTTTGAATTAAGCAGATCTATCAAAACAAGGATTCTCCATATTTTTATTGGAATATTCCTAATCACCTAGTCATAGTTGTATAAATGACTTCTTATAACTTAAAAATGTCTGAAATTTTTTTATTTGTACCTGCATAAAGAAACATGCATTTCTCTCACTTTCTCAATGGCAAGTTTATCACCAGAAGTGCTGAATGTCTGCATACTCTCTTCGCTGAGTTTGTCCTATTAAAAAAAGTACAGTTAAATTAGGGGGCACTTGCTAATTTTTGCCATCCTTCTCCTTTGAATTTGTCTGGTAGTCCCTAAGATTTCTTCTTTAAGAGCTGACTGTTTCAATTTCTTTTATCAAGCCTGCTTGTGCCCCAATGCAGGATTCTTCTCTTGCAGATATTTTTCCCTTCTGCTTTTCCTTGATGCCACCAGCAGATGGTAGTCATGGATCAGACATTAAGGCAGGTGGAGTGTACCCATATTCATGCTCTTCAGAGTGTGGTGCAGTGCAGATTTCCTTGAGAGAGAGCAGAGCATGACTGAAACCTCTAAGACAATGCAAAAATAAAATTAAAAATCCAAAGTAGCCTCCAGCCTCTCTTCAACAAAACTAGGCACAGGACTCTTTTATACGGCTTATCAAAATGAGTGTCATATCCTGTCACTATCTGAGACCAAATATCTCCATTAGGGGGCCTTGCTAGAAATGATGAGCTGTTTTGCCATATTGTCACAGTCTCTGGCCCCTGTAAGTAAAGTAGGGCTACTGAAGCTTAGGTGCATCTCAGGTGGACCTGATTCGGAAGTGACACCTGGGGCTAATATGGGAAGAAGGAGGAAGTGCCAAGTAGACGTCTGCAGGAACTCACTAGAGGAGATCATTCCCTTTGGGCCCCAGCTAACTGTCGGTTGTTTCCTTTAGAGTGGGCTTTAGAGAGAGATGTAGATGTTCCCTAGAAAAGACTGAGAGCTGGGAGAGCAGCAGAAGGGTCTGGTTGCTGCCTTCCCTGTGCTGAAGGGCTGGAGCCAGAGAAGAGGAGAGAAGTCTGGCTGTTGTCTTCTGCAAACTGCAGAAGTGGGAGCCGGAAAGGGTTGGGAGCAGGAGAGGCACCTACTCACTGGGCACGTCTACACATGCCCCTTCCAAAAGGAAGTACTGAATAGGGGTGCAGTAACAGCCCATGCTGTGTGCAGGTCGCATGGTTATTTTTAGCTGCTATGTCACCATAGTGATGCGCTATACTGAGGGAGTACTTTGCTATGGTGACATACTTGCAGCATCACAGTTTTTGCCTGTGGATGCTATGTCACCATAGCTACAGTGATGCAGTGGGTGCCTCTACACGTGCCATTAAGGCAATGTGATAAACTCCATTGCAGTTTGCACTGGAATTTATCAAGGTGCCTTAATGGCACATGTGGATACTTAAACTGTTGCAGTCCAGGGTGTGCATGCAGACTCTGTGCCCAGGACCACAGCAGTCTGAGCAGGGATGGAGCAGCCCCAGGCTGGTATGGGACCCAGGGCTTAGCTTCAGGCTCCAGGAGGCAGTGTTGGGTGGCAGAGGATTTGGCTGGGGCACAAGAGTGTCCCAGCATGTGGAGCCCTATGGCTAGGCAGCAGGTAGAGGTCTGGCCCCCTGCTGCCCGGGCTGACCGGGTGTGATGTGCACCTGGGTTAGTGTTTACATGTGCATTGGGGCACAGTTATTTTTGCCTAAATACTTGCATTTAGGCACTGGTATTTTCCCTGAGAGTACAGTGGAAAAAATCAATTTGCTGAGATGTAATAGCATTGCACGTGTAAATTGTGAAGCTTTACACCACAGCAAATTAGTCTACTGTGCAGTTAAGTGTAGGTGTAGATGCACCCACTGACTCGTGAACTAGTACAACTGGGAGCCTACCCACTGACCTACCTGGGGCAGAGAAAAGGTAATTCTGGAAGAGAGGAAGTGGGTGGGAGAGTAGAGAAGGTCAAAAAGCAGGCTTTCAAGGTCTATGAGTATGATAGTGTGTGCTGGGGCTTTTAGAGGTTACGCTGTGCTGATTAGAGGAACATGATATCTCAGGTTG
>NW_017729024.1:29577679-29580243 GCF_001723915.1 Gavialis gangeticus | reverse complement strand
GGGGGCGGGGTGATGCTAAGCTTAATGCAGTGTATGGTCAGAGGCCTAGTAGTGCAGCTCTACACCCAGGGCCACTATGTGGTGCTTGGAGCAGTGCTGGTGCCTGCTGTGCCAATTATGGCAGCACGACCAGCTGCTGCCGTGGTTTTTGCAACACCCAACTAATGTGGCACCTGGGGCTGCTGCCCCAGTCACCCCCCGCCCCAGTTATATTACTGCAAATGGTGGTCTCCTTGAGAGGCTGATGAAAAAGGAGGTGGCACCCTATCACTTGTCGTCAAACATGAGAGGATATAGTAAGTGAAGGGGGTGGTTCTGATGCTGGCACACATTTTAATATCCAGACTGAGGATAGCCCAAATGTAAAAGCTATTCTTGGAGCTGAAAGTTGGAAGAGAACTGGGTTACTACAGTCTACTTTTGGGTTCTAAAAAAATCCTAAGGGCCATAAGATAAAAAGAGACTTCCTGGGTCATCAAGTTCTGTGCTATTGCAGGCCCCCCTGTTATTTAGTTCTTTTGTAACTTGATCAAACTTTAACTGGCCTTTCTTGAGATAACTAACAGCACCTCTTGTGTAAGGTCATATGTCTAACAAACAGTTATTTGTGCCATCTTTCCACTTTGGAGAGTTTGTCTGATTATGCAATCAGTGCTCTAGGAACACCTTTATGCCACAAGATTTCTTGTGGGGAATGCTCTTATTGTTACATCGCCACCAAGGCAGTTTTGCTAATAGCTGTGCTGGCAATACCAGAATAGACTGTCAGTGGCTACTCATATTCTCTGGTCTCACATATCCAGATGTGGTGTGAACAGATACAGCTGACAAAGCAATAATCCTGGCACCCCATCCATGCTCTTACAACACAGGTGGTAGTAGAAGGGTATGAGACCCGTTAGAGAGTCAAGTGTGCTCAGGGTGAAGAAACTGTTACATGTGCATAGACCTTGCAGCAAGTACTTTCATGCAGCCAGTCTTTGCAGCAGTTCAATGCATCTACACCACACAATTGTGAAACACTTGCAACACCATGGAAGGCAGGATTGTTCCAATACTTGCCAGTGAAGATTAAGAATTTGTTTAGAACAAAACCTCATCGATGTTAAATAATTGTAATGTTGAAGTGTCAGGAGAAAATTGCCGTACAAGTTTTGCCTGCCACAAAGTCTATTCCTATAATATAAATAAATATATATTTCAAATGTAGTACCTATATTGGCAGGCAAGGTGCTGAATTTGGGTGCCTACTGTGGTCCATAGTCATCTGAAACAGTTCCCTGGGAATCTAATAAATGCTCATCCATGTACCCATTTGACCCTTATAGGAGACAGTCATTTAGAGTTGAAGAACAGGTCCACTTAGTCTAGCTAAGGGGGAAGCTATCCTAATATGTACATCTGGAAGTTTTCTAAAGACTCATAAAGGAATAGTTCTTTATGCCTTAACAATTCAGCAAAAAATGGCAAAGTCCATGTATTCTGAACAAAGGAAAGGATAGTAGACCTAGTATAAAAAACTATACCTTAATGCAATGCATGCAGAATGTTACAATCCACCGTCAGGGACTATTCTTGTTTTTCTTAAGAGGAGAATCTTTTTTTTTTTTTCTGCCTGAAGTAGCAAAGAAACTGTTGAGGTATGGGACACTGAAACTGCTCCTCCAGTGGGACACTTAGAAAAATATGGAAGCCTACAAGACTCCAGTATGTCTGCCTGATTAAAAGATATTGTAGAGCTAAAAAGCTGACTTGTTTGAAGGAGGTTTTCATAGTTTTAGGATTATTGTTTTACTTCCAGCTTGACTGTACTCTAATACATAAATATTTGACATCTGTGGTCTTTTAAACTACTTTAAGCAGCTGCAGAAAAAGCTTGACTAATTCTGTTTAAATTAAAAACTATGAAAGGCTGGCATCAGAATAGTGGTCCAATCTGAATCCCGTCTGACTTTCTGCTAGTGATCAACAGATTAACCCATGTGTCTTGGGCGTCTCTCAAGCTTCATCATATTGCTGTTTGTAGGGGATAAGAAGTAAGAGACTGGCACTTCTAAACTACTTGTCCTATGATTCTGCAGCCATTACCTCCCAGAATCTCCACCCAGCCGGGGCTTGCTACTAGCTGCCCCACCGGCAGATTGGGACGGGGGCAGGGACTTGATCCTCTTTCCAAGCCCCTTGTTCCCAATCAGGGGGCCAGATCTGGGAGCTCCCTGCTGCCAGGGCAGGGGGACATTATCCCCACCTAGGCTTCACCACTGGAGCCTGCCCAGCAGCAGCAGCTCCCAGGAGCAGGGAGCCATCTCCCAGCCCCTGGAAAGAGGCAGCTGTCTCTTGGTCCCAAGCTCCCTGCCAACTTCTGGAGTAGCTGCCTGTCCAGGGTGGGTCTACTCCAGAGTAATTTGCTCTGGAGTAAACCTAGCCAGCAGCACTTGCACATGTAGACTTGCCCAGTGTGTCTCTTGTTGAACTCCGCTGCTCCAACAGGGAGCAGAACATGCCCCCTTCACAGTCTCCACACTGGGTGCATCTAGATGAGATGCTTACTGTGCAGTAGCTTG
>NW_017729024.1:29575601-29577668 GCF_001723915.1 Gavialis gangeticus | reverse complement strand
ACCGTCAGGGACTATTCTTGTTTTTCTTAAGAGGAGAATCTTTTTTTTTTTTTCTGCCTGAAGTAGCAAAGAAACTGTTGAGGTATGGGACACTGAAACTGCTCCTCCAGTGGGACACTTAGAAAAATATGGAAGCCTACAAGACTCCAGTATGTCTGCCTGATTAAAAGATATTGTAGAGCTAAAAAGCTGACTTGTTTGAAGGAGGTTTTCATAGTTTTAGGATTATTGTTTTACTTCCAGCTTGACTGTACTCTAATACATAAATATTTGACATCTGTGGTCTTTTAAACTACTTTAAGCAGCTGCAGAAAAAGCTTGACTAATTCTGTTTAAATTAAAAACTATGAAAGGCTGGCATCAGAATAGTGGTCCAATCTGAATCCCGTCTGACTTTCTGCTAGTGATCAACAGATTAACCCATGTGTCTTGGGCGTCTCTCAAGCTTCATCATATTGCTGTTTGTAGGGGATAAGAAGTAAGAGACTGGCACTTCTAAACTACTTGTCCTATGATTCTGCAGCCATTACCTCCCAGAATCTCCACCCAGCCGGGGCTTGCTACTAGCTGCCCCACCGGCAGATTGGGACGGGGGCAGGGACTTGATCCTCTTTCCAAGCCCCTTGTTCCCAATCAGGGGGCCAGATCTGGGAGCTCCCTGCTGCCAGGGCAGGGGGACATTATCCCCACCTAGGCTTCACCACTGGAGCCTGCCCAGCAGCAGCAGCTCCCAGGAGCAGGGAGCCATCTCCCAGCCCCTGGAAAGAGGCAGCTGTCTCTTGGTCCCAAGCTCCCTGCCAACTTCTGGAGTAGCTGCCTGTCCAGGGTGGGTCTACTCCAGAGTAATTTGCTCTGGAGTAAACCTAGCCAGCAGCACTTGCACATGTAGACTTGCCCAGTGTGTCTCTTGTTGAACTCCGCTGCTCCAACAGGGAGCAGAACATGCCCCCTTCACAGTCTCCACACTGGGTGCATCTAGATGAGATGCTTACTGTGCAGTAGCTTGTTACTACTGTGCAGTAATGTCACAAGGCATGAACCATGATGCAATGCTACTGTGCAGTAGTAACAAGCTACTGTGAAGTAAGTGTCACCAGGCACCAGGACACTACTGTGCAGTAATGCTGGTTACTGAGGTTATGCAAGTACTAAATGACTGTGCAGTAACAACTGTGCAGTGGGCATCTGGTTTAGATTTGCCCACTGTGTTGCAGGGAAACACAGGCTGATCATTGGCAGTCTGGGTCAGCTAATCAGGGCTGCCTTACTGCTGCCATCTGCTGCCAGATGGTCCTACTGCTGCTATCTGTCACCAGGCATGCCTGCAGCTGCACAGTATCAGCACTAAGATGGCCATCATAGAGGACTTCCCGGTTTTCTGCAACTCTGTCCCCTATTGATACAAAACCCAACGCCTTTATGTCCTCTATTTTTCTTTTGAAGAAAGAAAGTCCTTGAGAATTCTCCCAGATTATTTGAATTATTGAGAATTCCTCAAGGACTGCACCATGAAACCCTTGTTATGCTTAAGATATATCGTTGGCATCTTCATCATTTGGACTGAAAGCCTGCAATCTCAGATTGATGTCTATCAGAAATTCAACAACCATCATGCCTCCATCAGCCTATCTCTTGATACTCCAGCACCAACATTTCCTTTTTAGACATGATGTTCACTATCCAGAATGGTAAAATACAGACCACCATATACATGAAACCCACAGACTAACATATATATCTGCACAGAACCAGCAATCACCCTAAGCACACCAAGAAATCTGTAATGTATAGCCAAGCCCTCCAATACAATTTGGGTGGTGGCAGTGGTGCCGGGAGGGGGGGTCATGGGGGTTGGGAGGGCTACAACAAATTTTGGGGTGGCTGCAGCCTCCCCTGTAGCCCCCCTCCCAGTGCCACCACTTGCCTTGAGCACAGCCTGGCCTAGCCCCCCACATTGGGAATAGCCTGGTTTAGCCCTGTTCTCAGCCCGCAGCTGCAGCCCACCTCCCCTGTGCAGATCCAGGGGCACATGATCCCCATGCCCTATTGGGGTGCACGCAGCGGCGG
>NW_017729024.1:29534684-29570601 GCF_001723915.1 Gavialis gangeticus | reverse complement strand
CCACTCGCACTGCTTCCCCATCCCTGCTGCAGCCACCAAAAGCCTGTGGCTAAGCTGCCTTGTGGACCTACCACTGTCCCGCTAGCCCTCGCAGACTGAGATTGACAGTCAGAGGCTTCCCGATGGACTGGTTGGTAACCACTGATTTACATGTTTACTGACTGGCATTCTTGCAGGCATACTGGCTTCTGGCTTCTTTACTATTTCATCCAGAAAGAGCACAGACCAACTGCAGATGCTTCCTCAGCCTGATGAAGGGTAGTCGTACCTGAAAGCCTGCAAAGAAGAATTTTTCCAACAATTTGAGTTGGTTTAATAAAAGATACCAGATTTACCCAAAGAACCTTGTCTGCCTATATGCAGCCTAACAACACAGCTAATTCTCTCTGATTTATGATGGGCTGGAAAGGGTTAATGAATAGTAGCAAGCACAATCAGCTCTGTCTGATGTGCCTCTAGTAAGTGTTGAGCCCGTGGGAGGAAGCTCACAGAGCAAGTTGTGGGGGAAGAGGTATGAAGGAGGTTGGATCTGGAGGTGCTTTCTGGACCTGGGAGGGATGAGTGTGGACTGAAGGGCTGTAGGACCCATAGCCTGTGGTGACCATGAGTCTTGATTTGAATAAATTAAGCACTGCCCTGGAATAAGGGCCTACAAGACTCTGTACATGGTGTTGTGCATGTCCTTTGTGGACTGGGCAGGCAGGTCAACACAGCACTAGAATTTTACTGCACCTGTTACTTTGGTAACTAGAAGTTTTCTGTACAAAAGCAATTTAAAACCACTCAGTTATATAAAACCATTGAGTGGCCCAACTATTCTTGTCGACAAGAATATTATTCAAAAGGCTGAAATATCTGTGTGCAGTGAACCAGCACAAGACTGAATGCATCACTTTAAACCTTCAGAGTACTTTTAAGTGGTGCAAAGGTCTTGTGCTCGCTGTCTCTCCCCCAGGTAAATTTTCCCATAGAAAACAAAAGTAAAGCTTAACCATATGAAATGCCTCATTCTGGTGGCTCCAACTTGGGGTTCTGCATATAAATGTGGGTTTCTTTGTTTACAAACAGTATTTGGAGCCAAATTTCCAGGTGCCCTTTTAAGGGATGCATCGTAAAAGCAGCAGACCTGCAGGATATTTGCTGTCAGTTGTACTGACAAATATAAGAACACAGTTACAAATACTGTATATATCAGTGGTGCTCAACCTATTGGCCGCATGGGTCACACGAGTAAGGCAAAGCCAGTCTGTGGGTCAGACTGAGCCTTGCACAGCCTCTGGGGCCTGGCACTGCTTCCTCCCTGCCTTGTGCTTCTGCACTGGGAACTGGGGCCCAGTACTACTCCCCCTGGCCCCCATACTCCAGGATTGGTCTGCAGGGGCCCAGCACCAGCCGTGCCCACTAGGATTGGTCCCGGGGATCTGGCATTGCCCCCTCCCACCCAAATGTGTTGGGATTGGGTCTTGGGGGCCCAGCATTGCCCCCTCCCAGCTCCCCACGTGCTGGAATTGGGCCGTGGGGCCCAGTGCTGCCCCTACCTGGCCCTGCGTGCTGGGATTGGGCACCCAATCCAGTGCACAGGGCCTGGGGGCTCCCCTTGGGTATGGGAATTTGACAGTGGGGGAGCAGTGTCACTACTTTCCTGCTGTCAGATTTCTGGACCCATGGGGAGCCTCGTGGGCTGGATGACATGGGGCTGTAGGCTGGATCTGGTGTATACAAATGCAGATGTTTCATATCGTATGTGTGCAGTTGCACACAAACCTTCCTCAGGTCTCCCTGTCTTTTGAAAACCTAACTGTTTGATCTGTGTTTATAAAGCCAGCTTCATTTGTTTTTCCTTAAGTTCATCCAGTACTTCCCAGAGCTATTAAGGAATTTTTTTGAGCAATTACCCACCAGACATATGAAAGTTCTTTTTTAATTCCAGACAGAGACAAGACAGGGAGCTTCAAGTCCTGAAAAGCAGAAAAGGAGATGTAATTATAAGCAACTGCTGCTGGAGAAGTGGGCAGGTAAAAAGAATAAACAGTGGAGCGAATTCAGCATTCAGCATGCTCACCCTCTACTCTCAGCTTTCACATAATGGCTTGTTCCACGCAGTCTCTCTCTCAGTGTGCCTTTCCTCAGTGCCACTTTCCCTACATGTGGGTCTTCCATGAAAAGCCATTTATCTTTGCAGCACAAAGAAATGTTAATAACTGCTTCCAGTATTGTAATTGGTATGTCCAGAGCTCTGCATACACATTGAGTTGAACTGGAAAGGCACTTGAATTCAGTCTTGGTTGCATCTGCCATCCAGAATGCAAGTTCATACCCAGCAACTATGGACTTTTACTTGTATCCCCTGCAGCGTATTCCAAACTCTGATCCTTCTGCTGTTGAAGTAAACTAGTGTTTTGCCAATCCATTCAGGGGGAACAGAATTGGGACCTTTTTAATGACAACAATTTGCTTTTTTTGGATAGAAGGGATGCTTGTAATGTTGGTCTGGCTTTTGAGAGGTGTTTTGGTGCTAACAGTGCCTTCCAGTTAGTGTTAATGCTTATGGATGCTCTGTCTTATCTTGAGTACAGACTTTGTATGTGTAATGACTGTATTACATTTCACTATTAACTTACCTAACCATGATCAATATTTCTCTCACCTCAAGGGTTCAGTCTCCACATCTATTTAACCTTGGCTTCTCTGGAGATTACTGACATAATTGCAAAATTGTGCTGGATGAGGACAGTAGTTTTTGTGATGTGCCCACTTCTCTATTAACATGGGAGTGGTGGCCTATTCAGATGATATTAGTAAGAATAAATGAACTGAGCTCAAATGAGCTGGTCTGTCATACCAGTGTTGACCTGGGCCCTACAGTGCTAACTTCTACCCAGCTTCTAATGCATATTATGGGTGAAGTTACACATTACGTTTAGACCATACTAAACCTGTGGAGCATTAAGCAGGGTTAAAGTTAGAATGTGCTGTGAACAGTTGGACATTAAGGTTTAATACCATTTTTTTTGCCTGCATGACTCTGGCTTGCCACTAGAAGGCTGGTGAACGGGAGTGTGGCTAGAAGCCAGAACACCTGCTTCATCCCTGCTGGAGGGGTGGGGTGAGGGAGGAAGCAGTGTAGGCTGGGGTACTAGAGGACTGCATATTGTTCATTTTACCTCCATGGAGCGGACTGAAGTTACCCTAACACGAACAAGGTAGCACAGCCCAGAGTTAACCCTTGCCTGGAGTGGTCTAACTTTGAGATGGTAAGTGGGCACTTAGTATAAGTTAAGAAGCTTTAATGTACAGATGCTTGCATTTTGAGTGCCCTTAGTATGGTCTAAGTTCAGTGTGTAACTTCAGATACAGATGGGACGGTGAAAACCCCTGTAAGTTTGGCAATATTCTCTGAATGGCTCCATTTTAAGTGTAGAACAAACCTGAGCCATACGCCCACATCTACCACAAATGAAATTCTGTGTTTGTCTTTCTGACATCCTCACTCCGTGGTCAGCAAATTCTCTCTCTCAAATTATCTAGCTGTGGATCAGTTTGCCCAGATAGGATATCCTGGGGATACATGTCTGAGTACACAACGTTGTCAGGTTCAATTGCTTTGTAGAGGCTTCTTAGCATGACTACAGCTGTGGCATATATAAAATTCATTCTCTTGGAAATCCCTGTTGTAATATAACATAATATACATTCTCTCACCAACAGCGACCATGAGATGAATAGTAAGTGAGCAGGTAAAGGCCTTTCTTAGCTAGAGACAGTGATCAAACAAGCATGCAGAACCAGCCAGACCCATCTTACCTTTTTTAGCTCTTCCTGTATTGTTGTTAGGATTAGCCATGTAAGTGGAAAGAAGGAAGGCAATAAATCTTTTTCAGGAAAGAAAGGCAGCTGCACTTTCCAACAGCGAACAGAGCTGCAAAATTAACTGCTTTTTCAGTGCCCTTACTTTGGATTTCACAATCTGTGCAAATGCCACAGCAGTGTGCTAGATAACCTGAAAGGAAAAACACACTGTTGAAACAATCTCAAATACTGCCTAGGCCACAAAGATCACAAGTCAGTCTATGATGCAGGAGAAACTGGTCAGAGTTGTGTATGCTTGCTGTTAATATCTTTAAAGAGACACGAACAAAACCATAAATAAGGTTTAAATCATAGCTCCTGCTCTCTCCTCCAATGCTGCCTTGTTGGTTGTGCCAGTAGAGCATGAAGGGACAGGTGCTGAACAGGCATTAAGATTCATTATCTGGATCACTGAATTTGCAATAAAATGGAATATTTTATTTGCAAAACCTTGGGGCTAATTGCAATGTGAACTGTAGGTGAAGTCCTTTTCCCACCCTCTCCCTCCATTCCACCCCAGCCCGAAGCAACTGAGTTCCATTCTGTATTGAAAGTGTGTGATACACGGGGACTGGATACCCTATAGAGCCTACTGATCTAGATGCTTATAATCAATTTTGCTCCTCCCTGCCACATGCAAAAATCTCACTGATCTTTGGGTGTACAGTTTATCTAATATGTATAAAAATATTGATACGGGAAAATTCACTCTTTAGAATTCAAAACCTTCAGTAACAATCAGACTCTGAAGTCCATTCACCACAGAAGCCTGAAGGTGAGAGCTAAAACTGGTGTCAGAGCACCTATAGTAAATTTTCACATACTAACCGTGTCTTGGAGTATTTATGTAAATTACCCTAATTAGCTGATTCCTTTCCTCGTTAGGGTTTTCAAAACCTGTAACAATTCCATCTTATATTTTGTTTGTATTGGTTAGGTAGCTCATTTTAGGTGGTTTTACTATATTCTAATCAAGAGGGTTAGGTGGGAATTAAGAGAGAAGTCTTTTCCAGTTTGAGAAGAAAGCTTGTTGGGTGCTCTGATTATCATGGTTCTCTTAAGCGCGGAGGTGTTTTTTTGCAAGAGCAATGAGATACTACTTAGAGGAGAAGAGTCAAATCCCAGAAGCAAAATGTGAAAATTAAATAGTAATAAACTGGGAATTCTAGCAGAGCTATCTCTCTGAGGAACAGGAGAATAAATACTAGAATAAGTTTCCTGATAAGATGATATAAATTCTATGATTTTTTTTTCAGGGACTGTGCAATCTAAGGCATTGAGTGAATTACATTTAAAGAGCAAGGTTTGCTAGCCACATGATAGCGTTCTCTTAATCAGTACCATATATTGCAAGAAACAAATCTTCCCTTCCCCAACATGGTATATTTTTCACAGAGGGAGCCCTGGACATTGCAGAAACAGTGTGGCTTTTATTTTTGGGGGTGGAATATGATACAGGCATCCACATCTTGAATGAGTTTTGCAGCGTGAGTCCACTGGTGTCCCTGCACTCTGGAATGCATGGTTTTTGGAGACTGGGATGCAGGGATGGTGTAAGGCTAATGACCCCAGATATGTTCATCAGCTGGCCAAATATCCACAGAGAGGAGAGACGAAGGGATTGCAGCAGCCTGAACACTACCATTCTTGGTTTGCAACACTGGTTGTAAAGGGCATTCCACAGCACAGGTATAATGGGTCACAACTGTGTGATAGGCACAGTTTAGTGACAGCAAAGAGTTCGCACAGTAACTAGTATACCAACATGAAAGATAAGATTTAACGCAGAAAAGCAAAGCCTGTTCAACACAGAGCACATCTTATTTCAGGAGTTGTAGTTATATGGTTTCTCTTACTATGTGTGAGTCCATTTCCATTTTAGAAACTAACAAGACCTTCTGGTCTGTTCCATCAGGTGATCACAGGTGCCTCCCAAGTGACTGTATTGCTATGTGACATTTCCCCAGAAAATCCTTTTATTCTGGGCAGGAGTCAGCTTATTGTTCAGGGGGCATGTCTACCCAAAATACTTAATTCCCATTGGACTAACTCTATTGCACATTAGCACAGCTGGCAAAAACAGGTACTAACTTAATGTACCATAATTATGGAGCATTAATGAATGTGTAGATGTGCCCACTGTGATCATAATTCAAAGGTGGAGCACTTAAACTCCCTCTATTGTTAGCCATATGTTACTACCTTCTGGAATATATATCCAACAAGGAAGGAAAGAATCCCACCCTCAAATCAAAGTTTAGTCTGACACACACACACGAAAAGTCCCCCATGCAGAAGAGAGCCCAAAAGTTTACTGTTGATGTAACAGTCCTTTCTCTGTAAGGTTTCTGGCTTAGTATTGCCCAGCATCCTGATTAAAATGTTAGTGCTCTGCAAAAATCAATAGCAGATTTAATGGTGAACTGACAGACCTCAAAACAGAGTTGTTATTTGGGAATTGCCAGCAAGTGGAGTTGGGATTCTGCATATATCAGTACTAAATAATTTTGTCTCTGATTTGGAAGTAAATAAAATCATTGCTGATAAGTCTGGAGATGGCACATAGACTGGCAGAGCAGTAAACAATGAAGAAAGCTCACTGATGGAGTGACGTCAATCACTTGTAAACAGGCACAATAAAGTACCTGGATTTTTTAACGCAGCTAAAGCAAGGTCATGTAAGCACATATGTACAGGACAGGTAACTATACCCTGAAAATCAGTGACCTAAAAGAGTCCTAAGCCTTTTTCTATAAATACTTTTGGTACCAATTTAGTTATTTCCACATTTCATTAAATGCCTTGTGAAGTAGGGATGCTCAAACTATTTTGAAACTGTCTACTCAGGTACTGGTAGCAGTGAATGCTGATGGCACAGAGCTCAGCACAGGCTAATGGACCTTGCTGCTTGTGTGGGTTTAGTAGCATAGACATCCTGTCTATTTAGAAACTAGCATAGTTAAATCTCTATGACCCTCTAACATGGATGCAGTTATACTGCTGTAGGTTATTTTAGTAGCTTGCAGTAAATTTAGTCTTGGTGTCTGTGCTTTTAAAATAGATGTTGAAAAATTGGAGGGGATTCAGGACAAAAATATCTTGGGACCTGGCAAATGTGCTTTAGGATGAGAGACAAGGAACTGCACTTATATTGCTAATGAAGAGAGGGTTAAAAATCAACTTCACCATATGCTAAATGTATCTACATAGAACCCTGAAGTATCAGATATATTATCCCTATGATCTAGCAAACAAAAACATAACAGGATTTTGTGGCTGGAAGCAGATGCCAGAAAAATTCAAATGGAATGTATGGCATACTTTTTTCAGAGTGTGGGTAATTCACTATTGGAGGAGTTTACCAAGAGATTTAGTGAATTTTCCATTGCTGGAAGCCTGTCATGACTGGATGTCCTGCCTGATCAATTACCTCCAGCAAAAGTTATTGGTCTTGAGGAACATAGTTGTGGGTAAAATACTCCCGCCTAAGTTTTGCAGGAAGTCCCTTTAGATCCTAGTGTCCTTTTACATTTAGATCCCAAACTCTTCTGAGCTTACAAAACTATGAACCTGTGAAATTTTACATTAAAAATCAATCATAGATGCCTAGACTTTTTGTTTCAAGCAGAAATTGGCAAGAGACTTAAACAAATGCTGTATGAGAAGCTTCATCACACCTATGAATGAATTAAAATTATGGTAGGAAGTATCACAAATCTTGTAAGAGAGCCTCTTCTCACTAGTCTGATTGGCTGCATCAACACGCGACACTGACTGTGCAGTTGTCAGGGACTACTGTGTAGTAGTGTCGCATGACACCAACTGTGATACAATACTACTGCACAGTAGTCTGGCAGTCAGCATCATAAATAAGCTCTTCATTGGTGCTACTGTGCAGTAATCTGGGGTACTGCGCAGCCATTTAGTACTTGTTTATACAAGTACTTGTTTATACAAGTACTAAATGACTGAACAGTAACAACTGCACAGTCAGCAGGTCGTGAAGATGCAGCCACCCTTGACCAAATAGGCTGGGATGAGATTTAGATGAACACATCATGCCAGATTCTCAGTTAGGGAAAACTGGCATTTCCTTCATTGACTTGGCTGGAACCATTTTGACTTGCACAGGTTTAATTTTTACATGGCAATACAAACCAAAACATGGCAAAATTTTTGAAAATTATCCAACATGTATTATGTACATTGGTATCAAACTGAGATGTATTCTCAAGTAGACATGCAACTTTGTGGGAGCAAACAGAATTCGTGACCTGCATCTGACTGCAGTAAACTTTACATTTTACTGCTTATGACATGGTTGACTAGATTTGTCTCTATGTCCCTGTAACATAATGTTCAAATCTAAACATGTCAAAAGGAGAAAATATTATGTAGCTCTCTTGTGCTATAAACTTCAAGGCCTTTCCCTAATCTTTTCTTGGATTATATATTTCATTTGTAAAGTGCTGCATTTGATGGGCTTTCCCCTTGAACTTATATTCACTTATGAACTTTCTTCATTGTTATACATATTGTTGTATTTAAAACCTCTCTCTCTCTCTTTATTGGACTGAATAGTTCTTTTCCATTTATTTAATTTATTGTTTAATTCAATGCTTTGGCCTTTATCTCTTGCTTCTGAATATAACTTGCATTTTTCAATATATAATAATTGTCCGTATTTTCCTGTCCCTTTGTCTTCCCTCTCATAAATGTTTCCACTTGCTTGCTTTTACACCTTCTTTCTGCAGGACTTTTGAAGGGGCCTCAGGAAGTCATCTAATCCACCTCCCTGCTTAAGGCAGTAAATATTATCTATTTCTGAACAGTTCCAGACAAATCCTTGTCTAGTCTCCACTTAAAGTTCAATCGCAAAGATCTTGCAACAAAACTTTTTAGCTGATCTGTTCCAGCATTTAAGCATTCTCCTGAGAAGGATGTTTTGCCTAATATCTCCCTTATTGCAATGTAAGCCTATTCTTGCTCTGTCTCGTGTAGACATAGAGAACAGCTGATCACCATGCTGTTCATAACAATCCCTTTTTATTTGAATACTATTAACAATTTCTCCCTTACTCTTCTCTCCTCTTCACTAAATAATTACAGTACTTCTAATCTTTTTAGTTCATGTTATGTTTTCTAGACCTCTTTTTATTTTGTTGCTCTCCTCTGAACTCTCTCCAGTTTGCCCACGTCTTCCTTGAAGTGTGGTGCCAAAATCTAGATAAGGCTTTATGAGTGCTGAATACAGCAGACCTTGACTTGTATATGGTACTCCTTTTAGTACAGCCCAGTATGCTATTTGCTTTTCTACAGCAATGTTACACTGAAAACATTCAGCCTGATGCATTATCCTACTATCCCTTTTCTGCAGTACCACAACTAGCTAGTCAGTCCCCATTTTATATCTGTGAATATTTGATTGTTCCTTCCTAAGTACAGGACTTTGCAATTCTCTTTATTTAATTCAATCTTTTCTATTTCCAGGATTCTCACTGAAATAAATGGGGCAACTTTTGCAAGTAAGTGTTATGTGGATGAGTAAAACTGCAGGCTCCAGGACTTAGATGACAATCTCAACTGAAATGTTTAAAACCACACATAATTGTTGTTTCTTCTAAGTTTCTCCTGAATTAATGTTGCCCTTGAGATGTTATTTCTGAAGGATGATGAAAAAGTCACAGCAGTAGGTAGAGTGGGTATAGTACATAGATTAAACTTGCTACAAAGCTGTGAGAACTAGATTGTTGCTGTGCATATTACTTGATGAATTATGCTTTTAGTACTGGTATGGAATACATTTTAGTACAATTGACAACTACCTCTATTAGCCAAAAATCTACTTTTTGATGAAGGTCACAAATAAAACTGTATTCATGAAAGCGTTGGAACTGTACCAATGGACTGTGCAAAAGACCATTGAGATTTCATAGCCTTATGAAGGACCTTGGCAGAAAAGGCTGCTTACCATAATTGAATAAGATTTTCAAGTATTAATCAAGTTGACAAGGCTCATTTCAGGCCTAGTCTTATGTGTTGCTAAGCACCTACACCTCCTATTAAAGCCATTTGGAGCTGAGGGTGCTCAGCAGTTATGCTGAGTGGGAAATGGATTTAGAAATTTTTGTTATATTGCAATGGAAGGGAACCAAGGCCTTTTGACATTTGAGACCTCCCCTAGTAGTTAGGGCAGCAACCTTGAATGAGGGATACCTAGCGTCTAGTGACTCTAGTCTTAGCTCTGTCTAATTCAAACCATGGACTTGAACCTGCCTTACCTATAATCCCACAAGACTGCCCTAATTGTGGGATTGTTCCAGGGTTAGTCTTTCGTTATGGTTCTGACTAAAAAATCCAGCTTGGATCTGACATACCTTTCCTGATGAATGTTGTGGCAAAACTTTCTTGCAACCTAATCTGCTTGTGCAAACTGATAGGTTCTAATGAAAAATAAGCCGTTCCAGCAGCATTACTCTGTGCCCTGCAGGACTGAGCCCTCAAGTGTCTAGGATTGGGTGGTCTTACAAGCAGCCTTCTTGGAAGAGGCACAGTGCTTCTTAAGTCACTGAGCATAGAGGTGCTGAGCATTACTCAGGATCTGTCATTAGTAAGTGGGGACCTCTCTCAGGCTGAGTTTAAACAGCATTTCTGAAGTATGATGCTGCACGCCTGGGGAAGAGAACAGAAAATGAAACCTGCACTCTGTTCACTTTAATTCCCTCAACTATAGTACTTTTGAACTCGGAGGTCTTTTTTATGTGACTGGAGTGCTGCAGAATGGGGTCTCAGCTTCATTTCCCATAGAAGTAGATGTAAATGTGTGGTTTGTGTAGCTGACCTTGTCTGTACAAGCACAGCCCCATCTATTCAGGATTCCACAGCCACAAAATCTGCCCCTTGGTACAGCGCTGTGCTGCGCAATTTCAGCTTTCATTATAAGGAAATCATTATATTTTCTTGCTTACCACAGATGCCAGAATAAGATTTGCTGCTTGTTTCTGAAAGACAGAGGGCGCATCTACACATGATGCTAAGTCGCCATAGCAATGCACTACAGTGACGTAGCGTTTGTGGGCACAAAAGCTGTGATGCTGCAGCTATGTCACTGTAGCAATGTGCTCCTCATTATAGTGCGTCACTCTGGTGATATAGTGCCTAAAAATAAGGCATGCCCACCGTGCATGCCACAGTACTGGCTGTTGCTGTGCCATCTTTTAGTACTTCAAACAGTTGCAGGTAGATGTACCTGGTATGAAGCAAAACAGATCTTTCCTTGTAAATTCTGGTAGGTAGTAATCAGTAATTGAGTAGCAGAAACTAGGAAGCCCAGCCTGCTCATTGTTCTGTTCCCAGTGGAGCACGTGCAGGGTTGCTTTTGCTTTCCCCTGGCAGAGACTTAATAGGCATTAACTGCTGCTACCATATTTCCCCAATTATAATGCATACCTCAACATCCAGCAGCTGGGTTTTTTTGGAAAAAAGATGTGTGCTGCATGTGAGAAAATGCGGTATATTTCTGGAGTTTATAGATGGAAATCTTGGAAATCATGAACATAAACCAAACCAAATCTTGGAAATCACGAACATAAACCAAACCATGTTTGATCCATTATCTCACTATCCCATTTCTGCAAAATTTTCCACACAAGTCTTTAGATCACTTGAAATGATAGCACTGAAAAGTATGAGCTATCTCATTTGTCTCAGCTGCTGGGTGAGTGAAATCTAAAAATAGACATTTCAAATGTTTGCAATAATTAATTGTTTTGCTACTGATCCTGATAAAGCTTTCGGTTACAGCCAGCTGATGTGATTATTCCACAGTGCCAAACTTTCCAGGCATCAAAACCCCCAAATTGCTCCTTACCCAGCTATCAAAAACTCCAGCTCCTTCCCCAGCAACTTCTAGATTTCGACTGTGTTTTCCAGTTACAAAATCAGTACCACACTGACTACTGAAAAAGGTGGGGGACAGAGTTAAACTCCTCTAACTGACTAGATCCCTTTCCCCCACCACACTGTGTCCTGGGAGTTCTCCCAATCACATCAAATTTCCCAATCCCTCTCTGCTTTGGCTAGCGGTGGGAGGATGCCCCCTGTGGTCTCAATCAGCTGTAGATGGGGTAGATTTGCACCTTTTTAGAGGAACAAAATCAGAGATGCAGAAGCTTTCATAAACAGTGGCTTGGTTCATTGGGTGCATCTGAAGTCAGGCTAACTAACTGAAGTCAGAATAACATGGCTAACTCTACCTCTCTCAGTCTGCTGTCCCCATCGCACAGGCTTTGTCTACAACTCTTGATCATTTTCTGCTCTGAAAGAAGTATCTCAACAGTCCTCCAGTTCAATATATGTGAAGGCTCCTCGTAAATTAATCATGTTTGTTTGTTTTGTTTTTCTTCGCTTTGATAATACTTGCACCATAAAAGCAACACTCCCACAGTGGGCATGGCAATTAGCATCAAAATGTGAATTACCATAACACCGTTCTAAGAAACAGCAACATTTTTCTCTGTGACAAAAGGCTATTAGGGATATGACCTCTCAAGCCACTGCTGACATAATGAGGGGCGCCATTGATTTTTGGCAAAGTAAGTATTATATCTATGAGTAAAAGGTTGGTAGCTTCAGCTCAAACAATCATTCCATCCATTTTGAAGCCTCTGCAGATAGTAGGGCTGTGTGACGCTTCGGTCCCTGATTTGATTCAGTGGAGATTCGGCCCAATTCGGTGGCCAAATCTCCAAATCCAAATCAAATCAGAGGACCCTTTAATCTTTCTGAATTGAATTGGAACCCTCCGAATCGATTCGGAGAGATTCGGAAAGATTCAGAGATTTGGACATAGAGACAGCTTTAAAGGGCTTTTTTTACATATTTCTAGGTAGCAGGGGCTCGTGAGTGTTGCAGTGCTGGGGCAGATGGAGCATCCTGCAGAACTACAGGGGGGTCCCCAGTGTACTCAGCAGCAGACCCAGAAGTGGACCAGAAGCACTTCCAGTCTACTTTCAAGTCTGCCAGGGAGTGTGCCAGGGGGCCCCCACGTCTACCTGGCCTGGTGACTGGTGCCTCCTGGGTCTGGGGGGGCACCTGGGATGCCCCTACGACCAATCAGCCAGCTGGGGGGGGTGCAGGGGTGCCCCCTGGTGCACTCCCTTCCAGACCCAGAAGTGGACCAGAAGTCCTTCCGGTCCACTTCCAGGTTCACCGCCAAGCACGTGGAGGGCCCCCCCAGACTCATGTGGGATGATCCATGAGCCCCAGCATCACAGTGATCATGAGCTGTGCCTGCTACCTCAAGGTACGTAGAAAAATCTTTTAAAGCTGTGTCTATGTCTGAATCGCTGATTCTCCAAACCAGCATCAAATCTTCAGATTTGGATTTGACCGAATCAAATCGGGGACAGTGATCCGAATCAAGTAATCAAATCATAGTCCCTGATTCAGGCCAAATCCGAATCAAATAGGGCCCGCTTCGCCCACCCCTAGTAAATAGTGTCAGCCTGACACTTTTTTCTTGATCTTTTCAACTGAGAAAACACACTAAAAAGGAACCCTGAAAAAATGTAGAATTTTAGTATTTATTTTGTAAATGGATTCTCATATTTTTTGTATTGGTGGCATCTTCTGAGATCCCCTATACCAATATGGCTGGGGAAACGCAATGCAGTGCAAGTGATCACGAAGGATTAGAATTAATTGAATATGTTAATGTTTAGAACTGTCTTTTTTCACAGTGAAATGTGATATTGCCATGAAAATCCAGGTCTTTTACAATGCTTTAAGAGAGGATCTAGAGTCAATTAAAGCTTCTCATATTTTTGAGAGTATGTGCAGAATATTTTTTTGAGCTTTCCCAGTTTTAGTGAGAAAGCACAAGAGGGCACTTTATACCACTTATTTAAGAGTCTATTGTCTTGCATAAGCCTTTTTCATTATGTTAACTCTTTAAAAGTGCCAAGCCAGATCTTCTAGTACTTACCTCTCATGACAATGAAATGGGATTACACTATGTTTGTAGAACCATTTGGATTGGTCAAGGAGCGAGAGGAATAACAAGAGAGAGAAAAGGAAAAATCACACTTCAGCTCTTAGATGGAAGTTATCTCTTGCTGAACAACTATTTATCTGTGGTCCCATTTTGAACTATATAGCTGTGGTCCCAACTATCTTGAACTGTGATCTTCTGTAATGTGGCTAGACAAAATCAGGGATGGCTATCATTTGGATCAGATGTCTATGATAAATCTCAAAGGCTGTAGAAAATGGTGCTGGTGACTGAGTATGGGGTATATTTGCCCTGAGTCAGGGATTTGCAACTACCCTGTCAGGGAGCACTGAGGTGCTGGAGTGCCAGCACATGGAGACAGTATACAATCAGGGCCTTTCTCAAAAAATAAAACGTGCTATCTACAAAGTTGCAACTGAAATTCAGGCTGTTGTGATTCTGCCGGCAGAGCTTCTCTGGGAGGGGGTGAGTTATTTTTCTTTAGATATCCCGTGGAATGAGGATTGTTTTACTGTTGCTGGTGAATGTGGCTATATAGTTGACTGATGGGTAAATTCATACATCGTATAAAAATGCTGACCTGATCCAGGGGTAAAAGCAGTAGACTGGTGCCTGAAGCTTCACATATTCCTGAGATTGCATTTCACTGCCTGAAACCAACTGGTGAGATCAGCACTCTGTAGTCAAGAAACACTTTAAAACCAGGAATAAGCCTTTTTACAAAGGCATTCTCAAGACTTCAAACTCTTCTCTGCTTTTTCTCTGATTCTTCAAACTCAGTCTCTGCTTTTCCTCTACTATTTGTCCCCTCTGCTACTATTTGAAGGAAATAGTTCTGAGGGGCCTGCTACCTCCCCCAGGGGACAGGTTTTGGTGGAAGACTCTTGGAGTCAGCTGTTACTGACTCCTCATCTTGTCTATGAGCAATTCACTGACATTTCATCAGACCCCTCCTGGTCTTTTCCTGCAAGACCCTCTTGTTTTTGGGTGTTTGTGACTCTTATCTTCCACCACACTTTCATATACCCAGCAATATTAGGAGCGGCACACGTTGCAGGGCTGCCCCCTACGATGGTGACATCACATACATTCTTGTCCTTTGTGTACATGTTGTCACCTAGTTTAGGTCCTGCTTCTTTCTGGATAAGAGCAGACATTCTCTGTAGGCATGCTTTGATTTTTTAAAAATCATTTGTGCTAAGCTCACTAAAAAATGAGAAGATTTTTGTGGAGATAGATCTTACTCTTTTCAGGTGGTTCTTCAAGACTTGGCATGTGCCAAAGAATAGGAGAGGAAAGGATTATCTACATTACAGTGCAACTGCTTCTATAACTGTGCAGACTACAGCCATGTCGGCAGAGCTCCTTGATGGAGGCATGGCATATACCAGCAGAAAGGTCCTTTTGTTTTACCTGTACTACCTTCCCAAGCTACACATACTGACCTGATATAGTTTTGCCGGTAACTTTTTGTAGCATAGCCAGACCAAAGAAAACATGACAAATTCAGGGGAACTGGAATAGTCTGCAGAATTGTGTGCATGTTTAGAGAGTTCTCACTGTTTTTCTGTGATTCTTAGTTGTCCGTTAAAGCAATATTTGCTTCAGAAATGCTTATGCTGTAGCTAAAGAATGGAGACATACCTGAACAACTGCATTGGAGGTAATCTAACTTATACATCTTCAGACTTGCTTATCCAATTCATTGGATAGTGTGTTATCTCAGTCTAAATGGCAAAGAGTCTATTATAGCTATCTGTTGGCATATCAGGCTTTTTAGGTCAGGCTATAAAAGCTCATGCTCTTCATTCTGAAAGGTTGCTGGTTTGGTCCCTAGTGCCAGCCAAGGTGAAGGCTCATTAAATAATCCACTGTGCCACCATGTCATTTAAGCTACATAAGCATATATCAACAGAATGGATAGCCAGAGAATGTGAATCCAAAGAACTATGAGAGTTTAAGCTATTTAAAGGGAGCAAATTTATCCCTTCTTGCACATCAGCTTTAAATATTATCCATCCAGTAGGAAAACTTGTGGTCTTGTGGATGAAAGATTCAAAGGCAAAATATATATATTATGAATATCAATTTCTATGAATTCTATAATTCATCTGTTAACAAATATGTATAGCCATCTACAGACAATTATTTTGTTTCATACTTACAAAAATAGTAAGCATCTTACATATAAACACCTTAGATACAGTACAAACATTATAATGGTCTGGCTTAGACAGGGTAAACAGTATTTTTCAATCTCATATTATCTATATTGTTTGTGAAGAGGCTAAAATGAAATTTGAAAGGACCCAACTCAGATGATAAATTCTCACCTGGACGGGAATTAGTTTAAAATTCATATTATTGAAATTGATTAAACCATTTTTGCAGCTAGCAGAGAGATTGGTGGCATATCCACAGTGTATTCTCAAGCTCACTCCAATTCAACTCTGAATCTTCTATAAGTGCTATTAAGTTAATTGGAAACAAGCTGCCAAAGGGCCCAGTTATTACACGTTAAAATTCCAGGCACTCCAGCTTCTGTTACTAAGAAATATTTCTTAGTATTTTCATTACAATAGAAATAATGTGCCAAAACAAAACACCTAAAACAATATACATGGCACCTCTCTTATTCAATTTAGAATCAGATAAAAAATAGGACTCGTTTTGTTGAGGTGTGAACAGTCATTTCAAGAGAGAAGATGACTGGCTTTCAGTTCTATTATGCCTCATCTACACAAGAACTTTTTGGACATAACCTGAGGTTATGAATCTGATGAATCTAAGCAGATAATGCAAAATAATCTAGCGTCAACCTTCTTATTCTGCAACAAATGTGTTTTTTTAATGATTAGTTTGTGTAGCTTGGGAACGAAGATAAGATAAACTGAAAAAGCTACTCTCATCCCATTACGAGAGTCCACACAACAAATTATTCTGGTATGATTATATAGTGTCAGAGGTAAAGGTTTCCTACCTAGGAAGGTTTTATACCTAGATATCTTCTGGTGGTAGTTATGGTGATGTGTGGAGTTGTTTGCCAACATATAGATGAAATTGTAACTATCCCTCAGTCATGCCTGTTATTCATGATAGCTGCATGGATCTTGAGGGACTTGCCCTCTGCCTCTTGCCTCTGTCTGCTGTAACCATTGCCTACATCTGCTGTACCTACTCACTGGTTCCCGCTTCCCTTGGGACAGCTTTTCCTCTTGTAGGAGTTGTACTTTTGGGGTCTCCTCCTAATACAGCAGTCCTCACCCCAAAGTAGGAATTCCACAGAAAAGGAAGTAGCACAGGTTAGCAAATCCTCACACTAAGGTATTTGCATTATTTTCCTGTCTAATATTTAGGAAGGGGCAGAGGCAATTGGAAGGCTTTCAGCTGGCTCTGCTGCTATGTACCAATTTGTCCCTGGCCTGTCCCTTTCCTATCCTTTCCAATTCTGTGAAGCTGAAACCCATAATAGACTCCCCTTGAAAGGGCTTACTTAGAGTCTGATAGAAGGGTGGAAAACTTCAGAAAGTCAGGAGGCAGCATGACTGGTTTATAAAGCACGGACCTAAAAGTCATGAATGGCTCTGTCACTGGCTTGCTGTGTCACTTTGGCAAGTCATTTTATCTTCCTGGCTGTCAGTCTGTCCTCTCACCCCTCGTCCATCTTGTCTAGTTACATTACAAACCGTTCTGAGTAAGGGCCAGCACATACTATACAATTATACCATTCCTAGGACAATGGAACTGTGAATTTGGCTGGGGTTTTTATGTATCACTTTACTATAAACAATAGTTGTAGCTTCAGACTCAAAAAGTCATCTGTTCTAATCCCCTGCACTGAGGCAGGAAAAATAATAACAGTGGACCTCTTCGGCAGGCAGTTAACCTTTGTTCACAGAAGGCAGTTTGGCTCTCTGATCTGTTAGCACAGCCCATGATGATTATAAATAATTTGCAACAATACAAGAAATGCAAGTGTGTCATAAAAGCCATCACAATTCATTGGTCTGCCAGCGAAGATACCAGAAGCCAGCCGTGGATCCAGAAGGAGTGTGGCAGAGCAGTCATGTCCCCCCTCCCCACCACTTTGGTTGTGCCACATGTGCAGTGAGCTCTTAGAGCTCACCAGCATATCCATGTAATTCCTGCTGGGAGCTCTGAATGGAATGGGATTAGTCAGAGATTATCCTGCCTTGAGCAGGAGGCTGGATTGGAGCTAAGAACAGACATTCAGTAGCTGAAGCCTGCACTGATTCAATCTTTGCAGGTTATAGATTTATAGATTTTAAGGGGCTGAAAGGGACCTTGCAAGACCATCAGGTCCAGCCCTCCTGCACTAGGCAGGAAAGACTGATGAGGTTAGGTGACCCCAGCAAGGTGACTGTCCAGTCTCCTCTTGAAGATTTCCAGGGTAGGTGATTGCACCACCTCTGGAGGGAGTTTATTCCACAGTCTGGACACCCTCACTGTGACGAAGTTTTTCCTAGTGTTAAGCCTGAAATGGTCTTCCAGGAGTGTGTGGCCATTACTCCTGGTTTTCCTCAAGGATGCCCTGGTGAACAGCTGTTTGCCAAGCCCTTGATGTATTCCCCTGATACAGTGGTAAACTGCTACCAAGTTCCCTCTCAGATTTCTCTTTTTAGGCTGAAGAGACCCAAGTCCCTCAGCCTTTCCTCATATGGCTTGCCTTGCAAGTCTCTGATCATATGGGTGGCTTTTCTGTGGACTCTCTCAAGCTTTACCACATCCTTGTTAAAGTGCGGAGCCCAGAACTGGACACAGTACTCCCACTGTGGTCTCACCAGTGCTGAGTGAAGTGGAAGAATCACTTCCTTGGTTTTGCTTGAGATGCATCGGTTGATGTGTGTCGGAGTATTGTTTGCCCTGCTGGCTACAGCATTGCACTGATGGCTTATGTCAGTGGTCTGTTATGGTTTATTATTACCCCTAGGTCCCTTTCAATCATGGTGCTAGTCAGTTTGGCACCACCGGGCCTGTAAGTATGTTGGGGATTGTTTGTCCCCAGCTGGAGCACTTGATACTTCTCAGTGTTGAACTTCACCTGGTTCTGATCTGCCCAACTTGCCAGCCTGTCTAGGTCTGCCTGTATCTGCAGCTTATTGTCAAGTGTGACCATGTTCCCCTATGACTTGGCGTTGTCCGTGAACTTTGCCAGTGAGCTCTTCACCCCACTAGATTGAACTGATTTGCAAGTGAATAGACATTCACTGTTGATTCCAGAAATGTAGCCACATGCCTGCTGTGGCTCAAGCTAGAAGCCAAGGGGTGCTAGAGCAAGCCCTCTCTTCCCTTCCACAGCAGCTGCAAGGCTGGAGGGAAGCTGACTGGGCAGGGAGGAGTGGGGGGATGTTGTGGCCAGGCCCTGGCAGGCCGCTGAGTATGACTGGGGTGTTAACAAATTAACCTATGGCTCAAATCACGAGCGAGACTTTATAAACGGGGATAAGGCAAGGTGCCGTGTTTAATGATTACATGAGTTAGGCATAGAGGTTTGGACATACCATATACGAACACACACAAATCATCATACACATCATTACACACAGGTATACACATACACAAAACAACCATTTCGTTCACACATACATCAGATATAGTTACCAACAATAGTTGCTCAATATCAGCCCAGGGTGGCCAACCAGGGCTTATTGAGTAGATGATGATGATTTGAAGATAGGAGACTTGAAAATAACAGCTGGAGCAGGGTGAACAGATGGATCTATGGTTCGATGAAACAGCAGTAGACCAAGAGACTCACCCAACTTGGGATTTTTAAAGTATTCTTTTATAGGGATTGGCATCCTTGGTTTCAGTGCTTTGGGGTTTTTTATACCTAGCTTCTGTTTTTGTGGTTGTTCCTCTTTTGTCTTCAGTTTATCTCAGCCTTGGAGTGTTCTTGCTACCTGTCTGGCAGGATGGGTGCATTCCTCCTCCTCGTTATCTTCTTTGTGCCCTAGGCCTAAAAGGGATTCTTTAGCCATTTATTAATTAGTTTACTGACTGGTAACTTACATTTGGCACCTTGTTGCTTACATAAACAGTTAAATCTTCTTCTCCCATTTCTATGCCATTCTTTCACTATTTACCCTTTTACACACACTTATACATAAAGGCTACGCAGAGTTCATTCACTTATGCCAAGCAGAAGGATACAAAACGGAGTTTTCAAGTTGCTTACAGGACAAGACTAACATAGTTACATTTCACTACTATTACAATTTATGTTAATATCAGCTACATTTAGTTCAGTTTATGCTACAGGGTGGGCTTTAAACCCCCACCCTAGCCTGCAGAGACCCCAGCAGGGGTGTGCCTGGACAGGATAGGTGGAAGCAGCCCTTGCCAGGTGTGTCCCCGGGGTGGAGGGGTAGACACTGGTTATGGCATTACCTCAGGTGAAGGTGGGGCAGGGACAGGGGTTAAACTCCCTGTCTCCCCTCTCTCCCCCAGTCACGGGGACCCCAGCTGGGGTCTCTCTGGCTTTCTACCCAGTTGGCAAATTGTTCAGTGCAGGGTATGGCCATAGCTGGCTGGGGCAGCAGCTTCAGGTGGGCAGTGGGGTTAAAGTCCCCTGTTTCCCTTCTCAGGCATGGGTATGGGGATCCCATCTGGGGTCTGCCCAGCTTTCTCCCCCACCAGCCGCTCACATGGCAGGGGGAGTGGCCAGAGCTGGATGGCATGGCCCATCCACCCGTCTTGCCCAGGACTAAGGCTGAGGCTGGGGCTGGGGCTGCAGAGCTGAGCCAGGCTGGCCTGCAGGTGCTGATGAGGGTGGAGGCAGAGGGCCTGGGTTGGGCTGGGGGGGCAGGGCCCTTCTGAACCAGCTGAGGCCATGGGTGCTGTGTTTCCATATTTGCTTCTGACTCCCTGCGCCGAGGCCAGACCAGGCTGTTGTGGAGCTGCAGCCAGCTGTGAAGGGCCCTGCCCCCATGGCCTAGCCCAGCCCAGCCTCTCTGCACCTGCCCTCAGCAGTGCTCACAGCCGACTTGGCTCAGCCCTGAGTGAGGTGAGCAGATAGCGGGGCCGGCCTGGGCTGGGCCAGGCTGTTGGGGCAGGGTACTTCTCATCCAGCTGCAGCTCCATGACAACCCAGCCCAGTGTGCAGGGGTGGTGGATGGCCAGGCAGTGATGCAGAGGTGATGCAGCTGTGGGTGGGTGCCTTGTCAGCCAGACTGGCTGTGCAGGATGATTTTATTGTGCCTGCAGCTGCCCAGGCCAGCTCGGAGGTGCTGGAGGGCCCAGAGCCTGGCAGCAATCTGCCATGGGGGCTTATGTGCCCACTGCCATGCCCTCTGAACGGTGCTTGCTCATCCATCCAGCTCCCACGGCCCCAGCCCAAGCTGCAGCTGGGTGGGAAGGGCCCTGCCCCTCCACACCTGCCTCTAGAAGCGCCCATGGGCCAGCCCAGCTCAGCCCTGGGTGAGGTGGGTGGATGGCGGGGCCATGCCAGGCCAGTGGCTGGCCATGTCCCCATCTATGCTGCTGGAGCAGCAAGGGAGGCAGGGGGACCTGGCAGGGACTACTCCACCCTGGCCAGGTAGACCCTGACTGTGATTCCCTGGGGAGAGAAGGGAGGGAGGGAGAATAAACCCTCTCCATGCCCCTTCACTTTGCTGGCATCTGTCCACACCCCCACCCTTGCTCCAGCTAGAGAGCAGGGGGACGGGGCAAGCCCTGCTCTCTAGAGCAGACAGCACAGCCCAGCCCAGCCCAGTGCTGAAAAGCATGCTGGGATGCTGGGGGACTCTAATTTAACTTAAACCACGAAGGGGTCTGGGACAGAAGTTCCATAAACTGATTTGACCCAAATCAGTTAAGTCTAATACTGTATTCAACCAAGTTTATCTTAAATCAGCTGCAGCCATTTTGAAACTGATTTATGTGTATTGAACTTTGGTTCTCTTACAGGTATAAACTAGTTTCTGATCACTTAAACCAGTTTATGTCCAACTTAAACTGCCCAGATGGTCTCAGGAGGTCCTTCCTTTCCAGCCCTACTTTTTGTGCTGTGAGCTCTGTGATCTCATTGCCTGGTTGTTCTAGGGTCTACCCAGAGCCTGCAGGCAGCACCAGAGTGGTGCTGCTGTTCACTTTTTTCCCCCACCACAAATTCAGCAGCAGGGGAAAGAAGCGAATGAGTGGCCACCAGCAGTGTGCAACCCTTGTTTGCACAGAGCCCAGGGGTTTTGTGCCATTGCTGCTCCCTGGTGAGCTCATGAAACTTGGAGAGCTTCCAATAGAAGCTGCAGTGACCTATCAGCGAGCTTTGAGAACTTGCTGGTATTCAGGATCACAGTGAGGGGTTGCCACCATACAACCCCTATGTGGCACATGTACAATGAGCTGTCTTCATAGCATGGGCACCAGGCGGTGGAAGGGGGTATGTGGCCATATGCCTGTCATGTGAGCCTGGTTCTACCCATGCAAATGCCAGTGGATGGTGTCCCTTGTTGGGAGGTGAAATGGAGCAACAGCCTCATTAGGGTAAGAGATACTGTACCTAATTAGGTTCTCATGATAGCCAAAAAAGTAATAGAATTAAAAACCAGTGTAATGGGTATTGATATTCAAATTGCCATGTAGAGCAGCTGCCCTGTTTCTTAACCTCTTCTGTTGTTCAGGCATTCATCTCGCTAATCTTTATATGCAGTAGTAAGATAACTTTTTGTATTTGCATAGCACTTCTTATCTCAGGGTCTCGGAGCACTTCTACACATTCATTGCGTCTCACTTAGCCACCCATGAGGGAGGTGTAATTAGGTTACAGAGCTGTAAATTTGGACACAGAGTTAGATCAGTTGCCCAAAGTAACACAAGTTCACTGGTGGAGAACTCAGGGGTCCTGAGTGTTGCTCCCAGTTCTCACCATAAGGTGACATGTATGCACATTGCCTGTTGTGTTCCAGAAAACAGTAGTAGATGAGACCACTTCATTTATGTTGTTAACTGTTTGTGTTAGTGTATTCTCTAGACCAGTGTTTCTCAGCCTGTGGGTTGCTACCCCAACGTGGTTTGCAAGAATATATGACAGGGTTGTGAACAAACTTTAAAAATGGATTCTCCTTTGAAGGAGAAAAATGTGGGGAACTGTGGCTTTTCACTTGCAGGTGGTCAGAGTTCCAGCCTGCAAGGGGCTGCAGAAAATTAAATAGTGATTAAATACAGAGGGTAATAACTATTGGAACAACCTGAAATGAAATAGGCATTTAAGAACATTAAGTTAATAACCTTGCCTCCCCCAAGTTTCTCTTAGCTTTTTATGAAAAAGTAGCCATTTTTGTTAGAAACAAAATGTATTTGCACCCTAAAGTTACATTATACATCATCGTAGTTCAATCAAAGCCTCTCTGCTTTTAGCTCACCCAGTGAACCAAGATTTGCTGAAAATTACTGGTATTAATACCTGCTGATAGCAAAGGAGTACAAGTGGAGTTAACAGCTGGTTAAATAGTGACTATTAAGCTTCTAATATGTTGTGGCTTGCAGTCAGATGCTCAAAATGAAAGATTTAGTCATGTGCTTGTTGACTTCATATTGTCTGCTTCAGCTTTGCACACAGCTGTCATATTAGTGTTTGGTAAACCTTGCTTGATCAAATAACCTGATATCATGTCAACTGAGCTTGAGTAATAAGCTCCTTCTCTCTCTAGCAGGTCAGCTTTATGGATAGTCATTCAAAGTCTGCTTGGGGAAGAAGGGAGGCTGTAACTCAGGAGAGCCTTTACCAATATAGTCAGCAAAGCCCAGAACCCGAATAGGACTTGCTCAGAAGATAGCTAGGCCAAGTAAGCCAGGAAGTTTACTGATTCATTGTTTCCTCTCCTCAGCCTTACTTGAAAGGGGTGACCATAAATGAGCCCCTGGTGGAAGTTGAAGTTGCTCCTCACATCATTGGAAAAGTTTTATGGGCCATGTCCAGGTGAGCATGGACTTTTGTTTCCCCTGGGACAAGTAGCAGCAGCACACTTTGTGCCAATGTTACTTGTCCCTAGGGAACACCCATGCCATGAGTGCTCTGGTGTGCAGCAGGTTACCCTGGGTGGGGTAGGGGAGGCTGGGGTCCTGGGAGCTTCCCAGGGCTGCAGCCATGGCAGGAAGCCTGGCTGACAGCTGGAGCATGACTCTGGCCAGCTAGGCTCTGGTTTGGGGCAGCGCGCACTGCTGCCATGTGCGCCACCCCGCTTTTTTTGGTGTGGGTTTTTTTGACCCTAGGAGAATGCAGCCATCAAGGGCAAACCCCACATTTGGTGTTGTCTACTAGGTTGAATCCTACGTGGATTCTGAATGAATCTGGCCCATTATCTTTAGCACAAACAAGAGTAGTAGGTTCTCCTTTTAATTCCCAGCTATATAGGGTCTTCATAAAGTCCTTGTGCACTTTTAAACTTAGGTTGTAGGTATGATAGAAACAATCTGTAAACAACATTTAAAAGCAAAGTTATTAAAGTTTTAGGACAACTAGAGTACACAATGCTTGACTTCAGTATAACCGCCATTTACTTCTCACAGCTGATATGGAGTTCAATTCTGCTAGCCATAGGACATGGTTTACCTTCTGGTCTACAGTAGCCATTTTTTGTTTGTCAAAGGATCTGAAATAAGAATAAATGCATTATTACTTATGAAGTCTAGCATTGTGTACTGTAGTTGTCCTAAAACTTTAATAAATTTGCTTTTAAATGCCGTTCACAGATTGTCTCTGTCATACCTACAACCTAAGTTATTATAATAAGTTTAAAAGTGCACAAGGACTTTATGAAGACCCTGTATGATCAGTGTCCAGGTCCTCTTGCTTCTTGTGGGAGATTGCCTTGGAAAAATAGGAAGAAGAAAGTTTATCTGTTATAATCTGGAGGGTTGAAAGTTCTACATTATATATTAACAGTGAGTAAACTTCATCTCTACCATTAGGAATTGAAGGTCACCATTTTGCCATATGCTACTGGAGAAAAAAAAATCCCTAGGCAGGCAAGCAGTCCCTAGGCAGGCAGGAATGTCATACAAAGCCTGATATTTAACATGATTATTTTTAATATATGTTTTTTCAATTGTGCTTCAACAAGCCCTGAGATGACTGTAAAAACAGGTGGTATGAATTCTAGGTTTTCTTCAGAGCTTCACGAATTTCTAGTAGTATAGCAAAATTTACTTATCAAGGGATTACAGATACTTCATTGCAGAAAATAGAGGAAGGACAGCATTTTAAAAGAAGTCAGCACTAGAAAAAGTCTTCACCAGCAGTGTGATAATTTGAGGGAGAGTAAAAGGGGATGTGGAACCTAATTTTCTCCATTTTGACTGGAGTGTCTGGTCCTATTTTATTGTGAAAAAAAATCAATACAATCAGCACAAAGTACACACATGCTAACATGTTAAATTTGCAGCCATATAGTATTACAAAAATTTTGTCTAGCATTAGTGACAATAAAGACAAAGTTAATACTCACTTACTTCTAAAGCACAGGCCCTATTTGAATTAATGGAGAAATGCTGTATAGTATATGACACACAGTATGGTCGTTGTGATTTCATCTAGCAGAAGCCAAGTGTTGTGTATGCACACGGCCCACTTCACATCAAGAGCATCCAAGCAGAAGATAGCACTACTATTCACACAGTTCTTATGCAGGTATTGCTATTTTATCATGACAAAAAAAAGTCACTTTAAAATTCTTTTCTGTGTGGCTTTCCCACTGATGAGTGATAAACACAGGTCAGTGTTGTAGCAGATTATAGAATAGGCCCTACATATCTCATTTGAAGTTTAAGGGCCACCAAGGTGCAGTGCAATTAAAATTAGAAACAGAGCAGCTTTCCTTCTAAGAGCTCAGCAGAAAGAAAGGTTTTTCTTCTTAGCCGTAGATTACAAGGGCAGGGGAAGGGGGCAGGGAGGCTCTCCATCTCTACAGGCTAAAATAATGTAAGAATGGGTTTACTTGAATCACAATATTAAGCAATCAGTATAAAAAATAAGATCTTAAGGACTGAAGGAAGCTTTAAAGAGACTCCCTATATATATTTAGCTGCACCCTTGCTCTCTCCACTACAGGTTTATTGTATGTTCTGGTGCCTGTTGTCTATAAGCCTTATTAACAATCTTATAGGGAACACCTGATACCACACCATCCTTTGTAGCAAGATTCAAAGGCAGCTGGATGTTTTGGAAGAGAATTTAACCCCTGATTGTTCTGGCAGGGAAGAGGTCCCCTGGTAAGGGGACAAATCCCTATAAAGGGAATTGAAAAAACAGTGTAACTGATGTTTCTTCCTTCTTTGGATCAAAGTCTACAGAAAGTGTTTGTGGCTATCTATTAAGTTCTTAGAGGAATTAATTCTCACAGAATAACTTGGGAAAATTATTCTAGCATGATTTATATAAATATTTGAATATTGTTAATTGCAAAGTAGTGGCTGTGTCAACTCTTCATAGAAATCATGTTTCCACAGGAAACTGCCTCTGCCACAATGGGTTACCTTGGGCAAGTCACTTCATCCTTCCGTGTCCTTTTGTGTCTTGGTTTTCTCTTTGTCTTTTCAGTTTGTAAACAGGGATTTTTTTTCCTCACAGTATACACATCCAGGGCCCTAACACAACAGGGAATCTAGACCAGTAGTTCCTAACTTTTTTCGTACCAAGATCCATTTGTAAACATTGATGACTAGTCCCAACCCAGTGCTCCTCACTGGCCCCAGCCCCACTGAGTGTGGGCCATAGGGTTGCCATCATAGAGAACAGTCTGGTTGTCTTTGGTTGATATGAAACAGGATGCCTTTATGTCCTCTATTTTACTCTTAAAGAAAAAAACAGAGGACATAAAGGCATTGGGTTTCGTATCAGTAGAGGACAGAGTAGCAGGAAACAGGAATGTCCTGTGTGATGGCCACCCTAGCGGGGCACAGGTTTTCCCTCTTTTTGCAAAAGTGTTGCCTGGCCCCACATTGTTCACATTTTGACCTAGGAAAGAGATGTCATTTGTTGTGTTATGAACCTGTGCATTTAGGGAATCTGATATGCGACTTCTGAATTACCTATCTGTACAGAGTGTTTATATAGTCCTTGTGCAACTTTAAACTTTCATAACTTTGGATGTACACATGATGGAAGCAAACTATAAACAGCGACTGAAAGCCCAATTCATTAAAGTTTTAACACAATACAGCTCAAACTTCTAATCTTCACCACTGTCTTTCGTGATACATCATTCAGTCTGATTTTCCAACTCATAAAAAACATTTTCCACTTGCTGATGAGTGATTTCATGAATTGCATTTGTGACCCTTACCCTATGCATAGCTTACACTATGCTAAAAAGCTTAATGGATTATGCTTTCTATTGCCATTTACAGTTTGCTTCTATCATGTATATATCCAAAGTTATTAAAGTCTAAAGTTGTACAAGGACTTTACAAGCATCCTGTATATCTATCTCAGAGTACAACCTCCATTTTGAACCCGGAACATCTCTTTCTCTTTACTTCTGAGTTGCACTGAAATTCTGCTCAGCTGGGCAACAGATCAGCTGGTAGGGGAGTCTGGTCACCTAATAGGGCTAATCAGCTAATGGAGGTATTCTCTGACAAAAAGGGATTGAAGGTTATTCAAAAAAAATGGTGATTGTGGTGGTGGAAGGATCTTCTCAGCAATGTAGAGACAGTAGAGACTGAAAGAGAAAGCTGGCTATAGAAGTGCAGTGAAGACTTGAAGTTCCCTAGGAGAGGAGAGGGGTAAGATGCATTCTGGATTCCTTAAACTGGTCCTAGCACACTCATGAATGATGAGGGAGCTCAGAGTAGCTCAGAGTGTGTATAAGAAATTTGTTTTTACTGCCTCTGTACATCTCTTGTACTCTCTAAGGAGTAACTTAATATTTTACAATCCCTCTTCGTAACTATTGTGTGCTCCTCAGCAGATGTGTTGTAAACCACCTTGCTCACAAGCTCTGGAAAAAGTATGCATAGGTGCCAGGGGTGTTTTTGATGAGGGAGGGAGGAGATATCAAAGTAGCTGAACTGTGAAGTCCCACTTCATAAAGGGACAGGAGATGGACTCTGTTTCTAGGTGTCTGGCACTCATCCAAATCATGGGATGTTTTTTACAAGCACTTGGTTCAGTGCATGAGACCCAAATGCAGAAGCCTGCTGAGTTTCTAGCATGGAGCTTTAACAGGGCTGTAACATGATGTAATGCAATGGAATAGCTCATAGGTGCCTAATAAGACTTGTTTGCAGTTGTTTAGTACACAAAGGTAGCTATGGTTGTCTATAGAACAGCACTTTACCATGCACGTAGTCTTTCTTTCAGAGTGCTATTGTGAAGGAGCATAATACAAACGAATCTCTTAGCAGTTTCCTCTGAAATGGGTAGAGACCTCCACTGGTGGTTGTTAACTCCACATGTGTGCCTTTGCTATCAGCAGGTATTAATACCAGTGACTTTCAGAAAAATCTTGGTTTACTGGGTCAGCTAAAAGCAGAGAGGCTCTGATTGAACTACGATGATGTATAATGTAACGTTAGGGAGCAAGTACATTTTGTTTCTAACAAAAATGGCTACTTTTTAATAAAAAGCTAAGAAAAGCTTGGGGGAGGCAAGGCTATAAACTTAATGGTCTTAAATGCCTATTTCATTTCAGGTTGTTCCAACAGCTATTACCCTCTGTATTAGCTGGGTAATAACCAGTTCTGACAAATATGCTTACTGAATCTTGCTGGTTGTTTGCCAAATGGATATGGATGGATGGATAATATCTGGACTTCAGTGAACAAAGCCAAAATTCTTCACAGTTGTACTGTTATGCCACTTGGAATGGGTGCCCACTGTTGGGATCCAGCTGAATAGTGCAGAAGCCCATATTTTGGTCTCGAATACCCCCTACCAGCTAAGCGGGATCCTATCATATTTGTGCACAAAGAAGTAATTAGTATGTTGTTGTGATTGATTTCATCCAGTTTGCAAGGCACGGAGTGGCCAGCTACTTGAACAAACATCTGAGTATATGACCATTTTCTATCATTATGTGCCAGGATCATACTTTGTGTTTAAATGGGGCACGTAGCACAGAAATGTGGGGACTTTCCTAGGCTAAGATCTCTAATGTAGTGTCAGCCTTATCTTTGCCCTCAAGAGCTAAACACAGGCATCACATTTGAGGGGGTTTGGATTAATCTGAGTGAAAATCTGAGAGCAGTATATCCCCTTTTACACACACAGCTTGTCCCTGGAATGGATTGCACTTTAACCTGAATTAGCCACAGTTATCTTGAAGGTGTTATCTCTGATACAAGCCCATTGTCCCACTGAAAGATACCTGTGAAGTATGTTTATAGGACCCTAGCCCCTGATGAAATCCCATGTCTTATTACCCAAGGAATTAGTGTGCATACAGATCCCTCTGAGTAGAGGTCTATATCTGTCTTCCAAGACTTAGTCTCTTGACCTGACCCTCTGATTAACCCAGAGCCATAGTAATTCTCTTGATGAATCACTGTGAAGAATGATTATCTATAAAGTCATCAGGCCTTTTGACTAGTAGGGTTAAATGCATCCTTGATACTGTTGTATCACTGCCAGTTGAATTGAATCGAATTTCTGACAAGGATGTTCATAATCTTCAGTGATCCAAGAAACCTACCCTCTATGCTGCTTCTGATCCTTTTCTATATTGATTACTTGAAATGGGTATTGTGGCTTTGGTGCTGTTATGTGGCATCTTCATGGGCTCAAATAGCAATGAGAGTGTGGGATATTAATTGTTAGACAAGTGGAGGGCAACTGAAATGTTTAGGGAGTTGGGCCATATGATTTATGAGGAAAGGCTGAAGGAACTGGGCTTCTTTAGTCTGCAGAAGAGAAGACTGTGAGGGGATTTAATAGCAGCCTTCAACTACCTGAAGGGTGGTTCCAAAGAGGATGGAGCTAAGCTGTTGTCTGTGGTGGCAGATGACAGGACGAGGAGCCACAGTCTCAAGTTGCAGCAAGGGAAGGTTAGGTTAGATATTATGAAGAACTTTCTCACTAGAAGGGCAGTAAAAGGGTTACCCAGAGAGGTGGTGGACTCTCCATCCTTGGAGGTTTTAAAGACCTGGGTAGACAAAGCTTTGGCTGGGATGATGTAGTTGGGGATGGTCCTGCTTTGAGCAAGAGGGTGGACTACATGACCTCCTGAGGTCACTTCCAACCCTATTTTGTTTTTTTCTATAATTCTATAAAATCTCCCAGCTGAACTGTTTGCCAATTTTCAATCCTTCCTCAGGGTTGTCTTGGAAGTTAATATATTTCTGGTGTGCCAGTGATTAGTTGTGAGCTCAAAATACCTAGATTCTGAACTCTTTGGAATGGAAACTGCTGGTCAGGATCATTTCTTGGCAGGTTCAATTTGAGATCTGATGGCAATTTTGCTTGCACTAAATTTCAGAGCAGCTTTTGATACTAGTGAAGACAAGGTGTTCCTTTCAGGACTTAGCATACCAGTGAGCACTTTACAAAAGTCTATTACACAGGTATTTTTCTGATCTATGCTCTGATCGATGTAGATGAGTCTGGATTTGTCTCTTGTAATTCAGTGGTGGTTGAATCAAAAGTTTTGATATGGATCTGCCTCTTATCCAGATATAAGCATCTTGGATTATACCCCGGGATTAGAATTTTCTCTTTGAATTTACAGTGGATAGAGCAGACAGAACGTTGCTTTTTTTTTCCTGAAGCTGATGCAAAATTATATAGAAATAAGAAATTTCGTAAAAAAAGAAAGTATTTGCAGCTTTTCTGGGCCCTGGTAGCAGAATTAGGGCCAGGTCCAAATTTGGAAGCTTGTAGTTTGAGCCCCATCCAGAAACCTGGGAAAATTTAATCTTTGCTGGGGTTTCTGAAAGAACAACTTCCCCTTCCACAATCAATTTGGATACCAACAGTATATAAGCGTTTTATCAAATTTGGGGCTGGGGGGAATAACTAACCACTATCAAATAAAACAATTATAAAGTGCCCCCACTGAATTCCTCAAAATACTAAATAACACCCCCAAACAACTGAGGAAAACTTCCAAATTGCAAACAACAAGCCCTCTGGATTTTCCCCCATCTGTGAGGCAGCTCCCTCTCCCTGTAAAGGAAGGAAGAAGAGTCTGTCTTCAATTTGCTGGGAAAGATCTTAACACCTGGCTTTTGCTTATGATTGCTGCTGCTGGGACTGGTACTGAAGTGTCCTAGAGAAAGCCCAGGGGTGCACTGAAGTATACTGCCTGTCACCTCTTGAAGATGCTGGACCACTCTTCTTGCTGCCAGGTGCACTGCCCGACTTGGGAAGCACCCTGGGGTTGGCTGAGGCATGCTACCTTCTGCCCAGGGTCACTGCTGAGGGCGCATCCTCTTTGATTCCAGCTCTGGGTCTTACTAGTGAAACAGCTCAGCTCTCTCACTAGTCAGGGTTTATCAGCCTCTGCCAGGATCTCCTTAAAGGGGGAACCTCCACTCTGCAGTCCCCTGGAGCTCTCCAGTCTCAGTCCTGAAGCTGTTCTTCTTTGAACCATCAGGGGCCCTACTCCTCCAACTGTCATGGCGCCTCCCCCCCCCCCTGCAAACCTAATGAGGTGATGCAACTCAACAGTAGCACAGAGCTCTAGTACCACAGGTTGTGATCAAAACATGCTTACAAATTTAATGGTCAAAACAAAAAAACTGTGTTCAGCCTTGGGTTGACATTCATTCCAACAATTATTTGGTAGGTACAATTTATGGCATGCCGTTTAATCTTTCATGGGCAAGTTTTTTATGGAAAAAACCTGTATGGCTGGCTTGTAAGGATGTTGAGTAGCAAATCAGAAACTTAAACAGTTAACAAACTCCTATGGGCTAAGTGCTAAAAGAAGCACCAGCTTTCCATGACCTAATGGCACTGCCCATTCACTTTGCTAAAAAGTGCATGTTGTAGGACTGTCTGCAGTATTGCTGTCCAGTGTACCCCATAATTTAAGACTATTTCCTAGGATGGGTCTGCATTCATGAAATATTAATGAAAGATGATGATAAACTAAGGATAATGGAACTGACCTGAATGGTTAAATGTGTACTGTAGCAAACTTGCCCATATGTGTGAGGCTGAGCATGTAATATAATGTATATTTGTAAAGACACACTTAGAAGTCTTGTTCGGAAAGGCAAGAGCATTCTATAAAAGTTGATTGACTTTTTCGGTCAGATTCTCCTCCTTTTGCCTGCCCCCCTCACGCACCACATTACTCAATGCTAGAGGAAAAAAAAGTGTAAACCCAGCTCAATGTTCAGAAATTCTTTTGAGAAACCTGGATGCAAAGTATTATGGAAGTGCAATCTCTCTCTTTCATGCCTTCCTGGGCTGCCCCAATTATAGCTACTCTGTGTTGCCTTCAGTGCCTTCTTTAGTGTGCTGGACTTGGACTTCTCCACAATTCTGACCTGCTACAAGCTACGTGTGCAGATGTTTGGAGGGTGGGGATGTACCTGCCATACGAATGCTGCCATTAGCCATATTCTGAAATACTTCAGTAAAATGTTGGTTTACCTTCTGGTAGACACTTATTTTATTTGCAAGTGTGACTTCTCTTACTGTGCCACAAAATCACACCCTTCTTACTGAGAGTGTGATTAGATGTGCCCAGCTGATATCTGAAGTAATACATTATTGACTGAAGAAGAAAGAGGCAGAGGAGCAGATGAAGGTGGCGGGAGGGTGGAGGAGGGCAAGAAAAGAGAGACTCAATGAAAGATGATGGAAAGCATGATTTTTAAAGATCACTTGTGGGTTTTGTGGGATTTAATGGTTTTTTTTTTTTTTTTTTTTTATTCCCCTCCTCATAACATATTGAAGTATAGGGTGAGCTAAACGGCCCATTCAAAAAGATGATGTATTTGATGGAATTGCTCAAGTGTCCTGACACAATCCTAGAGACTTACTACAACTGACAAATGTAAAAGTGATGTCATCACTAAGCAAATTTATTTTACTGAAAGTCTCTATAATTAAATTCGGATGCACACTGATAAAAATCAGTCCTCAAAGTACTGAAGAACATCAATGTGCCTCCATCATAAATAGTGACTGACCATTCTGCAGCTATTCTTAGACTTGGGATGTTGTGTGAAACTCTATAATTGTAATGACAAGACTATCTAAAAAATGGCCCCTCCCCTCTGCTCTGCTTCCTGGCTGGAAATCCAGCAGAGACTTGCAGGCACAGCAGGGTCTACCTGGCTTCCCCCTGCCCTGCTGCCTCCCCCTTCCTCCCCTCACCGCTCAAGCAGGAAATCTGCCTTCCCATCTCCCACAGCAGGAACCCCAGCCCCACAGAGCCTAGGCATGTAGTAAGCTAGCTAATGCAGATGTGTGTGTCTCCAACTTCATTGGGACAGGCAGACAGAACAGTGACCACTTAGGGCTGTTTCGAGGTAGTCAACAGGTCAGCTGGTAAGCTGTTTAAGAAGAATATGAAGTAATGGAGAGAAGCTATTGTTTTGCTGATCAGGTGATAAAGACTGTTATCAGCCCCCTGATGGTTTCCTTGCCTGTCAGTTTGCTGTATACAGTAAAGAGGCAGGCAGGGAGGGAGATTGAAAAGCTCTGTATCATCAATAGATGCATGCACGCACTGCACCTCCTCCCTTGCCTCGGAGTGCTAGCTGGGGTCTGGCAACACTCCCACCTCTCGAGCAGCAATCGGAGGGGCAGGGAGCCTGGGAGAATGCAGGCAGACTTCCCTAATCAAAATGTCCTGCCAGGGCCTGGCCATGCCCCACCCCCTGTCCCAAGCTCAGCTCTGTGTAAGGGAGGGAGAACTGCTCCAGGGCCCCCCACCCCTGCTTTTAGCCTGAACCACTGCAGGCATGTGCCTGAATCTCCTCAGTCTAGACAGAATGTCTGTGTGGTGGCAAACTGGTTCAGCCTAGCCAGGTTAGACTAACCTGCAAAGACTGAATAAATTTAGGCTCAGGCTTTTTGAATGTCTGTCCTTAGCCTGTGTCTAAACCAAGAACCAGATTTTCTCTTATGGCCTGTCACTTGCTACTTCCATAACCACTACCTTTTGGGTTGGCAGATGAGGGATGTGTAGATTTCTGGGAGAACCCTTGCTGCAGTCTACTTTAAGATAAGTGTAACAGTGCAGCTGGGTACATGGAACAGCTGTCTCACATGGGGGCAGCAGTGACTTCTGGTTGCTGCTCCCACTGACTTGTGCAGCTGTGGCAGCAGTGATGCTCTTTCTGCCTCTCTCCCTCCCTCCCTGCAAGTTGGCTTCCAGCCTCAGTTGCCTTGTCCTAATTACACCACTGACTGTGAGGTCTGAGCACTGGCCTACTTGTCTGTAACTTCTGTCTACAAAACAGGGCTATACCTGATCATGATCATGACGACTTCTGCAAAACTCCTATAGCCCTTCTTTGGAGCAAGGTCAAAGCATGATTGAATTGCACAGATAGTAATCATAATGAAAATGTGATGTACAAAGTCTGTCATGGGTCAAGTGAAGTTGCAGACCAATTCATAAATATAGATTTCTCACAGATAAGCCATGGATAGATCTAGGATTTTGAAAAGTAGGCTGCAGATACATGATGATGCAGCACCCTATAACACAGCACATTCTTTTTTCCAGGTAAAAAGAAACTAGAAGCTTTGCTAATATGCTAGGGGGCTAGGGCTGTGTCAGCGAGTTTGCAATTGTTGAACTCATTCCATCAAAGCTATATTTGTTTTTCACTTCAATCTGCAGGGCTGTGAAATAGCTGCTCCTGGTAATGAAGCTCCTAACAGACAGCAGAATTGCAGAACAAAGGATAGCTTGATTGGTGGAACATCAAGGCCACTAAAAAGGAGTGTCATTAACACCTTTGGAATGAAGAGTTTAGAAGGAATCCGGTAGATGATAATGGGCTATGGAGTCAATTAACTCCTTCAGCACTGCCTGCCTACAAGTGCTGCTGCCCTTGCCAGGCAGTTGGTTTTAAATTTTGGATGAACCAGTAATCAAAGGGGGTACAAGTACAATCCCAGTGCCTAATACTGTGAAGTCATTGTTGGTGGCTGAGTTTTGCCAATAGTTGTACTGATATTGTTACCTAAAATATAAACTAATCTTGGATCTTCTTTCCCCAACCTAGAATAGAATTCCCATTGAAATACCATCTTGTTGTATAATGTAGTCAAGATTGGCCATCTTTTTTTGGCAATGATCACATTTAGTCCTACTCCAGCTGCATGTTCTGGTGGCAAATTGACATCTTCTACTAATTGATCTGCTTGAAGAGTCCAGTCTTCTGCTGTTGTGCAAGGCAGGGATCATCCTTTGAAGCCTCTTGAGGGATCTTTGCAGGAAGGACAAATATTCTGTTTCCTCAAGCACTAGAGATTGGCCATTTTGAAGTGGGGCTTAGGGCTTTGATTAGAAGATCCTCTATTTGCATTCTTATTGTTTCACCCTGAAGCCTCTCCCCCACTTAAGTAACAGTTCTCTGTAACATAGCTCTTAGGATGCAGACAGAAGTAACAATTTTTGTCTGATCTGACTACAGAAAGTGGTCTATAGCTGTGACCAAATACAAGTGTGTGGCAGCAGACTGCTTCAAAAATAGCTGATCAGATGAAAATCTGAACCCTCATTGCTAGGGACCTACCAAATGCATGTTTTCATAGAAATTATGTAATCTGCAGTCTCCTGTGAAATGGCCAGTTCCCCATGAAAAAGCACAGGGAACTGGCTATGTTCAAAGAGCTGGCAAAAAGCTGTTGAGGGGAGAGGCAAGAGAGCAAAGGGGGGAAAAAAGAAGGCAGACTATCCATCTTAAGTGGGGAGGAGAGGCAGGAAGTTTCTGTCTCCTGAAGGGGAGGGGAAATTGTTTAATTGCCAGGCTTAAACTGTTTGTTTACTCAGTAATTATCACCCTCTTCAAGGGGAGAGGGTGATAATTACAGAACTAACAAGTCAGGCAGCTCCAGCTAGGGCTTTCAATCAATGCCTGGGAGGGTTGGGACTTGTGTCCCCGCTGTTTTCAGAATGGGGGGGG
>NW_017729024.1:29527812-29534359 GCF_001723915.1 Gavialis gangeticus | reverse complement strand
GGGGGGGGGGGGGGGGGAAGGGAGCAGAGGAAGTTCAGCCTGGGGTTTTTTCAACCCCTGCTGGAGGATGGGGCAGGTTTATTGGAGTCCCCCTGAAGTGGGGAGGGGCTTCAATACACCCAGCATACCCTCCCACACCAGCTGGGAAACCCCTAGAATGAGCTCCCTTTCCCCGCCTCCCATTCTGAAACCAGGGACAGGATGGGAGGGAGGAGGGGCTGTTGCTAAGGGAAACTAGCTGCAGGCTCCCAGTCAGCACCTAAATTTTCTCCTCCCTCCTCCCCCCCAACCAACACTGAACTTCTGTTTGGTCTGGGGAATCATTGTAACTTGGACCACTCCCTGCGAAGTTTTCTCTGTTACAGTGGGGAGCTGCACTTCTGTCTGCACCCTCGGATACAGTTTTTGACTTGGTGGCAGATCAAATTTGAGGGCTTGTAGGTTACCTTAATTGGGAAGAGAAACTAATGATTCAATGATCTTTTGATGCAATTCTACTTGTTCATAAAAATCTTGAGTCCCGCTTTCCTGTACACAACGAATCGACCAACGAGAACTGTTTTCCTTATTCGGTTTCCCTCCTCACAGCTCCAAGCCTCTTTCAGTCGGTGCCCTAACCACAAAGCCTACTCTGAGCTTTTTGAAGGTGGACACATTAGGTTGTTAAAGATGCATCAGACTTTCTGCTGAATCTGTTTCTGGGTCTGCTGGTTGCTCTAAGCTGTTTGTGCCATAATCAAAACATGATCCCGTCACGTCCCTCCACCCACATGGCTCAGATTCCTCAGTGGACTTGCTGTGAGCCTTTGCCCTGGGTGGAGATGGGTCTGTGGGTTTCCCCATTTGAAGACTATTATTTCAGTTGCTTGCTTCCATAAAGAAGCTTAACGGCATCTTAAACAAATGGTGGTGCACCAGACTCAGTAAGGTTTAAGCCAAAAACAATTAGTTTAAAATAGGACTTGACTCCAGAGATTATTTTCACTGTCTGTTTCTTTCCTGCTTCTTCCAAACAAGGTTGAGCATGGCCATAAAATCCAAGGCATGAGTGAGAGGAGAGGGAAATGCCCAAGGCAGGGAACTCCTGTAGCTGTGGCTGGTTCCAAATATGTTTTGGAGAGTGCAAATTTTTGTACTCTGGTTCTTGTTTTCTTGCTTTTTGGGGGAAAGCCTGGTTTCTCAATCAGCCTTGAAGTTTCGGGTATCTGTATGTTGAAGCAGTCCTTTTCTGTTCTGGCGGGAACCTCTGCAAGCAAAGAGGACCTCAGACTTAAGCCCTTATTTTATTTATTTATTTTTTTTAAAAGCCCCAAAAACCAAAACCTTAAATCCTTCTTCCCATTCAGTCCAGTGGGATTCCTAGCAGGCTTGGATCCTCTGGTTTCTTCAGATGTATCTTGGACTCTGACCTTCTTGTAGCCACACAGACCTCATTACAAAAAAAAGGAAGAATTTCAATGAGGAATCCAGTCTGTCTGTCTCTCAATGAGGGGGAGAGGGAGAAAGAGTTTGACCCATTGTCAGGTTGGGGAAGCTAGTTCATCTCTGGATCATTTGTAGTCACCTCTTCCTATAGGATCAATTTTAATTTGGTGGCTTTCACTCATTTCACGTGATTTTGAAGGTTAAGTCTTCATGTTTAAAACCAAACAAAGCCCTACCTCATTTGACAATTCTAGTTCTACAACAGACTAGCTATCTAACAAATTTATAGCAGTGACCTTAAATAACATGTTTTTCCTGGTTGTGTGAGTATATACAGATAACCAGCTGGTGCATGAGATTAGACAGATTGTTCTCTGGGGCTCTGGGTTCCTGAAAATCTGCTTTAAAATCTAAAATTATCTTTTGCTTTTGTTTTCCATGATAATAAAACTGATGTAGTGAAAAGAATATACCCATCAACTTAAAGGACATTTGACTTAAAAAAATTAAATGTACAGTATGCTAGTGGCTACTCTTCAGCAACTAATTTGCCTGTTTCACCCAATTATCACCAACAAGGAAATGATCATTCTTTCTTGGGTATGTCACTCTGCTGTTTAGCAATTTAGGTGACTCATACAGAGGAAGTAGAGCAAGAGACATATATTTAACTTTGTATTCAGCCAGTGCTGGAAACTATTTGAATCTTCTAATTTAAAATGTAACTAAAAAGAAATTGCATTTGCTACTATGCTATTAATCTTCTTTTTTTTTCCTTTAAGGGCAGAGAATCCCGCTCACTCATTAAGACTATAAAGAAACTTTCCATTAATGAACACAAATGGCCTGATTCTGCAAGGGGCAGAGCATCCTTAGTTTTAATTTAATTGAGCTCAGTTAAGGATTCCTGGTTGGGAAAGATTATGGTACCATGAAAGTGTCTGAACATTGGCTTGGCATAGTATATCCTAGATCCAATATGCTATGAAAGTGCCACATTGCTAGAAGTACTTATCAATCAAAAGACACACTTTTATAACTCCCACTTGAGACAATAGAAAAAAAGCAAAATAAACTGCAGCTATTTCCTGGTAGCTGTCTTTATTTTTTTTGTCTCTGAGTTACTAACAGGATAACTGGAGCAAGTTATTTTAGAGGGTTTTTTTTGTTTGTTTGTATGTTTGTTTGTTTTAATGCTCAGTCAATACCTACATGTATCTTCTTGGGCCTGGGGGCGTTTGGGGGTATGTATGTGGAGTGGTTTAATTTTTCAAAAGATGAAGGTTTACCTTCAGTCACAGAATCTTTCTTTTCTCTTTCCTGTGCGTATACCCTATCTCTCTTAGGGTATAGGTAGACTCAACAATTTGTATCAATGCCAAATAATACCAATACAGCATAAGCTATTTAGCAAGCATATCTGCAGGCTCCTGTACTAACAAAAATGTAGCAAAACCAATGCAATTTCAATGAGGTTTCATTCACTGTTAAAGCTTTAGATTTAGCTAACTTGTATTACTTTCACGAGTGTGTAGGATGTGGTAGTTAAATCATAATAGCCAATGTGCTTTCTCAAGTGTCGGCTCCCTGTCCATATTTAAAAAGTATGTTTGGTCCTAGTCTTAGTGATGCAAAGGATGCTTGCTTAGTAGACATACATTTTAACTTTTTTTTTCTCCTACCTCTGTTGTATTGTCATCTTTCTTGCACTCAAGTTGAAATTAAGTCTTCTTCTAATATTCACTCCAGACAATACTGGCTCTTTGCCAATCCTTCAGATCAGGGAAATAAATGCTAAGTGATTGGCAAACATTACACCTTACCAATGTCATATGCTGGTAACTGTTGAAGGTGTGCAATGTCTCCCAATCATGTGATGGATGTATAGGCTTCTATTAAAATTATTGTAGGCCAGTTAACTGGGTCAGAAAATAAAGTTCAAGCCTTGGATTGTGTTTGGGGGAGGGGTAGGGGTCACCCCCCTCTTTTTTTCCCTCCTCTTTCTTTTACCCACACCATTTATTTTCTACTCCCTTTCTCATCTTTGAATGCTTCTGAAAATCTTTAGATAAGATGCTTGGATAGAGTACTGGACTGAAGGATGAAATGTAAATCACCTTCCATCTGGTCCAGGGTTGTATATAGCAAATCATAGGCGATTTTTGTTTAGACCTATATTTCTGAAAAGGACTTCTAACGAATAGTCAAAAGTGACCAACGTGAGGCATCAGTGGTGTTTTTTTTTTCCTTCTTTCATCTCTACATATACTAATCACCTGTATCTTTTAGCTGCAGTTCATAGGACTACAGGCTCTAGAAATCTTTACAGGTCAACAAAATTAGTAGCATCTTTTGAAAATATTGTATTAACCTTTCTGTACTAGAGTTGCCTGTCTGTAAAAATTGTACTGATGGCTCAAATCTTTGCTTTTCTGATTTATGACCAACAAATGTTAGGGAGTATACAACTTGTACTCCTTCCAGGAGTTCAGGTACTATGATGATAACTTTAGAATCAAAATTGATACAGAGTGAATAGCTGTTTGTATGCCAATCACTAAATAAAAACCATTCTTGACTCTTATTACTGACAACTATATTAAATAGTAATTTAACTTTTCATTCTGTCCACTTAAAAAAATTGTCTAGTGCTGGAGTAATGAGATCTAATTTCCATTTTTGATGACTTACTACTTGGGGGGGGCAAAAAGCAAAACTGTGGCTGCCTATACATGTGCTCTGGGAGAAGAGAAGGCATTTTAATTAGAGTGGTTCTCAGAGAGCCACTCTAATTAAAACACCACAGCATCATGTGTATTAAGCCCCTACATATTTAAAAATGGCCATGGAATGCTTTCTTTAAAACTCATTCAATGAGACTTGGATAAAGTGCCCCTGTGACCATTTTAAAATTGGGGGAAGAGGGGAGAGGGCTTATACATGTGACACTGAGGCCATGCTGAAGTGTTCTTTTTAGAACGTTAAGCAGCACGTGTAGAGGCAGCCTATACCTTTAAATTCTAAGTTCAGGATTGCTCAACCCATTCAGTTTTGTCCTCTCTGCTGTCTTTTTCACCTGTCTGTCTCTCCTTCTATATTGCAACTCTTCTGCATCTCATTGCTGAAAGATTTCTCTCTGGAGTAAGCATCCAGTATCACATGGACTGGAACCTGTTAACGTTAACCAGTTACATTCCAAATCAAAGAACCCTCACCTCCATTAATAATCTTCAATATGCTGACAATTGCGTTGTGTGACAACACTGAGATCACTCTAGGTTACTCTTGATTTGCTTCTGAAGCATATGAAATGATTGGATTTACTGTTGATTTAAAGAAAACCAAGATCCTTTGAGTCTACCCCAAACCAGCCAGCTGCTCTTTCACATACTACAGTTGGAATGCAATCTTTGGAGAATCCTTGTGAGCATTTCCCCTACCTGAGTAGCCACCTCTCTCAAAAAGTAAACAGATGGTAATATTCTACACTGGGTAAAATCTGCCAGTACTGCCTTTGGTCATCTCTGAAGTCATCTCATCAGGTTCTGAGGGAACGTCTCTTCACCAGAGTGCCCCAAGGGATGACAAGATCGAACGGTCACAAACTCTGCCACGACTGATTCAGGCTGGACATAAGAAAGACCTTTTTCACTGTCTGAGCCCCCAAGGTTTGGAATAGACTGCTGTCGGAGGTGGTTCAAGCACCCAGTTTGAACGCCTTCAAGACACATTTGGATGTTTATCTTGCTGGGATCCTATGATCCCTGCTGACTTCCTGCCCCTGGGGCAGGGGGCTGGACTTGATGATCCTCTCGGGTCCCTTCTAGCCCAAATGTCTGTGAAATGTCTTTGATCATGACATCAGGACCCAAACTAAGCTTTTTGTCTACTACTAGGCCATTTGTCATGTCCACCTCCTGTTTTGATGTTCAGTCTCTCCCAATGTATGAGAAACATCTAAAAACTCTGGTACATTACCATCAGCAATATCTTTGGAAAACCCTCCATATCAATTGGAAAGACAAAATAATGAATGCCAGCATTCCTTCTCAAGCATACATCACCAGCATTGAAATCACCTTTATATGGCATCAACTCTGCTGGACAGAACATGTCATAAGGATGACTGACAACTGACTCTCAAAACTGGGTGCTGTACTTCCAACTCAGTGGTCACTGCTCTAGAGGCAGGCAAAAGAAGGGATTTCAAGGACACTTTGAGGAAACAATAAAAAGAAATGGAAGACTGAAGAAACCTGGGACACTCAAGCACTGAATTGTCATGCATCAGTGTCACTGTGATGCAAGGCATCAGTTGCTTCAGGTAAACTTGTCTTGCTATGGAGGCAGATGAGAGAGACGAAGGGAAAGAACTGTGACCCAGTATCACCAGGATCCACTTCTATTTGCCATGTCCACAGTTGAACATACAGATCTTGGTTTGCCCTCCTTGACCATTTACTGACTCACTATTTTTTTTCCCCCTATTTACTGGAAGAATGTTTCCCTGATATTGAGGACTGCCACTACTGATGTAGGGACACATCTGTTAATGATGCAGAGATGCTAGGAATGAGATTCCAGATGGAGAAGGGATGGGAGGGTGAACGGAAGGGGATGTTCAGTTTGATTGGCAGAAAAGGAAATTGTCCCTGCTCTGTTAGGAAGAACAGGCAGCTGTCTAAGTTTGAAAAGTGCAGTCTCTTCTCAATCAGCAAGTAAGTGATAAAAATGCCTCATCAACGGTCACTTGTTGGAAAAACTGCCTGTTTGTATCAGGAAAAAATGGAACAGGACCTATTTTAGGCCTCCTAACCATCCATGGGAGGAATCAGTGTTATGAAAAATAATTACCTATACTTGACATGCATGGCTTTTGCTGGATTTGTCAGCAAAAAATAAGACACATTGCTCATGAGGCCAAGAAAATAATTGTTAAAAAATGAAAAAGGTACTTTGGATGCTTGGTCTAACATTCAAACACATGTCACCATTGGATTAAAGCAAAAAAAAACGCCATCCACATTAAGAAAAGTGACACAGTACTGGATTTTGTCAACCATATCTTAATTAGATATAGCTTCTTAAGTTTTCCAGGAGTTAGCCCACAGTTTTTTTTTTT
>NW_017729024.1:29518783-29527693 GCF_001723915.1 Gavialis gangeticus | reverse complement strand
AAAAAAAAAAAAAAAAAAAAAAAAAAAAAAAAAAAATTCTTGGCTCTCGATCCACTTTCTCCCCATCAAATCTGAACAACTGGTCAAATAAATTCACAACTTAATACCTAGAACCAGAGACAAATTTTGTTTTTTGACACTCTTTTTTTAATATACAGCAATAATATTTTATTTTCCTATTTGACTTGATGCTTGTTCACTTGAATGAGGGCTCTATGCTCACTGTGGGTTTGTCTTTTTCACTGCATCTCTGGGATAAAGCCTTTTCTCCTGTGCTGGACAAACTTTACCCACCCAAGCTCATGGGCTTCTTCAAACCCTGAAGTATACCAATGAGGCATCTTTGTGCTTGCTCTTAAGCCCTTTGTTTCTCGCAGCAGCTGCTGGGGATGAGCATAGAGTAGCCTTGCTGGCAAACCCCCAAGTTTGGAGCATGCCTATAGACTCATGCTGGTGGCAGGACCTGCTGCTGACAAGGCCTCAACAAGCCTAGTAAAATCTGTTTTTACTTCAGTAGCTGAAATCATGTTTAGCAAGGCTTTTAATACAGTCTCCCAAAACCATTTTTGCAAGCAAGCTAAGAAAGCATGGGTTGGGTTGGATGATTGGACTGTAAGGTGGCTAGAAAACTGGCTGTATCATTGAGCTCCAAAAGGTGATAATCAATGACTTAATGGCAACCAGTATCAAGTAGGGTGTCCCAGCGGTTGGTCTTGCAGCTGCTTTTGTTCAGTATCTTCATCAGGGACCTAGAAGATAGGGTGGAGTGCATCCTCTGTAAGTTTGCAGATGACACCAAGGTGGGGGGTGGGGAGGGGAGCAGTAGCTATGCTGGAGGGTAGGGCTAGGATTTGGAGAGACCTTGATGAATTAGAGGATTGGACCAAAAGAGATCTCATGACATTCAGTAAGGACAAGTGCTACAGGCTGGGCAGTGAGTGGCTAAGCAGCAGGTCAACAGAAAAGGACCTGGGGGTTACAGTGGACAGTAAGTTGGATATGAGCCAGCAGTGTGCCCTTGTCATGAAACTGACAGCACACTAGGCTGCATTAGTAGGAGCATTGCCAGCAGACTGAGGGAAGAGATTCTTCCCCTTTATTTGGTACCTGTGGGCCATACCTGGAGTACTGTGTCCAGTTTTGCCCCCTCCCCCCTCCAGAAAGGATGTGGATAAATTGGAGAGAGTCCATCAGAGGGCAACAAAAATGGTTAGAGGGATGGGCAACATGACTTCTGAGGAGAACTAAGCTGAGGGAACTGGGAACTAAGGGGGAATTTAATTGCAGCCTTCAAATACTTGGAGGGTGGCTCCAAAAAGGATGGAACTAGACGTCTTAGTGGTGGCAGATGACAAAACAATGAGTAATTGTTTCAAGTTGCAGCAAGGGAAGTTTAGGTTGGATATTAGGAAAAAAATTCTTATCAGGAGGGTAGTAAAGCACTGGAACAGGTTGCCCAGAGAGGTTGTGGAATCTCCATGCTTGGAGATTTTTAAGACCTCTGTAGACAAGGCCTTGGCTAGGATGATCTAGCTGGGGGGATGATCCTACTTTGAGCAGGGCTTGGACTAGATGACCTCCTGAGGTCCCTTCCATCTCTAATTTTCTACAATTCTATGTTGCTTTTGCATGCTGTTTTGAAGTAGTAAGTATATGGGGGTGTGACGATAAATAGCATCCCTGCTGGGGAGTGATAAAATGATTTATGTTTAAGAAATTTGGGCATGTCCCTGCCATCTCTGTGGCACGTCTTGGGAGCATGGCAGTGAAACATACCCTGCCTGTTTTTTTTGTTTTTTTTTTTCCTGTTCCATATGCACCATATCCCAGAAATGATGTAATATGGTCAGATTAACAAATGCTCTGCGCTGCTCTAAGACAGCGTTTCCCAACCTCTTCTGTCCCATGGCACACTGGCCAAGTGGGGAGGGGGAGGTATCGGTGCAGGGGCAGCAGTGGTGGCAGTGGCTGTAGCCTCCCATGGCACACTTGGACACGTCTGACAGCATGCTGGTTGTGCAACGCTGCTCTAAGAAGTGAGGGCGGTAGGCTTGGCATGGAGGCCTATTGGATGTGCCCTCTAGAGTTTTACATACTGTTCCAGCAACACTTTGTATGAATGAAGGAATCCAGTTTGCATGTATTGCCCTGATTTGGCTCTGTTTATGCCTGACTACAGGAAGTAGTCTCAAAAGTCAGTTGGCTCATGTAGACATGCAAATCAAAAACTAAATATATTGTAAAACAAAGAGAACAGTCATGGCTGCATACCAGAGTCCTGTCTCTGAGCTAATGGTCATGGGAATGGGCATACTATTTAGACAGTCTTTAAGTCACATGGGGAAAACTACAAAATGGTAAAAGGGTTGGTGTTAAAAGGGGGAAAACAAAGAGCAACCAACTATAAGGCTGTAAGCATTTGGATATGTCAGCAGCTCAGCTTCTAAGATTTTGAGTTCTTAGAACAGTTCCAATTGCATTTTCAACATGTGTGTATATATAAATAAAAAAATAAATGTGTGTGTGTGTGTGTATATGTATATAAAATATGCATTTTTTTTCAATGCAGCCGGACTTCTTCATAGATTTTGAGCATACAGTAGTATCATTGTTGAACTTTTGTGATCAAGAATCTTGAGAAACAATAGACCAGTGTGTTTGAAAATAGCTCAAAATGTTCATACAGTTTTCAGGGAAAAAAATCAAATAATGAGATGAAAGGATTCAAGAACTCCAACAAAAATGCTCAGAGATCATGTTCTGACTCTTGATATGTAGACACCCAATTTGCATCCAAAAGCAAAAGACAAGTAAAGCTGAGGTGGAGATAATTTGCCAAATAGCACAGGAAAGATGAAACTATAAAGGAAAATACACCAAAATTTGGGTAAATGTAAATATACAACACAATCTTTTGGCTGTTTTCTAGTTGGCTGCATGTGAGGATCTCTAGTGGTTTTTCCCCATCAGGTAAGGTAATTGCAAGAGAGATGGTCTATCATTTGGGTAGAACTATGGAAACTGAAAGTTGGGGGAGAAGATCCTGGAAGATTATCATCACATGAGTGATGATGCATGTGTCCTCACTGTGAAGCAGATGTGTTTTAGTCAAGGGTAAACCCAGCTCAGGCTAACCATAAAACAAGCAAGCACTGAATCCAAGCACAGATGAACATGTTCTGGGGGGTGGGGGAAATGAATGGTAAAGGCATTTAGGATAAGATTGCAATAGATACTGCTAGTTGGCACTGAGATGGCTGGGAAATCTCCACTATTTTTTTTTTTTAATAGAAAATCTCAAATAACCAGAAACAAACTTAATGGGAAGGGGCTAGTTTAGAAAAGTATCTCAGAAATTTGAGAAGTTTCAGAACTGTTGGTTTATTTCATTTTGAAAAGGGGTCAAAATATCCCAATTAACTTCCTGATTTGAAAGGACTTATTTTCAAAATTATAGCTAATTTATAGGACAAAAGATGAAATTGCTATTGAATGAAAAATTAACGTTTCAAAGTTTCTAAGTTTTGTGCAAGGCTTGAATAAGCAAAAAGGAGGCTTTACAGGTTGAAATTCAATAAGGGGAAGTGCAAAATACTACACTTAGAATGATCAAAAGCATTAATACAAAATAGGGAATGACTGGCAGGGTATACTAATAGAGGAAAAAGACCTGGGTTTTATAATGGATTGCAAGTTGGATGCAAGTCAACAGTGCGGTGTTGTTGCAAAAAGGCTAGTAGTATAGTGAATTAATAAAGGCTAGTAGTATAGTGAAATGTATTAACAGAAATGCTGTGTGCTAGGCAGGAAAAGTAACTTTTTTTTGCTCCATTCAGCACTTTCCTGAAGTACTGTCCAGGTTTGGGCTCAGCACTTCAAAAAAGACACGGACAAATTGAAGAAAGTCCAGAGGAGAGCAATAAAAATAAGCAGAGGTCCTAAAAACAAGACGTATGAGGAAAGGTGGAAGAAATGGGACTAATCTAGAAAAGAGAAGGTTTGATTTTGAGATTCGATAAATCTTCAAATACAAAAAGGGTTGCTTATAAGGAGGATGACTAACTGTCCTGCCTCCGGTGAACAGAGAATAAGTAGCAGTGGGCTTGAATTGCAGCGAGTGAGGTTTAGGTTGGATATTATGAAGAACTTTGCTAAATGTGATGGTGTTTAAGCCCTGGAACAGATTACCTACACTACTTGTGGAATTTGTCACTGGATGCTTTAAGTATAAATTGGACAAATGTTTTACTGCAGCTGGCTTAGTCAGGGATGATTCTACCGTGGGCAGGGAAAGGTAGAAATAGCCTTTTGAAGTCATGTCTACCACTGTTTTTCTAAGATTCTATGATTGCATTGTTTCAAAAACTGATGACTGTATGTAGATATGCCATATATTTTGGCTTAATTAACTTCTAATTAAGAAACCAGACTAAAAATAGTTTTCATCATCTTCACTGGTGGCTCACATGTTGTATTTATCAAAGCTACTAACATTTAGTATTCAAATAGACATGAAGCAATATGATTGTGGCCAGAATCTTTAAACTACAGATATATAATCAGTTACCAAGTGACTAATGGGTTCCCAGGTAGGGATACCATTAGGAGCCTGATTTTTCAGAAAATGTTAAATGACAGTTTCAAAATCTTTTTTTTGGGGGGGGGGGGGGGGAGGAGGAAGAGACATTTCCTAAATCAAGCTGCTCAGCAGGCTTAACCAAACCAAATCCAAACTCTGAGGTGGGGAATCTTCACATGGCTAGCTGAGCAATAAGTGTTATTCCTTTTTTGGCACATACTTGAGGACTGGCCACTTTTTGCCCACTGTAATGTGTGGGTGGGCTTTGGAGCCCAAGTGGCATATTTAAGACCAATATTGACAGAATATGCTATAGTTAAGTCATTTTTACTAGTAGAACTTATTTCCTCTCAAACTTTAACTGATGCTCCTTTGCTAAGTGCGCTGTTGCCTTTTTTGTGCCTGTGTACCTTGAAGTCTAAAACTGCTTCAACACCAGTCAGACACATGAATGGATTTTACTGAAAAGGCCATTACTAAGCTTGGACTCCTGTTCTTCAGGTAGCTGAGCATCTTCAATTTCAGGTCAAAAATCAGATGCTCACAATTTCCTCAATCATTTCTTCCCCAAAAGCTCACTAATGACAGTGCCAGAGCTGCTTCTATCTGTTTTATCATGTGACTTCACCTCTTAAAAATATTGATTTACTTTGAAAATTGCAAAATGATGGGATTTTGAAGACCATATAAATTGACAACTTTCGCTGTAACTAAGAAACAAATGTTGAATTCTGTGCACACAGAAAGCTTTCAGTTGAAGTTAGCAGAGATTTTGTGCTTAGAGAAACTAAGACAAGGTTTGTAACTAATGGTTTAGAAAAGGAACTCAGTATCCACAACTGAGCATAGCTTTGTTCTCTTGTGCCCATGATAGTAACTTGCCAAAACACATGAATGCATTTTCTCATCTGACAACCAAAGACCATCCCAACTCATCTTCTAGTAGGGTGCTCTTTAATGAACAAACATCTGTTTATAATTTTAACTGATGTTACAAAGCAATCAATACCTCTAGGGACTTTGAAAGGCTAATTGAAAGCATTTTTGGACATTGCTCATGGCCTGTTCTGTGATTAATTTCCAAATTACTTCCTCTAGAGGTCAAGTTATTGATGTACTCATCTCTAAGTCAGCTGGCCTGTAAAGAAACCATGATTAGAAACAAGATCAATAGAAGTTTACTTAGTTTAAATACCCAGCAGATGCTTTAAGTGACTTTTGAGGTAATCACAGACTTTGAATATCATCCTCTTTGTGAGAGATGAATCTAATTACGATTTTTCTGCCTTTATATCATAATGCACAAAAAACTCAGTGCTGGGCTCTCTGGAGTATTTATGATGACTTATTTTACATTAAAACTTGGTGCAATACCTGAGTAACACTACTAAATCACAACAGTGAAGTGTCCCCTGGCCCAAAGAAAGAGCTAAAAACCTCTTAAAATGCACATTTATAGTCTTTTTAAAACTGGAGTTTGGAGATTTTGAAGAAAACCGTATTTACTCTTGCTATTGCTTTTATGGCACATTTAAAGCTGCCTTGGCTCTTCTTCCATTTACTGTCTCATCACCACTGTCTCTTCAGCAAGGTTCAGCTACTTCATTTGCAGCTTATGCCATCTTATGGCCCCTATTTTCAGTCTGTTTGCAAGGGCACTGCTATTGCCTTAGCTCAGGACATCACTGATTGTAGATCCCCTGTTTTATGTTTAAAAAAAAAAAAATAATCCAGTCCTAGTTAAAAACTGTTTCTTCCATCTGAAGCCTGTGGGCTACATCTGACCACTCTAAACCTGGCTTTGCACTGGTTTGAATCCAGTTCCAGTATTCCACTTCAGGGTCTCCTGATTCAGAGGGGTGGCAGTACCATAAGAATGTGCTCAGGGTCCCTAGCTATATTGTACTGGTTTGAATATTATTTATCAAACTGCTTTGTCTAGACTATTTAGGAATACTTTTCCCCTGGGGGAAAAGTTATGCTGGAAAAGAGGTCATGGATATTAACATCTCCCAGTTATTTTCATTTTGGTTTTTTTCAGTTCACAACTGAAGACATTGTGAAATTCCCCTGAAGTCTGAAAGTTTGAGACCTGCAAAGTTTGAGGCAAGGAAATACAATGTAAAGAGCAAAAGCATCCACAACTGTGGAGGGTCAGAGGAAGGTAAAAATGAAGAGGAAGAGATCAGGGAAGAAAAAAGGGAGGTGGGGGGTGGGTCCTGCTTAAGATAAGTTTTGCGGAACCAGCTTACTAGGCGTCTTGACAATTAAAAGCACAACTTTTGAATCGGATTTGGAGATAAAGGCAATCCAGTAAAGGTGGTGGAACACAATCCAACCTGCAGAGCGGAAGACTAGGTTAGCCTAGTGCTATGTATGGAGTGTGGTATTAATCTTTTAAGCCAGTTGTGAGCCCTCCTAGAATCTATTCCTGATGTATTTCAGAATTGCCAGAACCTAACAGCACAATAGTACATCTGCATTGCTAGACCCTGCATGTTGTATATGGTTTGTAAATGTTCAGATGTAACTACTTGTCTGTGTGTGTTTCTCTGTTCAGTGACTTCCCCCCCAACCATCCCTGTTTTTGCCAGTCGTGTATTTGTGTATACAAATTGACAAATGTGCTACTTTTATTTTTAATATTGGATGTATGAATCAATTGGATTTGATTTGAAAATTGGACTCCCAAAGGACAGGATTTTGTTGGAAAGGAAGCCAAACTCAAGTTTTCTGCTTTTCACTAGGTGTCTGCACATGCAATTATAGCACACGAATAACCTGTGGAGCTTACTGCCATTTCATAGTTTCATGGTTTCATAGATTTAGGGTTGGAAGGGACCTAGTAGATCTTCTAGCCCGACCCCCCGCCAGGGCGGGAGAACAAAAAAAACCCCAAAACAAAAATGGGACTCAAATGAGTCCAGCCAGGTAGGCATCAAGCCTCTTCTTAAAGACCCCCAGGGTAGGGGCCAGCACCACTTCCCTTGGAAGTTGGTTCCAGCTCCTAGCCGCCCTAACTGTGAAGTAGTTTTTGTGGATGTCCAATCTATACCTCCTCTCCATCAACTTGTGCCCATTACTCCTTGTTATGCCAGCGGGCGCTAGGGGAAACAGCGTCTCCCCCAAACCCTTCTGGTCCCCCCTAGTGAGTTTATAGACGGTCACCAGGTCCCCCCTCAGCCTTCTCTTGTGGAGGCTGAATAGGTTCAGGTCCCGCAGTCTCTCACTGTAGGGTCTGCCCTGTTGTCCCCGGATCATGCGGGTGGCCCTCCTCTGGACCCTCTCCATGTTGTCCACATCCCTCTTGAAATGGGGCGCACAGAACTGGACACAATACTCCAGCTGTGGCCTGACCAGCGTCGCGTAGAGGGGGAGGATCACCTCCTTGGCTCTACTCGAGATGCACCTGTGGATGCACGACAAGGTCCGGTTAGCCCTGCCAACCATGACCTCGCATTGTCGGCCCATGTTCATCTTGGAGTCAATAATGACTCCAAGATCTCTTTCTGCCTCCGTGCTCTCGAGTAGGGAGTTCCCCATTGTGTAAGTGTGCTGCTGGTTCCTACTGCCCAAGTGCAGCACCCTGCACTTGTCCGTATTGAAACGCATCCTGTTCCTGTTAGCCCACCCCTGTAACCTATCCAGATCCCTCTGCAATCTCTCACTCCCTGCTAGCGTGCTCACCTCCCCCCAAATTTTGGTGTCATCAGCGAATTTAAACAGGTTACTTTCCACCCCATCATCCAGATCACTGATGAAGAAATTGAACAGCGCAGGCCCCAGGACCGAGCCCTGGGGGAATCCGCTACCCACCTCCCCCCAGGTCGAGTATGACCCATCCACCACCACTGTCTGAGTGCGACCCTTCAGCCAATCTGCAATCCATCTGACTGTGTAGGCATCTATGCCACAGTCGCCTAGTTTTTTGAATGTGGCCCAGGAGCAATAGACTCTGGATCAATAAGCTCTACAGTTTATTCATGCTCAGCATGTTGAGCTGGGCCAGCTGGAGGTTTGGCGGGTCAGCCTGCCAGTCCTGGGCTGTGCCCCCCCTCCCCCCCGGCTCAACGTGCTGTGCAGGGGTTGGCTGGGGCACAAGGGTGCTTCAATACAGGGCTAGTCAGCAGGCAGCTTTCCATGCTGGAGTACCCTTGTGCCCCAGCCAGCCCCTCCCAGCATCTACATGTGCCCTGCTGCAGAGTTTGGTGGTGGTTGGTTTTTTTTTAAATCTGCAGCAGGATAGCATTTGCATTTACAAGTACTGTCCTGCTATGGAGTAAATTAGTTTACTCCAGCTTAATAGGGGCACGTGCATAGATGCCGAGGTG
>NW_017729024.1:29508781-29513783 GCF_001723915.1 Gavialis gangeticus | reverse complement strand
CCCCCTCCCCCCCGGCTCAACGTGCTGTGCAGGGGTTGGCTGGGGCACAAGGGTGCTTCAATACAGGGCTAGTCAGCAGGCAGCTTTCCATGCTGGAGTACCCTTGTGCCCCAGCCAGCCCCTCCCAGCATCTACATGTGCCCTGCTGCAGAGTTTGGTGGTGGTTGGTTTTTTTTTAAATCTGCAGCAGGATAGCATTTGCATTTACAAGTACTGTCCTGCTATGGAGTAAATTAGTTTACTCCAGCTTAATAGGGGCACGTGCATAGATGCCGAGGTGTTTACTGAGCAGCTAATTAGTCAACTGCGTAATAAATGTCTTGTGTTGACGTGCCCACTGTAAACAGTTTGTCTGAAGGACACTGGTAAAATAACTTGTGTTGATTATCTTCCAATTTTAATTAAGCCCTCAGGCCAATTTTATTTCTCATTCTAATAATATGCATTATTTACTTATTCCACTTTTTTTTTTTTTGCTTGATCGGATAAGCTAGAAGAGTATGTGGTTTTATGTAATGTTTATTCAGTTACTTGCCTCTAATCCTTTGGCTCAATATGCCAGGTTACTTGCATGATAAAACTTGGACACACATATAGCTGTCATCCCTGCCTTTTTGTATTTTCCAGCTGTAATACCATAGTTTTGTGCTCAAATTGCTGAGTCTATTTCCTAAAAGTAATTTGTATTAACATCATGCATTTGAGACTTCCAGCTAGCTGCAACCTTTTCTGTGACTTCCAATTTAGTTTCTTTATGTCTACACAGCTTGCTTTCCAATGTAGTAGAATTAAGATTGCCATTTACTTGAGGTCAAGTTCTGTACTAATTCTCTCCATCTTCTGTGGAATCCCACTCAAGACCAGAAAAAATAAGCTATTTTGCTTTCTACATGTGTTCTGCAGTGAATGGGAATTTACAGCTAAACAGAATGGATTTTGTTTCTTGTAATTGCATATTTGTATCCAGTCTCTCAGTTTAGATTATAATGGGCTCAGTCTGTCTTGGTACACAGTTGCTGATTTTGTGAAATTTCGGGATGAAGTTGAAGAGTCAAAACGTAACTGAAAGATACATTAGTGGAATTCAGTCTTCAAGCACACCTCTGCCATTTACACAAACTGATCAAGGGAACCTTGGTTTAGAAAATAATGGATTAGAAGGAAATTTTAGTTTTCTATAATTTAATTTAGTGCTATGAAAACTAAATTTAGATTGTATGTCTAGTGAGTACTAGCCATGGAAGATTTGGGTTAGTCTCACAATGAGTTTTACTGTCAAACTTAAATCATTTAAATATGCCTGGCATTGAACTCTTCGATGTGGGGAGATGTTGCTTGAAGCACCTGACTACAGTCCTTTTCTTTTAATACAGAACTCTTTTGGGAAGTGTCTCCACATACATGCCTGAGATGAAACATTCCCAAATCCCTCTTGTGTGGAGGGTATCATCCACCAGTTTATGGTCTTAGAAGAACTTGGAAGCTGGGATAAAACAGGTAAATTCTGCATAAATAGGAACAGCAAATTCATTATATTATGTTTCTTATCTACATACTATTAACTAAGGTATAAACTGGTTAAATATACAAGTAAAATGGATTTCTAAAAGATATAACTCAAAAACAAGGATGGCTTGAGGGGGTTGTGTGATGCACAATATTGATTGCCTTACTTTCCTAACAAGATTTTTTTTGTGCAAAGAATTGTGAGGGCATCGATACAACTTATGCTACATCTACCAGTTAAACATTAAAACTCTCTAGTTCTATATTGATGTCATGGAAATGGTTGTGGATCAATGTGGAAAAGGTTCGCACACAATGAAATGGGGGGAAACATTTTTAAATGTTTCTTTTAAAATTGGTTGTAATTCCTGTCCCTATTATCTCCTATTTAATTGTAATGCTGAATTCTTATGAGAACAATGATTCGGACCTGATAACAGCTGTTCATGAACAGGGCATATGCTTTCCTATCCTGCTGTCTCTTCACCTGCTGTGGGGATGTTCATCATAATGATACTTTAAGGCTTTTTTTTGCTGTCAGGAACAAGGCAGTATGCAAATCGCTCCATAAATTGTGTGCTTTGTGAAAGTGGAGCTTTGAAAACGACTTCATGTTAGAAACCCCCTTCAGAGTTGTATGAACAAGAGTTGGGAAATTTGCATATCTAGTCCCAAACTGAGATAGGAGCAGAAAGAAAATGCACAACCTATTTACTGTTTGCAGAGGCAGCTGTTACAGCAGATAAAACTTCTTTTGATGATGGTTGGGAAACTAGTTGAACAGCCTACATGAAATCAAGGGCAAAAAAAAAACCTTGCAGCACTTCAGTGTTAACATTTTACCCATGGATTTGCAACTTGCTTTATCTTTCAAGTATAAAAATCTGTCTGAAGTTTACTGGACATGAGTATTCAATAATGTTACAGTTTCAAAAAACCTGGGTGGGGCCCAGCTTCTCCAAAGTGAGCTATTCAATCCTGCATGCCTGAGTGTGTAGATTAGAGAATTGGTACAGAGCTGTGTGAATAGGAAATGCAAACTCCTCCTCAACATTTCAGCAGTGGATTGTGATTCATCAAACAGAAATGTGTGTCTGGAGGTGGGGGGTGGTTGTTGTTGTGTTTTTGATGGCTGACACCAAGTATATTTGATTTGAAATGTGGGCCAGCTAGACAGGCTCTTGGAGGGTCTGAGTTTCACTTGTTTGTGTCTAGTCTACATTAGTGTAATAGTTTGTGTTTGTTGGGTGAATTTCAAACCAGTCTAAAAGCCAAGGCACCTCTCGAGTCTCGCTTAGCCCTCCAAATAGGGTCTTGTGCTACGCTTCTGCAGAGGGATCTGAGATTTCATCCATCGAATGCATCCTGAAAACTGAAGTAGCTTTTAAATGGAATGCACTACTCCCAAAGAAGAGAGAAGTGTCTAAGGCACGACTCCCACACCTTGTTTTACGCACTTTTTTTGCATTGCTTGCTGTTTCCAGACTAGACCATCTTTCATTGAAAAGAAACAACCTGGCCATGCCACTGGTTGTGTTTTTACCTACTGTGAATAAGTTAGCTGTCGAGTGTGAACATTCACAAGGGGCCACAATTATGAAACAGCAAAACATTGTCAGGCTGTGCACGATCATCCAAACTGTATTCAAATAACTTCCAACTTCTGGAAATTCTTAAAATGGTTTTGAACTAGCCACTGTCTGTGGTTGCCAAGACTTTTCTTTATGGGTGTTGGTGGGAGGGGAAGAGGAAGGCCTCCACAGCCATAGTGCGGGGTTGGGGAATCAAACCCTTAGCACAGAAGAAAGTGTGGAGAAACCTTAATTTTTATGATGGTACTTTTTCTTAAGGAAAAATGTTATGATGCACTGTATTTTTTAGATGATAATTAGTTGTTCAAGGCAATTACAAGTGGTTGAAAGGTAGCATAGCCCAATGGATAGGCCAGTGGCTTGGGGGATCAGGAGATATAGCTTCTATTCCTGGCTCTGCTACTTCCTGTAGACTATTTCACCTCTTTGTCCTTTGCCTACTTTTTTTTTTTTGTCCCATCTCACTAGAATGTAAGCATTTAGGGTAAGGCTGTATATGTGGGTGCACGCATGCATGCATCATTGTCATGCATCCTGGGCTTTGGTGTTCCCAGGTGTTGTGTGAGCTTGATTATTTACTTTTATGTTAACCTGAAAATGTTTTAGTGATTTTAATATTATGTAATGAATAGCTTAAAACTAGTTGGAAATCCAGAGTCTGCTACATTAAGCCAATATGAAAACTTCACACTGAGGTTTTCTGATTCCAGTAACGAGGTTCTTATACCATCCTGTCATAGGCTTGTGCCTTCACTCAAATCCATGGAACATTGCAGTACTACTGGGCTGGTCTTATCACCTTTTGCAAGTATTACTATGCTTTTCACAAAACAATCTGGTAGCACATTGGTTTTAAATCACAATTCACTGTTGGCCAAAGAATCTAAAGAGACTAGGTTCTCTGCTGCTTTTTTTGACCCATAGTTGGCAGAATCGTGTAGCAGCCTTACAATTTATGGAATATTGAACACAGGGGTGATTATAATTTGTGCCTGAATATGGCCCTTATAATACTTGTGCAAATGATATACTATTGACTCAAAATGAAACCATGAACACAATGAATTAAGGCTTTGGATCAGTCTGGAATAATGAATTGGCCAGTTCCTGCAAAGAAGCTCTGTTTAAATAGAAATTTGCCTGAGATATCCTATATTACATTCCCTTATGCCTTTTGGTCACAAACTGTAAGGCATGGTTCTGATGATGTTTGTCTTTTGGGAGCACGTTCACTATTCTATTAATGCTGTGAGTCGTTTCTCTAATAATTATTACCACTTTAAGAATCTAATCAAGGGGTGAGCAATTACTTCGGGTGGAGGGCCGCTTACCCAGTTTTGGCAAGCTGTCGAGGGCTGCATGGGTAGCCCCGCCCCTTGATAGGTGCCCTGTCCCCTGGTCACCATCTTGGGACCAATGTCCCAATATCCTGGGACCAAAGTGCCAGGGCCAGCACTGGTGGGGCCCAGAGCAGGGCGCAGGCTGGCAGGGGTCTGTGGAGCCAGGCTGGGCTGCACCAGTAGGGAGAGGGGGAGCTGGCCTGGCTCCATAGAAACCCTGCTGGGCAGGACCCTGTACCCCTACTGCCCTGCTCTGGGCCTTGCTGGTGCTGGCCCTGTGCTCCCATGTCCACTTACTCATAGGGCCCTCTAGCTCCGCAGTACAGGTAGGGGGGCAGCACAAAGCCCCGACTCCCTGCTCCATGGCGGGGAAGGAGCAGGTGCTGAGCATGGGGGAAAAGGGGCCTCTTGCCCCCCCCGTGGCTGATGCCTTTTGCTGCAGCCACTCGCAGCCCATGCAGGGCTGTCCTGAGCAGGCACAAGCAGCCCCACGTGGACTGTGAGCGGCTGCAGAGTGGGGCGCCAGCCATGGGGCAGGCAAGGGGCCGCTTCCCCCCCCCCCAC
>NW_017729024.1:29500700-29508544 GCF_001723915.1 Gavialis gangeticus | reverse complement strand
CAGCACCAGCTTGTAACCTGCCCCCGCTGCCAGCTTGGGTCCTGTGCCAGCTCCGGGCCTGCCCTTCTGGGCTGCATGTGATGGCAGCAGCTGCAGCCCCCTTGCTTGCTGCTCCGGGCAGCGTTTGCTGCTGCTGCTGCCTGCCCAGAACTCACACACTGGGCAGCCCAGAGGCGATGGTGGCAGCTGAACCGCAGCCTACAGCGATGCGAGTTGTGGGCAGGCAGCAGCAGCAAACGCTGCCTGGTGTGGCAAGTGTGGGGGCCGCAGCTGCTGCCGCTGTGTGCAGCCCCACTGGGCAAGCCCAGAGCTGGTGTGGGGCTGGGTTACAAGCTGGTGCTGAGTACGGGGGGTGGGGGGGAAGTGGCCCCTCGCCTGCCCCATGGCTGCAGCCTGCATGGGGCTGCCTGTGCCTGCTCAGGACAGCCCCACGTGGACTGCGAGTGGCTGCAGCAGGAAGCACGGGTCACGGGGTGGGGGAGGGGCTGCTTTTCCCTACACTCTGCACCAGCTCCTTCCCTGCCCTTACCCCACCCCCTTACCTGAGGTTCTGGCACCAGGGCAGAGACTTAGTCCTAGGCCAGAAGCCCCTGCTGGGGCCCTGTGTGCCAGATAGAATGGGCTAACAGGCTGTATTTTGCCCGCCCCTGATTTAATCCTATGTTCATTGAAATAAATGAGTTATGTGGCTGACTTGTGTGGATATAGGATTAGGCTCTGAAGCAGCAAATAGTTCAGTTGTCTTACCTAGCTCTCCATCTATTTCTTTCCTTCTCAGCAATGACTGAGAAGGAATGACCCACTCAATGCTCACCTGAAATATCCCTCTTCAGCTGAGGAAGGGAGATGGTACATATTGATTGTGCAGTATTCTCCTATGTCATTCTCCTCTCAGTGAGAATTAATTAATTTTATTTTTTGTGTTGACTTCTACAAGGATACAGAAGGTGTTCAAGAAAAGGTTGGACAGCCACTGGTCAGAGATGATCTAGGTCAGTGTTTCCCAAGCTCTTCCAACCCAAGGCACGCTTACATTAATAACATTTTTTCACGGCACACCTCTTACCTCTCCCCATCCTCATACCTATTGTAGGTTATTGCCATGACAAAATTCCATGGCATACCTGTTAATTTCTGACGGCACACTTTTGTGCTGTGGCACATTGGTTGGGAAACACTGATCTAGGTGTAGCTATGCCTGTTAGGGCTGTGCAAAGCTTCAGATCCTGATTTGGATCTGGGGATGATTCTGAGGCTGAATCTACAAATCCCAATCAAATTGCTGGAAGCTTTAGGCTTTCTGAATCGATTCAGAGCTTCCAAATCATTTCGGAAAAGATTTGGTGATTCAGAGATTTGGCCATTGGGTATAATAGGGAATCTATGAAACATCTATAACTCTGTCTTTTGGCTGTTTCAGGTAAAACATGCAGGGATGGTAGCCTCTGCTGAGAGCATGATGCATACCAGGTTTCAAGGTGATGGGTGCAGGGGTTTCTGGGAAACTACACCTCAAAGTTCTGAAAGCAAAACTCATGTCATATGTATGTTAAGCCACAGTGGAATGAAAACTGCCAGGGAGGTAGCTCTTGCTGAGGCCACAAAGTCTGCCAAGTTTCAAGGATATAGGTGTGGGGGTTTGGAAGAAACTGCACCCCAAATTCTTGAAAGCAAAACTCATGTTATGTGTATGTGTTAAGCCACAGCAGGGTCAAAACTACAGGCATGCTAGCCACTTTGGAGGCCACAAAGCCTGCCAAGTTTCAAGGGATGGGTGCAGCAGTTTGGGGGAAACTGTACCTCAAGCTGTGGACAAGCAAAACTTGTGGCATAGGTGACATTGTGTGTGTTAAGGTGCAGCAGGGTGAAAGCTGCAGGCCTGCTAGCCCCTGATGAAGTCACAAAGTCTGCCAGCTGTCAAGGAGATGGTTGCAGGGGCTTCTGGGTTCTGAGCACTGCATCTCAAGCTGCTTGCAGGCAAAACTCATCACATGGGTGCTTGTACAACTGACTTTCTCTGTCTTGGGACAGAAGCATGTACCAGCTCTGTATTGATTCTTTCCTCTCCTTAGTTTGTGGTTTCATAGGTGTTAATCCTTGTTCATTAACTCATTATCCTCACTAGCACTGTGTTAGCAATCAGTCATGATTCACTCAGAAACCAGCTCAATACACAGTAGCTAGCAAAAATAATGAGTTAATGAGCAAGGATTAACACCTACAAAACCACAGACTAAGGAGAGGAAAGAATCAATATAGAGCCAGGAACTGCTTCTGCCCCAAGACCAAGACAATCAGTTGCACAAGCACCCATGTCACAAGTTTTGTCGGTCAGCAGCTAGGGGTGCTGGGCCCCAGAACCCACTTGCACCTAGCTCCTTAACAGCTGGCAGACTTTCTGGCTGCAGCAGGCCCTAGCATCCAGGCCTGCAGTAGCAATCTCTGGAATGAATTTGCAAAATGAGGTGGATTCTGGAGAGGAACACAGGAAAAAATAACTATTTCATTAGCTTTCTGCTACCACTATTGGAAGTTTGTATTCAAGGTAGTAAATAAAATATTTTAATACATAACATATCTTTTAATATGGCTATATTATTAAAAGCATTTCTTATTATATTTAATGAAACATTTCAATCGGTCAATTACAGGATCTTTTGGAAAACAATATGGAGGTAAAATAGTTAAATGATAAATATTAAAAGCATTCATCAACAATTTCATTTTTGTTGTCTTTCTCCTCCTTTTTTTTTTTTTAGGAAATTTTTGAATTTCCTTTTCTTTAGATTGCAATAGAGTCCACTAACCGAGACTTCATTATGAATAATCTATCTTGGGACTTGTCTGTCTTCTGCATTTCTAGCCTTCTGGGCATTCACCAAAGTACTCTGGAAAGATGTTTCCTGCATCTTATCGGTCCCTGTTATGGTGAAAAGCTCCACCCACAGGAGGGACAGAAGATACCTTCCACACACAAGGAACATCTACATGTGTGCATTTACTGCACAGTAACTGAAATTACTGTGCAATATGGGTGCATGTCTACATTTGCATGTCCGTGCTGTGCAGTAAACGTGGTGACTTATGCTGCCCTGAGTGTAAACTTTGATACCTGCATCATGCTGGCAGCCATGTGGCCAGAGCCTGAAGCTCGCCCCAGTAGCCACAGGCACATATGGCTAGCTGCTCTGACCTGGGGCTAAATTTAGTCCCAGGTTGCCTGCACCTGTAGTAGATGCCAGCCTATTCCCACTTACTGCACAGTAGCTTTACGCAGTAAAATTGTGCCAGGTTTCCCACTTCTGGGTGAGTGCCAAAACCACTAGGTGAAGGATAAAAAGTAGGTAGTAGCAATATCACCATGTGTCTGTCTTAAGAAGTCTTTGGGCATCTCCCTCAGAAGTGGAACCAAGCTGCTGGGAATTGCAAGTCTCCATAGAAACTACTAATGAGCCAGGCTGGAGCTCTGGTACATCCCTGTGCTTGAGTGTTTCTTGTTGGCTACCTCTAGGCATTTTCAAGTTGTTTGTGTCCCCCTTTGGTGGCACCTACTATTTCCCAGTATTTTTGCATAGAAAGCCCAAGTATGTAAATCTGAATTGCTCTTGTATGCCTCTGAATTTTCTCCATTCCCTTCTAAGGGATCCATGACACACAATATATTCAAACTGAATCCCCCTTCAGGGCAAGGTTCCTTGCTGTGTCTAAGAACTGAGACCTACTGAACCACTTTGAATTTTCTCTTTAGTGAATTCTTTGTGTAAGCTTCAATGAGGCAACCTTTTCTGTAAAGTTTTTGTCCATCTCTCTTTAACTTGCCATAAAACTGATTGGCTTAAAATGGTAAGTAGTGGTTTGCCTTCCCAGCCAGTGTGTAGCCACAAACCTGTGTAGTAATCATGTTGGCACTTACACACAGTCTGTAATTCTATTGCTTGTGCCATGTGGGTATGTAAGAGTCAAAAATGCTACTTATGTGCTGCGTAAGTGCCATGTAGGTACATAAAAGGTAGTAGAATTTGAGCTGATGTGACTCCAACCAGCCATCCTTTTGACCTGAGGTGTCAGTAGCTTACAGCAAACCCAGGGGAACTGTATCGTCAATATATATATATCTTGTGGATTTAGAATAGTAGCTGACAACTATATTGCCTCATGCTTGTGAAATAAAAGATCACGACAATCCCAACTGATGACTTTCCTTCTCCCTGCCTTCTATCTCTGCTGACTTTCTCACTAAGTCTATAGCAACATTCCATGTGGGAGGATCCATGCTCATACCCTTAATTTTTGATAGGATAGCACAGTATGAGTCCAAGCAGGGTAGTTGGATTGGAGTCCTACAGTTGCAAAAAATTATAGAACTCTTAAAAATTGTGGCCTATTGGTATTCCAATTTTCCAGCCAGATGAATGCAATCCCCTAATGTCCATTTCTCAAAACCTTAAGTGTACAGTAAGTGCTTATGCATGGGCTTAACTCCAGACTTTAAGTCTGGGTCCATATTGCCCAAGACTTCGAGAAGAGCATTGATATAATCAAATAAATAGACTGTTTCTATATTAAGAATATTGGAATGAAAAAAGGGTAATAAAATATAATAATAAGGGAACCCCTGCTCAGGATTTAATTAACGAATGAAATGCCCAGGGGATGGGTATGAATGAATGTTGCTCAGATTTGGAGGGGCTATCAAAGCAAGGGTTAGACTTGTTATCAAACCTATCAAACAAAAACTGACAAGATACGTTCTTGCAATGTAGTATAAAATTCACAGCCAGACTTAGTTGGACTATACATTTCAGAGTTAGCATAGCATTAATAGAATTATTTCTCTCTTCTTCTCGTACAGCGGATATTCAAATAGTTCATTTTGTTTCATGGAGGGTTGGGCTTTCAAATAACTAATGATGTTTTATTAAAGGTGTTCTAAGAACATGCTGTGCATACATTGGAGATGGACCTAAATGAAAACCCTAGAACTGAATATCCATAAATTTGAGGAATGTTGGAGTTCTGAAATCTGTATCAAGGTCTAGATCTGAATTTTGCAAATGTCCCTTCTGATTTTGGTAGTGGACCAAACCAAAGTCACAGACCTTGCATGGTGAAACGCTCAGAATTCAGATTAGGATCCAAATGGTCCAATTTTGGGTTAATTTCTTGTAACTTTTTTACTAGCAATATATATAATCTAAAACTTATTTAAATTTAATCCACATTCACGATGAATCTCAACAATGTACCCTTGCAGGAATCTCAACAACTCACCCTTATACCTTAGATGATTCATTTTTTCCCACATTGGTAACTTATTTTTGAGGGGACAAAATGTCCCTTACTCACTAACCGTTGCAACTGGGGATCTGAATGGAGCTGGCATGTTGGGACTCAACGTGCCAAGAGGACTCTGGGCCATCATTTCATCTATATAGAAAAAGAAGGTGGCTCAGTAAGAAGCCATCATTAAAATGGTTTATAGAAGCAAAGAAATGAGTTTGTTAGAAATCTCCTGGGGGAAAGCTTAGTGTGCAGTGCTTTTTCTTTTTTCTACATAGTTACCGATTAAAAAACAAAACAAAAAACAGAGGAGGGTGCATCATCATCATCAAATACAGATAAGATATACTAAATATAAATTATCCTTTAACTTGAACATGTAGGAACTGAGAAGCACTCTACTGTGAAGTTTCTCAACTTTATCTATAGACTTGACAGCTTCATACAGCTAAGAGCTAATCATTTTATTTATAAAGATATTGGCTTCTAGATATGACTATGCCATTAATAGGGGGAAAAATTGATTTACAGCATATCTTATCTTCAGTGGTGTTTTTAGCACTAAGAAACAAGAGGGGAGAACAGTCTGAAAACAAGATGTTTTGTGACTTTAGTTCTGGTGTGTTCTACATATTGTTACATTGCTCAAACTATTGTTTGCAAGCAGTGATTGTTGTATTACAATTATCTACCTGTGATGACTTCATAGGAGGAATAAACAGAAGCAGCAGGCCAAGTCCTTTATGCAACAAAGATGTTTTCATTTTGACAAGATCTGTATTAATAAAAATAAAAGAATAAAGATGGGAAACATTAAATGTATCACACAGTGATGGCAAAAGTGTTTTCTAAATGATGTTTCTAAAGCTTTTCATGTGACTTCTGTAGCTATTGAGAATAAATAGGAGAGAGAAATTGATAGATATGAACTAAAATGGGCCTGGCATAAGAATAATCCATCGTGCCTCCTTAACTACATTACTTTATTTTTTTACTTTTTTTGTTGTTGTCATTTTATGAACAAATGTCATGTAGAAGGCCTGCCTTCCTATGGAATTATTGGGGAAATGTTAGGTCCAGTTAGGCTGATTCATTTGGGAATACAGAGTAGATCAGGTGAAAGGACGGCCCAGGTAACTGCATGATGGACACTGAGATAAAGATGGAATCTGAAGCAAAAAGTGGATTCACTTTCCTAAACTTTGGGATCCAAAACTGAACACTTTTTTTTGTATCCAAAAGGATGCTACCTTTTTAAAGAGGCAAATTCCATTTTATTTCCATAGCTTCATAGTTGATAGGGTTGGAAGGGACCTAAGCAGATCATCAAGTCTGACTTCCTGCCATGGGTAGGAAGGGATGCTGGGGTCAAACAACCCTGGCTAGGTGATTATCTAGCCTCCTTTTGAAGACCCCCCAGGGTAGGAATGAACACCACTTCCCTTTGAAGTTGGTTCCAGGTCCTAGCCACCCTGACAGTGAAGTAGCGCCTCCTGATGCATAGCCTGATCCTACTCTCGGTCAGCTTATGGCCCTTATTCCTAGTTACTCCCAGTAGTGCTTGGGGGAACAGGGACTCTCCCATTGCCTGCTGGTCCCCCTTGGCCAGTTTGTATGTGGCCACCAGATCCCCTCTCAGCCTTCTTTTGTGGAGGCTGAACAGGTTCAGGTCCCATGGTCTCTCCTCATAGGGCCTACCCTGTTGCCCCCTGATCATGTGAGTGGCCCTCCTCTGGACCCTCTCGATGCTATCCACATCCCTCCTGAAGTGCGGTGCCCAGAACTGGATGAAGTACTCCAAGTGCAGCCTTTCTAATGTTGCACAGAGGGGGAGAATCACCTCCTTGGACCTGCTCGTGATGCATCTATAGATGCATGACAAGGTGCAGTTGGCCTTCCTGACTGCATCCCCACATTGGCGGCCCATGTTCATCTTGGAATCAATAATGTCTCCAAGATCCTTTTCTGCCTCAGTGCTGACAAGAAGGGAGTTCCCCAGCCTGTAGGTATGGTGCTGGTTCTTCCCCTCCAGGTGCATCACCTTGCACTTATCCATATTGAAACCCATCCTATTCTCATCCACCCAGCCTTGTAACCTGTCCAGATCTAGTTGTAGCCTGTCCCTCTCTTCTAGTGTGCTCACTTCTCCCCACATCTTAGCATCATCTGCAAACTTGAACAAGGTGCTTTTCACTCTCTTGTCCAAGTGCCGATGAAGATGTTGAACAGTGCAGGCCCAAGAACCAAGCCCTGGGGGACCCCACTGCCCACATCCCTCCAGGTTGAAAATGACCCTTCCACCACCACTCTCTGGGTGCAGCCCTCCAGTCAATTTGTGACTCATCTGGCTGCGTAGGCATCAACATGACAGCTGCCTAAGTTTTTAATGAGGATGGGGTGAGAGATGGTGTTGAAGGCCTTCCTAAAATCCAGAAAGATTATGTCCACCGTGACACCTGCATCCCAAGGCTTTTGTCACCTGGTCGTAGAATATTCCCTTTTAATATCTTGAAATCTCATTTTGTTTATTGTTCTGATTTTGATATTGAGAACTGGATTTTAAT
>NW_017729024.1:29493449-29495700 GCF_001723915.1 Gavialis gangeticus | reverse complement strand
ATTTTGTTTATTGTTCTGATTTTGATATTGAGAACTGGATTTGAATTTTGTAAATTGGGTTTACCTCTACTTTAAATCCTTTTCCCATCCCATCCAAACAAGATGATCCAGCCATTACTGCACTCAGTCCTTTCTGTGTGAGGCTAGAACTAGAGCTACACCCTTCAGCTGAGATTGGATTCAGGTCTGGTTTTAACTAATAATTTTGTTAAGAATTAGTTTTTATTAGAAGCTCCCATAAGTATAGTATATAGTATATAGCTTTGCTGGGACATGAAATACTGCTACTATGACACTTCTACCTCCTGGGAGTCCAGGGAGCAAAAGGCTCCCAAATTTGAACTCCAGTTCCTTTGCATCCCAGTGCATAGTTTTACTATTGGACTACCTAAGGAATATTTTCAGCAATGTATTTCTAGGCCATAAATCATAGCTTTTGTTTAAATGTTTGCTGTGGAATTGGTTACACAAATAGCTGAGCAAGTTTGCTCAGTCAGATTTAGGAAAATAACACAGAAAGAGCCAAAGGTAAGGCAGTGGGTTGTTTGTTTTACATGTATCTATTTTGGACAGGCTCCTTGCACATAAGAAGGGAATCTCCTTGAACTAGAAGGTGCAGTACAATAGAGATAAAATTCTAACCTTTCCTTTATTTCTGGAGCTGCATTTATTTTTTGTAGGGCAGTTCACGTAGCACACAATGGGTTTGCCATAATTACATCCCCCAGCTTGTCGAGATCAGTCTGGAAAAAAGTATGTTTATTTGACCAGCACTGAATGCTCATTCAGAGAGATCCTGGCATGGCTTCTTTCTTTGATCAGAGAGATTTAGTAAGCTGTGTTAGTCTTAAGATGAGCATCAGCCCACAAAACCTTTGCTATATTTCTACTTGGGCCAGTCTATAAAGTACAAATCTGTGTCCTACATGGCTTCTTACTGTCAGAGTTGAGAATGTACATTGGAAAGGAAAGATGGGGAACCTTTCACTGCTGTCTTCCACACCTACATCTGTTCTGGTGACTTAGGTCTCCAAGACTCTTCCTTTTGGTTTCTTTCCAAAGCATCAGTTGATCTGTTTTTTGAGGAGAGGGAAGATTGTTCTTGACATGGACTTTGAAAAAACCCCCCAAACCATAATATATGTTCTTGTTTGAAAATTGTGCTTATTTTATTGGCTATCTTTTTAGATATCAAGTAATTTTTTTACTATCTGGTGGCAAAAAGAATTGCTTCAAGAGTCCTTATTTTTAAAGAGGGTGGGCACTCACTTAATTTATGGTTGCCAATTTTGTACTCGCACAATCTACCCATAATAGAGGTGATCTCTCAGTAAATCATTCTTGTTGTTTCTGATGTGACAACATTTACAATTTATATAAAGGAAGAAAATGCCCTGACCCACCAAGCATACTGGCTCATTAGACATATGAAATGATACAATTCAAACTGCCTTAGATGACCCCCCCCCCCCCCCCCCCAAAAAAAGGCAATGCTATTCTACCCCTCCCCCCTTTTTTAATGAACCTCATAACAGCACTTCTAACCTAAGTGAGCTGGCACTATACTGTTGTTAACACATTTAAAACTGCGCATCCTTTGTGCACATAGCAGGCGGGTAGCTTTCCATTGTATATTCTGTACTAGTCCTGTGCATGGAGCACTCATTGATGTCAATAAAAGATCCGCATACAGAACTAGTGCAGAATATCCAATAGAGATCCACACTGCAGGCAAGAATTCCATAATACGGAGTCCAGAAAGCACTTTACCCCCAAGCCGGTGCTGCTTATAGCAAAACAGAAGAACCTGTTATAGTTAAGGTATCATAAATCCTTAATAAAGTTTAAAAAGCCTTCTATTTTGGGAACTTCAGGGGAAAAATGTGGAATTCATGCCTCCAACTAGCGAAGGAATCACATTGTGCAGCTGAGTGCTAAATTTCACTTAAACTATTATGTATATGTGTACATGGCACCTTTAAATAGGTGTTATAAAAGGGAAAAGTATTTATAATTTGAGCTCCACTTCTGTTCTGACATTTTTAAAGAACTTTCCAACTAAAAGTGGCAAAGCTGAGGGATATTTGGTAAAATCTATTTATTTGACCAAAACGAGAACAACATCTGCAGTGTTTACTGCCGCCTTTTACTCCTTTTTCTCTCTGTATGAGCTGCTTGGGTTGGGGAACATGACTGCTTTTATTTGCCCAAGGTTGCTGTGTTTTTTCTAATGGGGGGGGGGGGGGGGGGG
>NW_017729024.1:29474629-29493255 GCF_001723915.1 Gavialis gangeticus | reverse complement strand
GGGGGGGAGGGGAGGAGAAAAGCAAATCTTGAAAAGGGCAATATGTATTCAGAACTGAAAAAACAGGGACCTCATCTAAACTTGCTCAAGTCCATTGGAATCTGCACAGTGACTTCAGTAGATTTTCAGGTGTGCTGTATATATCTATGTATTTCTTGTGTGACCTTACTTTTCCTGTAGTTCTGTAAGATATTTTAGTCTTTTCCTTTTTCCTGGATTGCAAAGTAGTGGCAAATAACCCATGACACAAACAAGATAGAGGCAACAGTGAAAGAAGGCTTCCTTTTTATTATGAATAAAATCCCTGACAACTGCATGTAGATCCAAAGGACCAGTGAAGGATATTTGAATTGGCATGGCCTTTTGGGTGTAGCTGCTGAAATCAGCCTAACTGGTACTTTTGCTCTTTTTTTCATTCTGTGAATCTTCTTTTATACTTGCTAACTGACATTAGGCAGAAACACCTTTTTAAAGTGCACAATTTTGGGGAGGCAAAATGCTATTTTAGGTAAATTACTCTACTACTAGAAATGCAGTTATCCAAGTTGAATCCTGGTAAAACACAGGCATTCCCAATGAAGTACCAGGGCAGAATTTTGGCCAAAAATCTCTTTACTTTTGAAATAATCATTGTGTCCATAAGGAAGACGCTGGTCTAGATTTGTATAGCGCCACATCACAAGATGTTTTGTGCCCCAGAAAAGGTTTTGTTAGAGCACCCTCCCAGCAGGGTGTCTCCTTCCTTGCAGAGTATCCCCTTCCACATGACTAATTAGCTAGGCTGCAGTGCTATTACATTGACTGTATGATTACATGGTACAGTTTACTTCATTTAGCAGCTTAACTTCAAGCAAGCAGCTTTGAAAAATTATGGTCTATATTAGCTTGCTCTGGAAGTTTCTGTAATAAATTTACTTTACTTTTTTAAAGTGCTTTAGAAGCAAAATTTTAGTTCTACCCCTAGTCTTGAGCAAGTGATATTCGCCTGGATTTTGCTGTATAAGAACTTTTAAAATGATGCTCGTAACTGGAGTGATTGACACTTAATGAGGTGGCCTCATTTTGGGTTTCCTTCAGAACTAACGGTATCCCTAGATCAATTGATAAGAACAGTACAGTTGGCAGTTTTCCAGCTGGAAGCAAAGTATGTCACTCTTATGATAAGTTTGTCTGTGCTTGGATAGCTTGAGTTTAAAAGATCTGTAATTTTGTATATCTCTTGTGATCTGCCGGCACTATCCTAGGTGGATTTGTGATCCACTTGCCTGTCTGTGGCTTATTTTCAGTAGATGGCATCATAAAATGAAGTGATACTCATTTTCAATAGCAGAGATACCAACCATTTAGTATCCAGAAGCAGCCTGCAGCTGAAGAGGCACAATATGGGGGCACACTCTCATTAAGCTCCCCCTTTGTGTGACATTTTGTATTCCATATCTTTCCCTTCATGCAAAAGTATCTTTGTGCACAGAAAACTTGATGCTGCCACCAGAGTTTTCTAAAATACATGGACTTCTTAGTGTTCTAACAATTGTACTTGCATGGTTCCCTTCCAATGAAAATTTCTCAATGCTTTTTAAATATTGCCTAATGAGCAGATATATTTAAAGATTACAACATCTCAGTCGGCACAAATGGTCACATAGGACAAAAAGCACCATGTTGTGCAATTTTGTAAAGGTTTACTTTGGCTATGGGAAATGAGACATCAGCAAGTTGCATAAACTGATTCCATTTTATTTAGTACAGTAATGGTGATTTGATCTTTTATGATCTAAACACGTTTTTGTTAAACTGTTCAGAAACAGGCGGTTAATAATTAGAGCTTTTTCATAGTTGTTAGGGGCTGGGACCTTACAGATCATCAGATCTAGCCCCCATGCCCTTGGGCAGGAAAGACTGCTGGGATCAGATGACCCCAGAAAGATAGGCATCAAGACACTTTTTGAAGGTCACCAGGGTGGATAAGGTGACCTCCTAGAGCAACTACAGACAAGAAGGATGGGAATTCAAACCCATGCATGCATAACACAATGGACTAATATCCCATTGCCTTAACCACTCTGCCACCATGACCAGAAATTTCTCATACTCACTGGGGCGCACATTCCAGCTGATTTTTCTAGGTCTAAACCCAACTTGAACTCGCAATCTTCCCAACAGTAGCCCATCACTCAACCCCCTGAGCCACACCAGAAGGCAAACACCTGCTGCTTCCCCAAATACTTTTCATGTGCCCCGTTTCCAGGCTGATTCTTGGGGTCCACACCGTAGTCTTGAATTCACCACCTCCCAAGGGTCTGAGCCACACAGCAAGTCCAGAATGAAATGGTTTCTAGAAACAGTCAGGGAAATGGAGTGAGCTATCTAAAACAAATTAATAGTAGAGAATTATCATAGAGTATACCAAAAAAAAATTAAGACCTTGGGAGAGGAGAAGCAGGGAAGGGAGCTGGGGGCAGAGGGAAACAAGTTGGGTGAGAAGCCAAGCCCTTGTCTACAGGAATGTGTTGTTCTAAAGAATTAATCAATAAAAAGTTTACCTCTAAAATGTTCCCTCTGGCTCCAGACCTGTGAATCTTCCATGAAACAGAAACATCATTCATTTTAAATGTGTGATGCTTCTCCCTTCCCTCTCCCCAAAAGAACAAGAACAACAACTAATGAGATGATCAGCCTTTTTGCAGGTTCTCCAAAGAAGTATTTGAAATGCTAGAATGGCTGAGGCTCTCTAGGAAGAGACTTCTCAAATAAGGAGACCATGTTTAGTTTTTAACTCGGTATCCTTGTGGTTAGGCTAGTAAAGCTCCAATGTTGCCCAAGGGCTCCCTGTCCTAATTTTAAATTAAAAATGGTAAAGATGACTTAAGTTCATGTTCAAACCATGTCACCTCCCGCCCCCCGCCCCCAAGCTTTCAGTTATTCAAAAGAAATAATGAAAGGTGCCCAAACCAATACCAGGTTGGAGAAGCTGGGGGAGTTTCAGAGAGAGGATAGTTTTTAGATAACTTTATTCTTATAATTACATAAAAAAGTGTGTGCTAGTTACCCTGGGCCCATATACTACAGCGGTGCCTGGGAGTTTTCTGAGGGGTCCTAGCGACTGTTCCAGAAGCACTTAATGCCACTGACGATCACACCCCATATATATAATATCTTTTTAGTGAATGATTTATTTTCAGGGAGGGCTATTCCACACAGTGTGAGTAGGAAGGCATAATTTGAAAGTGCAGCAGCCACAGCATCACAAGATATGCAGTTAATCAACTCTAGCCCTGTCAGAAGGTGAAAGAAAAATCAATGTAAGGTTATTGTGGTAGGGCTGTTCTGGGATCAGTAGGAGAGAAGAAAATAAGAAATTCATGGTCCAGTATATTGAGGAGAAGTGAGATGACCTGCACAAATAGCCTGGAAGCCTGATCCACCCAAATCTGTTTTCTTTTGCACTGCAAGTGGAGCAGTAAGGAGACTCTCCTTCATTCAGGGTAGTGCCATTCACCTTTTTCTATTGCCCTGAATGTTTTTTTTTCTCCTGTACTTTTTCCCCTTCTCTTAGGATAGGTCTATGCTAAGGAGTTCTGTTGGCATCTTGGGTTGATGGTATTCCCCCCACCCGCCTGAAGTCAATGGCATTTATACAAGTAGAGAAGTATTGGCAACAATATAGACTATGTCATTTAGTGAACTAGCACAGGTTATGCCCATCTGAATGCTGCTTATATGATTAGACTTATTTTTGGAGTGTTTTGCCTGTTTTTAATGTTCTGCTATAGTTAAACCAACAAAGGTTTCTCTGAGTAGACTTAAGCCTTAGAAACAGGATACCAGCGAGCTGGGGGAGAGGAGAGGGAATTGAGTCTAAAACCCGATTCTCTAGTTGCTGCTTGCTGGGTCACGTCAGTGCAAGCCAGATTTGAAGGGCCTTTTGATTAGACTAGCAATATGTTGCATCCGTTTTGTGCCAGAGAAAATGACAGAACAAGGTGGAGGATATTGGAGAATTACACTTCTCGATTTTTTTTTTTTTTTTCAGCTTGTGGTGTTTTGTTGTTGTTGGTTTTTTTTTTGTTTTTTTTTTTTCCTCTTGATTATACTCTCTGTTTATGCCACCCAGTTTCTCTCCTGCAGTTATGGTAATTCCACCCCTGTGACTGTGTGCATGTGCATATACACCTTATGAAATGGTCAAGAGACTCAGAATGTGAATCTTATCCTGATGAGACTGCAGCTATTGATTTTAAAAAAACAAACAAACCAAGAATACATAGAACGAGAGCAGAATATCCAGCAGAGGTCCACAGTGCAGATCAGAGAGGAGAATTTTATTTACAGAGAAATCTGTGGGTTTCACCAGCAGAATTCATTATTTTGTTATCTTCTAATGCTGATCTAACCCAGGAATGTACTCTGCTCATGGGCTTCCTGCTTCTGCTTTCATTTGTTTGTTTTTCTTCCCTGCAGGATCTCTTCAATATTGCTTAATTTTTATTAATTTTCAGATGCATAGTATTCTTCCAGATGGTCAGAATCATAGAAAATTAGGGTTGGAAGGACCTCAGGGAGTCATCTAGTTTAACTCCCTGCTCAGAGCAGAACCATCCCAGCTAAGGCTTTGTCTAGCCAGGTCTTAAAATCCTCTAAGGATCAAGATTCTGCAACCTCTCTAGGTAGCCTGTCCCAGTGCTTTACTTGCCCTGCTAGTGAGAGAGTTTTTCCTAAAAACTAATCTGCTGCAACTTGAGCTCATTGCTCCTTGTTCTGTCATCTATTGCCACTGAGAACAGTCTAACTGCATTCTTTTTGTAATAACCCTTCAGGTACCTGAAGGCTGCAATTAAATTCCTCCTCAGTCTTCTCTTCTCCAGACTATATAAGCCCAGTTCCCTCAGCCTCTCCCCAGAAATCACGTGCTCCATCCTGCTAACCATTTTTGTTGTCCTCTGCTAGACTCTCTCCAATTTGTCCACATCCTTTCTGTAGTGGGTGACCCAAAACTGGACACAGTACTACAGATGGGGCCTCAAAGGTGCTGAACAGAAGGGAATAATAATTTCCCTCGATCTGCTGGGAACTTCTCCTAATGCAGCCCAGTATGCCGTTAGCCTTCTTGGCAACAAGGGCCTGCTGTTGGCTCGTATTCAGCTTATTGTCCACTGTTAACCCCAGGTCCTTTTCTACAGAGCTGCTGCTTTCCTAGTCAGTCCCCAGCTGGTTCTGGTGCATGGGACTGTTCCATCCTCGGTGCAGGACTTTGGTTTTGTTCATATTGAATTTCATGAGGTTTCTTTTGGTCCAATCCTCTTTGGTCCAATTTATCTCTGAATCCTAGCCCTACCCTCCAGTGTATCTACTACTTCCGCCAGCATGACAACATCTACGAACTTGCTGAGGGTGCACTCTATCCCACCTTCCAGATCATTGATGAAGATCTTTGAACAAAATCAGCCCTAGGACCCTCTCCTTGGACATTCCAGTTGGTACTGGCTGCCAACAAGACATTAAGTCATTGATGATCCAGCCAGTTTTCTGGCCATCTTACAGCCCGTTCATCCAGCCTGGACTTCCTTAGGTTTCTTGTGAGAAAGTTGTGGGAGACCTTGCTGAAGTCAAGGTACATCATGTCCACTACTCTCCCCACATCCACAGAGCCAGTCATCTCATCAAAGAAGGCAATCAGGTTGGTTAGCCATGACTTGCCCTTGGTGAATCCATGCTGCCTGTCCATAATCACCTTCTCCTCCAGATGCTTAGGAATGGATCTCTTGAGGATCTGTTCCATGACTTTTCCAGGGACTGAGGTAAGGCTGACCAGTCTGTAGATCCCTGGATCCTCCTCCTTCCCTTTCTTCAAGATAGTCACTATACTTGTCTTTTTCTGGTCATCCTGGACCTCTTCCAAACACCACAATTTTTCAAAGATAATGAGCGCAGCTCTGCAATCACATTTGCCAGTTCCCTCTACACCCTTGGGTGCATTGTGTCTGGCACCAAGGACTTGTACACATCCAGTTTTTCTAAATAGTCCCTAATCTGTTCTTTTGCCACTGTTGGCTGCTCACCTCCTCCCCAAACTGTGCTGCCAGGTGCAGTAGTCTGGGAGCTGACCTTGTCTGTGAAGACTGAGGTGAAAAAGAAAGGCATTGAGTACTTCATCCTTTTCCTCATCTGTCACTAGGTTGCCTTCCCCTTCTAGTAAGGGACCCACACTTTCCTTGATCATCTTCTTGTTGCAGTCATGTAGGACAAAGATGAAACATGGTATTGCAAGTATTCACATATAAACAAGCCTGGTGGCAAGTTCATTGATAAAAGGTGGCTTGGGGAATTTGGCCTATTTTTTATAATGATATATGAGGGAGGGAAGGAAGGAAGACGAGAGGTTAAAGGAGAAACTATAGTGAAAAAGTACTCTGCATTGAATTCCGTTTTGTGTTTAAGTTAGTGCAAATGAGAATAGCCCAGAAAACAGAAGATTGTACTCGCTGATGCTGGAGGTTTCTTTCAGTTTTATGCTCTTCAATGAGCTTCTTTGGATGGGACTAGAGTCATCCTGTATCTACAAGAGGGCCTGTGGAGCCCCTAGTCTCTTGCTCTGGAAAGAATTCAAGCATATGCCTAACTATAGACACATGAGAAGTTCAGTTGATTTAAATGAGATTACTGGCGTGCCTAACTTTAGGCACATGCTTAAATAGCTTACTGAATTGGGGCACTACAAAGTGTGTTTTCTGTGAGCACTCCAACTTGGATGGTAATCATTGCCTGTCTTGGATTGTCCATTACTCATGAGGCAGAATTTTGTCTGTAGTGATTGTTGTTTTTGTGAGTTTAAATAATCCAGTTTTAAATACAACTTCTATATATTTAGATTTGCCATTTGATTTCAAAATGTTAAAATAGTAATGAAGTCATAACTGGTTAGCCTCCTATTTCTTGCCCAAGTAATAGTTACCAGAAGATTTTTCTTTTAGGGCATGTACAGACTTTTTACACTTAGACCAATCTAAGTGAAAGTAAATTGATTTAAATCCATACCCATACAAAGGTTTGGCATATGTGGACTGGCCTAAAAATGGTGCAAGCAGCCTAGAATAGACCTTGTCTGAGGTGTACTTAATTGAGGTTGATTCAGATTAGAGCAATGTATCAAACTTGTGTACAGTTCCCGTATTAATTTTAAGTCAGATTGCTGTCTTCTGGCATTTCAGCCTGCTTTGCAGGTCCCCGTTACCCCTTCATTGCAGGGAGGTGTGCTATCACTTGTCCTGTGCTTGGCTGCTCCAGCCAAGTACCCAGCAGGCAGGGACACCACCACAGGAGGAAGTGCAGAAAGGCCCCAGGATGATGAAACAAGTGGGTACCCAGGAGTCATAGGGCAAAAGGTCTGCTGCTGGCAGGGGTCCCCGAGGACTCTGGCCCAGTGGTGCTTGTCCCTGAAGTGTCAGTCACAGCACTCACACCCAGCTCTCCTCCTGGTTGTGGTGAAGGCTCTGGCATTGAGTGATGATGCCCCACTACCCCAGATGGTAGGGTTTTACCCCACTCCATGTGGCTGTGATGAGCACCCAGACACCAGGGGGAAATGTGAAGCCCCTGGACAGGGAGGTGGTGGCATGATGATGCCTCATTAGCCCAAAGCATTCTGTGCAAGCCTGTCTCCAGAAGATGGTCATTGGACCCAACCTGCTTGCCTTCCTGCTCCTCCCTGTGGCTTCTGAAGGACCAGTTGGTGCTATAGGCCATCACTTTGTGTGCAGCCCCTCTGCAGGCAGTTCCAGGATGGTTCCAGTGGGAATGCAGGAGCACAAGGCTCCAGGGGGAGAGTGCAGCCCACTAGTCTGCCATGCCAGGCCTGCACTGGGGCAGTGGCTGGCACTGAAGCCCATCTGTCCCAGCTCATCCACCTGCCAGATAAGGCGCTTGTGGGATAATTTTTCCACTCCCTGCTATCCATCTCTTAGCCTGGGTCCTGCTGCAGAGGAGCACCCCAGCCATGGAAGAGATGGATACCTCCCAAGGCTTAGTCTCACTGCATGAGGTGAGCCTTGGGTGTGGCCAAGGGTCACACAATTGAAGTCCCCACAGTGGGAAACTGGGACCCTCCCTCCTTCTCCCCTCTTCTCCCCTCCCTCCCACAGCCTTCTCAGGTGGTCAGTGGCCTGGGATCACCTCCATGTTCAGCTTCTGGACACAGGGCCAGAGGAGCCCAAGGCAGGAGATCTATCACTTGGTGCCAGAGCTCAGGCATTTCTTAATGTTCTCTTGCTCTACTCATTCAGGGAGTGCTCCTGGTTCCTATGGGCCAAAAGGTAGTTGGCCAGGGTTTCATGGACCTGAACTCCCTGCCAGTGTGCACAAGTGAAGTGTTCCTTTTGGTCATTGAGTTGCCCTGTGTGGGGCTTCATGAGCCAGGGCAGGAGGGGGTAAGCTGCCCTCCCCGCCCCTCCTCCTGATGATAAGGCAAGGGATGAGGATGGCACTGATGAAAAAACTGGGGATTCCTGGAGCATAGTACCCATTCTCTGTCATCTGGGGGAATGGGGTGTTGTAGGATATGGGCATCATGGGGGCTGCCTGAACAGCTGGCCAAGACGTGGGTGAAGTGGCCCTGATGGTTGGTGACACCCTGCAGGATGATGAAGTAGCCCTTGTGGTTGGTGAATGCCAGGGCAACTTGAGGCAGGCAGAAGATGAGGATGTGGGTTGCTGTCCATAGTCCCCACACAGTTGGGAAAGGTCATGCAGCAGAAGCTGGCAGTCATCTCCTGTGGGTTGATAAGGCAGATAAAGCAGTGGGCCAGGACATTCTGAATGACCAGATGAACCTCTCAGATAACTGGTTGGTGATGTAGTGGAGACTGCCAGGAGTGGCCAGTTTCAAGATGGTGATGGCCACCCACTTTTCCATAGTAAGGGGTGGCTGCATGTTGACGTCCTGGTGTATAATGGAGTTGGAGGGGCGCACCTGGGTGATAATGCCCATGAAAGTGGTCCAGAGCATGTGGAAGGTCTGGACCCACTGTTTTTCATCCTAGGTGTCCAGGATGATCCACTTCCACCACTCACTGCTGGTGGTGTGTTCTCAGAACTAGCACTCAATGGTCTGGAGGTGGTACCAGGAAACTCTAGTGTCCATGGTGTCCTGGGTCACTTTGTCATTGGCCACATGGAAGTCAGTGGCTCAGTCTAGGATGCTTGGTGGGTGCAAGGTGTGGTAGGTGGCCCTGTGTGGGTTGCCCAACTGCTGGCTTGGGAGTAGGAAGCCACATCCCATGACAACCAGCTTCCAGGTCTAGTCCTGATGGCTGTGCGTGATGTTCCACAGCCTCTGGCAAGAGTTGCACAGAGCAACAAGCAAGATGTGCTGCAGCTCCTGGGTTTGTAGGCTTGGGTGTGGGTGGTGGGGTGCTGTGGCAGGGTGTAGGCAGGCTGGGATGTAGAATTATGTAATTAACAAGGGAGAACACTTTCTCCAGGGTTCATCTTTAGGCGGGCTGTGGGGGAGGGCCCATGGTGAGGCAGTGGGGAGTTGGAGGTGTGGTTGTCATGCCTGGCAGCTGATCAGGGGTGGTCTGGGTGCTAGGCTGCTCTTGGTAGTCTCTAGCAGCTCAGGGAGCATGCAGGGCACACTGGGAGACCTCCAGGAGCACTGCCTCTCCTCCTCCCCACCACCTCGCACCCTGTAAGGGCAAACACATATACTGTTCACTCCTGATCTTAACTAGGTTGCTTAGAGAAAACCATGCAACTTGAATCAATTCCTCCTCCAGCTTTTTGAACCTCTGTACATGGCCTTAGAGTTCATAATGTGGGCCTAAATCTGCTTTGATTTATAATAGTTTTTAAATTACAAGTAGCTCATTGAAGTCAATAATCACTTATATAATTGCACATACCTGACATTGAAAACTTAACTCTATTTTCTCATTTGAGAGACATAAAATAGGGTATTGATAGTCTTGGCAGATGTTCAAAAGATATAAAGGTATCCTATGAATCTTCATGTCTTTCTGCTGGAGATAAGAGACCAAGTTTCTCCCAGTTTTTATAGCAAGGTTCTTTTTCTTCCATGCTAACTTTTAGTCTTAAGGGGAAAAGTGCACAGGGACTAAGATAACCATGATATGTCTATTGAGGAAAATCCGATTTGCATTTCACATCAAAATAAATCTTTGGCTCAGTACATTCTAAACTCGGAAATTATTTACTGAATTTCAGCACCTGTGAGAAACACTTGAAAATACTTTGCTACAATATCATATGAATCACTTGTTCCTTCCTTTATTGCCCTGCCAGTTAATGGGCCAGAGAAAATTTCACCTGTGTATGCAGTTAAAATAAGAACTTTCAGGGGTTAGCCTTGGGTTTCATGTCTCCTGTTACGCTCAAGTGATTGCTTTGCCTTGTCTTGCCTTGCCTTATCTATCAGATATTTTCTGTGAAAAGTATTGAAGTAGCACTGACGTGCAATGCTTCAAGGAACTCCGAATAACACAGTGCTCAGGTTTCCTCTCCATAGCTCACTAACCACTCAAATTAAATTAGGTTTCAGCCTTCAAAATATTCTAGAAAAATGTATCTCAACTTGCAGAAATTGGCTAATATTTTAACAAACAATACAGAAGCACCAGTAGCAGAGTGCCTGGTTTATATTACAAATAGGGATATTTTATTCCTTGGATGGTTGAATGTTATTAGTCTAACTAGACTCACTGATCATCATGAATGAGTAAACACTTACTATGACAGTTTCTGTATACTCAGGTGAGGAAATAACTGTGATCTCAAAGAGTGTGATGATGATAACTGACTTTCAATGAACTTCTAATGTACTATCTGTCCAAATGGTGCTGATGGCTGTTGCATCTGTTAGGTCTATAAACACAAAATATACGTTTTAAAAGAGAAACTTGCTTTCATTTTGAATCATCTAAGTATTTGTGCTCCTTCTATACTTAGGATTTAGGAGGAAAGAGAGCTTCAAGAACATGCCCAGCATTTACTTTTACATTCACGTCTCAGGTTGATTTTGCTTTTATGGATCTTGCACAGTATAGCCAATACAGTAAAAACTACATTGCAGAATCTGGGAAGACTGTACCTTTTGATTGTTTAACTGTGGCCTTGTTCCATTCATGCTTGCTGAAATGTTATGCAACTGTAAGGGTCAGATCGAACTTATTACGTATTTATGTGTGTTAGTCATTAGTGAAGCTTCTAAAATACCTGTTCTCTTTAAGATTAGGAGAAGCAAAGGCATCTTTCTATAGTCTCATACAGTTTTAGGAAGATAAATAGGTATGAGTTGTGTTTATAAATTAGACTACAGTTTTGGCATGGTAAACTCTTAGTAAATTCTTAGTAACTCTTAGTAAATTCAATGGCAGAAGTATGTGTAGGGGATGGGAAGAGGTGGGGGGAAAAGAAGGTTCTCACATATGCTTACCATAATAACCTCCCTGGATGCATCCCCACATGCAGGGTATTTGCTGTGGCACAAGTAGCAGCAGCACATATTTGTGCCACTGCTTTGTGGCCCAGGGCACGCCCCTGCACGTGTGGTCTGACTCGCATTGAATTGTTTTGGGTGGGTTAGGGGAGGCTGTGCTGGGCCACCTGTGTTGGTCCCAGCAGCTTTACCTGGGGTCCCTGGGCACTTCCCAGGGCAGCAGTAACACCAATCTGGCTGTGCAGAGCCTGGTCAGCAGCCAGAGTCAGGCTTTGTTTCTGGTGATGCATGCTGCTGCTGTGTGCTCTCCACACTGCTTTTTGCAGCATTTTGTTTTGACCCTGGGATCTCCTGGTATCTGCTGGCACTGCACTGCAAATTAGCAGTGCGGCGAATGGTTGCACATGCACTACATGCCTCAAACTGCATGTGTATACTTGTCTGGATGCGCCCCCTCCATGGGAGTTGTAGTTCAGAGAGCTAATGCCCCCATTCTTATCTCTAGGCCAACATCCTGTGCTGAATGACACTCCAATCACTAGTTTTCCACTGTGCCTGAATGGCAAGGTGGAACATGAATTGCAGAGTTTCTTCAAATCGGTGATGTCTGTGACTGCTGTGACAATTTTTTAAGACTGAGTGAGGTTCATTGTACGTGACTTGAAATTCAGACTACAGCTTGACCAGGAGAAAAAGTATTCCTTTCACCCAAATGTCTTTCTCTACAACCCTTACTTGTAGATGTTCTTATTCACAAATGAAAAACTCTCATGACATGCCCATCAGTGGGGCTACCTTTAAACAAATAATCTTTTCATCTTTTGATCTGATAATAAAATTGGTTGGATTAACTTTTTAATCAAGGTTGCCTGAAAAAGTACACTCTCTTATCTGATGTAAGCAGGCATTTTTGATAGTGGGTTTTTTTTTAAATATTAGGATTTCAGTTTCTGTGGGTTGCTTAATTCTACTGCCCCATGCTGAAAATCTTCTTTAAAAGACCATATTTACCTGCATATAACACCCCCTGAATACACACCTTATTTCTGAAAGGCAGCATAAAAAAAATGCTTTCCTTGCTTCTGCAGGAGAAAAGGTATCTGCAGTCAGCAGTGAGGGAACCCCATGTGCAGCACTGAAGCATTATTTCGACTTCCCTCTCCCTATACAGCAGAGGCAAAAGCTGTCATTACCATATTTCCTCACTTATATTGTACACTCCAAGTTCTAGCAGTTGAATTTTTTGGAGGAAAGGTGTATATTTGTGTAACCTGGGTACACCCAAGGGTGTGCCCTATTCTCAGTTGAATGGGATGGGTAGGCAGGAGCAGGTGCTCTGAGAGGGATACCAGAATTTCAAGCAGATCCCTCTTTCCTCTATAGAGTTAGCCTAAGCCCAAAAAGTTCTTAACTATATACACAATTTATTAAGTTATAATATACATAAAACTAAATATCATATATTTACACAGTGAACACTAGCCAATAACCAAGGTCAAACCCTAAATAACATTATTTACAACATCACAATACAACATTTCAATTACAAAATATAAGGCGCAAACATGAACAATCTTAATAACATTTATCCCTTAATATAGTCCCTGACCCATGGAAAGAGAGAGTCCTCCTTCCAATGGGGTCCCTTGGGGGGGTGTCCAGGAAGCACCAGGGGCCCCTCCCCTTAGGGCCTTGACTAGGTGGGGGGCTGCTCACTCAGCCCCTTCTCTGGGTTTGCCCGCCCCAAATGTCTTTTCCCTTGTGGGACCCAAGGGCCCAATGACTCACGCTCCCTCAGGTGGCAGTGGTCAGGGAGCAGCTCGATGGGGTCTCCTCTGCTGAAGCACCTCTCCAGGCCTCTCCTGTGCTGCTGGGTTCCTCCCTGCCCTGTTCCCTGCTCTGGGCACTGAGGGCTCAGCTCCTCCTAGCCGCTGGCTCCTGGGCCTCATGCTGCAGCACTACCATTTCCCTGTGCCCTGGCTCGGCACTGAGGGCTTTCTTAGCAGAAGCCAGGCCCTTCAGGCTCCAGCCAGCCATCCTCATGCTGGGTGGCTAACCCAAGCAGCCTCCACTGCCCCCTGATTCCCAAGGCTCAGGCCCATGCACCGCCCTGTGCACTGTGAGACTGGGAGATGGGGCCTGAGCCACCTCACTGCGGCCCCAAGGCCCTGCCGGGGTTGCGGCTCAAGTCGCCATTTGGGGCTCCCAAAGCCTGGGCTCCATGCTCCGAACTGTGCACCATTATGGGCCTGAGCAGTCTCACACCGCTCCCAGGGTCGGGTCTCTGCACACCATCCCTGTGCACCGTCAACAGCCTGAGCGATCTTGCACTGCTCCCAAGGCTGCTCCTCCAGTGGCAGCTTCAGGAGCCTTGGGCCTGTTACCCGCTGGGGGGGGGAGAGCCCCCAGCTTTTCTTGGCTCCACTCTTCTTGAGTCCCTCACTGCATCTGCCCCTCGTGCTAGGCACGCAGCTCCTTTTATACGCTCCAGGGCTCCGCCCCTGAAGTCTTCTGGACCTGACAGTTTAGGGTCTTTAATCAGGTCTGAAGTATCTCTTCTCCCCCTCCCCTTGGGAAAGAGGCATGACCTTATTTCTTCTGCTGCCTCCTGATAGGTGGATGGGCTCCACCAATCAAAACAGCAGGATCTCAAGCCTGGGACTCAACCCAAGCTCTGAAAGGTGAAGCTGCTACACTCATATGGAAGAAAATATGGTATTATTCTTTGGCCTTGAGTTTGCTTCTGCCACTGCACTTTAAGCTAAACTTTTCAAATTGAAAGCCTATGTTCAATTTGTTGTTTCTGAGTCCCAGTGTCATCATCTGAAAGGCAACCGGACTGAATTTGCTCTCAGAGCTGTTATTAGCTGCCGTGGCTTCTTTATTAATAGCTGCTATTTTGGCATTGGCAAAGTTTGAAACAGAAAAATAAAATCCATGAGAAGACTAAGCTGTTGTCTTTGTTTCTGGTCAAGGTCCACTACTTTGTATCAGACGTCAGAGACAAGAATAGGTCAAAGCTATGGTCTCAGCAACACTTGCTTATGCAAAAGAGTTAGGTTGACCCTGTTGTGAATAAAACCCAGTTGTTCTATATCAGCAAAGTTTAGAAAGCCAACTCCAGGACTGAAAACAGTGTTGATACTGAGACATGAATGCTCTTAGGAACTTTGAAATAGGAATAGTAAGACATGTCTCATGGTTGTACAGCTTTTAAAACAAGGAAACTATTGCACCAAAAGTGCTTGCCTACAGGTTAATTTATTTTGCTCCTTTACTAGTGTGTCACCTGTATTAACCAGTTTGAAAATCAGATGCAATTCAAGTGGATTGCCTCTACTTTTCTTTCCTGAGGCAAGTCTGTTATTTCTAAATCATGCCATAATCACTGGGCCAGTGTTAAAAGCCCTTGTGGCTCACTGCACACAGCTGATAGCCTCTCCTTTGTGTCATTATTTCAGGTAGGTGGAAAAATATAACAGAGAAACCTTGTGATTGCAAAAGCCTCTTTCTTTTATTGTAAACAAGTTATAAAAAGTCTCCCTCTAGAGCAACCCACAATATGGGGAAAAAACCTATTAGGCAAGGTCTTGGAGTACAGTTGCCTACTTTCCTCTGTTTATATGTGTCATGTGACTCAAAGACTGGTGACCAACCACTAGCACAACCCAGGAAGCAAACCAAGACCTTGCTCACTTCGTAAGGCAAATCCAGCCCCCTTTATTGTGTGAGATCCACAGCTTGGGTTGAAGGCAGATAATAACTTAATTGCACCCTTTGTGTAAAAACATGTAAACCTACCTGTGGGTTTCATAGTCATGAGGTACAAAAAGTCAGCTTCTCCATCCGGCGGTGGGTGGAAGTGCTGGCATTCTATTAGAGCGCTTTGCCACTGCTCAAACCGCCCATTCATTCACAATCAGGTCTATTGAGAAACTGCCACTCGGCCCTGGCAGAAAAATAATGAACGTAATCATTAGCACAATCTGCCTCAAATTAAATGAACAGCCAGTTGCTTCCAGCTGGATGGAGGTTCAGCTACTGCAGGTGCATCAGCCTGTGGTTTGTGTATGTTAGCAGCTGATGCATGGTGTTGAGGCCCAGCTGCTGAAGAGAATATGGAGAGAGGAGAGCAAATAGGAGATGAGAGAGAATTTGTTTCGTATTGTATAAAGCAAACATGTTTCTGGAGATAGGATAATGAAGATATGTGCTAGTGAAATAAATGTATCGCATGTTTGTATGCATTCAGCAAACTATTCCACTCCTGATCACCATTGTGGCAAAGCGAAAGGATAAAATAAGAAAATCTCTTGCTCACTCCAGAGCCTCTTTTTTGCAGAATCTAAAATGGCAGTTGGCTGAAGACAGTGCCATAGAAATTTGAAGTTTGCTTTCAAGCCATTCATTGGGAATTACTTCCAAGGGATGGAGTTACAAAATAGTCACTGGTGGTGCAGTACCTCAAGATGTCAAGGAATTAAAACAAAAGGTGTTAAGGAATTAAAGTAAAAGGTGTTATTTTACGATTGAGAGTAAGACTGAGACCGATGACCAGTCGCACTATTCTGGTCACAACTTGAAAACTTTACCAGGATACACAACAGTGAAGACTTACTTGTATTAATACAAGCTAGTGCTTACATAGCCTTGCTTTCTAGGGAAAAACAGGTCTGCTGGCCAGGTTTCCTTGTTCCCTTGGGGACTCTTGCCGATTTGGCTCCTCTCTTCTGCTGAGCTTTGGGAAAGTCCGAAGTTGTGTGGTTTAACCATGGTTATGTATATAACACAGAACTTCCCATACTGGTTTTGCTTTGGCACTGTGCCAATCCTTTTTCATTTTCTTACATTATATAAGTGCACTTCATCACTGTCTACAGCACAGTAACAACTCACATCATTGTTACATAGGTCAAGCTCAGGCCATGTCATGACACAGCCTATGTTGCACATGTCCCATGCTGTACACCTGTGACGCACATATGCCCTACAAACGGATTTCAGATATGGGCATTCCAAATGTCTGGAAATCCTGAATGAGGCATATCAAAGCCAAGGAAAGAAAGAAAACCCCTAGGGATCTGCTTTATGCATTATGAGTTTTACATTGTGGGTTTGGTTTGTCACATTTTTCAACTTTGTCTTCGCAGTCATGAGGCTATGACTGTTTGTTTTTTTGGGTTTTTTTGTTTGTTTTTTCCAGTGAAGACTGAGGATCTCATTCAAAGCAATTTCCAAAGATACTTACGTGCCAGCACACTCTTCTATAGGCTCTTCCTTTCCTACAGACACAATTCAAGTTGATCAATATTGAATGTTTCTGAGTAACTCCTAAATATTTTAACAATATAAGGACATTTCTAGACAGAAAACAGTATTAATCTGGAGTTAGAATCAAATAGGTTTAACTCTAAGGAAGTTGCTTTAGAAGGATGTTGCCACTTGGGGAGAGAGGAAACAAAACTCAAGGAAAGCTTTGGGAATCTAGAACTGCAAGTTTAAGTTGCAACTTTTGAAAAAGACTATGCATCACCATATTTTTTCATGCCTGTTAAGGTGACCTCCACAGCCTTAGTTTATATACTGTCCATATGTCATTGCTAGCTCCCTGTAATAGCCCATGTGTTTAATCTTTTTGAAAAAGGTCTGTTCTTTTATTAAATGTTTGTTCACTATATGGTACAATGAGCAGCTGATCCCTGAGCAGAGTCTTTGGGAATTATCCAAATGGAATTAAGTCTATAATGAATAATTCCAGCACAGACAAAATAATAATATTTCTCATTATCATTACTAAATCTGTTATCATTAATAGAGATTTACAGGTTCAAAGTACTCCATAGCTCCTAATAGTCTCGACTTCAAGGCACCTGAACACATACTTTGGAAAAATGAAACTTAGGCAGATGTAGCACTTTGAATTGGAGCCTTATAATATCCGTAACATCCCTTTGTAAAGGAGAGTTACTGCATTTACCAAAATCTAAGACTATCCTGAATGTAAGACAGCCCCCAATAATTAGATTCTATACATGGACATTTTTATAGATTTATAAAACTAATTAAAAAAGAAACTATAAATTTAAAATTAATAAAAATGTCCATGTATAGAATCTAATTAGTGTGGGGGGGGAGGGTAATCTTTAATTCATCCCCTCCTTTGCTGCAGGGGGGCAGGTAGTAGGGGCGTAAGTGGTGTGAGAAGGACAACCAGCTTGCCCTCTGCTTGTGCCTGCCTTCTCTGTCCACTGCTGGGCCCCCTTCCTCCCACAGCCTCTGTTCTCTCTGCTTCCCCCCCCCTCCCTTCCTTGCTCTGTGCTGGCAGGCTCCATCCCTGGTCTAGTCAGGGGCACTGAGCACAGTCCAAGCCTAGCCCCACTGCAGCCATGCAGATTGTGTGCCACTGCTGTGGGGTCAAGCTGGGGCCATGCTCCAGGCTGCCATGTGGATGGAATAGGCCAGTGCAGAGTAAGGGTAAGGGAGGGAGGGACAGGTTGGGGAGGAGAGGCTGAATGGGGGGTGGGGAAGAGGCTGTAAGGGGAAGATGGTGGGTAGGGGAGCAGCTGCAGCTATGGCCACAACCCTGGGTAGGGGCTGGAACCTGAGCCACATAGTTGCCTGCCCCCCAAACTCTACTGTACTCAGTTCTAAGAAGAGGGGCTTTTCTCCCGTATGTTAAGATGGTTTTCTTCTCCCATTTAAAATTGAATAAATATGGTAGTATAGAAAGTATGAATTTTGCTTTAAAACTGGATGCAGATGAATACAGATATGAAGCTAACTGGCTATGTTGTACAGTGAATCAGGGACAGAGCTGAATTGAGACTTAGAGCCAGCCAATAGCATGCTCATTTCTTGGGAGTAAATGGCCTACCTACTCTGACCAGTTTTGCATTTACAAATTTTCCAACTTTTAGCTGAGGTCTGCTTTTCCACACACAAAAACCGTTCCCTAGCAATTCTACAGGAGGAGATTACCCTACAAGCTCAGGTAGTGGGGTTTGGATGAGAGTCCTCTCATTAAAATGTTTATCTAATGCTACCATTGACACAAAAACAGTATTGTACATTTCACAACACATCATTTTTAGTAGGTAGCCCAATTTCAGTCCTTGTAAACTAGCATGAAAGGTAAAATATAGTTTCATAGTTAGTAGGATCAGAAGGGACCTGAGCA